>NC_135312.1:129239053-129883636 GCF_048772815.1 Callospermophilus lateralis | reverse complement strand
TCCCATTTTTACCCCAAATACAGATTGCAGAATCACATTGGTTACACATCCACATTTTTACATAATGCCATATTAGTAACTGTTGTATTCTGCTACCTTTCCTATCCTGTACTATCCCCCCTTCCCTCCCCTCCCATCTTCTCTCTCTACCCCATCTACTGTAATATTTTTAAATTATAATTTCCAAAAACTTCCAGAAAATAATAATAAATATGTTCTTTTCCAAATTGCACATCATAGTAAATCATCTTATGATCTTACTATCAATTAAATACTTAATTGATAGTAAATATAAATATATGTATTTATATTTATTTATTGTCTTCCAATGATGAAATATTTTGATTCACATAACTTTCCTTTTGGAAAATAAAACTGAAAAACTGCACTAGACAAAGTTGGTATTTTTCATTCTTTCCCCAAATCATTTGAAACTCAAATACATTAGTGATCCTCTGGTTTCTCCTTCAGTGTTAGTCAACACCTTGAACATTGTGTGGTTTGACTTTTCCCTGAGTACTATTAGAGAAGCGGGTGCCTGACTCAACACTTTCTAATGGAACACACAACTTCATTTCAGAAGCTTCATGCGTACCAAGTTCCTTGTTCTGAGCTATCAATTACCTGTGGGATCGTAAGTTATTCCTATATTCTGTAAAATACATCATGCCCCAAAGGTGACATGTGCCATTTTGGGGCTTTATTCTGGTCCACCTAACAAACTGTAAGGACAGTAAATTCAAAATGAGATTTCAGAATGCAAAATAGCATTCCTGTCAAGTGACTCTCTGACATGATGTTTATTATATGATGATCTTGTCCCTTTGTGGGTCTCCTCTTTGAGAGGTATAAAAAGCTTTGCACAGGTTTTTTCTCACTAAGTACTACCTGTACATCTGTGATTCTGTAATCTCGGTTTACCTGTTTCTTGCAAATTGAGTCATGTCCTGTGAGGACAGACACAATCATCGGCAAGAAAAATAGTTAACCACAAACAATGCTCTTCCCATACAACTAAACATATTTTCTAATACATTTGGGTGAAAATAGACATTTCTTTTCTATGAGATGGCATTTTTTGATGTGTTTTAGACACATATCTGAAAGTAAAAATACTACCTTCCTACAAAGTTAAGAAATTAAATTTGAGATGTTGCTTCCATGCTAACCTTCAAATAGGGTAACAAATTTGCAAGCAATAATCCTAAAGAAAAACTTTTTATTTTGCTCAAACACTGTTATTCATATTTGGTCAATTCTATTCCTGTGTGAATAATATTTTTTTCCTAAAGAAAAACTTTCTCTTTTGCTTATTAAAAGAGTCTATTACTCATGTTTAGCCAATTTTTCAGTGTGTGAAATACATATATATATATGCATATTTTTAAAATATATGATATATCTGTACCTATGATAATAATACTACATTTTTGTATATGGATATATATTTATATGTATGTGTATACACATCTCCAGACACATATCTTTTATACACACACATACAAACACACACACACACACACACACACTCATGAAAAAAAATCATTAAATACAAATGCTCCCCTTTATTAGTAGAAATAGTAGTAAATAACAGAATGTGGTCCTTGTTCTTGTTCACATCTGAAGAAGAAAAACGTGGAATTAATTTAAAGCAACAAAACTGAAACAATTACAGAAAATGAAAAATTTTGATCAGCTATCTATGGAAGTGGCAAAGAATCCAGAACTTGGTGAGTAAAAAGGAGTGAAGGCACCAGAATCCTGGACTTTAAATTGCTTAGACTAGGAATGTATTAAAACCAGTGCACCTAAGAAGACGGGGAATAGAATGAGATCTCACAAGAATTGGAACACTGTCACACAGTCAGTGTCTCCATCTCAATCTTCCTTACAGTTTGTGTTTTTAATGACCCAACATCTCTACTCCATCTGTTGAAGGCTGTCATTTTGGATGGCAGGTGAACTGATATGAACCAACCCCCACTGAGCCTCTGTAATATTAAGGTTCATTTCCTCAGTGTTATTTAATTGTCTTAGTGCTGAGGCCAAACCAAATATACAGGGAAAATAGTGTTTGATATTTTAGCTCTTCTTGGGCAACAAGTCTCACCATTGGAACCGTCATCTGTGGTTTGGGTATATAGCCTAGGAAAATCTTGTGCTTCTTGGTGGGTCTCATCAGCAGGGTTTGTGGGCAATTTTTCTCTACAGTGGCTGTGTGTAAGAAAGCAATGCCTGGCTTTGATAGTACAATGGTCACTTGAAATAGACAAAGCATGGGCTGACTTAATTAATTCACTTGAGCTGTCAGGGAGAAACAGTTTATTTTTCTTTCATAGGGTGAATATTCGCTCATAATTTGTTAAGTGAAGGGATTTAAAAATGCCTGTATGTGGTATTGAGTAGCTCAAAGTAAATGACTAATCTCCAATAAGAGAATTGGGACAAGGTAAATATAGCAGCTTTTTCATCTATGACACAGCTACACACTTTAGTGCAAGGAGAACTTAATTATTTGGGAAGGATTCAAGTTATACAGATGGCAAAATCCCAATGATAATATCATAATTCATTGTAATACTTAAACATTTAAAAAATTTTGGTCCGTGATCTTAATTATTTAAAGTAGTTGAAATCACAAATAGATCACAATTGAAATAAACACGACCGGATTACTCCCATCATTAGCTTTGTAACACAATTGTAACTTTTAAGAGGATCACGCCATGGAATAACTAACTTCACCTGTCAATAACCTCCTGCCCTTATCTTTCATTTTATTCATACAATAGACATTTGCCACAACCTGAAATACTCTATATTTACAAAAGGCATGGGGAGCAGACACTCAAAGAAACTCATGTCAATCTGCTGTAATCACCAGGATGAACATTTGACAATAACGTGTTTGTTCAAATGCCCTCTTACCCTTCAGCCTTTGCTAATGTCTCACAGATCAAAGGGAACTCTGACTCATCAGAGATCAGTGGCTAATTCACCATGTGTGGAGGGCAGGAGAACATCCAAATGTGCTTTCTACTACACTTCCTCAGATAAGTGGTGTCCTGAGTTTATCCTCAACTCACATCCTTGAAAAGATCCAACTGGTGTGATGTGATTCTTTTGATCATTTAAGAAATATCCAAAGAGAGGATACAATAGATCTTTTGAAATGTAGGGGAGAAAAAAAAATGCAAGTGAAAGGTTAGAGAACTGAACAATGAAGTAGCAGGTAAAAGAAAAATAAATAAACCAGGAATATCTCAAAGTGACTTCCAGCTCTACTTTGTAATGGTTTTGATTTTAAAGCTTTTCATTTTGAATAGAAGAGAGAGTAAAGAGGTGACCATTTTGCCTGTTTTTTAAACTTATGAACTCCAGTGTAAGTTAGTGATTAATATGAGATTCAATCTTTGACATTTTCCCATTCAAATATAAATGAACAAAACAAAAACAGGAAAACTCAGTGTAAAACAAAAAAATTATTAAACATAACAGCTCCTCTGTGATAATAACTATAGAGTTAGTTTTTATATCATAAACAAAACAAAACAAAACAAAACATTTGGCCATCTAAATTGAAACAAACCTTCTTGTAATTTTCAAACATGGTATACTCCAAAGTAGAATGTCGTTGGCTACCTGATCTCCTGCCAAGAGAAAATACTTGTATAATGTTATATTGCTCTGTGGATGCATTTACTTAAAATATATAGCCATCAAATTCTTAAAAGTATAAGTTTACATGTTATCTTGAATTGAGAAATAAGCAGAGAAAAAAGGAAAACAATTTCTCAAACCCAACAAACCAGAGTTGTATGCTGGCTGGAATTTGAGAATTTGAATAATGGCCCAAATTAAGAATGATCAGGAACTCACCTAGCTCATCCATTTGCATGCATTCTCTGTAAATAGAGCTCTTATTTTTCTAGAATACATATCAGCAAATTATTAAATGGGGCAGCCATATGCACTCCAAAATAAAAGCTTACTTACAAACACCATTCATTTCTTCATTGGCAAAGTCATTTTAAAGGATGTGACAATTCCAAATCTAACATTATGACTGACTCATCTACCAAAAAACTTATCCCATTGAAGAAAAAAGAAAATACAATTTGAAATGAGTAACACGAATCATTAATGTTCACCTGTTGTAGGAGTGTTAAATCCCAGAAGACCAAATCAAAATGAAAGTAAGCACTCCTTTTAAGTCGCCTAAACCTCTTCACTCTCAGGGAATCAGGGGGTGGCTGACGAAGTCCACTCATTCTTTGATAACTGGTTAAGTGTACAGGCTGGAGCTGAAGTTCAAGCCCTTTCTCAGGAATGGGGAGTACCATGAAGCATCTTTCATCAAGCTGACCTTCAATGAGAAAATGTTCTTTATAAAGGTGGAAAAGCAAAATATGATCTTGGTAACCAGAAACTGTCAACACGATCTAGCTGCCTAGAATCTGTGGCAATGTAAGTACATGTAAGCACATGCACACACAATTTCTGCACAAAGCAATTTATTTTACAAGGAGAAAAAAATTAAATTATCATGATCTCTTACTGTCAACATTTTTACCTTTCTTTCTGTTCTAGTATAACTTTTTTCAAAAAGAGAATTTATTTAGAAACATTTTAAAACTAGTTTGGATATTTTCAAAACTGTTTGGCATTCACTTTAAAGTGTCTTGGATCATATTGCCTTGTTCATGTCATATGTAACCTCTGTCAATATGAGAAGGATGCTTGATCAAATTTACTATAAATAGTTTCTCCATTAGTTACATTAAGACAGCTGCAAAATTAATTTATAATTGCTTTTTAAAAACTTTGTCTGAGGAATAGGCACGAATCTAGAGAAAACTTCAAATCAAAATAGCAGTGACTTTAATTAAATTTAACATTGATACTGTCAAAGTAAGTTCTTAAATTTTGTTTCATATTAATTAAAGAGAAATATGTACAATTACAATAAAATTTGGTTGAAATTTTTACAATATTGTTTCAAGTGAAATAAAACAAAGAAACCAGCAAACCAGAATATAGCCCTCCTGCAAACAGATATTTGAATTCCAATGTATATAAAATATACATAATATTTAATATACATAAAAACTACTTAACAAATTTTTGAATTTTTTTAAGCAAAATTGCCTAGATGGGCACTAACTCATTTGCAGTTGGTATCAGAAAATTAAAATGAGAAATATTCCATATTTATTTTGTAATCTGATTAGTTCTATTATTCCTTTTATTATTAGAGAATATATTTTCAGAGAGCATTTTAATGTAAGAGATCACATACACATAAATATTCTTTATTATTTTGATTAAGTTTTCAATATAATAACTATAATTATCATGACTTCTAACACATCCCATTTAATTAATTTGATTATAATAATATATGCATGTATTCAACATGTATATATAGAAAGTATTGACAAACCTATATATAGATGCAACAATGATTTCTCAATCATTTACCTTTTCCTCCCTCTCAAGTTTCTCAGTTCTGATTATTTTCAACACTCATAAAACTAACTGCAATCTCTTAGAGTTCAGGATATTGAATTTGATCTGTCATAGTTCTATTTTTTTTAAAGTACTCACTACTCATTTTTTATTCATCTTTTGTTGTTCCCACAAATCAATCCTCATAATCAAATGAAAATAAGAAGAAAGAGAATTTTTTAATAAAAAATAAAATAATAAAAATCAAATACTTATTAAAATATTTATTGAAATATTGAAATATAAAAATTAGCTTATAGATTCAAAGAAATTGCCATCAAAATCTTGAGATTTTTAACTGACCATTGAAAGTTTATTTAAAATTGAGATGGAAGTTAAAAACCTAAAGCCACATAAGAATACCATTCAAAAATAACTGATAAAAAATTGATACATCTAATCTACAAATCATTATAAAGCCACAGCAATTATGACAGTGTAGTATTCATGAATAGTTGAATGGACCAAGTGAATACAGGATACAGCAACAACTCTGTGTACAAATATGCAATCAATGACAATAGCTTCCCTGAACAGTCTTGTCAATTAATTAAGCACATAAAAATCAATCTGTTTCTCCTATCTTTTACAAAGATTATGCCTTGGTGTATTGTAGGTTGGTTTCTTGAAAAGTAAAGTAATGTAGCTTCCAGAAGATAACAGAGAATGTCTTCATGATTTCCCAGCAGGAAAAAGTTTCAATAATGGACTAAAAATCACTCACAACAAGATAAATTATTGATAAACTGTGCTATGTTAATCTTCAAACTATTATATTTATTAAAAGACAAATCATTAGAGGGAAAACATGCTGTCAAGGGGGAGAAGAAACTCAATCCACCAGCAACAATCATCTGTGAATTATAAGAGATCTTACAAATCAGGAAATGAAAAGAAGACGGTTAACTAGAACAACAGCAACAAACTTGAAAAGAAATTTCCAAAGGAATCTAAATGGCCCATGAACTTATGAAAACTTATAGTTTCCTTAGGCAATGAAGACAAGCAATGAATACAATCGTGGGTTACCACTGCACACTAATCATACAAGCTTTAGGTAAAATAATTGCTAATAAAACCTGTTGAGGAAGGCATAGATCCTGAGAAGTCTCTGTTAGATTGAAAGCTAATTGCACAAATTTGGAAAGCTACCATGTCTTGTTTACAAAATGTGAACAACTATATACATTATACCTCAGCACTTGTACAGTTAGCAATAGAACCAGAGATAAAAATAAATAACTACCCCAAACAATTAATTATGTGGCCTGCCACATTACTTCAATAAAATAAAGCTATAGAAATGTGAGGGTCCATCAATAATAGAATAGATAAATATACTGTGGGCCTTTCACAAAATGAAATATTATACAGCAATGAAAATGAATGAACTGTTGCTACACTCAGTAAGATAAACACAACAGATACAATACTGTGAGAAAAGGCCTGGCATATATATAACACACCACATGATTCATTTATATTATGTTCAAAACATGAAAGTTTTGTCAAACATCAGTTTAGTGGGCTTTTTCCAGGAATGGGAAAGCTACCAATGACTCAGAGGAGCCATATGGAGCTTTGGGATGTTGACTGTTCTTGTTTTTGTTTCTACTGTTGTTAAATTCTTTCCCTGGATCATGGTTACTAGAATGGGTTCAATATTTGATAATGAATTGAGCTTATACTTGATATTTGAACATCAAACATTTGCTTTGATAAAATCACAACTAGCTCTTATTGGATCTCTAATTTCCATTTCTCTTATAATCCCAAATGAGAGACCACACATACATATATGCTGGGGATTGAACCCAGGGGTGTTTTACCACAAGCTACATCCTCTGTCCTTTTTTTTTTTTTTTTGAAACAGAATTTCACTAAGTTACTGAAGATCTTCCTAAATTGGTGACACTGGTCTTGAACTTGCAGTCTCCTGCGTTGACCTCCTAAATCACTTGGGTTATAGGTATATGCCCGCTTGTAAGAATAATGTGCTTAGATTTGAAAATCACTTGCATATAGTACTGAGATTCTTCTTACTATGAAATGGTATGTCTAGGTAAATCAGCTTTTCATAGCTGTAACCAAAATACTGGACAAGAAAAACTCAGAAGAGGAAACATGTTTTAGGGGTTCATGGTTTCAGAGGTCTTGGTTTCATGTTTGGCCAAATTTTTGCTCTGAGCCTGAAGTGGGGCAGAACATCATGGAGAAGAACATGGCGGAGGATAGCTGCTTGGCTCCTGGCAGCCAGGAATCAGAGAAAAAGAAAGAGAGTAGAAATCAGTGACCAAATGTTGTCCCCAAAGTCATGCCCCAGTGACCTACTTTCTCCCAATTTGTCCCACTTGATTAGAGTTATCACTCCACAATCCATTCAAATTATTAACCCATCAAATGCATTCATGTGCTGATGAGGTTACAGATCCCAGACTCTACTCATGCCCGCTCCGGACATTTCAGCATTGACTAACACACAAAATTTGGGGGGAGCATTAAAGATCCAAACCATAATAATATATTTTATTAATAATAGCATATGAAATATGTCCGTTCCCTTCAGTTTCAGTGTTCTGAAAACATTTTATCCTTTGTCACTTGACTTTATGTTAATACTGTCACATTTTCAAGATGATAGAATAGGCCTATAGTGATCAGAATAGGGAAAATAACCTGAATATAGATAACAGACTGTAATAATCCCACATATTTATTAACCATGGGAATATATTCTAACATATGTAAGTATATGTGTATATATATGCATATGAAATATATATATGTATAAAATTTTATTTTCTTTCACAGTTTAGAAATCTAAAGTTCAGTAGTAGAGATTTGGAGTGGATACCACTATACTTAGAGAATTGAGTTACATCTTGTTGCTGCACCTTATTTAGAATATTTTGGAGGCTCTATCCTCAAGTTGCCTCACAGTATAGAGGTAAATGCTGAAGCAACTTAAATCGCATAGTTATTGTGGGAAGGTTTAAAACAATTGGAAAGTATATAATGTCTCAACTTTGCAGAGACAGCAGCTCATTATATGATACTCTCTGTGAAGTATCTCCCCCAAAATCTCACCGTCCAGATATTCCTACTATTAACATCCCTGGATGCAAGGTGAAATACAAATGATAAGTGGAGTTCTGCTCTCACTGTCACTCCAGATAAATTTTTTTGAAAAGAGAGAAATGGAAAATAGATACTGGTTAGAAAACTACTCACTTTGTAATCTAAAACTTTCATCTGAATGATCTCCTATTCCTTTCACTCACAAATTTGGTAGTCCCTTTCTGTTTTAAGAATCAATAATTTATAAGAATGTTAAATAGGAAAAGACTGAGGAAAACTCTTTAAGTTAAGCTGGAAGCATATCTCTTATATTTTCCTATAGCAATCTTTTGAAGAGCACACTGTACGTATAGCCATTAAACTAACCAATGATTGCATCATTTACACAACATTATACCAATATTAGTCTTTTGGTCAAGGTCAGGGTGAGATGTGGGTCTAGTGTACATAGTTTACTGATACTGAAGACAGTAAACACCAAGTAAAATGCTGGATATGACACTGAAAGAGAATTCTCCTGAGAAATTATCAATGAAACATAGAGAAACATGCAAACAATAATGGACCTACACTAATAATGTCTTCATGTGATGTTAAATATATTTTTAGTAAAATGGTTTTGGGTTACACACCTGTTCTTTGCCAACAGCTCTTTCTTAATGCTTTGGTCCATAAGCACATAAGGAGACATTGACCATCAAAAGCACGGTAGGATAGTATTATTTAATTATTTCAAATGTTTATCATAGTTTGACATGATGTTCCATAATAGTATTTCTTTTAAATTGTATTAATGTGTTTACATCCCCCAAAAACTGCTTAACAAGCTTTGCTTACCTCAGAATCATTTTTTTTCTACTATAAGTTGTGTCTATAGTCTTCATTTTTCCAAATTTTGATAAATTCATGCATTAGATACACTTCACTGTTAATAAAATTCTACAATTCAGTTTAAGTGCCCTCAAGTGTGCCATAAATTGTTCATTTCCAGAGCATAATACAACAGAAAAAAAAAACATGTATTATTTTAGTGCTAAACAATGAATACCTTCATTGATATTTAAAAAGTAACCTAATTGATATTAGTGCTGGGAACCTATCTGTTTGATATAGCAGATGTTGAATTTACACAAAACAAAAAATAAATCTAGCAGCCCATAATAGAACTACTCATCTATTTTTAAGTATAACAATCTCCACAAACAGATGGCATTCCACACAAACTATGAAATGGAAAAAAAAAGTTTGACTTAATACTGTAAATTAACAGATTGGCTACAACAATGCCATATGGATTAATACACTTAAAATCTGCTTTCTAAAAGGTGGAAAAGTTCTCACATAGGGCTATAGGAGAGTTATTAGGCATATTTTTTCTAAAACTTAAATTTAAAAAGTTAATATGAATCTGTGTTTTACCAAACATAGATTAATATACTTGAATTAGGTGAAATTAACTAATATAAATATCAACTTTTCTAAGGAGACATTTGTCATAAGACAACGGGGGCTGATTTTGAAACATCCTGATAAAGACACATATGAATTTCTGCTTCTTGCTCCATGTCCTGAACTGCTTTCCCATGCCTTGCCTTCCTGCAGCCATGTTCGGCCTCACCTTGGGCAGACAGCTAGATGTGCACTAAGATCTCTGAATTTGTGAGCCAAAGTAAGCTTTCCTCCTTCCATGTTGCTCTTGTCGGGCTTTTTCGTCATAGTGACACAAAGCTGATTAAAACAGAAATTGGTACCGAGATGGGGCGTTGTTGCTCTGACTGTGTGGTTCAGAAGCCTTTGGAGGTGGTTTGTTGGGAGAGGGATTTCGAAAAGTTTAGAGATGCAACCTGAAAAAACTGTAGAAAATTGTGTGCAGAGCTTAATGTGCAGTACTTATGGGAGCTTCAAAGTCCAGAATGCCCATAGGAGTGTGGACGGTGAGAATGAGCCCATGAGGTTTGACAGGAGAAGGAGGACTCTATTGGAAATTGGGCCATAGGTCATTTATGTTATTTTCTTGAAAAGAAATTGTCTACATATGCATACTTTTTCATGAGGGTAAATTTAAAGCGATGTACAAATTACTCCATCAGAGGAAATTTTGAGACAGCCTGGCATTTAGGTGATGGCCATGTGTATCGCTGAAAAGTTTTTAACCAAGTTTACCTTGATCATCAGAAACAGAAATCAAAGAGGAAAGACATAAAAAGAACTTGCAGTTTGGCTAGAAAAGTGAAAGAAAAACTAGTACTGAAGAAGTCATGGTTTTTGAAAGGATCACATCCACCAAAAAGTACGTTAAGTACTTTACTTCAAAATAAAAAAAAAAAAAATGATGACTCGAGGACATCTCAGGTAGAAGACTACACCCATCTGAGCCTCAAAGTATAAAAGTAAAAACGCTTTCTTCCACCAGGGACCCGAAAACCTTTATTCACTGTGCTCAGTCAACCAGGCTCTCAAAGGCTATGGCATTCACTGTTGTAGGGTTGGCTACTGCTCCAGGGACAGACCTTGGTGTCTGGTGATGTCTGTGATGCTGGTTTGGCAGGAATGCAGGATGCTGGGCTTAGAGTATTATGGAAACATCTTTCCAAGTCTTCAAAGGAAGACAGGGAGGGCAGGCAAAGGGTGGGATGTCACAGTCCCAGAAGTCTGCTCATGAGAAGTTATGAAGGTGTAGCTGAAGATGCAGTGGAGACCCCTAAGATTAAGAAATGCCAATGACATTGAATCTCTGCCAAAGAAACCTGGAGGCATGCATCAGAAACAAGCCAAGAGAGAGGCCATGTGGGCTGCAACCAGAAGGTGATAAGGGTGGCGCGTCCCCAGCCTTCTGGAGAGAACTTCACAACGCCCTGTGCCCCACATGCTGGATGTGCAGCTATAAAATTTGTTTATCTAACTGAATTTTGGTCTTGCTTAGGTCCCTTCCATTCTTTCTATGCCCCTATTTCTCTCTATACATATCCATCTTTATAGGGGAAAACCTTCACAAGTTTCTCTTGAGTTTCAGATGAGAGTCTGGACTTGGAGCTGTTAAGACGACCAAAACTCTTGAAAATGATATAAATCTTTTTTTTTTATTTTTTGCATTTTGTGATGGGCATAAGATTTTTTGGGAGGAATGAAGAGCGAAATGCTATGGTTTAGATATGATGTTCCCCCAAAGCTTATGCACAAGATAATACAAGAGTTTGAGGTGAAAATACTGTGTTAAGAGAGCTTCAACCTAATCAGTACATTAACCCACTGGTGTGGATTAACTGGGCAATCACTGCAGGCTGGTAGGACCCGACTGGAAGAATGCGACTTTGGGATGAATATTTTGTCCTTAGTGAGCAGAAATCTCCCTGCTTCTAGTTGCCATGTCCTGTGCTGCTTTTCTCCAACATTCCCTTCCATCACATTGTTCTGGGTCACCTTGGACCCAGAACTATCCCATCAGCCAACCATGGACTGAACTTGTAAAACTGTGAGCTAGAACAAACTATTCCTCCTTTATAAAAACAAAGACATATGATATCATGCTACGTACTTCGTTTTTCACAATATTGAAGGATTGTAGAAAGCAAATATTTTGACATAGGATTATATTGTTAGGTCAATAACTCAAACTTTTATTCAGCTATATTGAATAAATGATGTATAGAAGTCTATCCAAAATCAAACTCTTTTTTTTGTATTATGCTGCACATATTATTTTCCCAGTAGAAAAGAACTTGTTTAATGACAATAAAAAGCACAGTGTTTTCATTATGTTGTCAACACTAAAAGATTTTAGTCTATTGTTTTTCAATGGTCTATTGTCTTTTCTTAGATCACCAAAGCCACAATATACAAATTTACATCCTACTGGGAAAATCAGACTATTAAATAGTTTTATTACTTCCCACCAAAAGGAAGTCATATTTCTCTCAATTTCAATGGTAGGTGTGTTATGATTGCCATGAGGGGTTTTAATTATTTTGCATAGACATAAATATTGTTGAGTTTAAAATTTAAGATATTAGGGAAGAATTTATCTAACACATATGCATGAAGAATGTTTTTTTTTCCTGTATTTGCAGTAATACATTTACTGTAAAGAATTTTATACACTTATCATTTATACTACTGTTTTTTTAAACCAGGGATTGAACCCAAGGGCACCTAAATACTGAGCCATATCTCCAGCACTTTTTGGTATTTTATTTAGAGACAGGGTCTCATGGAGTTTCTCAGGCCTCACTAAAATGCTGAGGCTGGTTTTGAACTCTCAATCATCTTGCCTCAGCCTTCTGAGCCACCAGGATTATAAGCATGCAACACCATGCACTGCACCTTTTTCTTCTTTAAACAAAAAATCCTGAAGCCACTCAAACATATTTCTTTTATATCCTCCTAAGTTATTTAAGGTTATCTCATGGAGTAATTTTACTATAATATCATTCTACATGATATAAATTGTGTTTCTAAATTGATTATCATTTTAGATTCATTTGTCTTATGAATATTAATATTTCTTTCATGAAGAGTTGACTCAACCAGAGGTGTTGGCTATGATGACAAGATGAACTAGATGTGATTCTGACTACAGAGTTGATGCACAATTGGGGATTTACACCAAATGCACATCATAGATTTGATATTCTTTCTCATGTATTTATAAGATTTGCCAAAACACTGAACCACCTGTATTAGATTATAGGTTGGGACTTTAAAAGGGAAAGAACAACAAAGAAATCCTTTAAAGTAGATTACCAAGCCAACTCTTTGCCCTCTCAATTTTGGATATGTATAGGCATAAGTCCACTAACTTCCCAATGCAGATAGATATTATATACATGCAAAAATACATTATGGATGCCTCTATCCCTAGGCTTAATGTGTAGGATCTTCACAAAAGGGCAAAAGCTTTCACATACAAATTGTCTTAATGGAGTTCTATGTACTTTCCCAAACTTTTTGTCATTTTGATCTCTATCAAAGGTGTGCTGATTAATCTGCATCACGGATATGATTGGACTAAGAGACACCTACAATTAAGAGATTTCTGGACGTGACTATAAGGGTGTTTCCAGAGATGATTGGCATATGGAACAAAAAAAAACATAGATGGCAGACCCATTCTGAATGTGGGGATGCTTTCCAAAAAGCTGGGGCCTCAGGAGCAAATAAAAGAAGCAGCAGGAAGCCAGGCAGGTGCAAGACCTACTAATTTTCAGTGTTTGAGTCTCTTGCTACTGCCATCACTTGAGGACATTGGACTCTAGCTCCAACATGAAACCTCACCAATAATTATCCAGGGAGTACTGAAGCTTTCAGTCTCAGACTGGCACTATATCATTGGTCGTTTTGTTCTGATGCTCAAAATTCATATTCTTCCAAGTTTCCAGCCTCACACAGCCATTGTGGGACTAGCCAGCTTCTGAACATATAAGACCATCTAATAAATCCCTTTTTATAAACAAACACATCCTATTTTTCTGTCCCACTAGAAAGCACTGATGAATACAAGGGGTCTCTAGTATTTGAACTCAATTATTGTGAAATTAATTCTAGCACATATTATGAAATTATGTTTTGTTTTCAATCTCTCTTTTTATCATCTTAGTAAAATATAAACCACATTGATAATTCTGTAATTTTCACCATCGTATTTTATTTTCCTATTCTAATAATTACTGGTCATCATGTAATGTAGACTCATTTTAGGGTCTGAATGCATTCTGTTTTTTCTGATACTATGATACACCTGTGTGCTCTATGACCTGGAATGTCATTTTGTTTTCTTTCCATCATTTCAAATATTATAAGACTGAAGTGTTAGGTCATAGATCATTTGTGAAAAGGACAGCATAGAGTTAGTTGGAGAGTCCATTGACTCAGAGAAGTGAAAAATAAATCCAAACGAGATATACTCAATCTAGTAGATTTTTGTTTATTTTTATGTGATTGCTATTTTGTGCTATTATTTCACAAATGAATTAAAATGATGGGATATCTGTGTAGGAGGTCAATTTTTATTAATTATCAAAGCCAGTGACCTATTAGATATATTAGGCAAGCAATAAAAACTGGAAATTATTTGTAAGCAATTTTCATTATTTATAAATTTTTCTCAAAACCATACTCTCATCTCCCAAACTCAAGATCTGTTCTTTAATGGGCACATATTATGTTATTCTCCACTCTTAAACTTATTTCACTTGATAGCCTATGTTTCCATAAGTCATATAAAAGCAATCATTCAATTCAATATGAGACACCTAGAAACTTATTACCATTTACTCCAACCCAGAAGTCAATATATCACTTAATGATTGGAATATACTCTTAAGAAATGTGTCCTTAGAATGTTTCATCATTGTTTAAACAATATAGAGTGCACTTACACAGATCTAGAGGGTATAGATCACTCACTCAACATGGCCAGATGATTCAATCAAAAGATTTCATTAACATGAGGTAGAGGAGGCTACTTCCAGTGTAGTAAAAGGACATGCTGTATGGGGTGGAAAATTTTTTTTTTCCTATTGTAAGAAGGATTGCATTCTTAAAAAATGATTAAAAAATAAAATATCAATATAAAAGACAAATCAAGGAATGCCAAGCTTGAGAACAGTTTACTCTAGCCAATATGGGGATGGTTACCCTGGAGGAATGACATTCTATCCACTTAAAATTCAGGTTCTCAAAAATAGAACCCAAGGGTCATGATTTTCATAAATCAAAAAGTAAACAAACAAAAAAAGAAATTAACAGTGATCTGGTTGTTAAGATTGTATTTGTTTTCTCTGGAAGATGGCAGTTGTTCACTCATCTGTTACTTAGCTTTTGATTTGGGAAGCTTGGGGATCTTTTGTTTTGCTTTGTTTGTTTAGTACTTTTTTTTGGTATAATTTTTTTGTTATAACCTTTGTTTTCATTTCTCTTATTACTCCTTCTTCCCCTTTCCCTCTCTAATCAAATCCTACCTCCCCTTTTTATTACTTTTATTGATATACTCACAAAAACAGTATGGTACTGGCATGAAAACAGACAAAAAGACCAATAAAGTAGATTGGAAAACACAGAGAAAAATTCACATAAATAAAATCATATGATCTTTGGCAAAGGTGCCAAAAGCAAAAGTTAGAGAAAAGGTAGTCTATTTAACAAACGGTGAGGATAAAACCGTATATCCATAAGTCAGATAATGAACCTAGATTTCTACCTCTAACCCTGCACAAATCAATAAAGACAATGCCTTTGGCAATTGTTCTCATAGACACACTGACACTTGAGACAGTCCAGTCAGGGGAAGGTCACAACCGGTCAGTCAGTGTCTTTCCTAAGCTGGGATCCAGCCCTGGAGTCCTCCACAGGGAGAGCTAATGACTCCCTACAACATTTCCTTAGCTATACATAATGGAATAAATTTTATTTTTTATAATTATAATCTGCTGACTGTGTGATTTACCATCTAAGAAAAGGGCCATTTGGCATTTTAAGTGCATTGTTATAATAGCTTGGAGTAGATTTGTAAATAATTATGAAATAGAATTATTAGTCACTTTTGGTGTACTTTAAAAAGCAATTTACCATATTTTCCAGTATATCACAACTTTGTTTGTATTTTTAAAAGAAATAATACAAAAATTTATTTTTTCTGTTGCCAAGTATAATTTTCTTAACAGATAAATTATGCAAAATAAACACCAAGTAGCAAAGTATAAGTATTATACGAATATGAATATGTTTGTACATTATTATATTTCATAGAAAATTTACAAAGTGATCTTTCTTCTTTGAATGACTCTAGGGTATAATGACAAACATTTGGTGATTTCTATCCGCATACACAGGCAGTATGTCTAAATGGTGTTCAGATATTACCAAAGGAAATTAGATTATATTGAAATTCAAAGTGCACACATAGTGATTTCTTCTTTCACATCTAAATAAAATGTTAAGAAATGTCTATAACTCAAAATAGAATTTAATCTCAGCTTGTAGTTCATAGTTTTGTAATAGTAAGGGAAATTAATTTTATTTATTTTATTTGCTTATAGTTAACATACAAAGACATTTCTGTGAATCACATGCAATCAGATAAAAGATTAGATGGCTTCAACTCATTTAAGGTTGAATTGGTCAGACCCAAAGATGTAATTTACCAAAGGAGAAGGTGCTTAAATAGTCTTTATAAGGTATTTGTACAAATTTTGCCTTAATAAATCATAAGGCAGACTAAATTGTTACCAAGTAAAAAATAAAATATCAGTGATAAGGGTTTTGATTATATTCATTTTTCTAGCCATGAGCTTTAAATCAGTCTATCCAGATTCATTACAAGAAGATAAAAGAAACTGAAAGTCAAACATGGTGAACTGAGCAGTCACAGATGAAGATTCAGGGAGTCCCTGCAGGGAAGCCCTGCGGGGAGGCTATCCACAGAGCCTAGCCCTGGAACAGAGAGCCCTGAGAGTGTGGTGCTGCCCAAGAAGGGCATTTGTGTAACACAGTAATTGTCCTGGCTTCTTTCAATCTTATGTCTTTAATTTTAAATCAGATAATAACAACACATGTTTTTATCATGTCAGTGTTGCTATCAACAACTCCAGTGAATTGTATAAAATATAAAAACCAATATTTTTCTCTTCGCGTTTCACATTCTCTATTGTACTGTATCATGATATTTTTATTGACCAGTTTTCTTACTACAAATAAATTACTCTCTTTGTCTTATTTCCTTTATGTGTAAAATGAAAATATTATCCATGCCTACTTCTTTAGTAATTCCTCAATATATTTTTACCATTATTTTTTAATCTATTATCTCTACTCCTAACACTAAATAAGAATGACATATTTTCAAAACATTTTGAAAACACTTGAATCTAAAGTATGAAATATGATATGTCAAGAGCCATGTAATGTTTTGAACAACCAATAAAAAAATTAAAATAATAATAATAATAATAATAATAACAACAACAACAACAATCATCTTTTTTCAGAATAAGGATTTGAACATAGTGCTTACATTTTTCAATGCATAAAATTCAAGGTATAATTATCATAACAAGGGACCTATGATTCAATAAACACTAGATTTGTGTTTGCAATTAAAAAATCTCACATGCATTCCCTAAAGTTGTAAAAACATAGAATAGAGAAAGAATGCAACAGTTTCAAGCACAGGTCTTAAAACCACCACTTGGTAAAACTCAATGCATTCCTTAGCATTTCATGCAAAACTCTTCCATTTTCTGCATGGTACAGACTGAATTATTTTTCAAAAACCAAAATGCTAATTAGTAGATAACCTACTATCTCATTATTTAATCCTGGGCCTAGCCAAGAAGGGTTTTACTCATCTAGAAAAGAAACGAACATTACCCAAAGATGAATAAAGTGACATATTCCTTTTTGAGGAGTAGATCAATGCATGTTTGAAGGCATGCAGAATTGTATTATCTTAGGGGAAAGCTACTTCCCCTTATTAATCTTGCTGATTTCTTATTTCAAAGTTAAATATACTTAAAAGGGATGTCAGTGACTAGCAAATATAGCTAAAATGTTGTCTGTGAAGGGCAGATATTATATAAAAGATGTGTATGAATGCCAAGTTGCTAAGGAGCAGACTGTGCTGTCACTTTGAACTAGAAACTACATTTCACAAAATCTTGCTCCTGTGTTTTTCCAAGTGGTGTTACCCAAAAGAAAAGTTTATGCAAGAGTTGAGGCCACAAGTCAGTCAAATGAAAAAAGGACCCAACAGTGCCTAATTGAGTCCACACCTGGCATCTTCTTGTCCTATACATGTCCATGTCCTCAGTATAACTGAAAAACTGCAGCCACCAACACAAGTCTCAGGCCCACAACCTGCTCTATGACTCTGGACCATAATGGCCTGAAGGATTGATTATTCAACCAAGCAGGGGAAGAGGGACAACTTGCCATGTATCTCTCCACAAGCTTCACACAAGTAACATATTTTGTTTCTCCTCCTCTTCTTCCTTTCTTCTCCTTTTTAAATATTTCCTTCCTCCTTGTCCTTCTTTGCCCCTTCTCTTCTTCTCACTTTTCCTGGCTATTTTTTTTTTTCAAGACTGAATTTTAAAAGTTATAGGAGGAGGTACCCTTAAAAATATGCAGAAATACTAGCAGATACCTTTTGGAATGATAGCAATGTAAAGGAGTTGACATCAATCAATATCAATTTTACAGTGAAAAATTACAAAGCTACTTCCTCATTACCTTCAAATAATCCTGGGGAACCATTTACATGACAGATATATGATTTATAAGTTAAGAGAAAAGCATGACAAACTGTCGGGCAATGTGAAGACACTCCTAAATTACTGAATGCATAAAGTAATTTAAACATGGGGTTTAAAGAATGGGGTGGTAACTAGGTTATAGCAAGGATTTTAATTTCTCTTTATGCCTTGGCCAACTCCAGAGCTCTTCACTTACTACAGTGTTATAGAGATACAATCGATCCCTATTATTTTGGGTATGGTAATACTTAGTACAAGGTCCTGGAGGGTGTGGAATTTACCAAAGTATGTGGAAGTCGGTTAGCCATCCTTAGCTTCTATATCTACATATGTCCTTTCTCCAAAACCAAAGAACTTTGCAAACTAAGATTAATGCCACCCACTAATGCTGATGTTTCTTCAAAAGCATTTTAGGGGAAATCCCTTATCAGAGTTGGGTTTTGGTCCAAGAACAGGATAATGGAAATTATGGGTTATTTGACTTCAAAATTATCTGTTGCATTCTTATTAAAATTACATGCACATACAAAACTAAAGAAAGGTTTCCATTATTTATATTCCATTAAAGATTTCAAACAATTCTCTCTGGCAAACAGAACAACACATAATAACTAAAGCAAACAAGATCTACAAATAATAAAAACAAGCATGACTTATGTGAGAAGCTTCTGATTGAAACTTCTGTGTGATCTTTCAGACCCAACCATGGCTCTGTACAATAGGTACCTGAGGAAGGCTGTCCTTCCTGCAAGAGGCAGAGGTGCAGCCAATCTCCAAAGATGTGCAGTCAAGCCCTTGTGCTCCTCTGGCTGCTCTGACCCAGGCATGTTTGCATTTCTCTTGCAGGCATTCTTCAGCCCACATGGATGTCAAAATTCACAGATGATCAAAATCTTCATATAAAAGAGCACTGTATTGCATGTGACCTGGGCATGCTCTCTTCATAATTCATATAATAAATACCTAGGCTACTCACACACTCAATTTTATGTAAATGCCAAGAAAATAATGGTGACACTGTATTGTTCAGAATTATGTTAAGTCTCTGCTGGGTGCACAAGTACATGTAATCGCACAGCTGTCCGTCTTCATGCAATAGGCCCCTCAGCCATAGCCTCCTTCCATGTGTGTTTGGGGTTGGGGAGAGAAGACACTTTCCTCACTCTGACTGTGTAATTTTCCATTCATATAGAAGGATATATAGATGCCCTCGCCAGTTCAAAATGACAAGAACAAGAAATCTTGAAAGGGATAAATAAATATCTTTATTTTTAGATTATGTAATGGCACATGCAGAAAATTCTGGGGAATCTATAAAAATATACTAGAATCAATTAATGACTTAATAAAGCTGTAATGCACAAAATCAAAATGCTAAATTAATTTTATTTTAATGTATTATCACTCAAGATTTGGAAACTGAAATTAAATGAAGAATAGAACAGAAAGAACTATTAAAGTCTACTTAAAAGGACAAACCCTGCAAGAAAATGTTAGAATTTTTTTTTGCCAAAAACTACAAAATATTGCTAAAATAAATGGAGAGATGTAAGAAGACAATAGTTCAAAGGCATCAGTTCTCCTTAGATTAATATAGGTTGCATTGCAATCCATTTCAAAATCATATTGCTTCACTTAATTTCAGTGAGGCAGTGAGAGAAAGAGAAAGCATGATCATAAGCTGAGAATGTGAATAGAATAGAAAAATTTAAAGACTAAAGGAAAGCAAATTTGAGGGTGAGTTACTGACATGGGCAAGTGAATCGATACAATTGAGCCTAGTGATGGTAAGTTTACTACCATCAAAGAAAAAAATTAATGAAAAATTGAATGGAAGAAAAAATGGGAAATGATACCATAAAACTCCAAAAGTAAAAATCTGAATAATTTAAACAGGTTAAGAATTTGGGAAGGAAAACCCACAAGGGCACTATAATCCTTAATTTGAATTGTCAACTTGATTGATTAAGAGATTAAGTGGTTTATGTCAATGAGGGTGTGTCTAGGAATGACTGGCATGTGGGATAGCCAATTGAAATGGAGACACCCTCTAAGTGTGGGCAACACCATCCAATAGGATGATGGTTTGGATGAAATCAGTCAGAAGAACAAGGAAGCAGCAGCAGAAGTAAGCTCCAATCTTCTTAAACAGGTTCTTGATGGCTCCTCTGATCCTCTGAGGATGTCAGATACTTGCTTCTTCACTGACTCTGTCAGGGATTCTCCAGAAGCCTTTGGTCTTGGACTAGGGTAGCACCGTTGGTCCCTCTTGTTCTGGACTTCAGTCTCTTGGGCTGCACAGTTACTGGTTCCTCCAGCTCTTCAGCCTGCAGACAGCAGGGGTGGAATATATAGCTTCCAGCTGCAAAGGCAGCCTGATAAATCCCTTTTTTATAAATATACTTCCAGTTGATTCTGTTCCCCTAGAGAACCCTGACTAATACAGAAATATACTATAAAGAATGCTTCGTAATAGGGAAAGTACAAATTCTGATTATTTTAAGACATCTATATAGAGAAATTAAGCATTTTAATGGTTCAAAATATAAAGAAAATTACCAAAATTATAAAAATAAATCATAATGATAAAACTATAGAAAGAAAAATAATGAACTATTCAATGGAAAAATAAGTAAAATTTGCTAAAATAAATAGTTTCATGAGTGATTACAATAAATATGAAAACGTTAAACTCAGTGACTACAAGACTGCTAGGCTTGATAAGAATAATGTTCTACATGTGTGTGGCATATAATATATGCATATATCAAAAAGATATAAAATCTTCTAAATAAATAAATCAAATCATAAATAAATCAAATCATATTCATCATAGGAAAATGATCCATAAGACTGAAGGATGAAACTCTTAACATCTGACAAAAATAAATAAATATATATATATATATATAAATAAATATATATATCATATATATATGATATATATGTGTGTATATCTATCTATCTATATATCTATATATATATAAAGTGACAATAAAGAACATCATAATTTGACTAATAGAACAATAGAGAAAAATTATGTAAACATTTATATAAATTCAGCAATGCACATTAAATAATATCAATCAAAAACTGGTAGAACTTCACTGAGAAATAAGCAGACATTAAAATAGTATGTTTTGAAATTGATTAAAAAGAAGATTAATACATTTATAATATAAAGCAATGAATAAACTCAAGCTGATTCATATCAATTATGTTTTAATACGCTGAAAAAGAAAATATATTCTGTTTTACAATATATTCTCCTCTGGAGCACTTGAACTCAAAAGCACACAAGAAGGTTATCTGAGTTTTCTCTTACTGTGACAAAATACCTGAGATGATCAATTTAATAAGAGAAAGGTTTACTTTGCTTCATGGTTTCATAGATTTCATGACATTGTCACTTGGATCCATTTCTCTGGGCCTTGTGATAGCACAGTTTATCTTAGAGGGAACACATGGTAGAAGAGACCCAATCACCTCATGATGGCCTAGGAGCAAAAGAAGAGAAAGAAGAATACCTGGTATCCAAATACTTCCTTCAACGACAAGTCTTCTCTGGCCTACCCTCCTTTCCCTGGGCTCCACCTACTAAGGGTTGTGTCTTCCTGTGCTGCAAACTTCCTGCCAAGTCGGTAAGGCATGGCCCCTTGGAGACACTTATGCAAGCCGAAGCAAAAGGTAACCTGAAATTCCAAAGTAATGTCACACAAAAATTTTTGTTTTTGAAAAAAAAAAAAAACTAACAAAATAGTGAGAATATGCTGTTTCTTGGGATAATTAATTTTGTAAAACATAACATCTATATTGCAAAAGGAAACAAAGAAAACAAAAATGCTTAGAAATTTTGATAAAGAATGTATGGATCTAAGCCATGTGAAAAATGTAAAATGTTCCAAACAAATTAAGCATTCAATTGAAGATAGTAAACAAAATATTAAGAGAAAAATTCAAGAAAAAAGGTAAGGGGATAATAAATATAATAATAAAATATAAATAACAAAACGAAAAAAAAGTGGTTTATTTTAAATCAAGGTTGGGATTCTAATAATACCCAAGGAACAAAATGATAAAAGAAAAAATAAACAGTCCCAATGGATAAAATAAAAAATAGGTACAATCTCACCATCATGTGTATCCATAAGACTGGGATCCTAATTAGAATAAGGTATATTCCATGCTTGTATAAATATGTCAGAATAGATTTTACTGTCAAGTATAGCCAAGATGAAAAGAATAAAAATTTTTAAAAATAGGTACAAACACAAAGGACATTTTAATTATGAAGTTTTTCATAGACCACATATGATTTCTATCCCCAACAGATCTGTGAATTATTGTCAGAATATCTAAAACATTTCTTTCCTTTCTATTACAAAGTAACTGGTTTCATCAGGAAGATCCAATTAGTAGAATCCTACACTAAAATTAAAAGAAACCCACATCCTAGTTTTGTAGCATCAGCCAGTATCAAATCTAATAGATCCTTATCAAGGACTGCACATCACAACATCTGACACCAGTAAAATCAGAAAGTGTTTTCAAATTCTGTTTGGCCTGCTTGGAAATGGGCATTCCACCTGCAATCAATTGTGATCTAAATAGTGACCTTAATAGTGACCTTAATAGTGACCTTTCATAGAGACGATTTCAGTTTTACTCTAGAGGTCTTACAGCTGACTTTTGCATATAATTTAAAATAAAAATTAAGGACTCTAAAAAACTATATATTGAAGATGGAAATAAACCTTTAAGGTAACAGTAGGAATTTGGATTTAAGTTGGGATTGCCAGGAAACACTATCCAGTGAGCATTCTTTTAAAAATAATTTGAAGGAATGAGGGAGTTATTTTAGTACATTTTTGAGGCATTCCATTTGAGGATAATGAAGTCCCTTGGTATAAAAAATCAATTTATTTCTAATTATTGAAGTAGATTAAAACAGAAATGGAGTGTTTATATCCATCACTGTGAAGTGCAGCAGGTGGAATATATGACACTATATTTGGGAACATAGATACTACTTGGAAGGTTAAGATCATGAAGTGTTCACCATTGCTTATAATGGTCCAGGTACCATTTCCAAGACTCTTGTGTTTACTAATTTATAGTTAGAAAAATGTGGCAGAAAAAATTTAAATTACTTGCACAGATCACTTAACTAATGAATGACAGTCACATTCAAACATACAATTTGGCTTCAGAGTTTGCATCTTAGCCATTTTGTTACACTGGCTTTATGATGCTTAAAGAAGGCTCCTTGGAGAAATAGTTTGAATGTTTAGAAACGTTTTAATATTTTAAGCTTGCATATCAGTAAACCTTGAAAGACTATAAAAATTATTAAATAAAACAAAATAGTTTTGGTAGCAAATTCTCTTACATTGTTAGTAAATATTCCAAAGTAATGAAATTTACCACATTTCACCAGTATAAATTGCTTTCATTACTAAGTTCTAGATAATCAATGCCTTCATGATATTTATAGCAATATAGCCAGAGTTCAGAGGTCAGGAATATTCACATTTCTGCATTAAATGTTGCAATTTTATTTTCACATAATAAAGTATTTTGTAAGCATTATAATATTGAAAATTTGGAGGATTTAAACAGGCATTTTTGAAAGATGTCATTCCTCTTGTCTCTATATCCAGTAGTAAGAACAATGCCTTCCTTCTATACACCTCTCCAGCACAAATTTGTTGCCACTTTCAAACTCAATTTAGAGTTATCCCTTTTCTACTCATCTTTTTTGTTCTAATCAAATTCATCATCTAAAATCAGCTTCCCTAATCTTTTTAATCATCAAATTTGTTGGAGTGACTGCTCAGAAAACCCTTCAGCAGTTTCTCATTTTTTCTTAGAATTTTGAAGACAAAATTCTAAGCTGACTTAGAATTTCTAAGCTGACTTATATGCACACCAAAATTACTAAAGATCTTTGAATTCTCTTTATTTAATTCCTACTATGCATACTTTTCTTATGCTGCAGAGGCATTTGTCAATTTAATTATATAAATTAATTTGCTTTATAGTTATTGATGTGTATATATATGTATATACATACATATATATATATATATATATATATATATATATATATATGTATATAAGTTTGGAGGGCTGGGGATATAGCTCAGTGATAGAGTCCTTACCTAGTTATTTATTGATATATTAAAATATATTTAAAAATATATAAAATTATGCATATGGTTTACATTTGTAGCTTATCTTCATACACATACATATACATTTATAATGTAAATTGCAATTTGTCAAAAAGACTTATTTTTACAAATATTTCAAGATTTGAAATTTCATTTTATATGGTTACAGTAGTAGAATATAGATACACAACTATCTTGTTCAATGCATGCATTATATTATGAGCAAATTGCTTGATAATCATCATACACAATTTTTCCATTATTATCATATAAATATACACACATGTATTTGTAGTGTTTGTATATACATATGTATATGCTTATTTCTATGAATCTTTTAAATTTGTTTATATTTATTAACTTTTTCTAATAACAAAGCTTACCAGCGTTGTCATAGTATAATATTTTCCACTACAATTATCGTCTACTTTATTATAGTTATAATTTAAGTTTTATAATATAAGCATTTGATTAGCATTGGCATTTTCATTAGATTATAAATTCCAAAATGTCAATCCATGTTCATTTGTGCTTTGTTTCATCTCCAGTGCCTAATAACTTACATTCAATAAACATCTGGATGAACAAATGATTGAATGAATACTGGAACAAGTGATATAGCTTCCAATGGATTAAAGAATACAAATATATTAAATCACTAAAAGTAACTGATCTCTGTAGTTAAAGTACACATAAAGAATTATCATCATGGACTCAGTATCTATCTACCTTCATCAATTAAGCACTACTGGAAACTACAAACAGTGTTCTTTCTCTTAGTAAATCTGTAAAAATGCTTATCACCTAATTAATTGCACAGTAGAAAAATCTTGGTTTGGTGCTTATTGTGTTTATATTTATATATTTCTTATACATTGAAATCATAGAATAGTCATATTGATTTGTAAATAACATCTATTTTAGTCAATTTTTTTTTGCTGCTGTGACTAAAGAAGTTGAATACAGGAGCCCTCATAACAACAACAACAAAAAAAGTGCTCAAAATTCTTACATACAATGTCACAGTATTGGCATGTCACCTAACCATATCCTCTTGCATAATTTAAAACATATCTAGGCTACTTAAATACTCAATACAATGTAAATACCATGAAAATAGTTGTCTTATTGCATTGCTCAGAATTATGTCAAGATCCTTCTTAGTATACAACTGCTGGTAATTCCACAGCCTGATCCTTCCATGTGTACCAGGGAAGACAGGTGCATCATCCCTGTCTCAAACTCATAAATCCTTTGTATTTGTGTTATACTGTTTTTCCTCAAGGTGTTTTCATAAATATAGCGATATATATATGTTATAATTTATATTTGCTAGAGGAATCAGTATTGTTATTAAACCACTCATTTAAAAATAATTAAATATTATAAAGACAGAAAACATACAGGTGGATGTGAAAAGTGAACTTAAAATAAAGAAATACGAATTATCAGATGGAGTACACAGAGTACAGTGTTTTTATCATACATGCCTATTGTTTAGGGAAATATGCATATGTGTGGGTTTTTTTTACATTCCAATAGGCTTCCATTTGTACTCTTAAAATTGTTTTGTATTCTTACACTGAATGGTAAATTCTTTGTATGGGAGAACTCTTTTATTCAAAAGCATGGTATTATTGGATATTTCTGAAAATTTCCCTTATGCTTTTAGGCAGACATACTAAAACACTTGAATTTTAAAATAACCAGTATTATAAGGAATATGCATAAATTGAGTATCTAAATCGCTTCATCATTACTTTTGCTTTGAACAGAATCAGCTTTATAAATTCAGAGCCAGCTTCTTTAGGGCAATTATCATGAATGCTCATGAATTGTGTTTGTTTTCCATTTATGTTGTAAATAGTCAATACTAGAACTGAAGTATAACAACTTAATCAACATACCTTAATGCTCTTCTTTCTCTTATCTCTAGATTTTCCAAGGACAAAATAATTTATATTTTTTATATAGAAATTAAACATATGATAATGAAAACCGTTTGATAGTTTAAGTGCAAAGCCAAATATTGGAACCCTGTGACAAACAGGTCATGTTCAAAACAGCTATTTTAAAGTCAAGTGGGAGGAAATAATATATTTTCTTACAAAAATAGCAGCTAAGCTTCATAGCTATTGAGGGGTGGGATAAAGAAAGTAAGATTTCTAGTACATCAAGATTTTTTTATCAGGAATTTGCATTCTGAGTAGAATGAGATTTTCCCTGTCTTTTCTTGTGATTTCTACTTACAATTAACTCCTGTTTCTTATCTTCAAAAAATTAAATAACACTAAATAATGAACTAAAATAAAGACTGACTCCTTCAAATATATTCAGAAGATTATTCAAAGAATTGTATTGAATTTTAAGATCCAATGGATCTTGAGATTATCAATTAAATAACTCATGTAAATTCTACTCAAAAGAGAAAACAAATAAATAAAAACATGATAAATTGGAAAACTATGACCATATTAGTGTGAAGTAACAAAAAATATTAGATGAATTATTTAAATTTTTGAGTGAAGACCTTTCTCAGTGGTTAGTATTTAACCAGAGAAAAAGAAGGATTTGACTAAATAGGTGTGTCTGTGAAATTTAAAAGCTGGGAGCTGACACATGGTGACACGTGGTAAAGTTGTGTAATAGCAAGAGGCACCAGCTGTTCAAATTCGTAGGACAGGCTATGATATTTGGACTTTACACTAAGAGCTCTAGGAAGTAAGTGAAAGTTTTAATAAAGTAAACAATGTTACCAGTTAACATTTGAAGAGTTCACATTTGTTTGAGTTAGCCCAAGATTGAAGCCACATTTTCTTTTCTTTCAAGATTCTTTTTCCTCCTTTTTCTCCATCCATAACCCCTCTCTTCCTTCTTTTCTTCCCTCTTTCCTTTACATTTATAAGCAAGGCAGATTGTATAAATAAATGTTATAGCATGACTTTTGAACAATCTCTATTAATTTGTCAAACTTAAAATGCTCCCAATGTATGTATTATTTGTTCACTTAACAAATATACATATTAAATGTCTTCTCTATATGAAAACCAGACTGAACACCAGGTATAGAAAAGGAAATACAGAAAATTGTTTCTGACCTCAGAGGAATATCAGATAGTAAAACAACATGAAAAAAAATAACATGAGTGAGATAGGGATGAATATAAGAAAAACAGAAGACAGATTGATCATTTTGGAGGGAGGGGGGAAGGTTTTAATTTCATATGGCATTGTCAAAAAGACTTCATTGAGACTATGATATTTAAGTAACTGTGTTGATCAGCTTTGCATCACTGTGACAAAATAGTTGCGAAAATCAAATTAAAGGATAAAAGATTCATTGTGGTTTATGGTTTCAATGCTTTCACTCCATAGTTGCTTGGATCTGTCCCTGTGGACTTCTGGTGAGGGGGTGGAACATCATGGAAAAGAAGGCATGATTCAATCATTTCCAGGAAGCTCTACCTCTGAACATTGCTGCACTTCTCAACACTGCCTTGGGGACGAAGGTTTCACATCTTGAACCTTTGGTGGGTAGCATTTATTTTAGATCCAAACTATAATGGTTACAAGTGGAGTAGGAGGAAATATATCTTGTATAAACCTGGAAAATGAGAGTTTTAAACAGATGAATAGGAGGTACATGTCTTGAGCTAGAAGTGTAATACATGCATTTAAGAGAAGAGAATAGACCACACACATAATTCGAGGACCAGATTCCACAGGCCCTTGGAGAAAATGGGTAGATGTTCACCTTTTCTTTGAATAAGTAAAGAAGCCTTTAGAAAGTTTTTATCCTAAATAGTGACAAGATCTGATCTGATATTTAAAAGACTGCTTTGTGAAAAAAAAAAAAAAAAAAAACTTAATGGAAGGGCCAGGGGAGAAACAGAATACTTAGGAGATACTGAGAAAAAGCTTGCTTGTATAATGTGTAGCTTCGAAGACAGAGTTGATAGATTCTTAATATATTTTAAAGAAGGTTTTTATAGGATTTGTAGATGGATATGATAAGAGAATGAAGAAAATTAAATAATCAATGATGACTTCAATTTTTTCCCTAAGCAATAGGAAGGAAAATAGTACTTGAAGTCAGTGAAATTGGTGAGAGCAGCAGTTTTATTCATTCACAGTAAGAAGTGGTAGTAGAGTGAGTTTACCTATGAATTTATTAGATTTGGAATGCCAAGACATCTAAGTAGAGATTAAATTGTGTCATTTTGTGACACATACAAGAATATTTTAAGGAAATACTGAAATTAAAATAATACCTAGAGAAGATTTAAAAAAAAAACAAGAGTTTGGAAACATGAAATACATACATATACATATACACGTATATGTATATGTATGTGTGTATGTGTATATATATATATATATATATATATATATATATATATATAATTTTTTACTAAAGATAATTTCCCCACCCCAAAGAGGAAAATCTATGATGGATGTTCAAAAAAATGGCCTTTTGATTTTAGATTTTAATGGAAGATTGAAACATTTTTAATCTATGTGACATCGATTACTATGTAAAGAAAAATGGCTAGCAGAACATTCATAAGCCAGTGAGTGAGCATGCAAAGTGTTGTATAAGAGAACAGAGGGTCAAAGAGGAAGCACAAGAAATTCTTTCATAGTAACAGAAAAGACAAAATAAATGAGCTCAGGTACAAGTAAGAGGGGTCTATGATAAGGGGAAGTAGTTTCTCTTGGGATTCATGTATGGATGAATATGAATATGTTAAATATGAAGCAAGGCCATTTACCTGATAGTGAAGTTTGGAAAGACCTTGAAAAAACTTGCAAAAGGAATGGAAGGTATACAATTCTTCTCAATGAAATGGAGAAATAATTGGGATAGGCAATCAGAGAAGGGATCCTGGAAGACAGCTTAAATTCAATGATAATTCATTTTAAATGTGCTTTTCTCTCCCATTTGAAGATGAGTGAAGCTTCCATTATTTCATGTTGTAAATTTTTATGACGTCAGTCATTAAGATGTACTTTTCTTGCTATGTATGTACTTTTTCTTGTTTTGTATACAATGCATAACATGCTTTTGTTAAATTCATTCAACCCCAAATATAGCGAAAACTCCTTTTAATTGTCCTGTAGTGAGTGCCTCCTGTGTCTTTTAGCTATCATACCCCTGAATAGTTTTATGTTCATCCCATACCTAGTAGTCCAAACCACATACGATTATCACAGAACCTAAATTACTATACTTCTAGTTCAAACTAACCCTAATTTATCTTTCCAAATTTATCTTTGCAGAATCGTTTTATGTTCATTCCATGTCCAGCAATAGCAAACTACATAAGATGATCACAGAACCCTGAATTATTATACTACTAGCTCACACTAATCCTAATTTATTTTTCTTCCTCTCATAACTCATTTAAGTCAAGCTTTATCATTTGAAATTAGTAATCTTTTAAAAATTATAAATTAACTCAATAACTTACATTTATTCATCACTTCAATTATCTCTTTAAGGAAAGAAACTGTGTAGTGTTTGTTTCTAATTCTCTATATTTAAAATAATATTGGTGGTATTAAAGAGATAGAAAATAATTGCGAAATTAACAAATTAGAGAACATTGTAAACTTTAGAATATTAAAATAATCAAATACAGAAGCAATGAAAGAAAATATTGCTTCAATCTTGAAAAGTAATACAAACTAAGATTATTTTGAAAGGCTACAGAATCAGAATCAAATCTCTCAATAACTGCAATCAATTTTTTAGTGAGTACTTTATTAATAGGGAAACTTTCTGTTTAAGAAGCAGAGATAGTAGAGCAGCACATTTTATAGACATGTTAATTGGGGTATTATAGACAATTAGCAAGTTAAAAAAGTTACTGGCAAAGTTAATAATATCAGGGCATCTAATTTATTACATGAATAAAGTAAATAGTCCCCAAAGTACAAATATGATTGATCATGAAATGGCTTGATTAGGCTTAGTAAACACTATAATCTTGACCTACTACTGAACTTCCAGAACTAGTCAACAGTTCCTTAATTACCAATATAAATATTCTAAAATTATTCTGAGTTAATTGCTATTTTAATAAGTGTTTTCAGACTAACAGGTCATTGCATCCACATATTTTGGATGATTATTTTAATAACACCTTTGAGAATATCATCACAGTAATTTTTTTAAATGGGTAAATATTAGTGTTACTCAGAAGCATAATGAGAAATAGTTTCTTATGATATTTTTTGGGGTGTTGAATTCATTTTAAGAAAAGACAGGTGGGATTACACTACCTCCTTCTAAGACATTTTCACATACAGCTTCTGGTCATACCCCACATGAAAATTTTAGTACAACATGGTTCTCTGCATTTGAGCCTAGAGACTCATTTCTATAAATACCTTCCAAAAAAGCCTCAAGCAGAAAATATTATTTTTTAAATCCATTCTTCATTTTTTTTAGTATCCATGATGTTATCCAAGTGTTTGTGGTTAATCTGTTGTGGTTGAAACATAACTAATACATTCTGCAGTGAATAGTCTCCCAGAATTCAAACAATTGCCCATATCTTTGACAGGCTCTTAGGCAATAGCTCTTTCTTACATCTTTACGTTTCCATGAGGAACTTTCATTACAATCCTCAAGAATAGGCAGATTTCAGGCAGGATAACCAGTCTTTCTTCCTCTCATAACTCATAATAACTCAGACAAAAATTATGCTTTATTGGATTTTAAATCATTAACTTCTGTTGGCTCATAATTGCTTATTCCATTCATAGATATATGTATTTTGCTTGAGAAAAACAGATTCATAAATAATGCTAATGTTAATTAATCAATTGTTGCTACTTTTTTTGTAATATGTCTTCATACTATAATTCTTTCCTCATTTTATGAAATTTTTCTGAATAGATAAGGAAACCAATAGGAATTTTGTTTTCTCCCAGTTCTGGAGGCTAGAAGTAAGAAAGAATCCTTCTGTTCCTTCCTCTGGTTTCTGAAGGGACTGCTCAATCCTCCATGTGCCATGGCTGGCCACAAGCGTACCTCCTTCTCTGCCTCAATCATGATCCCATGCTCTTGTTATCTCTGTCTCTCCCTATCTCTATCTCTATTTTTTTTTTTTTTTGCTTGCATGTTCCCATCCTCCCCTGGTCTTTTTCTTTTTTAATAAAACTCATATTGCATTACAGTCCACCTACTCCAATATGGCCTCATGTTAACTAATAATATCTGTAATTCCAGCATTCACAAATAAGGCCACTTTCTGAGATCTTTGAGGTAAGGATTTCAACATTTCTTCTGAGGAAACACAATTGGACCTGTTATAGATAAAATGCAATTCCTTTGTGATTATTACACATTTCCCATTGTGATTAGCATTCAATAAATATTACAAAGTGGAATGAGTTTGAGGAAGGAATAAAAAGGATTTCTGAATTTCAATTCATAGTTTCTAGGTTTTTTTTTTTTAATGTTGAGCTCAGTGTTTAATTTACCTTCTCATCTAACAAGTTACCTTAGGAAGTTACACAGTAGAAAGACACACACACACACACACACACACACACACACACACACAGGAACATACACACACAAAAAAAATACACACCAAAACACAAACAAATAAACCACCCAAACCTCTGAATCTCTCTGCCTCTCCAACCTGGGGATTTTGTCCTGGGCTCTCTTCATTTTGCTACATATCATTGATCTGATCTACATACTATTTGGATTTATTAGAATATTTCTGTTTGCGGGTTTTGAAGAACCAAATGCAAATTTTCATCTGTTATTTTTTCTGTTTTCAAAAAGCACAAGATTTGATAATCATACATTAAAGTTCATTGGTAATGCTGGTAATATACTCAAAGGTAGAGAAATTTTTTCTTGTTCTTTTATTTGTTTCTGTTTAGGGAGTAGATTTAAAACTTTTACCTTTAGTTGGCTATTTGTACCGAGGGGTTATTTATATTTTTTGCTTATTTAAAATATTTTATTTTTCTGAGATGGAATTGCTATGAAAACATTGAGAACATCTGTATGTGTGATTTATATAGCCATAAGAGGCCAGCTAGCAATATATTTTGGGGTGTTGTGATGGCAGATATTATCTGGAATTCACATTACTTAATTCAAATGCTATGAACAGTAACATGGAATGAGCTATAAGGATTCACCTAAACATTGCTAGATGGGTTTTCAGATTTCTCTCTCATGTGCATGCTCTTGTTATCGTTGTCTCTCCCTATCTCTCTCTCTCTCTTTTTTTTTTTTTTGCTCTCATGTCACCAGTTATCTATAAATTTAATACTAAAAGGAAAGATACCAAGATGTTAAAGGTGAAAACAGAATAATGAAGTAGTCAAATGGATTTTTGCAGGTATTTGTTCCTTACAAATGTGCATAGCTGAACTGTATTACTTTAACTCAGAGAAATCGTTAAAATTTAGATATTACTATTCATCTTGTCTTCCAACAATTTCAGTTATATAAAGATACATGTTTTTCAGAGAATTAAAAACTGCATGTCACTAGGAAGAAATGAAGTGTCCAAGTGCAGTCAGTGGATAAGTGCAGATGTACCCACCAGGCCGGGTTCCAGAACTCCTGAGGATACCAAAACCCACAGATGCTCGAGTTCCTAATATGGAATGGTTTTTCAATTACAAATCACCTATACACATCCTCCAATACCTTAAATTCTCTCTTGATTACGGATACAACCTAATACAATGAAAATATTATATAAATTGTTTAGGGAAAATGGCAGGATAAAAGGCTGTGCATATACAGTACAGATGTAACTGTTGTCTGTCTAACTGTGTAGTATGTGGACTAGATGCAAAAAGTCCTAGAGAAAGAATGGAGATATTGAGATGAACAGAAATTGCAGTAGAATATGTAGCCAGATCACTTCACTTGCATGGATGTAGCAGTGTGTTTGGTATATAGCAAATCAAGTTTTGGTTTTGAAAACTTTCTGAAGATTTCTTAAAAATTTATATATATATATATATATATATATATATATATATATATATATACACATTTAATTTATATATATATATATTTTTTAAAAAATTATATATATACATGTATGTATGTATATTTATACACAGTTGGTTGGATCCAAGAATGTACAAGACTGTGGAGAGTTGACTAACTACATCACCTATCTCTACACGTGCATCACTAATAAGAATTTAATATACAGCGAAAGTGCCAGAAACAATAATATTACACTTAGCTATTTCCTCTTCCTTTCTCAGCATCCCATTCACATATCCCATGTGACTGATCTGGCAAATGGGCTGTCAGCAAAATTGAAAATAAATATTTTTATTTTTACTTGGAGAAATAATTGAAGTATTTTAGGAGTCAAGATAATATCTTTGTGATTTGTTTATGAGAGTTGGATGAATTGCATTAAAAAACCTTTTACCCTACAAACATGAATTGATTTTGTACCATAAAATGCACAATAAAGTCAACAAAATATCTTGCCTTCTTAAAACAGTCACCATATGGGCACAAGCTGGCCATTAGTGTGACAAAAGTGCTAAAGATATACTTTTTTTTCTTAAAATTGTTATGAATAAATTATCTGGGTCTATTTTATTAACTGAGTTTAATTCAATTGTTAGATGTATTGATTTTTTATGTAGAGCTATGAAATTGTACTTTTGGCTTTTATGTGAGAAGATAGAAGTATGGGAAGAAATATAAAGGCTTTTAAAATGTGAAAACAGCAAAACACCCAAAGCTTACCTTCTATTATCTAATATATTTTGTTACCAAAGCAATAAAAAATATTAATGACCATGTGCTTTCTTTCCTCATATTCGCCTTTATTATGTTGCAGAAAATACAAGAAAATCTTTGTGAAGCTTTCTTAAGACTTTGAATAACTTCTTTGAACTTTTTAAATCTAGTTACTTTCCAGCAAAACACTCCCACCTCACTTTATGAATAAAACCACAATTACATTTGAAATATGAATAGTAAAATAATTTTGTATTAATCAAGCATTATAGAACCTGAGCCACTTTTGCCAACTTTTACACTACTTCACGTATCTTCGTGCTTTTCTGTTTTTTAGTAAATAAGCATGTCCTATTATTTTTGCCATACATTAATCATTGTGCAAACGTTTCTATAAAAATTGTCACAATAGTCCATTTAGAAATTTGTTTTATTTTTGAACTACTTTCTTTCTAATGTACCACCCAACAACTACAAGATTTCAGCTCCCAAATAAATAAAACATAATGTATAGCAATCACATAATATATGACATGACAGGTAGCTTTTGAGTTTAAATATTTTAAAAACTTAAGAATAATTTTTTTCCATAAAAAAAAAAAACAACCAGTAGGGTTGAAAGTAATGGATTATGAGAACAGGGAGGAAAGGAAGAAGGCCTTTTAGTAAATCAAAGGAAAAATAAAACTAGGTTATTTATTAACCTAGCACATACACAAATTTGAAATTTTACACCTTGTGAAAAAAAAACTGCAAAATTTTGTGATATCTGAGTTTTTTTTTTCTTATAGTGGGGATTGAATCCAGAGGTGCTTTACCACTGAGTTACATCCCCAGTCCTTTTTGTTTTTTATTTTGGTTTTGAGTCAGTCTCCTTCAGATGGCTAGGACATCACTAAATTGCTGAGGCTCATCTGGAACTCATTCCTCCTGCCACAGCCTCTAGAGCTGCTGGGATTACAGTAGAGCCCCATCACACCCAGATAGTCTCTGAGTTCTTTTGCCTTTTAGCTATAAAGTACCTGCTATGGATTCTTAAAATAATATATTAAATTTCAGCAGCACTGTGGCCGTTTAACTCTTAACTGCAGTATTTGAATACGCTTATATATATATTATAAACCATTTTTGCCTATGGCAGAAATTTAGATATATGAATTATATATTTAAAAGCCATCTAAGTAAAGTCCATTTAGAAAAGTATAGATGGACATAATTGGTTATGTTAAAAATAGTGACACATTAAAGAAAAAGACTAACCAAAATTACTTGCTGTTTTCTCACCTCTTTACTATTTTCAGTACATTTAAAAATATTTGAATCCTCACTCTAAGCAGTATTTGCCTTTAAATGAAAGACTGAAAAAATATTTTAAGAATATCATTTTAAAGTGGAGCAATACTTTTAGAGACTCTATAATTATTCTGCATGTGGACACTTAAGTCTTGCTGTGATGGTAATAGCCACATCACTTTAACACACACACAGGCTTCCCTAATGGAAAATATGGGAGGAAGGTACAAAGAAAACACCTTGTCCCAGGACCAAGAATTGGAGTGGTCTTCCCAGGGAGGAAGCCCCTCCCCTTTCCCCTCTGGTATTAACCTTGTTCAGATTGCCAAGCCACACACATCAGATGGTGTCCAAATGCACAGCCTAACAAAAAGAAAATACAGCCTTCTTCTAGAGCACACTTGAAAAACTCGAAGGCAGTGGAATCTGTCACTCCTTTTCCTGAGGCTTTTTAAGATGTATTCAAGCAAATAAGGGTCGCATCTTCCCCTGCAGTGTCTATTTATTTCCCCACTCAGAATCACTGTTCCTAACCTCCAAATAACAGTGTTTGTCTTATACCTGGAAAAACACTCAAATCCCAGTTTCATATCTCTTTGCAGAATCATTTTCCTTTCATAAATTCATCTCATTTGGAAATTATTTGAAAAATATGATTTATGCAAAACAAATCCCCATTCCCAGAATAACCTGCATTTGGTGTTAAGCCACAGCGAGAAGAGAAATTACTGATCAGTGAGCTGTTTCAGAAGGGCGACGTGAACTGCAGCTTGGATTAAGGAATCTGATGAAGCATTACATACCATGAAAGAAATAAAAACACTTTATAGGACTCCTGGGCATTATTGACAGGTTTCTACTGCCTTTTTGATCCAGATTCTATCCAGCAGGAGATCTCATTTGTAAAGAACCCTTTATTTAAACATAATAAAATGCCCCATTAAATTAGGGGAGGCCCTAAATGTTTTTCCATTAATATAGTTCTGCATAGGGAATTGTTGTTATGGAATTTTTTAGAACTACTTTTTTTTTTTTTTAGTTAATGACATTAAGATTGGAATACAAAATCATCATATGATTTTAAAGTGTGCAGATTTTATTAAATTTTAGGATGACACATTAACCCAAAGATTCTTTTGTTAAGGTTACATTATGCTTGTGAGACTATTTCAAAATGTAAATACTGATTTAAGAGCACAAATATTTTAAAAATCTAAAAAAAATATTTAATAAACCTTTAAAATAAAGGTTTTCTCTGTAATCACGACAACAGTGACCAAATCTCATATATGCTCCAAAATGAATTAATAGGTCTTTTTGCAAACAAAAAAGAGTATATAAGTAAAAGCATAATATTGTTTTCAAGTACTAATTTGAAAGAAGCTGCTCTTTACCTTTTTAAGAAATGTCTATAATTAAATCTCTACCATGCCTCAGAATCAACACATGACAGAATAAGTAAATAAAAAAAATTATTGGGCACCCCACCCATAATATAATCATACAGATTATTTGGGGTGAAGCTTATATATTGTTTTTTGGGGGAATATTTAGCAAGATTTTAATGCATATGGAGTGTTGATAACAACTGCTGCAAACATGGTAGGAAAAAAAACAAATGCATCTTCTCATGAGAACAGAGGCCTATAAAACAATTAACTTCTAGAGTATTATATAATGTGGACTCAAATTTTCTCTCCTCAGATGAAGTTAGTATTTTATTAATGGTCTATAGACAAACCATGTTACTATTACACTTTCTTTAAATTTTACTGTTACATAATACAAAACACATCAAGTGAATTTATAATTTTACATCAATTATAAGCCTGGGAGATAGAGTTAGTGTTTTCCTAATGTGTGAAGGTCAAAGGTGAAAAGCATTTTCAGTTAATGCAATAGATGACATTTCTATTACAAAGTGACAAAAGGCTTACTGAATGCAGCTGACTTGAAAATTACCTAAGTTGCTCTTTTAAGACTGTTTTCTAAATATATATATTTTTTTGCTCAGGTACAGTCCTGGTGCATTTCATTCCTGCTACATAAGAAAACACTTCACCAGACCCAAATTCTACAGAAGAAAATGGATATAGATCTGGTAACTTACTATATCCTGTATATCCCATGCGAAATTTTATTATGAAATTCTAACTATTGTGGATTGCTGTTGAAAATAATCATACAGTTTACCATTTCAAAATCTAGAAAATTAACCAATATAAGGCTGTGAGCAATTAGTATTTATATCTAGTCCTTTGCACTGCAGGTTGTGATCTACAATTTATACAGCCAGAGTGACTGCAGTGCCAGCCCAACCCTGCCAGGTATTGACATTGTTGGTAATGTTCTGCTATTATCATCATGCTCTTCCACACCTATTACTTTTGCTGTATATTACAGCCTTGAACCTCTTCATCACAGTTATTATCGTCTTCTGAAATGCCTTCTTTTATGAAGTAGAACACAAATCATGAGACTTGATTCTCCTTGAAAAAGCACTTCAATTGCTAATCATCAACAATCTGAACAGTGAAAGAAACATCTATCAGCCTCCATCCTCAGGAGTTTCAGGAACACAAAAACAATAAAACAGAGTGCTCTACTTGCTATTTCTGCTGCTTAATGATTTTCATAAGGACATTTCTTTCCTTGCTTTCAATCCATCTGCCTCTCTGTGCTGCCTATTATTTCTAGCCCAGGAGAAAAGTATGTATTAGAATTATCTTGAGTCTAACCTCGTTTTCTAAGTTTTCATTAACACCTCATTGGGGAAGTAATTCATTGGATTCAAAGAGAAATTCAATTGTAAACATAGAAGCTTGACACATCTTAGAGGAGTTTTGAAATAGGTTAGTCATGTTTCTGAGTCACATATTCAAGCATTCTTAAAATAGTCAAAAAGCAATGAGGAACATGACAATGTGGCCTTTTCCTTCACATTATTTCACTGTCGCAATTTTTTGGGGGTACTTTGTCTTCCAAACGTTTTCTTTCTGTTTATATTTATCTGTTCTAGATTCTAAGTGGCATAGATGGCATAGATCACAGAATATAACTTTTCACACGAGCTGGGCAGAGCTGAGGCTTCCTCTTAGTATCGGTAGCTTTGGAGTGCTTGGCTTCTACTTTACAACTTCTACCTGAAGACTCACAGCAATCGTGTATTTCTTAACAATTTCTGAAAGTGTTGAATGTGGCCTGCAAAGGTCCCAAGTACATCAGCATATCTTTGTGGATAAGAGTATTAAAAAAAAGTAAGAAAGGAAGAAATCAATTATTTTTAACAGCTGCTTCATTCCCTTCATCAAGACTTCCATCCAAACACACTCAGACTCTTTGATTTGGGGGGCATTGCCCATCCATGTAACTCACATGTTACAGAGTCTCTTAACCCAGAGGATTGTTTGTATTTGTAATCCCATGATTAGCTTCCTTGTCATTGCATTTGAAACCAAATTAAACTTAGGTTTTGTGACTGGGTCTGTGTGTTGTTTTGGAGTATGAAAACAGCAGTGCTTTGTAATGGTAATTGCATTTAGTTTTGCACCTGATCTGGGAGGACTCTGCTTTGGTAGGTGGTGGGAAGTTTCAAGAGTGACGCTGTCCATGCAGCCATCAAGTTCCTGCTTGCCATATCCCCTGAGACCTCTACCACAAGCTAACTTTGAAATTCTTGAGTGCACGATGCTTCACCCCAACCCTGGCAGTGGCTTGACACATGAAGACAAAGAAAGCACAGTAGTAAAAACACAAAGAATGATATTTTAAAATTCTGAGGTCCCTTCTAATACTTCTTTCTTCTTGAAATCTGTACAAAGGAATAAAATTGTTCTAGGATGTTAAACTTGTGGAGTTCCCAATCTATTAAGCATTTAAACATTTAAGATGATGCAGTTTTAATTAATAATTAATGTATGTCCTCTGAGATGATTATTGATACATTAAAAACAATATTTTTCTCTGGCCATATTCTTATGAGCACAATGAATCTATGTAGGGCATTCCAACAGTATAATTAGTAACTTTAATTGATTATTGATGTCTATTTTTATTCCATGACATTGTAAATTCCATTAGAACAAGAACCATCAATTTTTTTAAATTTACAGTTGTACCTGTGGAACACAGTACAGAGTTTGATACACATTTCTCAACTAGCTGTCGTATTATGCAGCTGAAATTTTCAAGATGTGAGTTGTCTGAACATATTTTAATGTCATTGTGAGTTTATCAGTAAATATGTTTTAACTGGACATGGCTGAATTATGGAGTAAGGTTTCTGACATGATGGAAGACATGTTCTCCAGACCACAAAAGATAAAAAAGGATAATTTTACTTATTAATAAATACAACTAAACCCATATGCATTTTTAATGTAATAATCCCATGAAATTAAAATTAAGGTTTTCAAAACTTTCAATATATTAAAAGTTCTCTGTTTTTCAGCTATGAAAAGAATGTGCAAACATATACTGCACAACATGGTAGCTATTAGTCACATGAGGGGGGTACCTTGGGAGACTAAATCAAAGATATAAAATAGCAGATATATAAGAGGATTAAGTCTAGAGATCTAATGCACAACATGCACTATAGTCAATAATGGTATATGTTATTGAGGAATTTTACGAAATGATTAGATTGTGGCTATTGCCACAATACACACACACACACACACACACACAAAATGGGTAACTATGTGATATGATGGATATGCTAAATTGTTTCATTATAGTAACCTTTTTAATATCTGTATCTATTGCATCACATAATATATACCTTAAATACACACAACAGAGTTAATTAAATATATAAATTCAAGTCACTATGATTATTGCCTCTCTTAGGAAGGAACAAACGTGGATTTTCCAACATGGTAGCCACATGTGGCTATTGAGGCTTTGAAATGCTTCTATCATGAACTGTAAAATTAATAACAGATATTGAGGACTTTGTATAAAAACAAGTAAACTATTTTATTAATACTTTTTATAATGAATATATTTTTAAAGAATATTTTTGATAAGTTGGTTTCAATAAAATAATTTAATTAATTTTAAAAATTTCAGAATTCCATATAAAAATAAGGGTTTATTAAAGAAAAGAAAATGAGAGAATTATGAATATGGGGTTCCGTAAGATGAAATCTTTATTATTGGAAAGCCAGGTGTGTGTAGTGATGGTGGTTACATGTGCATATAAGTTATTGTCAAGAGTTGACAATTTCTACTATGTGGTAAGTTTAATGATCCTTTTTCACTTAGATAAATATGAGTTTAAGTAAATAAAAATACAGAAAGCTAAAACATGAAAGGCCAAGCATAGATCAATACCAATGGTATTATATAAAAGAAGGATTAAGAATTATTCAAATATAGAGTAAAAATAACTAAAATAAGATGAAGAAAGAAAATAATTTTACTTTTAGAAAATCATTGTGTATGTGTGATCTGATAAGTAATCAAGATTCTGTTGAATTATATATGTATTTCTTCCAACAATTCTAATCTATGTCTTTTGCTCCACCTATTTCTTTCTACCTACCAGGCTCATTTACATACATCTTTATTTTCCATTTTGTCTCATTGAGGCTTACTTAGAGCCTTATTTAGTTTTGGCAGTGAATTCAGAGTGAGTATTTCTACCATCATGGGTATTGATATAGCAGAAATGTGATGCCCACTACTTTTGCCAAAGGGCTGTAATGATTTTTTTTGGGGGGGGGTACTGGGGTTTGAACTCAGGAACACTTGCCACTGAATCACATCCCCAGCCCTATTTTGTATTTTATTTAGAGACGGCATCTCACTGAGTTGCTTAGTGCCTCACTTTTGCTGAGGCTGGCTTTGAACTTGAGATCTTCCTGCCTCAGTCTCCTGAGCTGCTCGGATTATAGGCATGTGCCACTGGGCCCAGCTCTAATGACTTCTGGAGGACTTAATTCAACCCTTTACCTTCTTCTTGGATTTTTGGAACACAATAAAGACAAGAACTATTCCTCAGGTCTGATGGCAGTCTTAGGAGTTCACAAGTTTCTGCTGATCATACTTTTCATTAGGACCAGGCGTAACCTGTGCCCCTAGTGTTTTCTGATCCAGTTCCCCAAGCCCTTGAACATTCCAGTGGGAAGAAAAGCCACTACATCTGTCTTTAAACCTTATTTACACTCACTTCGGTTAAGTCCAGAAGCTGATGTCTTAGAAATATTTCAAAGAAGGCAGGAGTGATGAGAGCAACCCTCCTGCACATGCCCTGCTCGTGTCTCCTGCTGAGAGAGCATCCCCCACGGACCATGAAGGCTGCCACCATTCAGCATCCTCTGCCACCTTCCTCCAGGTCACACTTCCAAGTTCTACTCCACCTTCGAGGCTGCTTCTAGGTACTGAATGACCATGTGCGGGACCTAGTGCAGAATCCTAGTCTTATTAAGTGCATGCAGCTTGATATTCCCTGTCTGCCTCTCTCATATTTTTTTTTTTTTAGAATTGCACTGCAGCTATTCTTCCTGTGTGTCCACAGGTGTCAAACTTGTCTTGTGGTCTGCAGGTTTCTCTGCCTGCATCCCACCCTCTCCTTTGTCCTTCACAGCCCTTGCTGTCAATACATCTGTGCACATATAAGCCTATCATAGAGTTTGCTTCTCAGAGGATCCATGAGGATGCAAGATTTGTATGCAATACCATTTTCTCAGAATCGTTGGTATGGCTATAATATTACAATGCATCAAAATACATTATGACAAATTAGAGTTTATTCCAAGAATGGGAGAAATTTACCAAAGCAATCCATTTCAGCAGCAAATTAAAAGACTCACTATCTACTCATATTACTAGATACTGAAAATGCATTTGATAAAAATTTAGCAGGTGGTTCTAATAGACACAGACTAGAAAGAAGTTATATAAAATAAAATCTACTTACTAGAAGACAACACCAAATACTACTCTAAACAGCAATGCATTGAAAGCAATCCAATTACAAATATAAGCTCGCCACACATTTCTTTTATGGTTATTAATATCTGCTCGTGCCTCAGATGTGATTGACAGAAGATGTCTACAGGAATATTTATAGATAAAATGTGGGGTAGTAACTTTTGGTATGAGATGGAAGTTGTGGATTATCATTTTTCTCCTTTTCTAGAAATCACGTAAAGAGACAAGAAAAATGAAAAGAAGTGCAGTGTCCATGTTCACTGGAACTTGAAGGCAGATATGATTTACAGATTGTAAGGTGTAAAAGGTCACTGAAATCAATTGAATCTTTGCAGATGTCATGCAAGAATAAGTGTGGAGGTTATTTAGTTGGCCCAGAGGTGGAAGAGCTACTGATGTACTGTAAAAATATACTCCCCATAAGTAAAGGAATAATCCTGAGGGGTAAACACTATATCTCTTACTTTTAATAACCACATATGTAACTTCTGTAGGTTGAGAGTAGGTAGAATATATTCCCAGAGAAATGGAGAGAGGATTGGAGAGCAGAGGACATCAAGGGACTTTGACAGAAGGATATTCAGTGTCAGAAAGTACATGTCCTGAATTCAGTGTGCTCAATGTGAATTGAAGAATTACATTTTTGCATGTCCTTTGATAAAACTGAGAAGGCCAGGGCTGACAGGAAAAGCCCTCTAGATTCAGCTTTGTTCAAAGGATCACAGAAAATGGAGTTTCAAAGAACACAGAGAACAGGCTTATTTGTAGGAAGCAATCTGTCTCTAGGGCTTCAGACTCTGACATCTCAATCTCAAGTAAGAACCCCTGCCTGCAAATGAGCCCAATAAAAACCCACATGTTCACTAATGAGTAACCATATAATTAGAACATTGTTCTAATAATACAATGAGACCAACTTGCAAAAGAGAAAGAAAAAAAAACATTTATATGTCCAAAGAGATATAAATGGAAAAGACTTTGAGAACAACTGGAAAAAAAATATTCCATCATGAAATAATAATGCACATATATCCTTAAGTTTTCTATTACTTACACTGGGGATTACAAAGAAGTGCCAAAGGTCAGGAAAGTAATCATCATCATCATCATCATCATAAGAAGAAGAACAACAACAATAAAACCCCTAAATACATAAAACACAAATTGCTAGGACCTAGATAAAAAAATGAAGGAAAAATAAGGTCATTGGACAAATGAGTATGAAATAAAAGTTATACAAGGTTTAAGTCATCAAAGGAAATAAAATGGTTGACATTAACATGACTAAAACAGTTTGCATTACTTGGGAAAGGAAATTTTAAAGCGCAATGTATTTTTAGGAGGCTTTGAGGGAAAGTATACTGCATAGTTTGTAAACAGGAGGGCAAATTGATATGTTACCTATGGAGAACAGCATTGTAATAAACAACACCTAATAAGTTCCATAAGAATGTACCCTTCAACCAAACAAATTTGCTTCTGAGAATGTATCCTACAAACCTATTTACAAAAGTACTGTTTTACAGCCTTGCCTTATGATGGTAAAATAGTGACATCCAAATGATTAAACCAATTAAAATCAAGTAAGTAAATTATTATACATTAACTTATTGATTTTAAATTCCTAAAATGATGAATGTGCCGATGCTCTGATATAGAATTTTATATACTTATTAAAGTAAGAGAAATATAATGATGAATAATAAATATAATTATATTCCTTTCTAGAAAAAGAGGGGGGAAATGGGTAGAGATGGAATCAGACTCTTTCTATCTATTTACTCTACATACATAAAGACCCTGTGGATGAATTTATAAGAACCCATGGGAATGTCAAGGGTGCTGGCTCTTCCCTATGATCCCAGTGACGTGGGAAGCTGAGGATGCTGGATTGCCAAGTTCTATGCCATTTGCAGCAACTTAGCAAGACTCTCAGCAACTTTGTGAGACCTTGCCTAAAATCTAACTCACTGAACAAAAATGGCTGAGGAAGCATATGAGTTGGAAAGCATTCCTGGAAGTGACCCCCAGGTCCACAAAACAAACAAAAAGAACCCATCACAGTATGGGGACAGAAAATTGGCTAGAAATGTGACAAGAATTAATATTCATTATAGGGCATTTAAAGTTTTGACTTCCATGATTAGACTATACACTTAAAAACAATGTTAACACAATGCAAAGTTATCAAAAGATAGGAAATATGAGAAGTTTAAACATCAGAATGACATAACCTGTAACTGGACATCACAGAGACTGAAGCGGAAGTAAAATGGATGGATTTGGTATAAATTTTGAGGGGAAAGTTACAGATTTGATGATTCCTTCAAGAAATATTTACTTGGTACAAGGTATATATCAAGAATATTGAAAGGCACTGGTCATTAACTTTTAGTGCTGATGTGGAGAAGCAGGAATCTAGGGTGACTTTAAGTATTTTGACATCAAATATTGGTAAAGTTAAACTACCTTAACCTAATGAAAAATGTTGTATAAAGAAACTTAAGAAAGGATTTACACCTTCAGTATTTATTTCTATTTTGTCATTTCAACTTTTGGGTAAAGATGCTATGTAAAGGATTAAATGTACTGCTATACTAATATTTGACTTTCAAAAATGTTGCTTGAGTATATGGTAAGACATACTATATTTCTCCCTAAAAAATCCAATATTTTAAAAAAGATAGCTCTACTCCTAATTGAGCTATTAATATAATTCTACCTGAATGAAAAATCATAGCTTTTTTTTTCCTTAATGGAGTTTAAATATTTATATTAAACTTATTCTAGAAAGTGAAATTTATAAAACTGACCAAGAAATGTTAAAACATTGAAATTGTTATTGCAATGGATTTAAAATATCACAAAATTTTACTTTTTAGCACTCTGGAAATTGTACAATTGCAAAGTGTGGGCTAGAGATGTGGCTCCATGGCAGAGCACTTGCGAAGCATGTGTAATGCTCTGGATTCAATGCCTAATGAAACACACACACACACACACACACATAATGGTAAAAAGTAATTTCGTATATTTTTTCACAATCTTTACGCAAAGAGTGTGACTTTGAAGAAATTGAGTAGGTAGGCTGTGAGCAATGTAAGCAATTCATATTTTCTCTGAAACTATATTTTTCTTTTTGGTAAAGCTGGCTTCACTGGGAAAACCTTTAAACTATACAGATTCCTTACAGCATACAAGTTCACTTCTGCTGAGGTTGCCCAGTGCATTAGGGCAATCTTCTGCATTGTTTCAGATTTATCCCTGCTGTGGGTACTGGCTCAACGCTGCTAGTTCCAGATCCTGGTACTTAGCACATATGAAGATACTTACAAATCATGTATGACACATATGCTACATGGTTTACCTTTTATTTATTCCAGAGTAGAAGAAATGAGAAGATCCTGACAACCCGTCTCACACATTCTCTCTGGTCCTCTGCAATACATTATTTAAAAAAAAATCCTTGAATTATCATGGCATATGGATGGAAAGATTAAATAAACATTACAGAACCAAGTTTTATGTTACTTTTAATATTACACTTACTTATTATTTTAAAAAATTGAAACAAAACAACCATGTTTTCTCCTGTTGTTTTTCCCCAAAATAACAACAAAAATTAAAAACTCATATAAATAAACTAATTTTATTTGTCATGTAATCTCAATTCCATTAAAATAAGATGCAAATAAAGTGCATTGCCTTTGAATTAAAGTTTAAACAACTTTTAAAAATGATAGTTTTTACCAGTTTTCTTTAAGGTAGTAGACATCTTAAAGGATTTAAAAATATAAATTTTCTTTTATTGTGAATGGTAAAATTTACACTGAAATATACATAAATTTAATGTCAATGTTAATAACCTTTGTGATTCATACATCAATTTAATCCTTTTCAGTCTAAAAATATAGTATTTCCAGCATTCCAGGATCTCCATATGTTCTTTTCTAAGTCACGTTCCTTTCACTTTTTCTTTCATTTTTATTATAAACACTTCTACATATATACACCTATTTCATCTCTGTAAAAATGCCTAATTACAAATCTTCTGGTCAATTTATATACTTTACGTAAGAATCATCTACATTTCCTGTGTGTTTGCTGATGATAAACTCTCCTAACTTTTGTTCATCTGGAAATTATGTTTTGTTCTGTTTGTTTTTTGTGGGTCTGTATTATAGAAATCTAGATATATTTTTTAATCTCTTCAAGGAGGTGATTCCATTGCTTCTAGCCTCTATTGTTCCTGATGAAATGTCAGCTATTGCTTTTTATAGTTGTACCCGAAGCTTAATGTGGCCTCCCTCATCTGTCTTTAAGATGTTCGCTTTATCTTTAATTTTCCATATCTTTCTATGATATGTCTAGATATGACTTTATTAATATTTATCTTATATGAGGTATAATGTACTCTTGTTCCGTGAATAGAGACCACCAGTTTGGAACAATATCAAGTATTATCTCCCCAAATATCTGCTGTAGCTTTTTAACTGCCTTTCTAGATGTGCAATTAGTGTGTTAGAGAGTTTGATATAATCCTGCAGGTCTAGAACGATCTAGGCAAAGTTTATTTTAAAATAAAATTTCCCTTATTCTGGTTTTTAGATTACTTACTCTTTTTAATATTATACCCCCATCATCAAATTATTTCTTTATTTTTGATAATGTATTTTAGAATTGTCTATTATTTCTGTGTGATTCTTTTTTAGAGTTTGTTTTTCTGCTAAAATTTCCTCATCAAAAATAATTTTCCCAATTTCAATAAATTACATAAATACTTAATAAGATTACTTATTTTAAATCCCATCTCTTTCTATTTGGGCATCAGGGGTTGAACTCAGGAGCACTTGACCACTGAGCCACATCCCCAGCCCTATTTTGTATTTTATTTAGAGTCAGGGTCTCACTGAGTTGCTTAGCACCTCATTTTTGCTGAGGCTGGCTTTGAACATGTGATCCTTGTGCCTCAGTCTCCCAAGCCCCTGGGATTTCAGGTGGGCACCACCACCTCCAGCCCATCTCTCTTAATTCTAGAAAATTGTCATTTAAAATGTATTTCCCCTTTAAGCTTTTTCCTTTTAATTATAGTATAGAAATTCTTGCTTATTTTCAGTTTTATTTTTTTCTTGTTTGACAGACATTTTGTGAAAAGGAACATAAAGACTGACCTTAATAATATTTACTTCTAAAAGTAGCATATTACGGCATTTTTCATGCCATTGGGATGAAGAGTGTGTGAATGTATTCTAGACTTGAGTCGACTTGAGCTTTGTTTTGGTTCAATTTAGATTAAGTTCCTTAATGGCTTCAAATGTTTAAAAGTCAATATGAGGACATCTAAATTTTTAACAAATTTTACTGTCAACCTGAGTGTTGACCACATGATTGTTAAGCCCTGGTGGCCATGGTAACAGGATTTGACTACTCCACTGACCCTTTCTTTCTTATGTGGCCTTCTCCAAGACATAATGGTGGAGCACTTCAGAGTTAAGGCAGGAGTGGAGAGCAGCAGAGGTACATAGACCTCCCCTAAATGTGTGATAGCTCCCCAATCAAGAATCAATATCCACTTACTTGTTTTATTAATTCTCCCTTTTATTGGATATCATTCTAAAAGCATGTTGAACCATGTATTTCATATTAATTTTCTTTAAAAACAATATCCATTCTGCATGGTAAAGAGATATTAGTGAAGGGATGAAAATACCAGGGCATTTTTTTTTTTTTTGCTAACTAAAGTGGCATTTCATATTAAAATATCGTAATTCTAAAATTCTATCAATTTATATTTATTGATTACTCACTACATTCTAGGTTTGCATGATTCTAAATTAATTATGACAGACTGATTCAATCAATTTTCAAAAAATTCCTTGATGTGAAGTAATATTGCTATTACTTTGCTATTGTAGCCCCTGCTTTACAAATTAGAAGAAAGTTCACAGAGGCTAAAGAGCAAGTCTAAGTTTAAAAAGTTCCCATAATACTAAATGAGTTAGTCTAAAACCTGACAATTTAATCAATATGCTATTCTACCTCTGTAGCTAAACTGATTCATTCAAAAACATCAACAGGATGCAGGTAGTATATAATTTATTTATTTTAAAAGAAATGGTAAAGATTGCTTTTGCTCCGTTTTGTTTCATTGTACAATCATATATTTAAGGAAACATAGATTAATTTTGGTTTGGTAGTTTAATTGAAGATTATAGATTTAACTTGCTGTGAATATCTACCTTTAGAAGTAAAGGAGTAAGCTCAGCTCCACAGTGCTGTCCATAATCTACCAGTGATCTGGTCCAATGCCACAGCAACTGGAGTGGATTTGACTGGTTATTCTCCCTTGAAAGTGGGATGAGGAGGAGGTAAGTTGAATAGCTGAAATTTGACTCATTAAGTGGTCATCTAATGCCTAATTTAGGGAGTAGTTATTGTAAGAGCAGTAATTAACATGTACTCCATATTTCTTAAGTGCCGGGTGTTATCCTCTTTATTGATTACTGCCATGTGTTCAATATTGAAGAGTCTATGTTAGGATATCTGGAGGGACAGATGTTATTTTCCTAAGGATAAAATGTGACAATAGTAAGTATTAAAATTATAAATACCTGTTAGATATTTCTATTTATCCACAAACAGAAAAACAAATCCCATGCATCAAAAGAAATTCCATGCATCAGGGATTTGGATCTGAGATCACATGCAGGACTACCTTGCTTAGCATAGTCCTGAGCTAGAAAAACTTGCCTGTTATCACTGACTTGTAAATTCTCATAGTACTTAACACAATATCCTCTATCTAATAACCATTCAATGGAAATACACTAAACTTATAAAAAAAAAATACTGTTAGGTACCATATCAGTTCTTGACCACCCAGTAAAATTTAATTACTCATACAATAATGAAAAAATCCAGCATATGAACTAGGACTAATATAGAGTAAAAATGTATAGTTTTATCATTTGGAGTTATAAGATTGGCATATTATTTCCAGTCTTATAACCAACTCTCAAATTAAACTTTTGTAAGTAATTAACCTTTGTGTGACCAAGTTTGCTCATCTGTAAAACAGATACGGTAATTATTATTGCCTGGCCTGTAGGCATAGTGTGAGGATTAATGAGGTAATTTTTAAAAGCAGGTTCCTCAAAAGGTATTTTATAACCTTCTACAGTCCTGAGCTATTTGTTTTATTTTCATCACATACATGCAAAGTTAAAATGCTTTAAAAATAATTAATTCACTTATTTTAATTTTAAGTTGACCAATTATCTATCATTAACAAAGCCTTTTTGTATGGGAAGGGAGTTAAAAGGTAGTATTAATCACATGAATGATCATTAATATCTTGGTGGTATCTTATATAAGTATTTTAAAATGGAAGTTATTTGGGGGAAATGCTCATGTTTTCTGAAAGTTTAATATTTCGTAATTTTCACTCTATGTTTTGAATACTATAGTCAGATACAGAAGGCTTGTGGGACCTCTTTAGGTTGCTAAACCTCAGCAACACTGACATGTTGGATGGAGCAATACTTTGTTTTCGGGGAAGAGTCTGTGTATTGTAGGTTGTCCTTGGCCTCCATCCACTGGCCTCCCCCAGTAATGATAATCAAAATCAACTCCAAACTTTGCCGATTGTCCCTGCAGAGCAAACTTGCACACAGTGGAGAATTGCTATACTGAGGACTTCAATAGGGTGAGGATTACTCCAAACTCTGCTGTAAGCAATTTGAACAGTACTGGGACCAAGGGAAAGCACAGATACACATGTGCACACCTCAGGAGTCTTGTTGAGGGGATCAGGGGGAAAAAGAGGAAGTTACAGATTGGCTATAAGAACGCTACACAGAAAATAGAAATTGGAATCGGATATCAGAACATATATTCATGCTGTGGTTGTTTTTAACTGATAGTAAAATAAAAATCTGCAAGCTATTTTATTTCATGACATTTTTCTTTTCACAATACATACAATATGCAGGGCCTGAGATTTCAATGACCACTGAGAATAAGAAAGCAAAACCTTTCCAAAGAAATAGCAGCATCTACTTTAAAAGTATGTAGTTATTTTAGATGCTAAAGTGTGCTGCAAGGTGTTATTTTAGCCCAGGTAGTTGCAGTAAGTGAATTCAGAACTCTTTGAACTTGAGTTTTCGTTTGATCAAGTGAATGTTACTTTAGATAATTGATAATTTTCAATTGCAAATTTTCTCACATATGAAGGAAATGTGACCTGAGCTTTTAAAGTTTTAACTTTATGAACAGAATAATTTTTTGGTTAATTAAAGTTAATCTATATTACCTTAATTGTATATTCACAGATGCTTCAAACAACAGAGAGGCGAGTTCCAGCCTTTTAAGTTGGTCAGGTAATTCATGGAAAAAAAAAGTGAACCTTTTGCAAGTCCATTTGATTGAAGCCAAAAATAAAAATACTTTTGTAAACTTAGTAGAGAAGTTTAAATTTACAATATTTGCTATTGTACTAAGAACAAAAACACAAAAATTGTAGGAACCTAGCATGGTAATATTCATAATGTTCTCTTAATGTTTTCTTGGAGAATTAACACATTTATCATTATGTGATACCCTTCTTTGTCCACAATTTTCCTTTTTTGAAGTCTGCTTCAATTTAAGATTTCTGCTTAAAAATCAGTTTAAAATTTCCTTTCCTACAGTGGTTCCATAAGCACAATTTTATCTGCACTTATGGTTTGGAGGTTGGGACTCTATTAGTCTATCTCTAATTTTAGGTTAGCAACTAACACCCAGACTTAAATACACTAATGGACCTCAGAGGAGTTGTTGGTTTTCAGTCATTTTTATCTTCTCTTGTGAGAATGAGAGTGACAAGTTCCGAGCCTCTTCCATGCCACACCAGACAAAGACCTTTATATTTTAATAGGATATAATTGGAGATGATATAGATTTATATAACAATATAGATTTATGTACATACTAGGATGTTAGTAATTATTATATTTATACACATAGAGTTACTAAGTCTTATGAATTTCCATTATTCCTTTTTCATTTAAACAAGTTATATTAAAAAAGTGTTCCCCTTAAATCAGTTTCCCCTATATCAAAGAATGTAAAATCTACACGTTTTGTTTTCAGTAGATTCATAACAAGGTTTAAATCAGAATTATGTAATAGGAATAAGAAAATTAAAAAAAAATAATGCTTATACCTTGGAAGCCAGCATAAAAGGTAAATTATATGCTTACAATATATATAAATTGTTTTTAACAAGACACAGGAAATATTTTTCTTTAACTTGAATTTTTTTTAAAAAAAATTGTGTTATGTATTCATGTTCTTCAAATTTGGCTAGTGTAAATGTTACTTGATACAAATGATGCCAGATTAAGATTCTATTTTACTAGGATACAGTAAAACTGAGAAAAATAATCAAGAAATTACTGATTTAACATCAAACTTAATACTGCTTACTACTTGTAGAAATATATGAGCTTTTACGATGCACATATAAATATCAAATTTAAATTGAACTTAGTCTGACAATTCAGAAAAGAGGAATCTTAACTTATCCACCATGTCATAGGAATTATTACCTAAAATGACTGACTATATTTGTATATAAAATCTAGTGAACGAATTGACTTCTTAAGAAGTTAGGAGTGGAGAGACGAATAGTAGAGACACAAGCACTTAAAAATCCTGGATATTTTATTACTGTACTCAGGTAACTCAGTTCCCTTCTTTACCTTTCCATGTGATTTCCCTTCTTTACCTTTTTTCCTTCTGAAATACATTTGCCTTTTGATTGCAGGTCAGGGTAAGCAATCTGACTTGGTTTTACCTTGCAAAATTTTAACTCATATTTAACTAATTTCTAAGTGTGTCATCTCTGTTTTAATTGGTAATAGAAGTAATCCCCAAAGTCATCACTATTGAATTCTCAGTTATGATCTTTTTCAGGTTCAAAGAAACCTTAGTTTACCTAGAATAAGGATTAAGAGCAAATGTCTTAGAGAACTCTGTAGCTTTTTATTTGAGTTCAATTTGAGACATTGATATGTTTTATTCTTGAAGAGTCTGATATATGAATTGCCAGAAGGCAGAAGTTTGTGCATAGAGGTGGGTAGCTAATGAGGAGGATGTTATAGTAGAAAGTACTAGTCAGCCAAGAACATTCTCTCTCCCCTTCTTCCTTAAAACTAGAATTCCAATTTTATTGTAGGCAGCAAAATACCAAGATAGGGGCTACATCATATCTTAAGATGAGTCTTGTAGGAACATCATTTAAATATGCTGCAACTTAGCTTGAAGTTTACTATTTGACGATATAGTCTCCCCATTCCTTCCAATCTGAACATACATGCTGTACAAGACATTAAATAATTGAAAGAAAATCAGATCTTTACTGCACATAGAGCTACCACACTCATCAGCTGTCCTCTCTAGTGAATGTCTGTGAGAGGGTGTGGGGAGATGTCAGTATGTTAGAAATGCGGTTTACCAAACCACCTTTCCAAGAATGCATCCATGCACTCTGTCATTAGGCCAAGCTCATTCTTGGAATTAGGTGAATTTCAAACGAAATCACTGCTTCTTCTTTATTACATGACCTGATTATTAAAATCTAATTGTCTCATTTTCCAAGGATTTTGGAATATTTAATTTTTGAAAAATTGAAAATGTATTTATCAATTGTAATATTTAATTCTGAATATGTGAAATGTTTAATAATTTGATTATATTACATTGAAAAATAAACTTTGCTTTCACTTTACATCAATTATTGAAATAATACAATTTTTATACTTCAATAGTTACTTTCTTGTGACATTTGTATCTTATTTAACTAAATAGAATATTTAAGGTATGTTTTTATTGCTTTTTTCTAATTAATAAAATTCTGTAATGTGAGTGTCATTCAATAATTCTTTAAAATATGCATACGTATTTTACAAATATTTTCTTCCATTCTGCAGGCTGTCCCATGACTCTTGATTGTTTTCTTCAATTTCTTAGCTGTACAGAGCTTTTTGGTTTGATGTAATGCTATTGATTTTAGCTTTGATGCCTGTGATTTTAGGACCTTACACAAAAATTCATCTGATAAGCAGTTAATATCTAGAGTATATAAGGCACATGATTCTGAAAAAAGAAAAACTACATAAAAATGGGTGAATAGAGGTCTCAAAGAAGAAATACAAATCATCAGTAAGATTATTAAAAAATATGTTCACCACTACTAATCATCAGGAGAATGCAGATTAATAACACAGTATAATATTACTTTACTCCAGTAAGAATAGCTATTCTCAAAAATACAAAGATAAGAGAAATTGGCAAGAACATAAGAAATGGAAACATACACTATTGGTAGGAATGTAAACCAGTATAGCACTACCAAAAAAAAAAGTGTGGCAATTCTTTAAAAATTTAAAAATACAGCTACCATTTGATCCAGCAACCCCACTGTTGGATATACACCCATAGGAAATTAAATCAATAATTTGAAGAAATATCTTCACTCCCATATTTGTTGTAACACAATTCATAATAGATAAGATGTGGAATTAACTTGAGTGTCCATCTGTAGATAAATGGATAAAGACACAATGTGGTAAAATATAAAATGGAATATTGTTCAACCATAAATAGAAGAAATCTGGATATGCTAGTTACCCTGTTTTGATCATTACCCAATATATACACAAGTGGAAATATCATCCTTGTATTTCAAATTTTTTATAAGTACCTGTGTCAACTAAAATAAAATAAAATTTAAAAGTTAGATTTTCATCACTATAATAAAGTAGCTGAGAAAGAGAATTTAAAAGATGTAAAGATTTACTTTGGTTCACTGCTTCAAGGGTATCAGTTCATGGCTGATTCATTCCATTGCTATGAGCCTGTAGCAAGGCAGAGCATCATGCATGGAGGAGAGTGTGTGATGGAGCAGAGCTACTCTCCTCATGGTAACCGGGAAGGAGAGAGAGAGAGAGAGAGAGAGAGAGAGAGAGAGAGAGAGAGAGAGAGAGAGAGAGAGAAGGGGCTGTGGGCAAGGCATACCCTTGGAGGGCATGTCCAACTTGGCCCACCTCCTGCAGTTTACCCCATCTCCCATTAGTCCATTCAATTACAAACTCATCAATAAATTAAACTCATCAATAAATCAAATGGAGATCAGGGTTCTCACAATCCATTCACTTCCCAAAATTTCCACATCTGAATATTTCTGCACTGAGGACCAAACTGTCAACATATGAACCTTTGAGAGACATTCTACTTCCAAACCATAACGTATTTTTAAACTGTTGTATTCAAATATGGAATTGCACACATGAAATCTTTCTACTTTAGTTGCTTTTATTCTAAGAAAATTAAAATAAAGTATATAATGAGAATAATTACTGTTGAGGGAAATTATACATATATGTTAATCCTGGAATATGTTATTATATTAGTAAAAGGGATAACTGGAAATCCATATGCAACAGAATGAAACTGAATCCATTTCTCTCACCATGCACAAAAGTTAACCCAAAATGGATCAAGGAGCTAGGAATCAAACCAGAGACTCTTTGTCTAATAGAAGAAAAAGTTGGCCCTAATCTCCATCTCATGGGGTTGGGCTCCAAATTCCTAAATAGGACACCTATAGCACAAGAGTTAAAATCAAGAATCAACAAATGGGACATATTCAAACTAAAATGTTTTTTCTCAGCAAGAGAAATAATATGTGAGGTAAATAGGGAGCCTACATCCTGGGAACAAATTTTTACCCCTCACACTTCAGATAGAGCTCTAATCTCTAGAGTACACAAAGAACTCAAAAAGTTAAACAACAAAAAAATAAATAACCCAATCAACAAATGGGCCAAGGACTTGAACAGACACTTCTCAGAGGAGGATATACAATCAATCAACATATACATGAAAAAAATGCTCACCATCTCTAGCAATCAGAGAAATGAAAATTAAAACGACTCAAAGATACCATCTCACTCCAGTAAGAATGGCAGCCATTATGAAATCAAACAATAACAAGTGCTGGCGAGGATGTGGGGGGGAAAAGTTACATTCGTACACTGCTGCTGGGACTGCAAATTGTTGCAGCCAATTTGGAAAGCAGTATGGAGATTCCTTGGGGAGCTGGGAATGGAACCACCATTTGACCCAGCTATTCCCCTTCTTGGACTATACCCAAAAGACCTAAAAAGATCATACTACAGGGACACAGCCACATCAATGTTTATAGCAGCACAATTCACACTAGCTAGAATGTGGAACCAACCTAGATGCCCTTCAATAGATGAATGGATAAAAAAAAAAATGTGGCTTTTATACACAATGGAATATTACGCAGAACTAAAAAATAACAAGATCATGGCATTTGCAGGGAATTGGATAGCATTAGAGCAGATTATGCTGAGTGAAGTTAGCCAATCTCTAAAAACCAAATGCCTAATGTCGTCACTGATATAAGGGGGATGACTCAAAATAGAATAGGGAGGAAGAACATGAGAAGATTACCACTAAATAGGGAAGAGAGGTGGGAGAGAATGGGAGGGAGAAGGGGAATTGCATGGAAGTTGGAAGGAGATCCTCATTGTTATACAAAATACATGTATGATGGTGTGAGGGGGAAGAAAAAAAGAGAGAGAAATGTGTCACATTAGATTGGGTAGAGAGAGGTGATGGGAGGGGAGGGAAGAGGACGAGGGATAGGAACGGCAGCAGACTAAAATAGACACTAGTATTGCTGGATGTATGTATGTGGCCATATAACCAATGTGATTCTGCAACCTGTACACTTGGAAAAATGAGAATTCATACCCCATTTGATTCAAATGTATGATGTGTCAAGATCATTGTACTGTCATGAGAAACTAATAAAATAAACATTGTTTGTAAGAAAAAAAAAAAAAAAACTAAAAAATATTTGCACAAAATTTCCCTCAAGAAAATTATTGCTGCAATTCACTCACTTCCAAAATTATCTTTAATATTAATGTTAATAATAAATTCCATGTATACATATACAGTAGATTCAATACATTTATGGAAATACTATTTTAAATATAATCAAGACTTTAAGAATTATTGAAGGAGAAATAAGCTGTTTTTATTGCTCACATATCAAGACTTCTTCAAATATACTCGGAAGCATTTTCTGTATATTTTTTCATGTACTTCTGTGGTGTTTTTGTTGCTGGTTTGAGGAAGTGTCTTGCTATGCTGCCCAGTCTAGTTTTGAACTCTTGGTCTCATGTAAACTACCAACCTCAGTCTGGTTTTCCTCATGTATTTTTGAAATTGACAAAAATGGAAATATTGGAAAGGACAGAAATGGTTGCCAGAAAATGGTAAACTTCTGTAATAGACATGGACCAACATCCATAGTTTCATCAACACTATTCCAGAAATACCAGATTCTGATTATAATTGGTAAATCTTATGGTTCATTACAGTGAGAAGAAATGGTCTTTTAACAGCTCTCAGGCTTTTGTTTGTTTCAGAAAAAGAAGTGTCAAATTTGCATTATTCTCACTTTGACCACTTAGCCCTTCACTTCCAGAATGCGTCTGTCATAGGCTCTACTAACCCAGGGAGACCTATTCAGTAGGTTTCCTTCAACTACCATGGCCCAATATTAAACTTTTCAAGCTTCAGTTACCAGTTTCTTAACTTCAAGTCTAACAAAACAGAAGAGGAGCAATTTCTCTAAAAGAAAGCATGCACACTAAAGAAAAAGTAAACGAAAAAAACTAGAAGAATAAGTCACTTATATGTTACGTCCAAAATCATATTATAGCTCCAAAATCAAAGTCAGTACAGTATTTGCGCATTTGAGGAAATTGCAATGGGGAAAATTTTAAAAAGGCTAAAAAGAACTCAAGAAAATACAAAAACCCCTTTTATGAGATAAATAATGAGCATCAATGGGGAACAGGAAGATGAGAAGGTAAGACACGTGGCTAATGTGTTCCATAGATCCCTGATGGGCTGGCATCATGCACAGACAATAATGGGGGGCAGGTAGGACTGAATGGAGCTGGATCGCCTGCTGTGGTAGAAGGTCCCCACCAATCTCTCCTAGGAAGCCCATTCGGATTGCCTTTCTTTTCTGTGGGTGACTGTAATTGTGGCCTGGCATCAGACTGCTTTAGTGCTAGGGAATCTGAGCAAAGCAGTCTATAGTGTTAAAAGTGCTGGGTAAGACCAATTGTAGGAAAGAACTGTCTATGGAGTTTCACCTCCTGCCCTGCTGGTTCTGGAGCTAAGATGAAGAGACTTTCCTGAGGATCTGAGGGACAGTGCCTTTGAGTTTCAACCAGCTAAACAACAACTAACCCAGGTTATGTTATCCTGGAGCCACTTTTTTGGAAAATGCTTATTGTCATGTTCAGAATGAATAAAGGGAAATTGACTGTGAATATAATTAGCTTACATATCAAGATCAAGAAACAATAAAAATCAAATAGAAAAGATAATTAATCCAATTGAAGTAGATAAAAACACTTTAAAGACAAAGAAATCAGATCTTATTACCAACCTTGGTGTAAAATTGAAAGCCTAAAAATTAAAATCGAATAACTGAAAATGTTGCAAATGTTTATAAACAAATCTAAAAGCCTAAGAGGTGTTGGTAAGGATGTGAAACAAGCGGATAAACTAATAACGGAGGTATTGGATCCATTACACTAGGAAAAAAGAATTGGTTTTATTCCAAAAAATTGAAGATACACATATCCTATACTATGACTAAAACCAAATTTGTACGTGTGCCCCAAAGACATATAAAAGGAGATACTTAGAAGCTTTGTTTGTAGTTAAAAACTAGAGTTAAATAAAATTATGGGAGGCCATTGTTTTGAGCTGAAATATAGCACAGGGCCCCTACCAACCAAATTAAACCAAAAGAGTCATAGAAAAATTGCAGCTTTGAAATTGCAGCTTTTTATGAGCATAGATAATCCCCAGAAATGTTTTTATTAAAAACAGGAGAGTGCATTCTACCTAAGTCAGCAAAGTAAGGGAGTCCTTTTTGCTTTAATCCTTGCAGAAAAGTAATGGGAAGTCACTAGATGTTATCCAATGAGTTTCTTTTTCTTTTCCTATTGTTTACCACTCTGCAACTGCCCAAAGGGGATTCATTCTATCTTTTAGAATAGTGGCTAACACAATTCTTAAATTATAATAGAAGACAGGTCTATAATTAAACTCATTATACTTTTTTTCTTTTGATACTAGAAATGTTGCAGATGTCCATACCCAGTAAAGTGGTTAAATATTCACATTGTCCTTTACACTAATCTGAAGAAATCAACCATGGTGACATATACTAAACATGGATGAAAATCAATATTTTAATATTGTGAAAAAAAAGAAACAATAGAAGATCATCTATAATTAAATGAATAAATAACATGTGAAACTAAGCAATATATTGCTTAGGGTAGGTACATAAATTTGTGCAAAACTATAGGCGAAATCATAGAAATAATAAAACAATTAGTTTATATTATATTCATGAAAAATAAGTATGTTGATGTTTTCTTAGAATTTTGTTTGATACAATTAGAAAAGACTTTCATAAATATTTGTGCCTCTCTTATGGAAGTACAAAAGAAATTCATTTTTACAAGGCTAAAGTATTATATGACTTTCTAAATTTATAATAAAAAAGTAAAAAAGTTCTATTGAGTTAAATTTTGAAAATGAAAATGAAACTCAATGAAATTTATTATTTTATTAAGAATTAACTAAGTGGCAAATTAGAAAGGAAAACAATTAATTTAGTAATTTCCCCCTAATTTGTAAGAATTTTTAAATAAAACAAATAATTTATATATCTCCTATATATACACTTTTCTGGTTCAGTAATTTTAGGCAGAATATATTTGTAAAAGTATCCATGAGAAGATGCCATCGAACATCTGCCACCTGGTGGATATGACCTGGAACTACATAAAAATAATTAAAAAAAAAATCTTTGCTGAAAAGAATGTGCAATCAAAGCAAAAATGGGAAATGGAATGAGAGAATTATTCTTATTTTTATATAGCCTCAAAAACTTTTAAAATTACTTTGGACAAGTTATAAAATAGCCTAAGTCAATAATACTGAAAATTGAGTATACTTTCTTAAAAATGTATACAATGCCACAAACATAATATAATGCTGTGCAATAAATTTCATAAGAAAAATACTATATTCTGTTATAATTTATGTAAATAATAAATACGATATTTTTGAATAACTACAATTGTTTTAAGTTAAAACAAAAGTAAATACTAACCGAAGTTGTAGAATATATCAATCATCCATTTCTCAAATATCTGAACAACCAAATGTAGAGAATTTCTGTAAGAATTAATAATTAATAATAGTGATTAATCTTATTATTGTTTGTATATGAGGTGTTTTCCCTAAATTTTTTGTTGATGCAGGAATAATCAGAGGTAAATGATAAGATTATGAGAACAGTAAACTCATCAGTCCACCTGAGTTTGATGTGGCGGAAGGACATGGGTCACTGGGTCTGTGCCCTGGTCACTGGAGACTTCTTCCCTGTGGGTCCTTCCCCTCTTGCTCTGCTTCCTTGCCACCATGACCTGAGCTTCTTTTCTGTACCAGACATTTCTACCAAGTTGTGCGGTCTCACTTTGGGCCCTAGCAATGGAGTCAGCCATATAAGGACTGAGACTTCCAAAACTGTGAGCCCCAAATAGCATTTTACTCCTCCAATTTGTTCTCACAGGTATTTTGGTCATGTGATGAAAATGTAATTAAAGCAGAAACTGGTACTGAGAAGTGGAATTTTTGCTGTGACTAAGCAAATCATTTAGTTTGGAAGAATTTGGAACCAATCTGCAATGGGAGTTTGGAAGTTTGGCGAGCCAAGCAGGAGAAGATTTAGAATGTTGCAATCAGAGCTTCATGGAGAATTCTGGTGGAAGCTCAGAATATCAGAACGGCAATGGGGCTGCAGAGAAGACAGGGCTCATGAGGTTTTAAGACGGCAAAGAAAAATCTTGGAAACTGGACTAGAGGCTACTTGTGTGACACTCTGGGGAATAAATTGTATACAATTTTGTCCATGTTCTGAAACTTTCTGTGAGGCTGAATTAAATGTGATAGATTTATCAGGCTGAAGAAATTTCAAGACAGCACAGCTTTCAGACAGTGACATGAGTATCACTAGTGGCTTTTAGCCACGTTTACTGTAATAATTAGGAGCGAAAACAATAAGAAATAGCAGTTTGGCCAGAATCATGCATATAAAACTCTGGCCAGGGAAGATGTGCTTCTTGAAGAGATTACAGTTGCCTTAGATAGGCTAAGTAATTCATACAGGGCAACAGGAATATGATTTGAGGGGAACTCAGGAATCGGCAAGATTTAACCCATTTCAGGTTCAAAAGTGTAAAAGTAAAAATCCCTTTGAGAAGAGACCATGGGTAAACTCTGCTTTTCCAGGGGCCCTAGGAAGTTGTTTCATCATTCTCAGTGACCCAGAAGCTGCTGCAGTCATGATCTTAGGTGGACTGGCTACTGCTGAGATGGTGTCAGGCCTTGGCATCATTCACATGGTGCTGGTTCTGCAGGAATGCAGGCAGCTGGAGTTAAGGGGCCCGTGAAAACGTTCCTGGAGATTTCAAAGGAAGGTGTGGGAGGCCAGGCAAAGTGCAGCAGGGTTAAAAGTTTTGTAGGCAGCCCCTGAGAAGGTGAGGAATAATGATATTAGAAGGAATCTAAAGCTGCAGTGGAGTCACCAGAAACTAAGGGAGGCCAGGAGTGTGGAGCATCTGCCAAGGAAAAGTGCAGAAATCAAGCAGACACGAGAGGAGATGTCCATATGGGCTGACATCCGCAACATCACCCACAGTGCGAGAAATTCACTGGCCCTTTAAAGGAAACATCAAGATGCCAAGTGTCCCAGATGCTGGACGTGAAGCTGCAGGACATTTTTGCCCAGCTGGATTTTGGTCTTGCTTTTGTTCCTTCCCACATTTCTATGGCCCTATTTCTTTCCCTTTGGAATGAAAACATTTACTTGGTGTCATTATATGTTGGAATGTAACTGACTTTTGATTTTTACAAAGGCTCTAAGCCCAGAGTTTGCCTTAAGTCTCAGGGGAGACTTTAGACTTGGAATTTGGGGCTGTGCTGGAAATCCTAAAGACTATGGAAACTCAGGGAAATAGATCACATACATTTTTCATTGTTAGATGATTATGAGCTTTTGGAGACCAGGGTAGAAAGTTGTGTTTTAGGTAAGAGGTGTTCCCTGAAAGCTTATGTGTGAGATAATGCCGGGATGTGGAGAGGTGCCAAGATCAGTTTATGAGAGATTTAACTTAATCATCTGATAAGTTAAGTTATCATCTTATCATTTGATAAGATCATGATTTGGAGTATATATTTTCATCCCTGACAAGTGGAAATTTCTGCCTCCTGGCTGTCAAGAATCTCACACTTTCTCTGCCAAGCTCCTTCCACCATGATGTTCTGCCTTACCTGAGACCCAGAGCCATGGAGGCAGATGACCATAAAACGTACCTCTGAAACTCTGAGCCCAAATAAACTTTTCCTCATCTAAGTTGCTCTTCTCAGATCTTCTTGTCACAGTAACACAAGGCTGATTAACACATATCTATAAAGGAGAAAAGATTGTAAAGCATCAACAATTAACTTCTAGATGAAGTAAAATAGTAATGCATAATAATGGATGATGAAAAATAGTAGGTTAAAATGAATACTGTAAGAGGCTTTCCCCTTAATACTTTTGGTTAGAAGAGATTGAGACTTATTTTTAATTAAGAATCAACAAAAGACACCAGGGATCTAGGCTTCCACATCATCAGTTGATGAACTTATCAAACACTAACTATATCTGTGCAAAGTTAGGAATAGATAAGAAATCAGCAAGAAAACAGTGTTCTTTCCCTTGGAAAAGAGGTAAATATCACTATGGCCTGGTAATTGCAGGGAAGGGTGCACTATTTTTTTTTAAAGATTTAAGAATGACAAGAGAACTGGCTATTAGAAGTAATCTCTTTAAGCTTCTAACCCATATGAACAATAGGCTCAGTATAGAAGAATTAAAAACAACTCGACTTTAAGTTTCTCAGCCAGTATTTATGTCACTGTGATACCATTATCCTATTCAAACATGTGCATAAAAAAGAAGGAAATTATGGGCTATCTGAGTCTAGACAATCAAAATTGTATGCTGTTGCAGTCGAATGCTATACTCCTGCTGACTGTCCACCAACACACCCTTGCTGGATTCATTCTTGGTGACATATTAATTTGTTGCTGCATCTTTAGGAATTTCTCATTGATGCATGCATATTGAGTTTACAACCTAAAGCAAACTGACTTATTTTGTTATATTAAATACTTTCTATGAATTTCTGATTTAGAATCCCCAAATAATACTTTCTACTCTTTAATAACACCTTCATTCTAGTTCTTCACACACTTTCATTTTATGGTTTACTAATTTAGCTGAATAGAAACCTGTGCTAACTTAAAAACATTTTTATAAAATAGATTAACCTAAAATATGTGTCTGAATATTATGCTTCTGTGTTTGAAATTCAAAGTAATTTTAAGTTTTCTACATGTATGTGCATATATTTGTATGTGCAAATGCATTGTTTGTTTTTATACAAAAAAAATAGGAAAGTGCTTTTTCCTGGTAAAACAAATACCATCACCTCTAACGTAGAAATTGATGACTGATTCACTTATCTCAACATTCTATAATTCACTAAACATGGGACAACTTAATTCAAGTCATAGTACATTTTTTCTCTGTAGCATCCACATACTAGAGAAAACATTCAAACCTTTACTTTCTAACTCTGGCTTACTTCATGCAGCATGATGTTCTCCAGTTATAGCCACTTATCAATAAATAATATGGTTTTCTTTATGGTTCAGTAAAACTCCATTGTCTATATATCACATTTTCTTTACTCATTTGTCTATGGGTGGATACCTAGACTCCTTCTGTAACGTAGCAATTGTGGATCATTCTGCTATAAACTTTGGTATGCATGTGCCAATTGAGTATGCTGACTATAGTTATATTGGATAATTACCAAGGAGTGGAAAAATTGGGTAATAGAATGATTCCATTCCTAATCTTTAGAGGAATCTCCACACTGTTTTCCAAAGTAGTTGTACTAGCATTCACTAGGGACAAAAATGTATAAGTGTACCTTTTCCCTCACATTCTTACCAGCAATTATTATTATTTGTATTCTTGATGATTGCCATTCTAACTGTGGTGAGGTGAAACCTCAGTGTAGTTTTGATTTACATCTCATTCATTACTAGGGATGTTGAATATTTTTTCATGTATTTGTTGGTCATTTGTATTTATTCTTTTGAGAAATGTCTTTGTAGATCTTTGATCTATTTATTGACGAGGTTCCTAGTTTTTTTGTGTTAAGGTTTTTCCAATCTTCATATATTCTATTTATTAATCTCCTCTCGGAAGAGTAGCTGCTAATGATTTTCTTCCAATTTCTTTACTCTATCTTCATATTCTTGTTTTCTCTTCTGTGCAATAGCTTTTTAATTTGGTGCCATTCCACTTATTGATTCTTGGTTTTATTTCTTGAACTTTAGAAGTTGTTAAGGAAGTTGGTGCCCATTCCTATGTGTTTGTGTCTTGGCCCTATATTTTCTTCTTGCAGTTGCACTGTTTCTGGTATAATTCCTAGTTATGTGATCCATTTGAGTTAAGTTTCATGTAGGGTGACAGGTAGGGGTCTAATTTCATACTTCTATATATGGATACTTAATATTTCCAACACCATGTGTTAAAAAGGCTATTTATTTTTTTCTGAAATCTATAGAGATTTTGGTAACTTTGTCAAGTTTCAGATGACTCTAGGTGGATTTGTCTCTGTGTCCTCTAATCTATTACAGTGGTCTTCATATCAGTTTTTCTATCAATACTAAACTTTTTAACTCTATTTTTTAATTTTTTTATAATTTGAGATTACATAGTGCAATGCCTGCAGCCATGTTCTTATTGCTCAAGATTTTTTAGGCTATTCTGAGTCTTTCACACTTTTGGCAATATGACTGTTTTGAAAATATTAATTCTACCTATTCATGAACACAGTAGGTCTTTCCATCTTTTATAAGCTTCCTCAATTTTTTTCTTTAGTGTCTTACAATTTTTTTTAGAATCTTTCATCTGTTTCATTAGATTTATTTCCAATTTTTTTGAGGTTATTGTGAATGAAGAGTTTCCTGATATTTCCCCCAGGAGATTCATTATCAACATATAATAAAGCTATTGATTTTTGTATGCTGATCTTGCATCCCTCTGCTTTGCAGAATTTATCAGATCTAGAAGTCTTACGGTAGAGTTTCATTGGGTCCTCTTTGTACAGATTCATGTCATAAGGAAACAGAGATAATTTTCCTTCTTCTGCTTTTAGTTATGTCTAGTTTCTCTTTCCTAATTGCTCTGGCTAGTTTCAAGAAGTATACTGGATTGTGATAGTGACAGTGTGTATCCTCATCTAGTTGATGATGTTAGAGAAAAGTCTTTCAGTTTTTCTCCATTCAGGACGGTGTTGTCTTTGGGCTTTTCCTATATAGCCATTGTGATACTGTGGTAAGTTTCTTCTCTCACTATGTTTTCCAGTGTTTTTAACATAACTAGGTTATGGATTTTTTCAAAAATTTTTTCTGTATCTACTGAGATTATGATGTGATTTTTGTCCTTGAATCAACTTATGTGATGAATTTCAATTGTTCATTTATATATATTGAACCAACCTTGCATCAGTGGGATGAATCCAACTTAATCATGATGTACAATTGTCTGAATTTGGTTTGGAATGCAGTTTAATAATATTATGAAAAATTAACATCTTATTCATCAGGAATGAACTGCAATTGTCTATATTGTCTTAAATGGAATTGAGCTTCCTAATAAGCTTTCCTTTAAATAGCATATTTATCATTTTCTGATATCATATTATTTGAGGTCTACTGCTCGAAAGAGATTGTGGTCATTTAGAGGCACGGTATTACCTTTTTTTTTCCATGTTACTGCATTGAGATTTGTGTATCTGGTAGATTGGTTAACTTTATCACTTTTATAAGGTGACTTACAGTAAATAGCTGTAATATCTGGAGACATATATTGTGCTATGCAATGTTGGCTTTGTGTTCATGCAGGTGCTGATGTTATCTTCCTATAGCTTTTTGACTATACTTAATGACTTTGAGGGACAATGTCGTAGTAGGGTTAAAAATTCCAATTGTTTCCGAGACCACATTGGGGTAGGATATTCCAGCAGCCCAAGCATGTGTGGTACAAACCTGTGGCTCCCACTGTGTGTCCACTTGAACCATGGGAGTGTTGACTCCTGCAGTGCAGTGAACATTTCTTTAGGCATTGATGGGGTACACTCTGCTGCCAGCTAGGCCTATGGCAACAGCGGTCCCATCAATGATGGGGAGAGACGGCACCCCCTTTCTTTATTCCAAGTGATGTCCCAGGACCAAGGTGGTAGGCCACCATGCAAGGCAGGCTGGGGAACTAAGGCAACACTTAGTGGTATCTGCAATCAGTCCTGGGTTGGAATGGGTCCACAATAGCTGATACACCATTCCTCCCACAGGACTGTGTCTCTGAGATCTTGAAAGTGGCATCCCGACCCTGACCTGACATATCTATCTCTGGTACTGCTGGGCACTGCGTGGACTTAGGGACTAGGACTGCAGTTGCTCTGTAGGCTCACACTGTGTTCATGGATTTGCACTAGTGTAGAATAACCTACATTGACTGTACTTGTCATGCGTCCAAAATGAGTTTTGAGTTTCTGTTTACTCAGTAAGGCATCAAACTGTCCAATGTTTCGCTGCTGTCAGTCCCACAAATGATTTTATTGAGCTGCAGAAAGATATTTTTTTTTCAGATTTAAGGTTCTTCCTAAATAAATAAATATTTAAATACTACTCTTCACCTTATTCTTGTATACCCACTTTCTCAGACCACCAACCTTGCCCCATGTATTTCAAATCCTCAGTACTCATTAGTTTCTTATTTAAGGTCCCTCCATTATTGTGGTGATTGCTCCTGCTTTATTTTATAATCAGAGTTAACTATACTGCAAGAATAATGTGCTTAGTAAAGATTAGAATAGCATGTGCTTGTGTGCAAACCCTGTTAACTCTTTAGTTTTTTTGTCATTTTTGTTCTTAATCAAATTATACCTGAGGTCTTTGAGGACCTTTTATTCATTTCAATAAAAGATTAAATTTCTCTTTCTTTCTTTAGCAATTTTTTTAAAACTTCTCTTAAAAATCCATTACTACATATAACTTGCTTTGTGTAATTAAAAGTATGAATTACATTCTGAATATTTTTAATAACTTTAATTTTTTAGATCTACCTAATAAATTTAAAAAAACCTACATTATAAATTATTTTAAAATGTATATATGTACTCTTTCAGCCTAGGTTCTATATACTCGTGTAATTATTATTTTTTCATTGATATTTCAATATTTTTTTCTTTTTAAAAATTTTATTAAGTTTTTTATTCGTTCTAATTAGTTATATATGACAGTAGAATGCATTTTGATACATCAGATGTAAATGGAGTATAACTTCTCATTTTTCTGGTTTTATAAGGTGTAGAATCACACCAGTCATGTACTCATATATGTACATAGGATAGTAATGTCTGATTCATTCTAATATCCTTCCTAACCCCATACAATTTTCCCTCCCTTCACTTCCCCCTACTTGATCCAAAGTACCTCTATTTTTCCATAGTCCCAACCCCTTATTGTGAAATAGCAATCACATATTGGAGAAGACATTTGGCCTTTGGTTTTGGGAGACTGCCTTATTTCACTTACTTGATATTTTCCAGCTCCATCCATTTATGGGCAAATGCCATAATTTCATTCTTCTTTAAGGCTGAGAATATGCCATTGTGTATACATATCACACTTTCTTTATTCATTCACCTATTTAAGGGAATTTAGGTTGGTTCTATAATTTGGCTATTGTGAGTTGAACTACTGTACAGATTGTGTGGCTCTATCACTGTAGTATGCTGATTTTAACTCCTTTGGGTATAAACATGGGGGAGTGAGATATGGGTTAAATGGTGGTTCTATTCCAAGTTTTCTGAGGAATCTCCATACTGCTTTCCGTAATGGTTGCACCAATTTTCAATCTTTCCTACAATGTATGATTGTACCTTTTCTCACACATCCTCCCCAACATTTATTGTTGTTTGTATTCTTGATAATTGCATTCTGACTGGAGTGAGATGGAAATCAAATCTTAGAATAGTTTTGATTTGCATTTCTCTAATTGCTAGAGGTATTGAACTTTTTTTCATATATTTGTTGATAGATTTTGTTTCTTCTTTTGGGAAGTGTCCATTCAATTCCTTAGTCCATTTATAGATTGGGCATTTTTTTTTATGTTAAGTTGTTTGACTTCTTTATGTATTTTGAGATTAATGCTCTATATGATGTGTGTGTGGTAAAGATTTTCACCCATTCTGTAGGCTCTCTGTTCACATTATTGATTGTTTTCTTTGCTGAGAAAAAGCTTTTTAGTTTGAATCCATTCTATTTAGTGATTCTTGATTTTCCTGCATGCGGTGGTGCATGCCTGTCATCCCAGCTCTTCAGGAGGCTGAGATAGGAGAATCTCGAGTTCAAAGCCAGCCTCAGAAACAACAAGGTGCTAAGCAACTCAGTAAGAACCTATGTCTTAATAAAATTGAAAATAGGACTGGAAATGTGGCTCAGCAGTTGAGTGCCCCTGAGTTCAAACACCGGTACCAAAAAAAAAAAAAGATTTTTGATTTTACTTCTTGCACTTTAGGATTCTTGTTAAGGAAGTCATATCCTAAGTTATGTGATGGGGATTTGGGCCTACTTTTTCTTCTATTGGGTGCAAGGTCTCCTTTCCAATTCCTAAGTCCTTGATCTATTTTGTGCAGGGTGAGAGATAGGGTTTTAAACTAATTTTTCTACATATGGATTTCCACTTGTCCCAGCACCATTTGTTGTTAGTTTCTTAATTTTTGTTACTGCAACATAGATAATATGCATCATATTTTATCACTATTTACTTCAGAATTATTCAAGCATTTCTATTAATTTATAGGTGCTTTGATTTGTATAAGTATTACAAATATTAATGTTATAAAACTAACATATTTTTTAAAAAAATAAATGAAACATTATTTATCACTAGTTAATTTTATTTTTTTAAATAAAATAAATTAAAAGACATATTTATAAGGACTTTAATATTTATTCACAAGTGCTTTTTTTCTGTCAATGGAGGTTAAATTCTGATATTAGTCCTTCTACTTCTAAATGGCAGTCATTAAAAATTTATATTAGGTGATTATGGTAACAACAACTTCCTGTACCATACATTTATCTAGGAATATCATTATTTGCTTTATGTTCGAGGAGTAGTTATTCTGGATATACAATTGGCATTTTACATTTTTTGTATATTTCAGCAATTTGAATATATTTTTCCACTGTCTTCTGACATCTAAGTTCCTACAGAAAAACCAACTGTTGGTCATATTGATAGTCCCATGTATTTGTTTAGTTGTTTTGTACTGTAGGTTTCTGTACTTTCTGCTTCTCTTTATCTTTCATTACTTTGTGTGCATCCAGAGGTGAATCTCTTTGGGTTTTCTTACTTTGGTTTTGTTAAGTTATGGGTATATTTAGGTTAATGCACAAGATCAAATATTGGAAGTTTTTGCTGTTATTTTGCCAAGTAGTCTACCTACCTAACTTTGTTCTCTCATACTCTCATTACATGTATGGTGATAAACTTGATGTTTTCTCACAGTACTATATGTTTCTGATTCTTCTTTCTAGGTGTTCTTCAAATTATAACTTTTTTGCTGAATATTCAAGATCTTTGATATTTTTACTTTCACATAAAATTTGGTAGGTAGGGCACTACCTGTTCACATTTTCCAAACAACATATAACACTTCCTATTTCTCTACAAGTTTTATAATCAAAGTATAACACAAAAGTGTTAAATTTGTAAATTTAGAAATACATTAAATTTTTAATGTTGAATAATACTATCAAGAAAGTACTCAACATTTTTTTATAATGTAAAGGAATAATTTAATTTTTCTTTTGGTGAATTGTTTTCTGATCAGGAGTTCCCAATACCACTCTTGAATTTAAAGATTCACTTTAAGAACTCAGACACTTCAGAAAAAGCTGTTATATTCCATGATTATATTACATTACCATGAGTCTACAATAAAAATCAACAGAGATATACCCAAGAGAGCAATATCCAAGAGAGACCATGACTAAACTTTTAGTTGGTCTCTTCCAGTGGAATTGTATAAACAGTGATTAATTCTCACAAAAGATAATATGAGGTAATGAATATAGAGTACTGCCAACTAAAGAAACTCATTTGAGCTTCTCATGGTATCCAGGGTTTGTACTGAGGGCTACCATGTTGGTCTTAGAGTGTTCCTTTATCTAATCATAGCTACCAAATTCCAGGCTATCTAGAGATCAAGTGCTGCAGTATGGTCCATCACCCCAACATGACTGGCATCAAGTGTCTGCATGGCCCACACATGTGCTATGAATCCAATTGTTAATATAGGTTGTCTGCATGGCCCAAGGTCTCAGCTATATAAAAGTACTCTCTTCAGAAGGAGATCCCAAATGAATAGAATTTATTCCCCAGAAATGATTAAGGGCCAATTTTATTAGAATAAGCAGAGTTTAAATCCTCTAAGTGCACTAAATTAACCTTTTACTGTACAGATCCCCCCTTTTTTTATGTATTTTCTCATTCTTATAGGTCTGTGTGTGTTATGGTGATCAGCTGTTATCTGTGGAACGATTAATATAAATTTTTGAGATAAGAAGTAAATATTTTTTATTTAGTTCACAAGAAAAATCACAAAATACTTTGAATAACTGCTCAATTGCTTATAATAAAAACTAAAACCATGATTATGGAAGATATCATAAATAAAGAAAATGTAATCCAATGATAGAGCATACAATATATTTTTCTGATAAACAACAAACAATGACTATGCAGAATATTTAAATAAAAAGTACAAATCAATGAGAAAAAGTCATTCAACAAAATATATACAAAATCTATGGATAGGAATATGTAATATAAACATAAATATACCATAGTTATTAATGATCTTAAAAAACGATCACTAACTTCATTGGTAAACAAGAAAACACAAACTTAACAAGTTTATGCCAATCAGATACATAGAGAATTATGCTATAGACAATAAAAATATTTTTGTTGAAGATGAGAAAACAAGTGTGCATTGTCTCTTCAAGAGTATAATGGTAGATTCACTTTGGAAGACAACATAACAGCATCCAGTAACAGTGATTATGTGAATAAGCCATAATCACAAATGTCACTTATAGGAGTCTACCATAAAGTAACACATCTTCTCATAGAGTGCACATTCTTTTTTCATTTTTAAAGATCTAAATTGACATCTGATAATGACTTCTTTGGATGAATTTCTTTAGTTTTCTTTTTAATCATGAAAATTCTTGTTGTAATTCATGAAAACTATTCTCACTGGATATAGAGTTCTGGATTGATAGTCTTTGATTTCTTTCTTTTTTTCTTCCCCACCCCTCCTCCTCCTCTTCATCTTCTTCTTCCTTTTTTAGAAATTTTGATCATCTATTTTTCTTTTATTGCCTTATTTAAATAAATTGATATAATAGAGCATAAAATATTAATTATTTCTTGATGGTTACAATAAATTATAATGTATATTTTATTTTCTTTTCTTTAATGCTGAATGCATTTGAATTTATTGTTTGGTTAAAAATAAAATGCAATATTGATTTTGGAAGCCAGTAAGAAAATTAGAAGTGTAGATATAAAGCATCATGAGAAAACTTCAGCTGTAAATAACAGATTGGATTAATCTTCTTGCAGCTAAAATATGTGTTAAAGTTTTCTTTTTTTCTCTTGTTTAATTTTTTTATTTGTTTTAATTAGTTATACATGACATTACAATGACCATTTTAACTTAGCAAAATGTAGCTCTGCTAAGTTAATTCCATAATGCTCTTTGTTTCAGTGAAATAGAGAACTTTAACTGCCACACAATTCCATTTATCTTTCCTTCTATACTATTATTTTTGTATATATTAAGTATATATATTTTTTGTAAACTCAACAATGAATTGTTATTAGCATTACTACATTTTCTATTCTATAACTTATAAAATCTGAGAGAAAAGAGAAGAGTAAATGTATGTTAACTTTCTTGTTTATCTTTAGTTCTAATCATCTCGTGAATCTGAATTGTCACCTGATGTCATTTGCTTATTCTAACACAGTTTTGTTCTCATTTACTTTTTTTATGCTGCTAACACCAAGTACATTATATTTCCATATTTTATAGGACATATAGTATATATATTAGAAATACATAAACACTGTACATTTAGTATGTATTCAGCATAAATACTCCACATACATATGTACAATTTATTTAGAATATACAGGGAATATTCTACATATATAGAATTTATGTGTTATATTATTATTAAGTATAAATATTGTATATTCCACATATATAACATGCATGTATTTATTTATTATTTTTAATATTATTTATTCTAAATATAATATTTAAATATATATATTGTTATAATTATATATTCAAAACATGTGTCCTAACTGTACAGTATCTATCTATTTACATGTAGCTTATGCAATATTTTAAAATAATTTAACAAAGGAAAAATATAAAAGCATGGTCTTTTATCTTATTTTGGTACCAGAGATTGTACCCAGGATCACTTAACTACTGATTTATGTTCCAGCTCTTTTTTTAAAATTTATGTTTTATTTTATTCTTCTCTTTTATCTTCTGAAGGAATTTGTATGACCTTCCATTTTTTTATAACAGTATATTTATTGGTGAATTTTAAAGTTCGATTGGCAATTTGAATGAATTATTTCTCCAAAGTCTATTATTTCTTTTTAAAGACTTTTATGTCTTTTCATAGATTTTTTTTATTTATCTTTTCTTTTTTGACAAGGGTTTACTTTTGGATCAATATAAGTCATATATGGGTAAAAGACTAAGCTTAAGCTTTTTTAACCAAGGTAGATTTTCACCTTAACCATTAGAAAAGTGAATGGTTGGGAGACTTTGTGTTCGCCCCACTCAGCCATTGTGTACTTCTCCTTTACAATCACAGCTGAATGGACACAGCTATGGGACTTCCCGAATCTTTGGGGCTATCAAGTGAAGTATGTTTTTATTTATAGGCCTCTCTTCATGGAAGTGGCTGCTGGGTCCACATAGCTCATTGTTCACAGTGTTTGCTCTGAGGTGGTCTATAAGCCCCTGTGCCAGTGAGGTTTCATGTGCCCATGTATGACTTGATGAATGATCTTAAGTTTGCTCATGTCCTGTTCGGATTACTCCTTGTCACTAACTCATGATGTCGTGCATCTAACACCTGTTCACGTCTTCCTGATTTCCATACTTGAATCTGATGTCTTAGGGATGCTTATTGACTGTCTCTTTCCCTACTCTTCTACATTCCTTTCTGCATGTCCTGCTGTTTGTTTTGAATTACAGAATATCAATGTCTATCAATTACTCTCCACCATGGTTTTCATTATTTGCTCCAGATATGGGGTTTTATATATTTGCTTCCAAATGAAGTCATTTCATTAATTGGTTTGTTGAGGATTTCTTCTTGAAAGTCAGCCTTTCACCCTATGCAAAGTTTCTACACAACTGCAACAGAGGTGCTATTCAAGGTACATGTTTTGTAAAACTTTTCTTCATTGTACCAGTGGGCACTGGGGAAAATGGGCAGTATCTTTTCTTCTTGGCTTTATCCTGTTGTCATGGAATTTACACTTACTGAGCAAACCAAGATAAGGCCACTTGTATTCTGGGTCTACATTGCCTAGCGTACAGTTTCACCCTGCACATGAGGAATAGATGGCAAATGGACACCTGGAAGGGTTCAGGTGGAATAAAGCTTCTGTAACACAAGATGAGGAAGCACAAGAAGTGACAGAAGGCTGTGTGTTCTTTCATGAAGCCACAGCTCCAGAGTAGGATCTGGAGAGAAGAAGCCACCCTCCTCCTTGTCATACATGCCTGGGAGTTCAACACCTAGTAATTCCATAATACAGAGTTACTGGTAGGGTGCTGAGAGTGTGCACGAATGTGAGTCTCCATTTCCAGGGACTCTTCCTGCTCTTATTTCATTGATATTTCTATAGTGTCACCCAGGTTCCACTGTTTCTAATGAGACATCAGTGAATATTTGAATCATTTCTCCTCTCTCTATATAATTTGCAATATTTCTATTGCTGCTTTCAAGTTATTCTTTTTATCTTCAGTTACCAGCAATGTGTAACATAATTAGAGTAATAATAGAGTATTATTAAAGTCTTTTTATTTTTGTTTTAAATTTCATTTTATGTTTACTGAGACCCTAGAATATAAATATATTCTAGAGCATAGTGATAGGAGTGATGATATTCTGTGTTAGATTCATCATTTGGGACAATTCATCTTTTCTCTATACTGATTGTTTATACTTCGATTAAGATTTTTTTTTTATTTATTGACCTGTTGAGTAATTCTGGATAATGCCCTGGGTGTTATGAAACATATATCATAGAGACGCTGAATTTTGTTTTGTTATTGTGAGATCATTACGTTTTTGTGCATGTACTGAATAGATACCTCAAATGGGCAGCAGCTGATGTCTTGAACGGATTTTTGCTGGAATGGTCTCTGGAGCCTATTCACATGCACATGGCAAATGGGCCAAAGTCATGAATAGAGTTTGCACACAGAACTGGGATGCTCCTGTGCTGGGTCTCTGCTTTCTTACATATCACCCCTTTATTTTCTTATGATTAATGGAATTCACCTTCCCCTCTTCCCCCCCACCAGACAACAAGATTGAACATTTTTAAAATAAGTACCTTTTAGCTCTACTACTAGGCAACATGTCATGCTTGACCTTGGCCTCAAGCTGAACATGGTAAATGGGAAACTTCATCTCTCTCTATGTCTTCATTTAAGAGATGCTACCCACGTGGTCTCTGCTCAAAGTAATATTGGCCAATCTAAATTTGTATAATCATTTCCATGGATATTGTATTTATTTGTATTTTCAAGAAGCTTGTCTGATTTGAGCTACAATTAGAAATGGAACCACTTAAATCCAGTTTTAAACATGTTCATAAATGTTTATTTGAGATTGTTCATGCTATCCATTTTAGTATTGATATTATTTGTAACATGATCAAAGTCCACATTAACTATTCCTTCCTAGTTTGGACCTTTAAATAGTAAACTTAACGACTGGAATTTAAGTCAGGATATTATCTATTAATTTTGGGCAACCCAGTCAAGTTCATGGATAGAAAGGCCATGTGAATACTGAAACTAACCTCCTCACTTCTGTGTGATCATGAATTCTCCATCAATTTGTGCTACTGACTGGTTTTCCTCAGTGCCTCTGTCTTTGTACAAATAAGTTAATATTGTCTTTGTCTCTATCAGTTTCTTAGAGCTGCTATAACAAAGTGCCATAAACTAGGTAGCTTAAAAGAACAAAAATGTGTTCTCTTTCAGTTCTGTGGCTAGAAGTTTGAAATTAAGACATTAAGAGCCCCATGGTCCCTCTGTGACTCTGGGTAGAAACCATTTTTTATCTTTTCCTAGATTCAGCTGAAACCCCTGCCATCATTTGTCTTCCCGCTGTTTCACTTGAATGTCTGCCTCTATGCATTGTTCTCTGTGTCTGTCTTCACATGGCTTTTTCAACATCTAATGACATCAGTCATATGGGATTTTATCACCTTACTCTAATAATACCTTACATTTGCAATAACTGCATTGTCAATGAAATCACAGTCATTGGTACTGAAAGGTTTTTTTGTGGGGAGGAGGGTGGGCTCATTTAAAAACATAAAATTGCCTTTGCACAGAGATGATATAGGGAGCACTGACAGTTCATCCTCTTCCCTCTCTAAGATTTGCCTTACTCACAATTGACTAGGTGAAATAAAAAGGTCAGAATAACTTTTTCCCAAACATAGCCCTCATTTTAATGTCTCCAACTATGCCTCCAATTTAAGCACTTTTGACCTAGTCTAAATACAAATTAAAGAGAATGAAATTTAGATAAAGATGAGCTATATGACTAATCCAAGGTCAGAGTAATCATTAACAGAGCTAAGATTCTAATTTAAGAAATTTGAACTTAGCAAAGCTTAAACCAGAATCCACAAGAAGCTACAGACTCAAGGCTTAGTCTGTATTTGTTTTGATATCCAACATTCAGGGAAGTGGGATGCAGTATTAGAAGTACCTTGGGCTGTAGCCCTCTATAAAATAATGTTCTCCTTTGAGCTGGGAAGAAAATGGCATCATCAATATTTCATCATTTTCCTAATCCATGCATGAACTTAGTTATGTGCTTAACATATTTACAGTAAGTCTAAACTGAACTTTAAAGTTTACATGAGGATGTCATCAATAAAGACACCTGGAGTATAAATCAGAAAATTCAGTCAGAATACTATCTCCCTTCATTTAGCAAGACAGTCAAAATTACAGAAAAGTCTATACTGTAACATTTTTTTTTATCTTCTATAGACCCATCTTTTCCCCAGTAGTCCCTGCATGTATAGAACATTCTGGAATCCATTTATGCTTTTGGAGAATGACTAGCAGAGATAAAGACCAATAAGTGAAATTACCCGTCAGTCTAGATTGATGACCTGAAACTTTGTCATTGGTTTTGGACAGGTTTACATTTGCCAGCTCCTCTCTCTTCTTACAGTTTCTTGAATCTCCGTTCAAGGAGTGTTCTAATTCTTGTTTTCTTCAATATTCAACTACTCGTAAAGGTCAAACTGTATATTTTATGTTAGGTGATAATTCCCTGGATTAGGTCTTGTCACTTTAAGAAGCAGAGATTCCTATGCCCAAACCAGACCCAGAAGTTTAAAAGACTCACAGAGCGACACCAGATCTGTCAGAAGGCATTTTCCACCTGACTACTTTTCTGAAGCCTTGTTATTCCTTGTTCGGAGCCTGGTGTATGGCTTTTTCTCAGTGTGTCATATTTTGGCTTTCCTCTCCCAGCCTTACATGGTGTCCTTTGGACTTGATTGATGGCTTGGCTTGGCTTTGGGGAGTAACTTTCCTCTTGACTCCTGCACAGTCCCTGTCACATAAACTGCTCTTCTAATTGTTGACCACCACTTGCCACTGCAAACTGTCCTTTTTGGAGGGTGCTCCAGAGAGTACCTTTTGCTCCACCAGCCAGCGGCTCCCTTACCCTTTGCTTCCCTCCTCTGGCGATATCCAGCCATTGCAATGGCCTCCTCACATTCTTTTTTGATTCTTAAGTATTTGTTTCAGATTCCAACTCAGTTTATTAAATAATCATTCTTTTTTTCCTTCAAGAAATGCTTATTACTGAGAACCAAACAATTAACAGAACTACACATCGAAAGCATAAAAAGTTGTAAAATCATATCCTCTCTTGGCCTTAATTGATCTTGCACTATGAAGAGGAAAATAGACATTAATCAAATAATGGCTTGTTTACACTTGAAATTCCCCTTAGGATCCTTGTTATCTGTATTTCCTTAAGTTCCAAGATATAGTTATCCAAGGCATTGTTGGGGTTTCATTATATTATAATGATTGCCTTTTAAAAAGTTATCTTACTTATTCATTTATTTACTATTTCACTTGCTTAGTCAACATTAATTTCTCAAACCACTATTACACTGGTGATACAATACAAGAGACACCTAGCATAAAGTTTAGCATAAAGGCTAGCAGAAAGATATTAAGATGAATAATTAAAATACTTTTGAGAAGAAATGCAGAGTAAATTAGGAATAGAGGTGAAGAAATATTTGGAATATGTAAAATGTTTATTTTCATTTTTTTATATAATGATAAAAGTATGCAAAATTCTCCATAAGTGTTTGCACATGCTAATAATCATCTTTATCTTCTCATGTTTGTATGTGTATGCTTTTTATGGAAGGCATTATATACATTGCCTAATGTAGATAATTATAGTATAGATTTTCAAAGTAAGAAAACCACATATAATTAAATTTTCATGTTATAAATAAAAATTTCTTATTATCTTATCCATAATATACTAAGTTGAAAATTCTGAAAATTTCCTTCAAAGACTACTACATAGTTAACAGTATTATTGGCCTTAACCTAGATGCTTTAGAGGAATACTGGCCATTTAAGAAAGCTATATAATAATATTGTTCACTTTTTACAGAAAAGGAAGATTTACTTGATCTTAATCAAAAAGGTATTTGATTAAGAGTAAGTAACAAAAAGGAGCAGAGAGAACCTTTCAATTTAGAATTTCTGCTACAGCAGCTTTCATTTTCCACCATATGGGGAAATGTCAGGATGGTGATATTCTTTAATATACCAGCAGGGTTACAACTATAAAAAATTTGTTAGGTTGCTTTTTAAGTTATATAATATTCTAATGATGTAACACCTTCCTTTTTCCCCATCTAACTTTAATTTCACAGAATATAAACACTTAGCCTATCCTTAATCTGGGGTGGATGCTATAATGTATCATCCAGGTTCACCTGCAATGGAAGATTGGTTACTCTTGTTCTGGCGGTGCTGGTGGTGAAAACCTTCTGTTCCCCTAGAAGAATTGTCTCAGAGGAGACATTGCTATTGACTGAAGACAGTCACTTCTTCAATGTCACATTACTTCCTAGGAAAACCCACATTCAAGCACTGATCAATTCCTAACCACTCAAATAAAATTGGACCCACTTTGAGGATCAGTCTATGTGCAACTCCCTGTGGCAATAATGCCACTGGACCCTTAGTGCAGTACATACTCTTCCTCTGCTCAGCTTGATTCCTTCCACTCTCTTCCATTGGTATTGATTCCAAGGAAGGGTCTTCTTTAATAAATAACTGCTATGCTTAACTCCATCTCAAATGTCTTCCTTCTGGGTTACTAAACCTGTGGCATATTGGGTATGGTCTCAGAAATAGATCCCAAAGCAGGAAGTTAGAACTGAATCTTCACTATCCAGCTTGTAATTAAGACTTTGTTACTGCTGGTGATTCAGTTACTAGATTTTGTTGTTGTTGTTGTTTTAGTGAATTGGGATTCTTTATTTAAGAGACCATATTAGCTGATGTCATATATCAGGTGTTTCATAACTTTGGGGGACATAGTAACTAAAGAATAAAAAAAATTAAGCCATGATTGCTAAGTTGATCAATACAACACAAACTAAAAGCATAAATTTGAATGATGAGAATGAAAGACAAAGATTAAAATAAGGTATCTCCTGTGGTGAGAGAAGAGAAAAACACAAAGACAAAACTTAGTACTCAACTGGGAGAGTAGCACGGCTGGGTTGTGACTTCTAGAACCAGATTTGGGATCCTCATATGCAATGGGGATTTCTGAGCTGGTGCACCATACAACCTTGAATGCTCAGATTTTCCTCAACTTCCTGAGCCTACAGTATTAAACAGCTCTTCCTTGTAAAGTGCTATGATCTCTCATTTGCTTTATGTATAAATTCTCTCTCCTGAGACCTGTGATTGTTCCCTTTCTGGCTACTGGCAACAACTAAACAAGCTGAGGATTTTCTGAATCTGATAAGGAAAGACCTTAGCATAATATACCCAATGTGTACAGCACGGGTTGGGAGAGAGCTCATGGAGTTGAATTCTGAAGACAGTTGCAGATAAGTAACATAAAGTTGGATAAGAGTGAGTATAATGACTGCTAGCCCACTCCTAGAAAGCTGGATTTAAATTCTTGACATTCCCCCAGAAGATGGTGTGTAAATGCTACTAGAACATCTTATGAAAGGATGGCGATATTGCCATGTGTGTGGTTTGAGAGTCAGGATTTTCAGTTACAGAGTAGAAGGGATTAAACTGCTCCAAGAAGTGAGTATGTTTCTATTTTGCTAATATTTATATATTAGGTTGGTTGGATATCTTGCAAGATGATTAGGTTTGATGGAAACCCTTGGTCAGGGCACCATTTAACAAGAACATAAGGAATTTGCAGAGAAGAGGGTCACTTGCATCATTAGGAAGGGCAGTGGTGACTCTCTGGATTCTGCTAAGGATTACTCATAAAAGGAATGTTCAGAAGTGGGTTCTGTGCTAGCAATGGTGAAAATAAGGCCCCCCAAAGTAGAGGGGGCCATAAGAAAAATAGATATAGGATGAAGTTTTACCATAATGGACCCATGCAGAATTAGCTGTGGAGATGTTTTAAAAACATGGAATAATAGACACAAAATAAGTGGGCAGGGCAATGGGGTGATCATTTTTGTTATCAAAAAATCAGATATGAGTAAAAGCCAGAAGAACTGTTCAACACCATATGTGCACATAATTGTGTTAGAAATTGTTTTATTGCTGTGATCAAAATGCGTGACAACAACTTGCAGGAGGATAAATTTATTTGGGCTCATAATTTTAGAGTTTTCAATCTATGATTAGCTAATTCTACTGCTCTAGGTTGAGATGATTCAGAACATTATGGCAGAGTGTGTGTGGAGAAGAAAAGCTGCTCATCTCCTAACATCTCAGAAGAAGAGAGAGCACAAGGAAAAACCAGGGACAAGATATAGTTCAAAGCCTTACTCCCAGTGACCACTTCCTCCAGCTGTGCTCTAGAGGCCCATACTTCCACCAAGTAGTCCATTCAAATAATTGAGCCATCAAAGGATTAGTCCACTGATGAGATAAAAGCTTTCATTTTACCTTTGAACATTCCTGCATTGCCTAACACAAGAGCCTTTTGTGGGACAACTCATATTCAATATATAGCTATGATGTTTTCAATTATTCTCCAAAAGATATATAACTATTAACTCCTTTATTTGTGCAGTAAAAAATAAAAAGCTCAAAATATTTCAAAGGCAGTTGGATGCAGGATCCAAGTTCATTCACAGTGATACTGAGACAACCAAATCATTTTTATTTTTCACTTATTAGGGTTGAGGAATATTGGGTCAAGTAATAAATGGAGGTCTGCCCAAGGTCTAGGTCACAGTGGGACCAGTGAAACCATAGACTCAATCAAGTGTCATATTTCCCTGGTCCTTAAATAGTAGAGATATCCTTGGCATTTGGAAATATCTCCATAATATGACCTTGTTTTGTGAAGTAAGATATATTATGATAGAGAAGAATAAGTGAAGCTCTAAAAATTGTCCTATCCGGAACTGATCCAAAATTCAAAACATTGTTTTATGCTGATGGTCAAAGGTGTATAGTTGGTCTGCTTTTAAAGAAGTTAATAAAGTAAAGGTGGTAGTCACTCCGTCCCCATTTTGTTCACTAATCTGACACCTAGATAAACTATGGTCTCTGGAGAATGGCAGTAGACTTTATAAAATCAATTAATTAGTAGCTACTACTCCAGTACCCTGTCAGATGTGATGTCTTTGCTAGAGTAGTAGACCTACATAGTATGTGAGATATGACCAATAATTCTACAAAAGTTTTCTATCTTTTACAAAATAAGTAACGTAAAAACAATATTTCATGGAGAGAGTAAGAAAATATTTGTCTCAAAATTGTAAGAAATGTCTGTCATTCTACCTTTCTGCATTCTAAAGAAATTAGTGTCTTTTTAACATTACATGGAATGTTACTTTGATCTATTATATTAATTATATTACAAAACAGATCAGGTGAATAAGAAGTGACAAACTGACTAACATGTTGGAGTCTTTAGTTAACTCATTCTCTTTAGACTCTGAGAGATAATTCTTTAATTTTCAGAAGCGGACCACATCAGTATAAGTTTTCACATCAGTATCAGTATATGGCATCTAATGGTCAAAAGTGTACTAGGAAATTCTATACAAATTAAAAAAAAGGTATTATATTTTGCACTTCCCATCACAGAAAATAAAGTGTAATGTTTGGTCGGTCTCTTTGAGTTCTAGGAGAAATGCATTCAACTCTGGTACTGTAGCTTTACAAAATATACTACAGGATAGTTTTCTGGCTGGCTTCAAACTGACCCAGTTTTCTCCTGTTCTTACTTATAGTGCCCAAGAATAAATGCAAAATGTTCCAGGAATGAAACATCTAGAAATAAGGAAGAACTAGCCTCAAGAGTCTGGGCTTTCTTCCTGTCCCCCATGAAATGGTATGTGCTGCAAGGCTTTAAGTCTAGCATGCATGTTGCCCTCAGGGTATGAAAGCCAGAGCAGACTGCTTATGGGATCCCAGGCTTCAGTATAAGTCCAGGCATGGGTTGATGAAGTGCCATCTGCCCTGAGCCATGGGGGACTGACTCACCATGAATCCTAGGCTTACTTTACTTAGCTGCCTATCAATAATAAAGTTGCTTCTCATAATTTGTGAGACTGTTGTAAGTCACTGGACTTGGACAAGTAGGAAAATTTGCATCCCCATGTACAGTGATTGAATTGGTAACCAGTACCCGGTGAACCTGCTTTTGCAAACACTAAGTGCAGACACCAGCTTTGATTTCATTCCAGACAGGACTCTGAATCATATCCACACTGTGGTTACAGACATTCACTAATTGAAACCTTGAGATGCAGCAGACTCTTTAGTATGAAAGATATCAATGGTTGAAAAATGATCCTTGTCTTAGTTTTGACTGTGTTAAAAAAAGAAAAGAAAAGAAAGATACATGGACTGGAGGCCCTGAGCAATAGTATTCATTTCTCAAAGTTTCAGGAAACTGAGAAGTCAAAGCCCAATTTTCAGCTGAGCGTGTCTGGGGTCTACTTCCTGGCTAGGAGACAAACCTGTTCTTGCCATATCTTATTATATGGTAGAGAGGCAACTGGGGGTGGAAGCAAATCTCTCATAAGTGCACTAATCCCATCATTATGTTTTAATCCTCTTGATTCATTACCTCCAAAGGCCCCATATCCACATATCCTCTTATTTGGGATAGGACTTCAATCATTTAATTTTAGAGGGGAAAATTCATTTAGTATATAGCTGACATTGGTGGAAATTCTGACAAGCCACACTCTTAGAATCATAGCATAGACCACTAGTTTCTGTAAAAATCTATGCAGTCTGCCCCAGAACATTATATTTCTTAAGAATAGCTTCTAGTGTTGAGTAGGCCATGGTGGGCTATGACTAACCTTGGGCACAAAAGGCCATGTGCCTGCAAGTTCCCATGGTGAACAGAGTTACATCAGATACATTGGAAGAAGTGCCTTCAGAAAGAATTCATAACTGGAAGGAATCAATGGGCCCTGCATCAATCCCACACAGAATCAGGGAGCAAAACAACCTGTACAATCAAAATCCCAGGTTGAATTCTAGGGAAATCATGAATGTGTATTTCACACACTGAACCCCACCTCAGAATTTATATAACCTCACCTGCATCACAAGCATTTCTTTGCTTAATTTAAGTATTACTTCTTTCTTAAGTATTACTTCTATCCTCTTTCATATAATTATCTCTTCCCTCAACATATTACATACTTAGCTTCAAAAAATATTTTATGACTTCTCAATACATTCTATAGTAATGCAGATATTCTAATAAAGATATTAGAAGTTTTTCTCATCCTATATTTCTATTTTTTTTTCAATCTGAAATGTGATTCCTATATAAGTATGTGCATGTTCTTATGGGAGCAAGTAGGAAAACATATAGTTAGTATAAGAATTTCATAGACTTTCCTATCTACTTGGTTTGAATATCTTTATATTTGGTTCTGTGGTTCCAATGATCTTGATAATACAACTCTAATGGACAGCAATGCATTTAAAATAACTCATAGATAATTATTTACACAAAAATGGCTCTCATTTAGTGAGTGCTTTTCTAAACAGTTTTGAGTTTTATATAATTTTAATTAAATGAAATGATTTATATTCATTATACCAAACTATTATAACAGCAATTTTGTGAAATATTACATACTTTCCATGAGTATGAAATTATAATTATTCTTTCTCTAACACCTGTTCAATATATTTCCTCCCATGTGAAAAAGAGAGAGACAGACAGAATACGTGTGTGTTTGTTTGTGTATGTTTATCAGAGGAATAATTTTCCAGATTGTGTGAATCTAGATAAGTCAAAGACATTGAATTTTTTATTTGATTTTTTAACAAAAACAAAATTGAAAAGATAATAAAATAAGGATTTACTTACCTACCAGTGACAGTCATTTATGGTTAATATTTTGCAACTATTTATATACATATGTGTATATATATATATATATATATATATATGTACATAACTCTAATTGCATGATCTCATGATGCTGGAATTTGATTTTGATGACTATTGAGAGTTGGAAAACATTGGTTGCCTCTCTAAGCACGTGTTTCAGTTGGCGTGGTGCAGTGTGAAATGAGCGCAACACAGAAGTGTGCTCATTCATGTACACTAGAAAAAATAGAGTTGATGCTTTGACCCTTCAAGTCTAACTATTTTACTTCACATCTCCTGATACTATATCTTCTCAAATAACTATTCACATTCATAGTGTCTATATTATTACCTCGAAAACATAATGTAACAATTACATCTAATATTAAATTTTTACTTTATCTTCCCCAATAACTCTTAAAGTTCACACATTGTGTTTGGTTATAATACTACTTTTATCTTTTCAAGTATATATTTTATTTATTTACTTTCTTACATATATTTGTCATGACCTTTCCTTGAAGCTTACAGGCCAGTAATCTTGGATGAGGCAAACTCTGAGTTGTTGCTCTCAAATAATTTTTGCTCTTTAAAATAGCTGTTATCATGAGAAATCCAAGTGCATGAGAACTTCTCTCTGTGTCATATTTCTAAAGTGCTGCACTCCGTTCAGTTCCTGCAGGGAAGCTGCCCAGAGCTCTCCCTCACACCTGATTTGATGCATACAGCACATTTTCTGTGCACTATATAAAAAGCCTCGATATTGAGTAAGAACTAAAATTATTTGATATTCTTATTTCCTAGCAAATAAGTATTATCAAGGTTTATTTTTTTTGTCCCAAAGGTACAGATCACATAAGCATTTTTTTCCTTACTTCTAAACATTGTTATTTTTCGTTTTGCTTTCTCAAAGAGGGAAAAATTATAAGACAATATTAGAAACATAATCAGACACTGAAATTATATTCTTGGGACTGGCATATTATCCAGAGTTTTTTTTTTTTTTCCTTCTTAAACATCTCTTCTGTGCTCTAATTTTGCTTAATATATCTGATGCCACTTCACTCTCTCTCTGTCTCTCTCTCTCTCTCTCTCTCACACACACACACACACACACACATACACACACACAGAGTTGGCGATGCAAGACCAGTAGAGAGAACTGGCATTATTACAACCTCTCTAATCTGCCTGCACAGAATTGCACATAAAAGGTCATATATAATTTCTAGTGTATTTAGTGACTATATATGTTACATTAAAATGTACAACATGCAGGCTTTGTAGAGGTCTTTTAATACATGTCAAATATCCATACACATGTCCTCATGTATATGTGAAGTTATGTAGATACTAATTACAAAATTTGTATTTTTGACAATTTTTCCACTATCCTTTTTATTTGGTAAATTTCACAAATCTGGATCCAACATTTCTTTATTTGTAGCATCCAAATTGGAAAACTTTAAAGGTGTAAATCAGAGCATATTAGAGCAACCTGAATTTTTAGAGCAGTTATTCATGATGGTTTCTATAAATTAAATAATGTCCAATTAAAATTTCTTTATGTTATGATACATGTCTGTGCTTGTCTTGTTCTTTGTGGGTTGAAACAGAGTTTTGGAAATGAAAACCAAAGGTAGCTGTGCTTTCCATAGCAACATGGCACAATTTCATTGTTTCTATGTTTCTTTTTTATTTGATCCTCCTGCTTAACCATAGAGCTGTGGTAAAGAAAGTTATGTCACAAAGCAAACTCAATAAAACATAAATAATATACACCCAAATGTGCCTAAATAAAACCACCTCTTGTGGTTTTCTAGGAATAATTGTTTTTACCATTTTATTGCATCATCTAACTGAAGAGAATGTATAAATATATATCACATTGTTGTCTTCTATTTTGTCTGTTTTATTGAACTCTTAACAGAGACACTTTAAATAGTTTGATATTCTTTGCTTATAATTTGACAAAGAAAAAAACACCTTCAATATAGATATTTTTTATCATATATGAACATGAAACCATGTCAGGATGAAGCAGACATGGCTGTAACTTCCAGGGTATTCAGCAGCTCTCTATAGAGCAAAGGGAGGGTTACCAAAATCTAGCTGAAAGGTAAGCAAAGGAAGAGGAAAATGTTGTGTATTTGATAGTGACAAGTGAGTGTTTAGGGTTTGGAATAATTAATTGTTTGTCTTTATAAAACAGCAGGAGTTTACTTAGACAAATAACCAGCATTTACACATACTTGTAAAAAAATAAAAAAAGTGAGATAACGTACCAGCAACTACTAATCTGAGAACAAAGACTGTAATAATAGCTGAAACCAGTCTTTATTTTCAGACCTGCTCTCACTAACATGTTTACTTTTGTATAAACAGAAGTGAAGAAGCTTTTGGGTAAATACTAACTTTTGTGGAAATGGGTACAAAAATAGTTTGTAACAGCTTTATAACACTTTCAAATGTAAATTATAGAACCACTATTTTACAGTGAAGAATGCAACTAAAATCTACAGATAGAATTTTCCATAAGTATCTACATTTAAGGAGATCTTTCCTCACATTGAATCAGCTCTGTTTCTGTTAAATTGGCAAGTAGAACTATTATATTAAAATTTGGTTTTACCACCTCTCAACCAAAACATTTTTGTATGAGTTTAACATATTTATATCATATGCCTGGATTTAAATACTGTATTAGGTAAGAATGAATTCAGGAAATGTACTCATATTCTGGCTTTTTCTGGCTGAAGAATGAATATGTACTTTGAAGAATAACTCAAATCATTTCATATTGAACCATTAGTAGTGCAATCAACAGAAAAAATTTGGGTTTAATTTGGTGTCAATTTTTTCAAGTTATATGTTCATAATCTACAATTTTACATGACTGATAATAATCCAAGTATAAGCCGCTCTCCAGAGATGTCTTAATCACTTAGGAGTATGCTTTAACTCTTTTGCTTTATTTATGTAAAGTTATATTGGTCTTGTATCTCAATTTATAAGAAGATATTTGCATGCCAGGCGGTTATAAACATAGGCAGAATTTATATATCAGATAGAAGAAAAAGTCAAAAAAAATTGTAGCTTTCTCATTTTCTATCTTTGCCTCCAAACATTTCTCTAGATCTATTTAAGAATTCCAAAATTATTGACAATTAATACAACCACTAACAAGAGAGACTTTACTCAAATACATTGAATATATTATTCAAATATGTTGTATTTAAGAGCTAATACCAGATACTTTAAAAATGTGCAATGGAAAACACTAATTATATTCTTTTGCTTTTAAACATAGAGCTCATTATAATAAAACTAGATTTCTCTTGTTAGGTGTCTGCAGCCTCAATGTGTGCTAATCTTTTCTGCATGCTATAGAGTACTCTGATATTTAATGAAAATTGTTATCATATGCATAACATATTTCTAGTAAAATCTACATGACCTACTTATCATACTTATTACTGATTAAAAATATCAATTTCAAGCTCATATTGTGAATAAATATATCTGAGTTAAAATAAAATGAAGGATGAATTAAAACTCCCGTTTTCCAAGGTGTACTTTGAATAATAGGTGAATACATCTAGCTGTCTGCCTCCTGCCTGGAGGTTTTCATGATTCTCTAGATCTGTATTACCAGTTCCCTTTGCTCATTATTCCCCCATGGCTAATTGCCTCTTTCCCTTCATTTGTACTAATTAGGCTACATTTTGTTTGGCACATTAGCTTGAATGGTGTCACCCAGGTAAAACTGCTTTAATAAAGACTAGTATGCAACATCACCACTTAAGATCATTATCGATTAGGAATGTACCTTCAAAAATGAATTTAAATAAGACTAATTAAATTATGTAGAATGGCATACCTTTCAAGTTTTAGAAATATCTACCATTCTTATCTTTGTTTAACTTTTAAACTTTTTTCTATGAAATTTGTGATGAGCTACGCAATTTGCATTTCTTACCCGTATAAAATTTTTGTGCTCTTCAAAGTTCAATAACTTTATTTTTCCTCACTATTAATTAGGTACTGTGGTCCCATGGTCATTAGAAATTAGAATAGAGTTGAACAAAAGTGCTGTCATTTATTGGCCAGGTTGCTTCAAAAATTATAGGAGGGCTGGTGATATAGCTCAGTTGGTAGAATGCTTGCTGCATATGTAGGAGGCCACAGGTTCAATCCCTAGCACCAAAAAAATAATAATTATATATATATATATATATATATATATATATATATATATATATATATATATATATATCATTGCCACCCAGTAAGTTAACTTGTATATTATTGAAAGCTAATCATGCTGATGAATTTGTGACCATGTATGGAACTTTTAATGGCTAAACAAGCAGTGAATTTTTTCCATAGTCAGGAAACCTACTAAGCAAGTTTCCTCTCTATGAAAAAGTAAACTAGTAATTGTGGAAAATAATAAAATATTCCAATTCCATTATATGTTGCTATCACAATATGATACAAGTCCTGAGAGACTGCTATCAAATTATTATTGAGAAGTCGTTATTTCATAAGAACAGATGGTGGCAACAGGCATGAGAATGTGGACGATTTCCAGGTCTCGGATAAAATCAAGAGATTAGTTTTGAAAAGGACTTAGGAGAAAAATTCTCTAACAAGGGAGGTAAGGCATGTGGAATGGATCTATAAACAATGAAGAGAACCACAGAACATGGCCCAGTTACAGTTTTATTGCCTTCTCTTAATAGGAAATCTCTTCGAGTTAAGGAGCTGCTACAAGATAAACCAAATGGAAATTTTCAAATCCAGAAGCGTCTGAAGTGATTTTGTGGATAAAACATATATTAGTAAATTAAGAAAATCATGGAAGCACTACTATCATGGAAGAATTATTACAGAGAAAGCACTGTAAAAATTCACAGCCTAGTAACTGTGCAAAATAGTGCTTTATTAAGTGAAAATATATTAACTCATAACTCATGTTTATGAATGAACAACAACCAAATTCTCCTCAAAGAACTTAGAGAAAGGAAGAAATCTACTAAAATATGCTTAAAATAGTGTTATAATACAGGATGTAGATAGGTAATCTTTCTTCCACCAACTCAAAAGTCATTATAAGTCATTGCAGATAACATGGTAGAAAGTGTGCATTCCACGCTGAGATATTTTACATTTGCTTGACTTTACTGTTTAACACGCAATGTCAGCATCTGGAGGTAAGTGGAATAAAGCACATGAATGACTTAGAAGGATGGAAGGGATGTAAAAGATATGTGTCTGGTAGCCCCATCCTCACAGTAGATGAGTCAGAGAGTAGAACCTCTCAGAGGATGCAGGTTCTCTCAGGAACACCTCTAGATACCCTATCTAATGTCATGGATTTCACAATGTCTATTCTTTTTTTTTTCATAGTATTACATACCTAACAAATCCTGACTGTATCTTCAGTTCACCACTATTACCCTTTTCTACCACCCTCAATGAAGCCATGAGATTATTTGCATTTTATTTCCTTTATTACACCTCCTATTTTACTGAGGTCACAGTAGTTTCTGTTAATCCCTCCGTGGATCGCCTTTCGTGGCTTCCCAGCTGTTTTCATTTGGCTCCTCTCTTTGCCAGCCACAGGCCATCTCAGAAATCCTTTTCATTTCTGCTCTTATAATCCACTTCAGCTTCATTCTACTCACTTCCTTCCGTTATCTCCATCACTACCTCCTCTATCTAAACCACTCTCTTCTCCCTGTCTACTGATTGGTTATTAGACATCCTTGGCTCCCTGCAGTGTCTGCACTACAGAGAAAAATGATCTTTCTAACTTAGAAATCCATGAAGAGCATGACCCTAGTTAAAACTGACTAATGACTTTCTTTCTCCCCGGGAAGAAAACCTAAATCCCTGATTAGAGCTTACAAGGTGCTGTATGATTCAATTCTTCTTATCATGTAACAAATTTCATTCACTAAGCTCCATTCAGAAAACTCACGATTTTTCCCTAAATTCACCAGGCCAATTTTCATGTTAGGACTTTGCAACATTTGCTTTTCTTTCTACTCATAATTCAGTCGGTAATGACGCTTGACAGGCATCCTCCAGTCCCTCCAAATATCATCGTTTCAGTAAATGTTCCCTGAAAATTCTTTTCAAGTCAGCATCCCACTCAAATACACAGTTCTGGAATAAATATATTTTATTACTTTATGTTTATTTCCCCCTTTGTGGCACTAATAACTATATGAAAATATGTTTTATATGAATGTTTTATATTTTACTTCCTTTTTCCACTAGAATATTAACCTGTAAGAGAAGACAGTTTTCCGTTTTTATTTACTATTGTACTCACTGGGATTAGAACAGTACATAGCCAAAACAAGGACACCCAAAAACTGTTGTGGGCTGATCGCTCAGAAAACACTCTCAGTCTGAATTTTGTCCAAATTAGAGAGTCTTTTATTTAGCCAGCTGGGACTGCTCACTGTAGGACCCAAATTGTCTCTGCCAGGAACAGAGCTGGGTCCAAGTTGTATGGAGCTTATAAGTGGAAAAAAACTACAACCTCAAAAATGTCAGTACAGGCAAGCAAGCAGCACAAGGGGCTGAGGAAGCAGTTAGCAGAGCACGAACAGACAACCCCATCCTGGGTTCGCACACTTGTGGACATATGAAGTACAGAACAACAATTTTTAACATCTTTGAAACAGCTTAACATTATTTATTCTCTAAAACTTATCACATAATCCTATGATCCTACCTATTAATATTTCATAATTGATAATTGATAATTCATATTGATTAAACTCAGGCCACAACAAAACTATCAAGTCATTTTTTTTCCTCCATGTACTGGGAAAAACTTTGGTGTGGAGGACAATAACCTCCATGGTCTCCAGCACTTTGGCAAACCTCAGATGCGGGTCTTCTGGCCGAGCATCCATGGTTTCATATTGTTGTAGCATTCACAGTTGCCCTGGGGGCTGCAGTTCTCTATAAGTTTGGTGTGGCTGAACCAAGAAAGAAAGCATATGTATATTTTTACAAAAGAAATTAGGATTCCATGAAAGATTTTGAGGAGATGAGGAGGGCTGGAATCTTTAGAGTGCAAAGGGACTTTTGGAATATAAAGAGTTTCTTTGGATTGAGGTCCTTAGAACTTTGTATTGACTTCTGTTCCTGAACTATAAAACTGAATATGTGGGCTTAGGAATAGTTTTTCTTGGCAAATAAACAATTAACAAATATTGTAAAAAAAAGACTATCAAGTGAATCAATTAATGAAAATAATATATATGAATATAAATAGGTAAATATATATACATATATGTGTGTGCATATATATACATATATATGTGTGTATATATATATATGTTTGCAAATATTCTGTATATTTGAATTAATTATTGTATGAACTCTGATTTCTTTGTCAAGAATTCTAATATATTCCAAAGTTCATTTAGTCTAAACAAAGCAAGGGCTATGGGTCTGATATGATTTGTCCCATAAGGGTCCATGTGTCGGAGGCTTGATCTTTAATGAGGTTATATGGAAAATGATGGGACTTTCAAGAGGTGAGTCCTAATAGGAAGTCCTCAGATCACAGGACTTGTCCTCTTGGAAGGGATTATGGTCGGTCACATGGGACCCTTTGTTGGTTGGCTTGAGAAGGTTGTTTTCAATTCCTGAGCTTGGGAGTCTGGGGACACAGCTAAGTTGTGGAGTGTGTGCTTACCATGTAGAGACCTGGGTTGGAGCCCCAGTACAAAAAATGCAATGCCATGCTTGATCCCACCTCCAGCCAGTCTCTCTGGCTTCCTGTTTGAGATATAATCACTGGCTCCTTCAAATGTTCCCACCATGATGCCATGAGGTGAAAGGCCCCTCATTAAGTTGATACCAGCGCACTTTTAATTTTGCAGAATATGGGTCAAATTAACCTGTATTCTTTTAAAACTGGCTGCCTGAAATATTCATTATAGAAATGAAAAGCTAACTATACAGCAACATATTAACTATTTTTAAAATAGCCAAACTTTTTAGGAAAAATATTTAAACAAATTCATAGAAAACTCTTTACAACCTTAGTTGAAATTATTTTACAATGATAATTTCTGTAGAAATGTTAGATATATACAGTAAACTTTTTTTCTTTCTTCATAATAATCATTTATAACATTTTGACCCAGAGATGTTATTGTAATATCGCCATGACTTTGAAAATTGCAGTGGAACAACATTCTAAACGTTTTTATTTTAAACCTCATTCTTATTTTAATATGACTGATAATCTAATCTTTCCCTCCTTTCTTCCTTCCTTCCTTCCTTCCTTCCTTCCTTCCTGATTTTGGATGTAAAGTTTCTAAATGACTTCTCAGTCTTATTAAATGTCAACCTATAATGTCCATTCTGGTACTCCAATGTGCCAAGATCATCTTGAGATTCTAATTCAGTTATCTATAGTATTTATTATTCCATGCTTTTTCTGTTTTTAAAAATTGGTGACAACATCATACAAGTTACTGACTGCTCTTATAAGCAGAATTGTATAGGCAAAAGAGCCAAAATTATGATTAATTTCTCTCTAGTTTAAAATCAATACTTATATTTATGCATATTTCCAGGAACATGATATATATGACATAAGTATTACATGAGCAGGTATAACATATAAATCTACAACTGCATAAACTAAAATATTAACAAATTCCTCCTGAATTAATTTAAATTCAGTTTACTCCATTAGTGGCAAAACTTTTGCAATTGCCTGCAGTGGTTTATCTTATAAGTCAACAATCAGCAGATGATATGGCTATCCACCTTTTATCCTCACATCAGGGAATGTACAATTAGGCAATTCAGCTTCCCCTGGGCTCAGGGTCTCTTCTCTGCTATACAGCAAAGCCAGAGCACATGGTCAAGTTGAGAATTGAGAATGCTCAACTCTAACTAACCTGTTCTTTGAAAGAATAGGTCTGGAATGGAGCTGAAATGTATAACTTTCTACTTACTCTGCCATTTTAGGACAAACCAAATGAATCTATGGCCAGTTGTCTCACATATGCACCTGACAGTGGCGAGGTACTAATCCAGCTTGCACAGCATCCTACCATGGACTTCCTGCCTCCCTCAACAAGGATTCAGCTAGAGGAAACTGGATGGCTGAAGGAAACAGATTAGGACAGGAAGATTCTGTATCAGACAGCAATTGCATGTAAAAGCAAAGGTTGGCAATCCACGTTGGCAAGACACCGAACTGTAGGAAGGCAGGGCTGAAATGTTGTTATAATGTTGTTGAAATTTCTCCTCCCACCTTCACAGGGCTAAGTACTATAGCATATGATATGATGTTTTGTTTGTTGCTTTAACACAGCTTCTCTCTCTCTGTCCCCCCAACATCTTAATGATTTCAATGACCTAGGCCTTCATGATTTCATCAGCCACCAGCAGTCAGCAACATCATGGAGCTGTTTGAAATTCTTATTTATTGGTTGTTATTTGAATAGAACTTTTACACACACACAATATGAAATTACACATCCTATTATATTTCCTCTAAAATTCTTATAATATTCGTTACAATGAAGAATAGCAAGATAGATATATATGAAGAGGTGAGAAAGTGAATAACCAATAATTGTGTTGTCATGGGTATCATCATTATCATAGTCTTATGCTAACAGAATTTTGATTCCACAAAAATCTATATGCACATCAATTATGGCATTTAGATTTCAAATATTTCCTTCCATTTTCCTACACTCAGCACTAAATATGGAGATCATTTACTTAGTAATGCAATTGGACCCAAGTTGAGAGTCAGATTTTTCTGTCTCCGTCATTTATATCTCTTTCAGTGTTCTATGCACTTATTCAACAATGAAAAATTAATTGATCCCAAGGAGATATTATTATTATAGACAATCGCAAATATAGTTGATCAGAATGAACTCTACATACAAGGCGTATGTATGAGGACCTAAGGAAGTCTATTGACAAAGCTGTGGATGACATCTGGGGACACAGGGAGTAAACTGCACACCTTTTTGGAGAAGTTGATATCTAGAATCTAGCTCAAAATTGATTAGGGCATAGAGGAATTTGGAAGGCGAGGTACATACAGAGCTCATTTCTTTTTTTAATACTACATCATTACATAGTCAAACTATCTTTTGCAAACTAATTTTGAGGTCATGTAAATATGAGGGATAATCAAATTTTATGCAAACTGAGTTTCGTTGTTGTTGTTAAGTATTAGAAACATTTTAGGCTGATTGCATTGGAGCTCTCTGAAAACAAATATTCCGTGGAGAATCATGTTAAGTTCCCAGAAGTCTTTCTTTCTTCATTCTTTCTGTTTTGTGAAACATTACAGAGCAGATACTGTATTCTAGTTCTTCTTCTAGAAAAGTGTAGTTAACCAGACATTGTGAATAGAATTCTAGAAACATCTCAAATTCCTGGGCCCCAATTTGGGGCACTGATGTAAAAGCACTTTGCAATATGACTCAGTTTACTAATTAGCAGACTTATATTTGGATTATCTGAGGAAGGACACTGTCTTCATAGGGCCCTGGATTGCAGAAGGCAGGAGAGATGATGCAAAAGAACTCAGAGAACTTTGAAGCAGAGAAGCATTCCACCTGCCCTTGCTGGCATTGAAGAAGGAGAAGAGACAAGACCAAGGAGCACAGTTCACCTTGTGGAGCTGGGAATGATTCCTGGCTGATAATAAAGGACATTGGAAACAGAGTCCTCCAAGCCCTTTGAGATCAGTTCTTCCAACAACCTGACTGTGCTTGAATGAATTCATTCTGAAGGTTGGAAATCTTCAACCTTCAGAAGGGAACACAATTCTGCCAGCACCTTGATTTTGATTAGAGAACCTATTATGCAAAAGACTACACTTCTATGAATTCCTCATCTTCATGCAATACATTATTAATTGTATCCATGAACTAATTTAAAATACATGTTGCACATTTTCTTCATTTTTTTACTAAATCATAGTATCTACTGAATTATTCTTTTGTTAAAGTTGAGTGAATAGTGTCAGTGTATTTGTGGTAAATATTGTATCACTAGATTTTCCTTATTTGTATTTTGGAATCCCTATCAATTCATTAAATACCATGAGCATTTTTTAGATCTAAACAAATATGTTACAAATCAGATTCATGTTACCTGAAGGTCAATTTCTTACCTTTGGTAAAAAAGAAGATTCAATTCTAAATCCAATAAATCCCTCTATTTTACTTAAGTGCCTGATATTTTTTGGTATGTTGAAATAATACAACTTGCAGGAAAATGAACAATAGAGTCATAGTAGTAAGTAGATGGAGATAGAAATGTGTGTAACTTAGGATGAAACACAAACGGAAGGAACTAGATTCGAAGAACTCATTTGCTAACTCAAATCACTAATTAGTCGAATCCTATTTGTGCACAGAGTCCTAGTAGAGTCAGCTGTGCTGACCACATGGACTAAGCTTATGCTGTAGCAAACAACTAGAAGCATACTGATGTTAAAATGTCATAAGCACAAACTCAGTTTAAAATGGTATTTTTTCTTTTACTGAAAACATGCTTTAAAATGTCTTAAAACTGAAAGCATCATCAGGAGTTTTATTTTTCAACAGTAATCATAATCTGAAACAAAATCACTGCTTATTAAATTCATCTAAACCATCATTATAGGATTTTCACTGAACTGTTTTAGAAGAAGCTTTATAAATTTAATAAACAGAATTTCAAACAACAAAAACAAATTACCATTTATCCGTGGCCTCATATTTATAAAAGCTAGACAAAAACCATTACCTTACTGATAGTTTCAGAATCGAACAATTTTGGTAAGATACAGTGGAGAGGAAATTCATCATTCATCATTTTCCATTCCTAGAGTTTCCAAGTACCTATATTCCCTGGCAACCACCCCTTTCTCTATAGACATAAAGAAAAACAATAGTTATATATTTTAGAATATCCAATAATTTGAAATTATAAAATTCAGATCATATCTTTTGCAACTATTTCTCATAGGGCTAAAATTTTTAGGGAAATGCCAATAACTCATACTTTGAGCACATTACTGAAAGTTAAACATTTTCAAGTGAGAAAACACAGACTGAATTACTTAAATGGTATACATCCAAGAATACAACCATAAAAATCATCCAGAAATCACAGAAAATCTAGTACATGTTAAAAAGCACATAGCCACAAGGTAGAGGAATGTCCTTTAGAGATATCAGTCACAAAATCTTGAGAAAAGGTAAAAGCAATTCTAACTACACCAAAGATAACTCAGCAACACAGCAGGCGTTAGAGGTTTACTTTACAGTTCTCAGGCAGAAAAGGAATCATTTGCTACTTAAAAGTAACTGATATATTGAAATTCCACATTAGCAAACTCTCCCATCATCTTATCATTTAGTTTTATGGCCAAAATAACCAAAAGAGAAGAGATCAGAGCTCCTGCTGCTTCAGCTGCTGCTCCTTCTCCTCCTCTTGCTTCTCCTCCTGCTCCTATTCTTTCTTTTTCTTTTCCTCCTTCTCCTTCTCCTTCTTCACCTTCTTCTTCACTTTCTTCCTTTTTCCTTCTTCTTTCTTCCTCCTCCTCCTTCATTTCCTCCTCCTCTTCCTCCTTCTTCTATTTTTTTTTTAATTTTTAACTTCAGAGGCACATAACAACTGAATCACATCTCCCCTCCCCCATTTTATTTAAATTTTGAGACAGTGTATCACTAAATTGCTTAGGGCCTCTCTAAAGTGCTGAGGCTGGCCTTGAAGTTGTAATCCTCTTGCCTCAGCCTCCTCATCTGCTGGGATTACAGTCCTGTGCTATCATGCCTAGCTTAATATCTGATCTGATATCAAGATCAGAGATTCTTAATTGAGACATTTTATTATTTAATTTTCACATAATGCTATAGAAATGCCCAGAGAGTTATTGATTTCCATGTGTAGATGTGTTATAATTAGGGGAACATCAATATTTAAGAAAGGAAACAACAGAATTTTCACATCTTTCTAGCATTACCAGCATATATTTGGTAGCTTCAAGGACTTAAATAAATTACAATTTTGTCAGTTATACTTGTAGCAACTGATTGCTGAGAGTGCCACCTTCAAATAATTAGATTTATATAATGCAACTTTTTATTATTTTGCTTTTGGTAACTTTGTCTAATTTTAATAATTTGTCTTCAAATGTTATTCAAGGTCATTTGTATTTAATTATATGAAATACACTACACAATGTAAAGTAATTTAGCTAATTATTAGGTAAATAAAGATAACATACAAAAATATTCTTATAATAAAGTTTATCATATGCATTTTACCAAAAAAACACACTGCTTATTTGAATTCTCTCTATATATTCTTTTAATCTAAATTAGAACTAATAATTAGAATGCTTTGTTTTAAATCAAATTTGGTATAGAAAATAATATTTGAAAAGTTTATTAATTGAATTCATTCTACATTTGACAATTCTGCATGTATGTGTTGGGGCATGTACCGATGTTATGTCTAAAAAACACAACTCAAATGGGAGATAGGATTAAAATGAAACATTAAAATCAAGTCATTTAATTAGGAATACAGACGTTATATAGATAGTTATTAAATAAAAGTAGAGAAAGTTCTTTAATCTTGATGTAATATTTAAATTATATTTTTGGAGCACTTGCATAGTGAAAGTTAAATGATTCACAAAGGTACTGAAAAGTGAGGTGGTGTTCTTTTTTATTACATTGATTTAAATAATTCGACTAAAAAAAACAGACTCCTGAATGTTTAACTTTTATATATATATATATTTTACCTCTTTCCCTGTTCAGAGAAATAAAATAAAATATTTGGCAAAATTCGTTAGCCTCCTTTCTCATGTTAAATTTTTTAAAAATGAACGTCCATTGAGTTTAAATAGTTTAGCCCAATTTTATTTCCCAGTTTTCCTGTGTTGCTGATTGACTCATTATTTCCCCATTTTACGATTGTTTTCTCTTGATACAAAAGCAAACTGCTCAGCATTGACATCAGAAATATTTCACACCAGCATAGTTTATTTTTCCTAAGACACGATAAATTAAATTACATAATTTTAAAAAATATTTTTAAAAAATGGAGGGAAAACTTTGTATCACTCTACTTTATTTGCCTATTAACTCTTAATCCCCGTGTTAATTCTTTTTAATTCTAGTCTTTCTGTCTTCTCTTCTGTTACTGTGTGGGAAAAGCAGGGCCATTCCTTGGAAAGGAATATAACCTATATATTGGAATTAGAGAATTCACAGAAAAATACTTCCTAAGCAAAAAGTTGATTGTGAATTCAACTTGAATCTGCTTAAATTGTGAAGAAAATGTATCATTTTTTGCAGTTATTGTGTTATAAAAATGCAAATAAGATTACTAAGCAAAGCTACATCATATAAATATACAAACTTGTCTATATTGATTAACTAACAAAATCATTCAGATAATAAAGTGAAACAAATTTCTATAACCATAATTATATGTTGAAATATCTGGTTTTTTAATAAAATGCTTTCATAATTTAAATCACAATTCAAAATGGCTTAACTGTCTTTGACATTTGATAGGAGGAAAAGTAGCAGAATATATATGAAAAAAGGAATTACAAAAATACAAACCATAGGCTTCTGATGAAATGCATAAAGGTGAACTGCACAAATAAATAATAATTCCTCTTTGTTGTAAACATTTCTATATAGTATGATAAGGGTGATTACCTTAATATTGTAGTTCACAAATTAGAAAACATAAGAATAGAATTTGTAAATTAAGATTGGCAAAAACTATACTAATAACCAACATATACTATCATGATGAAGGACAGAAAATGAGGTCTGAATAAAATCAGAAACATATTATGTTTCCATGTTATTTCATATTGTAAAAAATCTGGGATTTCATCAAATTTAATAAAATTATAATTGTGAACAAAATTTTGAAAAAATGTTAAAATTAGGTGTAATAATTTTACAGTTGTATGAAAAACACTAGTAGTATCAAAACATTCAAGAAGAGGAAAAAATGAAGAATATGCTCAATTTATTAGCATTAGTATTAAAACCTCAAACATTATAAATTATAATATATGAAAGAGTGCTATTTTAACTTACTTGATTTTTAATAAACAGATGTCATATTCATATACATATGATTATATTTATCAATATTTTAGGAAACAATATTTAGAAAAGATGATGGTTTATTTAAAAATGTTTTAGAGTGATGGGGCATGTATGTGGAATAAAACAGAACATAACCATACAAGCCAGAAGGAAAATTTCAAATTGATAATCAATAGAGTTGTGAAAAAAACTAATACATTATTCACTAACTCTAGGAACTCTGTGAAATTATATGAGTTGATTATATTAATTTTAAAAAATAGTCAATTTTCTATAAAGCAAAAAGACGATGGTTTAAAACAAAAAATGCTAAAGTTTGAAGAAATACATTGAAGCAAGTTGTTATTCTAATAAAGTTATATAGAAACTATGAACAAGGTTTTAATTTAAAAGTGTAAACTCTCAAATACTGCAAATTTTTATATCATGGATCAATATATAATTTTGTGATCTATCTCTCTCTATATATATGTATATATTAATTGCCTAGAAATTGAATATAGATTTTATTTGAGACAGAAATGTAATATTTGTATTAATACACAAGTTCAGCGGTTCCTCTTTATTGACATAAAAGACAATTAATAATCCTGTAATATCATAAGGATGTTAAAATAATGAGATATGGCTATGTAGTTACATGAAAATTTACCAGATGTACACATGCGATTATAATAGGCAACTGAAATCATTCTGTACATTTGGATTTGTTTATTTAAAAACTGAAAAGTATATATACATACAATAATTGTGTATTAACAAATAAATGCATAGGAAAAAAAAAACAAACTTCAATTGTGGTTACCATGAAAACAAGAGGTGGAACTTAATGGTGAAGGTGTGGTCATTAGTGACAAAGGCAACAAACTAAAATTCACAAAGTTTTGATGTAGCTATAACAATCCCATAAAATTTGCTCATGAACTAAAGGGAAAATATCCCAAAGCACATGCAAAGGCAGAAAACTGTGGAAGGAGCCTAACGAAGTCTTCAGAGAAGAAAAGTATGACATATGACATGGATGTTCATCAAGTAGTCAACCAAACAAAAGGTCACAGGGCAAGTAATAGAAATGTTAATCACGTCAGAATTTAGGAATGATTGAGGCCTTGTGTCTGCATTGATGAGAAATAAGGAATATTGATTACAAAACCTACCTGAAGAAAAAGGGCATCACATCAAAGAAAATGGGAATGGAGAGCCTAAATAAATTGATGGTATTCGCTTTTTAGCTGCCTAAATACTAAGGCTAGATAAAGATTTGGGGATTTGTACAAATAATATCATTATTTTGATTATATATATCATAGTACAATTTTAAGCAATAGTACTAAAATAATTGTAAGCTTGTTTAATGGGCTCAGCAAAATAATAATAGTGATAACAAACAATGACATTAAAATCAACAAAATATAATCAAAGCTTTCTAAGTGTTTTATAACCAGATATTATATTATATATGTAAAATATACATAACACATATATAATACAATATGTAATATGATATATATCATACAGAATATGCTACATACATATTTATGTTGATAAAATAATAGTTAATTTTTATTGAAAATTAAAATTTAAGTTGCCTTCTAATATTTTTCCTGGCAATCTTAGTGGGGGAAACAGGATTTTTGGAACTAAAAGGAACAGACCAATACAAAATATGACATTCAGATAGAAAGTGTTTGGGACAGAAGACACTGCTAAGAATATTTTTAAAGCAACTACAGAAATGTTAATACTGATGGAGAACTGAAAACTGTAAAAGCAATGACATGGAAAATGGTAAGTGTAAATCAAAAAATACCAGGTAATATTATGTATTAATTTTGTAAAACATATGTCTATGTTTATGCAAACATAGAAAGACACTAAAAATAAAGTTTCAATGTTAATTTATTCTGATATCTAGGAAATTGTAGTTACTCATTTTATTTTTGTGTTTTATTTGTTTGTTTGTTTGTTTTTGGACATTTTCTTTCTTTCTCTCCCTCTCCCTTGAGAAAATACACACAACGACACACATAATACACTTCTTTGGTTTTGCTCTTTTCTATTTACTGTTTGAAAATACAACCTAATATAAAAAGATATGAGAGTACATTGGAACTCTACTTTCTGCTCAGTTTTTCTGTGAATTTAATACTGCTCCAAAATATAAAGTCCATTAAAATATGTAAATTATATAGTGTGATTTCCTATCTGCAGTACAATTCATTTTTAAAACTATATTCATTTATTTTCTTTAAGTTGAAATTTTTGGATTGTTCCTTTTTCTTCTTGCTCTTTATATTATATTCTTCTAGACTATAGTATTTTTTCTACTACTAATTATATATGTTACTACTACCACTACTACTACTACTACTACTAATATATGTATATATAATATTTTATACTAATATATATATTTTCTTTGTCAATTTCTGAATATTTCACCACTTATAAAAAACAAGTATGTAAATAGAAATATATTTAAACTTTATTTTCCTTTGGACTGTAAACATTTAACTATTAAATATCTTCAGAATTACCCATTCAGTATAAATTATTATTAAAATTTTATGAAAGCATAATTATATTAGAGACATTATAATAACAAACACATATAAAATTATATGAGAAATACATCAGTAAAAGGACTGCTTTCTTTCAATTAATTCATGAACCCATGGATTAAATACTACTTACTACTAAAATGACATTAATTTGCAAACTTCAAGAACCAATAACAAAATGTAGACTTCCAGAAAGTAATTAGGTCTTACAGAAAAGATTTTAATGGTTGTACCTTAGTTACCATAAAAATTAACATTGTGTTAGGACTACTCTAGTAAGTACATAAATGAATAAAATAAATTAAGGAAAAAAATTGATGAATGAATTCTGTTTTCCATATTTCTTAACAGTGAGTTCTTTTCTGGATATCTCTCAGGAGCCATTGACTATTTTATAATATTGGAGGTTAGAAAAGGCAAGGTCATTAAATAAAAATTGTATAAATCTCTGCTCTCTTACTCCCAAACAGATCAAAATACCTAATGTCTGATGATGTACTTTCCTTTCAACTGCAGTATAAGCAAAACACAGACAGAGCAAGTCAAACAGTTGTTTAAGTTGCCTTGGAAGAATAGGCTATTCCAACATCAATGTTTAAAACAGTCCTTTTGTTTGAAGGCTTTATCTCTTAAGAAATATACCAAATGGAATCTCAGGAAGAGTGAGAGATAAGGGTTAATTTAGGAAAGTAGCTTCCTCCTGAAAGACTTTTCAGGCAAAGCAGAAGTCTCAATTAAAGCAATTGTAAAAAGAGTAAATACAAATAGAAGTAGAAAATTTGAAAATTGATTCACCTAAAACTCTTCGTGCTGGGATATACTCCTTGGAAGGTCTTTCTGGACCCCAGGGTTCTCTCTAATTCCAGTTTAAAGAACATTTATAAAGAACAACAGCAATGCAATTGAAAAGAGGTAGCTGGAAATGAAATCCAGGAGCAGCAGTGGAAGAGGATGTAAGATCATGGAAGTGTCAAGGGTGGGTATTCTTTCAAGTATATTGGCCAGGAATAGAGAAGTGAAAATGTATTATCAGGAAGAGGAGGTATCAGAGGATGATCTGAAATTAAAACTTACAAGGCTGAATTTATTGTTTACTATCTTGATAGACACCCCTGCTGATAAGGCACAATGTCTAAGCAGAGGAGAATGCTGGGTTTATCCACAACCATAACTGATGATCAAAATTGGATGGGGTTTTGGAAGCCAAGCAGGTCCATATCATTTGCATAGTGTCATTCTGTGAAGGTTGCTCTTGACTGGTTATGACTTACAGGCAAATTTACTGGGGACATTCTTGATTGGAGGACATCCAGAAGCAATTACAGATTGAAAGGTTGTAAAAGTAAGCTCCATGAGGCAAAGTGTCCTTGATCACTTAAAGTTGTTGGAAACCAGTTACAGTCAGTATGTGTTATGGCCATAAAATAGCCAGTCTTTACTACAGTGGGTACCACCCTGTTTCTTTTTTTCTGTTGAGTAAAAGTTCTCACAAAGAATTGCCTATATTCAATGTCTCTGATTCCTCTCCTTTGGTTCAGTTGAATATTTTATTTCACTCAGGCAGTCATCCAGAAGACAAATAATAATAAATGCTAGAGAGGATGTGGAGAAAAAGGGACACTTTTATAGTCAGTGGTACTATTAATTAGTACAACACTATGGAAATTAGTATGGAGGTTCCTCAAAAGACCAGGCATGGACCACCATATAACCCAGTTATACCACTCCTCAGTATTGATCCTAGAGATTAAAGTCATCATACTACAGTGACACATGCATACCCGTGTTTGTAGGAGCATAATTCACAATACCCAAACTATGGGAACAGCCTAGGTGTCTATCAATGGTTGAATGGATAAAGAAAATGTGACTTATATACACAATGAAGTTTGTTTAGCCATAAAGAAAAACAAAATTGGAATTTGTAGGATAAATGGATGGAACTAGAAACAACTATGTTAAGTAAATAAGTCAAACCCAGAAGATAAAGAGTCCTATGTTTTGTCTCATGTGAAGAAGCTAGAGAGGAAAAAGGACAAGAAAGGTGTGTGTGGGGGGGGAAGGGGATTGGGTCTCATAAAAATCCAAGATCAGTAGGACCAACAGGAGAAAGACAGGGAGGGAAGGGGAAGTTCTAGGAAGTGATATTGCTCAAATAACCTTGCGATATTGTGTGCACGTATGAAATGTAACAACAAATCTCATCCTGATGTACAACTGTAATGTGCCAATAAAAAAGTGTGAAAGAAAAAAAATTTATTAGATTCAAATTTTTCCCCTAATTCACAACATAAATATTTTCCTCCATGCCCTGGGACTACCAAACTGTTAAATCAAATGTTCATTTGTAAGTCCTAATAACACTAACTCATTCATAAAATTTAAACAAGTAGTCATCATATTTCTTCTCAATAATTTTCTTCATTCTGCTTACAGAACAACATATTCTTTAAGTTCTCATGTTACCTCAAAGTTTTCTCATTCTCTCTTAATGCTTATTTTCCATCTTCAATCATGTAATGCTCATTTCATGAAAGTCATTTTTAAAATTTCTATCCTCACTTTTATAATTCAGTCTAATACCTTTTAAATAACATCTACACCCTGGACATATTATATCTATGTATTACAAATGCTTGCTAAATATTTACTCTCAGTGACTCACTAATTAATGCCTCAAAATGTCCCAAATTTCTAATCTCATCCAGCACATATTCTTTTGTAACAATATTTTACATCTTTATTATAATTGTTTTAGGATTATACTCGAATATACTCCAAGTTTTAGATTTATCCTTAACTGATCTTTTCCTAAGCCTTTCATAACCAATTCATCAGCCACTTACATGACATACATACAGAATCTAAAATAAAATCACCACCATCTATACCTAGTCTCAGTCTTTATCATCTTCTGGATTTATTATTGCTTTACCCTCTCAATTATTGTTCAGAATTCTTCTTAATCCATCACTAAACATTCTCATTCTATTCTCCACACAAAAACTTATGTTTTTTTTTTTTTTTTAAACAATCATCCCTTACTGTGCAATACTGTCCAGACAGTACTGATGCTATTGAAGACTGGCCATTAAGAGTTATGGGTGCAGGTGTAAAGGGAGATGCAAAGCTGAAGGGATGAACAGACCCAGGAAACGATACATGATCTTATTCAATGGTCATTCATAGGAATCACTTTGTTTCTGGAGTAACAGAGGGACACCCTGATCCTTTTTTCAAGATCTATAATTAGTAATATAATTAGATTTATTGGTAAGGAAAAAATATTTTTATAGATAGAGAATAGCACAACTAAATGGTGTGAGCCCAACTTGAAGTATTTTGGGGGCATCCAAGGGGAAGCCTTTACTTGTAGAAATTCCTGGGGAAACAGTGTCCTCAGTGGAACGCTAGCCTTCATTTGAACAAGGAAATATCAGAGAAGTAAATGGTTTTATGCCTTAATAAGGAGCTTTTGAGGACATACTACAAAAACAAGAAGATTCAAGCTATAGGTTGAGGGAAAGGGATAACAGAGTAATTGGAGGTGTGGGAAGAGTTTAAAAGGATGAGAGTAGAAGTCTGTATTTTATGTTGAAATTTAGAAAATGGGCAAAACAGTCAGATGCTTTGGCTGTTTGTCAGGCAAACACAAGTCCGGGTCCTCTGGGTGGTTATAAGCAGTCAGGCTACTCTGAATTCAGCTGCAGCTGGAATCTCATTTCCTGGGATCCTCAGGGATGGAGAGCAGCAGGGTGTGAAGAGTGATTCTGGTGGCTGCCCAGCCGGCCAGGCCTGACAGGTGGCTGGATGTGGTCTGTGCTCTGCCTCGCTCTTCTGGTGAGGACTTTTCATAAATATATGAAGAGCTTAATTTAGGAAGTTTGCACACTTAAAAAGTTAAATTGTTTTCAATGTTGAGGTGGGGATAAAGTCCCATTTATCTCTTCTCAGTTTCTATGTCTAGTAAAACAGATTTAGACTCAAAAAGGATGAGAAAAATCTAGACAAGGGGTAGCAAATCAAAAGGCATAAACCATTTCCTCCTCCCTCTTTATATTACAGACAAAGCATGAAGAGACCATATTGGTGGTGTGTGGGTGTGGGGGGGATTACATAGCTAAATACCTTGGAATGGTTTTCTGCCCTTTGAAACCAAAATAATCTTTTGATCCATGGATAATTATATTTGAAAAAAAATGTAGTCTATCATAATGAACACAAAATAAGCTTTCTTATTTTGGTGTTTAACATTGAAATACATATAATATTTAAATACACTGTGTAAACTACAATACATATCATTAATATATAAGATGGTATTTAAATACGTCATATGAAATAAATATTCAATTTTTATTTTTTTGGAAACCTTTGAATTCTGTATTTATTATCTTCCAGAAGAGCATTTTTCCTTGAACATTGAGATTCTTTTGCTATTTTGCATCACTTTTTTTTTTTTTTTAAATCAAAGTGACATGACCTTATTTCCAACAAATTTCTGGAATGGCCATGATATGTGCAAATAAAGTGAATATTTGAATAGGTGATTTCACAAGATAAGATCTGATTTTTGCATTACAATACTGTTTTATGTTTATAATGTTAAATGAATAAATTTCTATCCATTTCTTTTATACTAACATTACATTTTTGTACTTGTATACTTAAGTATTATTATAAATAGTATAAATGTCTCATGTTCTATATCTTATAGGATCATATATTAAATATTCTGATGATATTACCAGTATAGTATTTTCTGCATATTGGGTATGTTCTGAGTATCAGAATTATGAACTATAGATGGCCTCACTGGTTTAACCAGATGCAACACTGGAAAGAATGGGACAAAGATTTCCTAGCTTCTATTTTTATCTTTAACCTCTAAATAGGAAATATCTATTGCATGCTATTCAAAGATTAATAGTAATAACTATTATTATTATTATTATTTTAGTGACTGCACTTCTGTGTAGCATCTAACATTTCCAGTAAAAAAAAAAACCAAAAAACAAAAAATAAGGTCCGGAGAGATGGCATAGAATAGTTCAAAAGCAGAACTAAAGCCCCGTTTCTTTCTGTAATTTAATATAGTGTCCCTTCTTGCATGTCACTTAAGATTTTCACAGGAAAAGAAAAGCATTCATCTCGTTTTTTTCTGCCTTTAGACCTAAGCCTGTTTCCTAGGGAAAGAACACCACTATTGAAAATCACTTCACTACCCACATACACTTGTTCATTTTCTTGTATAAGTTGGGATTAACTCTTCTTTTAATGACCTTCTTAGTATTACACATTTCTCAAACTCTCATAATTTTTAAACGTTATATCCTAACTCCCATACTTCCAGGTCACTCCTCTCTGAATTGAATTGTTGATATAAACTAATTAATCAATGCCTTATTTAGGGTAGGCCAGAGGTATTCTTTATTCCATTGTGCCATCATTTTTGTTTTGAGACACACTCGAAACAAAGTTTTGTGAGTATTCAATATATATGCAAATATATGGTTTTGAATAATGCTTATGTACATTTTTAAAACACTTTTACATATCAAAAGTCTGGAAAACAATACCAGTTGGTTTCTAGTCCTTTCCTTCCTAATAAATTTTAATGCTAGGGCAATAATATCCTGTGCTCTCACATTTAACTGGTAAAAGTGCTGTTTATCTAAGAGCTATATGATAATAAGGAAGTCTGGTTATGATTTCTCAGAAAGGAAGTCATATCTGCCATGAAAGACAAACCCCAGGCAGGAAAGATTCAATTTCAGTTTTAGACATGGAGTACATGTTTTACTTGTTGTTTGTTTGTTTGAATTAATTCTTTGAAAATTTTAGTTGACAGAAAATTCTCTGTCACTTAAACCAACAAAGAATGAATTGGAATTTTTCATGTTAAGTGAAACAAGCCAAGAACAGAAAGTCAAGTGCAAATGGTCTCACTTGTATGGGAAACTAAAAACATTGATCTCATGGAAGAGTCTAGAATAGTTATTACCAGAGATTAGAAAGTGTACAGGGTGAGGAAGCAAAAAGAAGATGGATGACGGCTACCATAATGCTGTTAGGAGGAGCAAACACTGGTGTTCTGTAGAACACAAGGATGGCTGTAGTTTACAATTTATCGCATATGTTATGAAGAACTAGAAAGGAAAGAATGAGTTTGAAGTCTCCCATCATGCAGTCATGTCAGTTTTGATGTTCTCAAATCTTTGGATTTTGATGAGAATTTTTTTTTGCACTTTTACTTTTTTTAAAAAAATTTTTTGGTAGTTGTAGATGGACAGAATGCCTTTATTTTATTTGTTAATTTTTATGTGGTTCTGAGGATTAAACCCAGTGCCTCACACATGCTAGGCAAGCACTTTGCTACTGAACTACAGACCCAGCCCTGTATTTTTATTTTTTTAAGTCACTGTGACAATAACTTTATTGCAAAATATAATACATCTTTAAAAGAGTGTAAAATTACTCATGCGATAAAACTTTTATAAGGTCTGTTTTATTATGGAAGAATTCTCACAGATAATGAGGAAGACTGCATCAATAGGATATTATTGAAAATGTGATTGTACTCTATTTGAATTTTTGATTACTATTCTTAAAATATAAAATAAGTTCAAATAATTCAAAACTAGACAGTCTAAACCAGAAATTATTCTTATAATTTGGCTATGTCATTTGTTCTGCTCTCACTTATACAAAGACATAATTACTTTAGAAATTATTTTAGAAAACTTTATCACTACATTGGTTTATTTATTTATATCTCATAATATTACTGCTTTAGAATAGCTCAATTTATAATTTCTTAAGAGTTAGATATTGAAGTTCATCAACAATTAGCTCTGGATTGCAAACTTAAGTGGATTTATTTTAGTTGAAAAACTTATAAATATAACTTCATATCATAAATAGGCCAATAATGTGATATATTGAAATCATACCTTATCTTAGTAATGCCTTTCATCATATTATGCATTATTTTTTAATTTCTTGTGTTTATGGAAGTGCTTAGAAATAAATGGTAACTTCCATGGTCTTTCTGAGCTTGACTTTTTCTATTATTTTAACTATAGAAGATAATATCTGGATTACAATTATGTAGAAAGAATGACATTAGACAAAATTAGGAAAATTATAGATATATATTGATTATTAAGTAGATAATCTCTAAAACTATAATTAGTATTAATTAGCCAGAATAAGGAAACAGGAAGATGGGCAAATCTTTGTGATTGTCTAAAATTGTTAGTATATATTTTCTCATTCCCGTCTGCACTTAAAATAATTTTTTGTAGGGCTGGGGATGTGGCTCAAGCAGTAGTGGGCTGGCCTGGCATGCACGGGGTGCTGGGTTCGATCCTCAGCACCACATAAAAATAAAATAAAGATGTTGTGTCCACCGAAAACTAAAACATAAATATTAAAAAATTCTCTCTCTCTCTCTCTCTAAAAAAAAAAATTTTGCTCTCTTTCCATGATGTCCTGTTCAAGACTAAGTAAAACTCATTTTCTTTTCTTTCTCTCACTATATCCTTCTCCCTAACTTCATAAATTTATATATCACAAACTATTTGACAGCAAATTGTCAACATATTGCCTTTTCTTTCCCAAATAATTGTTTATTTCCAACAAAAGTGGAAAAATCTTTACATAATCATTATAAAACATTAAATTATAGAAATTAACATTGGTATATTATCATTAAATTGTCAGACTCCATTCACATGTTCCCCAAATTCACAATAATGTCCTTACCTCAAAAGGATTGACTTCAAAATCAGATTTTTTTCTCTAGTCCTCATGCATCCTGAGGCTCCTTGTTATCAGTGATCTTTACTTAAAATTTCCCTGATTTCATGAACTTGTTTTGGCTACAGGAGTTATTCTGTAGGATTTTACTCCATAATTGCTTGATGTTTCTGTACAATTAGACTCAGATGATGCATCTTTGTTAGGAACTCAATTGCAATGATGTGCTCTTCTCATTGCATCTTGAAGGGTGATGCACAGGTTGTTTTTTTTTTTTTTGTCCTATTAATGATGATGTTCATTTTATCCACTTGATTAAGGTAATGTTGGCCAGGTTTCTTCAACAGAAAGTTCATCTTTTCCTCATGGTAATCCGTAAGCATTCTGTGGGGTTGTATTTTGAAGCTATATAAATCCTCTCTTCTTCATCACTACATCAATTCATGTGCTAACTAAACTATATAAGAACAGACGTTATGTCCTACTTTATTGATAGAATTGTAATCCATCACCATCATTCCTTATTTTGATATTCAAATTTGTAATCCATCTCCATCATTCCTTATTTTGATATTCAAATTTTCTCATGCTTTACCAGCAGGACTTCCTTTCATGGTTTCTGGGCCTGATAACATGGCCTTCCTATGTTTAAATATCTGCTTGCTTTCTGATGCAACATGTTTTTTTCAGAAGCTTTTCATATTTTCTTGCTTATGCTTACACTTGTCAGTTCTCCATGCAATCCTAGTACCTTTTAATAGGAAATGTTATTTAAAAGCCAAAATTTGAGCCTTCAGTGGGCTTGGTACTACTAGAGTGGTTCCAGTTCAAGGTTTTCTTAATAAATAGAATCAGTAAATATGTTACACATACACACATTTACATGTTAGGCCTACATTTATTTTTGAATCTATCTTTATATATTGCAAAAAAATGTTCACATACTAATCATTTTCTTGCTTTCTTCCTCTGTATGTAGAAAACTCCCTTTTCCAACAAAAAGAGAGCAGGATGCCACTCTCTTTAATTGAGTATTTGATCAAATTCTCTGTAAGCAACCCTCTCATCATCTTTTCATGTTTTGGTTCTCTTAAGGATGTTCTACTCACCCCCCTATCAACACCTCCCTATCTATAGGCACCCTCTCTTTGCACTTAGAGTTCTTTCATTCCCCCTTTTGGCTCTGACACCCTGCACTATACCAACTCTGTGTGTGTGTGAGATCTGCTCTCAAGTTGGCGCCCTCCTGGTTACACTGAGTTTTGCTGCTCTGATTCCTTACACTGGCAGCCCTGATTCTGAGTTCTTTCCTTATCTTACTGGCACTCTGATATTCCAATCTGGGGTGATTGCTTCTCCCCTGTCCACCACCAGGCAAAACCTACTGGGTTTTCTACTAAGCCTCATAGTTTTAGGGTGTTGTTGGTCAGAAAAAGAAAGTAAAATGCTGTATACACATTCTAGCCAATAAGCAAGAAATAATACATGGATTTGCATTAAAGGATGCTGATCGACAACTTAATGTTTTATATATGCTTTTGAGTAGTTGTGTTTTATAAGAGAAGAAAACCCTGTAAAATAATTTTTTTTTTTAAAGAGAAATTTAAATGGGTTTCAAAAAATAGAGTTTGGTAATAATTACAAACATAAAAGTAGAGAAATAGTTCTTTAAAGTTACAGAGTTTATAGGATTTCAGAAACTATTCTCTGCTAAGACTTCTTGTCTTCATTAAAAATGGAATCATTCTAAACAATGCGCAGACTCTAATTTAGTTAATATATACGGAAATACTAGTGAAATACTTGACTCCCTGCTGCCAAGCTGCACAGCAGGCCCACTGGTCTCTGCTGGGAAGCCATGAAGTGTACAGTGGACCAACAGACCTGAGTCACAGCGCCTGGGTCTGAAGGGCCAGCGCCACAGGCAAGTCCAGGTGCACAGACCTGTCATTCCTCCACACCTGGGACCCATCCAGTGCCAGCACTGGATGCTTGTAGCACTCAGCTCCAGGACCTCCCCACCCCTCACAAGGACTTCAATCTCTTCCCTGAAGTGGGGAGAAAATGGAATTAAAGACAAATCTGAATGGGATTCAGGCTAACCAATCGTGTTAGTGTGTTTCCAAACCCTAATTAGCATAAATTTGGACCAATAGCATTGCTACTTTTTTTTCAAACCCTAATTAGCATAAGTTTGAACCAATAGCAGTGAATCACATGCTGTGTAAGCCCACTGAGCTGATGAAAATCTGTTATGGGTTCCCTTTAGCTGGGCAAGATATCTGTTCCTTTTTCTACTCTTCAGTAAATCCTACACCTACACTCAATCATCCTGGAACGTGTATTTCATTTTTCAAATTCAGGAGACAAGAACATGGACCTACAAAGAAGAAGAAATTGATGGTAAGCTGCTGTGGTCTGCTGTGGTATTGGAGGAAGTGGCCAGCCATTAAGAGCTGCAGAGAGTCTCCCCTGCAGGAACCTGTAGCTTGTGCAGACCCCACCCACCAGCCCAAGCTGAGGATCAAGTTCATCTTAAAACCTCGCTTTCACTAGGACATCATCTTTCCTCACTATATTGGTGTGTAAACTGAGACAGAAATGTTACTACAACTGCCTTTAAATGTTATACAAGATCCTAGAACAGAGATCCTGCATTGGTACTAAGCACACTTCATTGGTAACCACTGTGCAACTTTGGTTTTGATAATTCAGCAAACATGTTTATTGTCTTGTGCTAGATTGGAAACTTCTCTGATATCCCAGCAACTTTTTATACTGCTAGAGTAAGTCCCAGAAATATATTGGAATTGCCATATATGGTAGTAGTCATTATCAAACTTTAGCGTTCTCTCCCTTGAATCATCAAGAGAGCACTTATCTGTGGACTGAGAAAATAGACCTTTACTCTTATCTGTCCTTTTAAGACAATAAGTGTGATAAGATTCCTTTTCACTGGAGCAGCTTGCTTACTTCTGAGTACCCGTATTTTTTTTTTTCTTTATAGAATAAGTTAAAATTTACACTTCTTCCCCCACTGACAATATAGCTAATTATTCTACTTTTCTCTCCTGTAGAAAGGTGTGTGAATTGCAATGCGTCATCCTACACATTCTGTTAATAAGGATTTTTTTCCAGATGGAGCTCTTCGTTTAAATTGTTTTTCAAAATTTAATTCAAAAAATTATTGTTTTTTGAGTTAACCCATGTTTCAGAATTCAAGGAAAATTTATTACCATTAAAACATGAGTGAATGATGAGTAATGCTTTCACTTTTATCTTTTTTAAAAATATTTTCAACAATCCAAATTCTACTGAAATTTGTGTTTCAATAAACTATATATGTAAATACCAAAATTTAATAGTGTTCCTCTTTGTAGTATTATTTTGGAAATCATCATTTTTAGTTTCGTTTCACTTATAGATAATATTAGGGTTCATTTTGACATAATTATACAAGCATGAACTATGACTTGCTCTAAGCCAGTCCCCAGAATTTCCCCTTTCTTCAACTCCTTTTAGAGTATTCTTGAAAGTGAATGCATATCTACATCTTTATTAAATATTGTAACTTTCATCATCAGTAAGGAACATCATGAAGCTCATGTTTTGCAACTATAAGCTGTGGTTTAGTGTTTAAGATAAAAAAGTATGTCAACATCTCTTGAAAAGATTATGTGTCTTTCCCAAGATACTCTTTGTGGGGGCATCTCAAAGAAATTAAGATTAAGTGGGGAAAAACTGTTCTCAGGGAAAGTTGTTTTGAAGTCAGAAACAAATCCATTTCACAGTTGGAAATACTGGAAAAAGAAGGAAATTAAATGAGTTCCTGAAAGTCCACAATGTGCCAGAAGTGGTTCATACATCCCATAGATGTGCTCATGCTATAATCTCTAAGTGGAACTTGCTTCCTTCCTTCTCCATACAATTCAGCCCATGAACAGATGTTTTCATGAGCCATTTTACACAGTAATAAAAATTTAGAAATATGAGTGCACTGTAGTATATTTAACTAATCTGAAACTAAGTGTTAGAAGAACAAATTTCTAGTTCTGTCTTCATTGTCTAGTCATGTAATTTTAAGCATATACTTTGTATTTTAAAAACTTAATTGGAAATAATAACCAATTGATTGCTTGCCAATATCAAAGAATTTTTAGGAAAATCGATGGATATCAAATGAATACAGGTTGAAAACACAAAGTATTACACACATAATTTATGTTGATGGTGATGTTTTTTAGTAACTGATAGATTAACGTTAAGAGAATATCCGTGAAGTAATTTGTAGCTGTTTCTTCAAAAGTTTAATAAGTCATTGTACATAGCTTTCTGCTAAATACACGATGATTTGTTGTTACTGAAATTCCATAAAAATATTTAAAATATGATCTTTTTTATCTTCTTCATAGTATGAAACATAGAGTTCTTGAAATTAATTGTATTTTCTTAGACCCTGAATAATATTTCTAAAGATTCCTTGATTTAAAAATGTATCATTTCTGTCTGCATAACTTTGAACCTTCATTTCATATTATTCTTCAACATTGAGGCCACACAGTCACTTAAGGTAGAATCTCCTACATAAATGCAGTGCTTGGCAGCCTGGGGCAGCAGCACTCTCTTTTGGATAATCATCATAAATGCAAATGTCACAGCCTTACTATGGTAGACCTGTTTGTCCCCAAAGCAGTTTGAAAATAAATTGAGCCAAATTATAGAGAGCAAGAAAAAGAAAATTCACTTTGACCCAGAGTCCATGAAAGGAGTCATGTATATAAAGGGTTACTCATAGTTAATATTAACAATCAAAGAATAGTTTAAAAGTTCCATGTAATTTCAGCAAAAATATGTAATACAAGGGAAAAATAAAAGTTTGGTAGAAAAAACAACCCTAATAGTCAATGACCTTCATTGTAAGCACTTCTTCTAAAGGTGCACTAGGAAGAGAAGTCCTTACAACTTGAGTGATGTCAGCAAAATCTCTGCTTTGAGTAGGAAACCCCCAAAGCCATCCCATTCATCAAACTAATGAAGAAGCTAAAAAAAAAAAAAAATGTCAGAATCAACATTATTAGAGTTCTGGAAACTGACCAAAAGCTTTTCACAATATAAGGAGCACTTAGGAAAAGAAACCATTGAATACCATTAAGAACAGTGAGTCCCCCGAAGTGCTTTAACTTACCTTAGATCCATTTGGTGCGTCCCAGCTCAGTGGTATTCTTGAGAAATTAAAGGTCATAGAACTGTGCTGATATAAGAAAGGACAGAAAGAACCTCACCTCATACAAATTGTACTTGGTTGATCTGACTCATGGATCCCTGGAACACCCATCAAAGCCTTGCCTTATCTCACCTTACTGGAATTTACCTATCATGAGAGCTGGTACGCAGGGATATTTGTTAAAAACATTTCAGGGCAAATATATAGTCACTGATGTTGAAGCCTTGGTTAATGGTTGGGGAAAATAATAACAGCTCAAAAGCTTTGAGACTAAAATGCACTGGGGAATAAAAGTTTTAAGAACATTGATGTTTTTCTAGGAAAATACAAGTACACATACATTTTCATTGTAGGAAAGATCTAAAAACAACTTGTCACATCTGACTGACCTCAGAAAAATCTGATTTCCAGGTTTATAATAATAAAATATTCAAAATGTCCAGAATTCAACAAAAATATGAGTCAAGAAAAGGAACAAGTATTACCCATACACCATAAAAGCATTGCTCAAAACAAATAAAGAAAACAGACATTGAATTTACTAAAGAAAAATTTAAAACAGTCTATTTGAAATATGTTCAAAGATCTAAAGCAAGCCTTGGCTAAAATACTACATGAAATAATTAAAATGCTACATTGCTGAATCCATAATGTTAACAAAGACATAAAAATTATGAAGAACAAAGCAGAAATCATAGATTTGAAAGTACAAATGAACTTAAAAATCTTCTAGAAGGGCAAAGCAACAAAGGTGAGCATGCCAAAGAAAGAATTGTATCTCAAAATATTAATTGATAAATCAGTTGAGATTGTTCAATTTGGGAGACATAGAGGGAAGAAAAAATGCAAAGCCTCAAAGGCCAGTGGGATATCATCAACACCACAAACAGGAACAGTGAGGGTCCCTGAAGGACTGGAGAAAGAAAGGCACAGAACATATTGGAAAGAAATGGTAGTGAAAAGCAAAGAGCAAAAACCAAAATTTAAAAATTTACTGGGACAAATTTGTACATAGAACAACATCAATAAACTCAAAGTGGAATAAATAAATGCCTAAACACATTATGATGAAACTTCTGAGATACAGAAACAAAAGGATCTTGAAATGATCGAGAACGAAAAGACTCCTCTCGAATAAAGCTTTGGTAGTCAGATTGACGTCAGCTGCTCAGGAGAAATGAGGGAAGATAAAAGTCCCTTGAGCCCTATTCAAACTTTAGAAAGAAAACAAATGTCTAGGGAATATAAATTTTATGTCTGCAATGACTGCCTCTCAAAAATGAAGCCTAGGCGCCGCCTCCTCGGGTTGTGGGTCCAAGAGCGACATCACCACCATGGCGGGCATCAAAGCTTTGATTAGTTTGTCCTTTGGAGGAGCAATTGGGCTGACATTTGTGATGTGCCCTTCCAATATACAACCAATACCGGACCCTCTTTGTTCTGTTTTATTTTTTATTATAAAAACTATAAAAATAAGTTTTAAATCAGTCAGGATGGCAGAGCTCCCAACTTTATGCAAACTTGCAGACCATTAGCACACCTTGTCGATTATCTACTCAGTGCAAATATAGCTGTGTTTATGCCTCAGAGGGGCCAAATATGAAGGCCCATACCCTCCATAAGTGTTGCTGGTTTTACTAGTAGACAGGTGGTTTGTGAATTGAAAATTGTTTTATAGAATTGCTACAAAAGGTGTTCTTTTCTTCTCTATTGATGGAAGAATTTATGTCATACTTTAAGGTAAGGGTGTAAAAAGATTTTTGATATATGGTTTTTATTTATGTTTATTGTAGTCAAAGTAGAATGAGTTTGCAGTATGGGAAGAAACACATTGAAATTCCATTGCTTGAGTGTGTTTCTCTTTATGTGAAAGTTGTGATCTCTCGGCCTTTCATGTTTTACCATGAGTAAAATGGACATACATGGAATTATTACTGATGAGGGAGAGTTGTATGTTTGCATCATAAATACCAGAAAACCATCCTCTGCTTCCTCCTTTTGACTTATTTTGTATGTTATATGTATTAAGTAAAAGAACCTTTCAAACACTTAAAAAAAAAACACCAAAAATTAAGTCTAATTTTCTACATTCCTGGATTCAAAATAAAATAAAACAAAACAAAAGTGTGTTGATAAAATGGAAAAATGCTAAAGGGACTCCTTCATGGTGAAATTTCAGGAAATTAGAAAATAAGTTGGAAAGCCTATGAAGATATAAGTAGATAATTAAAAGTGACAACATAAGTAAAAGTAAAAAAATAGTATTTCTGTAGTTTTTATTTATTCTTTTTGCTTGTATTTTAATTCCTATATTCATAAAGCAACAATTATGAATATATGTTGAAGGAACTAAATTTAAAAATATGTAGTTTCTGATAGTAGACTTCAAAGAAGTAAAGGAATGTAGATTTTGAATATGGTTGAAATGAAGTTGGTATGAATCTGAAATATATGGTTATGAGTTAAATTGTTTATTGAAATCTTTATAGAAATCTTTAAGAAACTAAAAATTTAACATAAAGAAGCAATTACTGGAGAACAAATAGAATACCCTAAAAATTAACTACTTCACACACAAAAGGCAGCTATGAAGCAAGCTACACAGAAGGCATAGGAGATACAGAAAATATATATAGGAAACACATAGAAGATGGCAGCTAAGTCCTTCCTTATTGTTGAATATATTAAGTATAAATGGACTAAAGTCCCCAAAGAAGCAGAAGAGATCAGCATAGAGATTTTTTTTTAAATTTGCAAATACATGTTGTCTGAAAAAGACTCATTTTGTATTCAAAGCCACAACTTTTTGTTGAAAGTAAAAAATGCAAAAATATAGTCTTTGCAAACAAAAATTAAAATGAGAACATAAGTGTGTGTTCTAATGTCAGATCGAATAAATTTTAGGAGAAAATATAAAAGAAAATTATATAATGATAAAAAAAGTTTAATTCATTAATAAAATATAACACACTTAAAATTAATTAAACCAACTGAAGGAAAAATAGTTCAAAAATATTACATGGGTACTATAATAATCTACTTTTAATAATGAATAGAAGTCAAGAGAAGAAATTCAAAGAAATAATAGATTTGAACAAGGTTTAAAACCAATTATATCTAAAAAACATATCATCCTAACAGGAATAGAAATCACCTTCTTCTCATGTACACTTGAATATCTCTGAAACAGACCAGGTCTATCTTTTGGGTACAAAATATGTATCAATAAAATTGAAAATATTAAAATATCACAAAGTATGTCCTTTGACCATGATGGAATGGAATTAAAAATAAATTTTAAAATATTTGCAAATTCATAATTGTGTAAAAAATGGCACATTATTAAATAACCAAATGGTCAAAGATTAACTTATCAAATATTTGATTTATTGATTTTTGATTTAACTTCTTGCACTTGAGGAGTCTTATTGTGGAAGACAGTTCCTAAGTCAACATAATGGAGATTCACCTAGAAAAATGAGGATCTCTGATCTAATGACTAGGTCCTTGATCTACACTGAGCTGAGTTCTTTGCAGGGTGAGAGATATGAGTTCAATTTTATTCTACTCATATGGATTTCCAGTTTTCCTAGCACCATTTGTTGAAGAGGCTCTCTTTTCTCCAATGTATGTTTATAGTGCCTTTGTTTAGTATGATATAACTGTATTTTTGAGGGTGTGTCTCTTTGTCTTCTGTTCTGTTCCATTGGTCTTCCTGTCTGTTTTTGTTCCAATCTCATGCTGTTTTTGCTACTGTAGATCTGTAGTGTAATTTAAGGTCTGGTATCGTGATGGCTCCTGCTTCACTTTTCTTGCCGAGGTTTGCTTTGGCTATTCTGAGACTCTTACTTTTCCAGATGAATTTCATGACTGTCTTTTCTATTTCTATGAAGAACATTATTAGAATGTTAACACTAATTGCATTAAATCTTTATAGAGCTTTTGTTGTATGGCCATTTGACAATATTAATTCTGCCCATCCAAGATCATGAGAAATTTTTCAATCTTCTGAGGTCTTCTTTAATATCTTTTTTTATTGGTCTGTAGTTTTCATTGTCAAGGTCTTTAACCTCTTTTGTGAGATTGACCCCAAAGTATTTTATATGTGTGTGTGTGTGTGTGTGTGTATGTGTATAAAAGGGTATTGTGAATGGGATAGTTTTCCTGGTTTCTCTTTCAGCTCATACATCATTGATGTAAAGCTTCTTGGGCTGGGGGTACAGCTCTCTAAGTAGATTTCTTGCCTTCTTGCCTTGCACACACAAGGCCCTGGGTTCAATCTCCAGCACCACACACACACACAAAAAGATACAAAGCTTCTTCACTACAAAGGAGATAATCAAGAATATGAACAGAGAGCCCACAACATGGGAGAAAATATTTACCACCTGCACCTCATATAGAATGTTAATCTTCAGGATATATTAAAAAAAAAAAACTCAAAAAAACTTAATGCCAGAAAAATCCAATTAACCCAGTCAATAATTGGGCAAAGAAACAGAACAGACACTTCACAGAAGAAGAAATATTCTCAGTCAACAAGTGTATTAAAATAATGTTCAACATCTCTAACAATTAGAGAAATACAAATTAAAACTACATTGTGATTACACCACACTCTAGTTAGAATGGCAACTACCAAGAATACAAGTTACAATAAAAGTTGATAAATACATGAGGAGAAAGGTATTCTTATACATTGATGGTGAGAAAACAGTATGGAGAATCTTCAGAAAATTTGGAATTGGAATCACCATTTGACTCAGTTTTCCCACTCCTTGGTCTATATCCACATTACTTAAAATAGCATACTACTGTGACACAGCCATATCAGTGTTTATAACAGCTTAATTTACAATAGCTAAGCTATGGACAACTTAGTTATCCTTGAACAGATGACTGGATAAAGAAAATGAGGTATATTACAACAGAATCTTACTCAGACATGAAGAAGAATGGAATTATTATGGCGTTTGTTGGTAAATGGATGGAACTGAAGAATATTATGAAATATGCCAATCCCCCCCAAAAAACAAAGGCCAAATGTTCTCTTTGATATGTGGATGCTAACCCACAACAAGGGATGGTGGGAGGGGAAGAATAGAAGTCCACAGATTAGACAAAGGGGAATGAAGGGAAGGGGGGTAGAGGGGAATAGCGAAAAGGAGTAGAATTAATTAGACATAACTTTCTTTTTAACTGAATACACGATAAGTGTAACTGTGGGTCATGTACAGCCACAAGCCTAGGATCCTATTTAGAATTAAAATATGCTTCATGTATATATAATATGCCAGATTAATTCCTACTGTCACGCACACCTAAAGGGAACAAGTAACAAATGAAAAATAAAACCTTAGAAAATATTTGAGATTAATGAAATAAATCCACAACATAAAAAGACTTATGGATGCAGTAAAAGCAGTATTCAGATGAAATTTTAGAGCTATAAATGACTTTATAAAAATAAAGTAACATCTCAAATCAATAACCTAATTGTTCACCATAAGAAATAAGAAAAAAAATATTATTCTAACCTAGAGCAAGAAGTAGAAAGGAAATAATAAAGGTAAGAACAGAAATAAATAAAATGGAGAGTAGGAAATTAAGAAAAAATCAACAAAACAAACTTTGGTTTTGTGAAAATATGAAAAAATCATCAAATCTTTCATTGCCCTAAACAAAAATAAATGAAAGTAGCTACAATTATTAAAAATAGAATGAAATCATTCATATTATTATTGGTCTTATAGAAATAAAAAGGATTATAGAAAAAACTATGAAAATCGTATCGCCCCCAAATCTGATAACCTTGATGAAATGGATATAATTCTAGAAACGCTTGAACTACCCATATTTGGTTTGTAGGAAAAAAACATGTCTAAAGCACATTGAGATGCTACTTCTTATCCACTAGGATTGCTATTTTAAAAGATAATAATGAATATTGGCCAGGATATGAAGAAAGTGGACCCTTAAGCATTGCTGATGATAACGTGAAGAGGAACAGCCACTTCAAAAAGCAATCTAGAAATTCCAGAAAACTTAAATAAAAAATTATCACATTATCCAGCAACTCCACTCCCAGATATTTACTCAAGATGATTTAAAAACGTGTGTGAAACCATACCAAAAATACAGTAAAATGTTCATACCTACATTGTTTGTAGTAGCCAAAAGTAGAAATAAAACAACTTTTCTTCAACTGATGAACAAATAAAATGGTGTTGTATATCCATACAATAGAATATTATTCACCCAGAAAAAAGAAATATTGATACATTCTACAGCACAGATAACTCTTGAATATATTTGTTAAAGAATATAGGCATAAAAGACCACATATTGTTTGATTCTGTTTATGCAAAATGTTCAAAACAGACAAATCTGCAGAAAGAGAAAAAATGTTGTGGTGGATGACAGATGGGAGTAGGCAATAGTTGGAACTCACTCCTTTTCTTTTGGTGGGTATGAGGTTTCTTTTGGAATTTATGGAACTATTTTGGAATTCTGTTAGGTTGATGTTTTCACAACATTCTTGAAATGCCAAAACTGTGACATCAATTAAATGGTTAAAAGGGTATTATTAAACTTTATGCAATACAAAATTTAAGGAAAGAAGTCTATGAAAATAAGAAGAATAAGTCTTTAGATGGTGGAATATGAAAAAAAAATGCCTTTGTAGAAGTCACTAAAGTCAAGGTCACTAAAATAAATACTGTTTATACATCCTGCAGTATACATTGAAATTATTTAGTAAATTCATTCAGCTAAGTGCCCTAGGTAGACAGAGGAAAAATTTGTCATCTTGTCCTAGCCTTTTGCCCACTCTGATTTTATCTGCCCACAGTGTTAGATTCTGATGAAGTCCACACTTTATCCTTCTCGGGTAATATGTTCTACCAAGATATTTGTTCCTTGAGACTTTTCATTGAACATGATTCTTTAAATGAGATTCCAACAGTCACAGGTAACCTTCAATACATTTACTCATCAAATTTTGTGATTTCATGTAACTGTGCTTTCTTTTTCACACAGTAGTATAAAATAATTTGTACTAGCACTCTGCATTACCTAACTGTAATAACCACTTTTCATTGCAAAGGCATATATCAGGTGTATTTGTGTGTGTGTGTGTGTGTGTGTGTGTGTATACATCCCTTTTTGACCTAAGGAAGTGACTCAGAAGATTTAATTGCTCATCAATAACCTTGTCAGAATTTTCTACAGACCTTGGCCTAGAATCTTTCTCTTTCTAATTTATCTCATTTTCAAAAATTTTGACATTGGACCATCAGGCATCACAGCAAAGCACAAACAATTACTAAATGTAAATCATAAGGAAATTGAATAAAAACTAAATGAGGAAACCTCATAATATCTGAAAGTTTTACCATGTAATTCACATTCAACGTATGCTGTCTGGGCTTTCCAACATTTACAACAGCTAAAGACTACGGAAGGCTAAGTTAAAAAACGACTGTACATGGGGCATTTTGTTGAGTATATTTGGAATTTTCTAAGACAATATACTTCTACATGCTGTAGTATAATGTTTTTAGGAAATTGTAACTGAATAAAAAGATTACATCTGGACCAGAGAAGAAAACATAACTTTTACTTCATCCTTAAGCTTGACAGGCATGCGTTTTCGTCTCTGAGGACACTCACTGTTCTCCCTCCAGGTAGAGGCCCACGGGAACATAACGGAGGGATTCAGTACTCCAGTGAATGAGCAGTGTGGCCAGTGTTCAGGAGAGCAATGGCAGGCACAAGCTCATGTAAAAGATGAGCATCAATGTGCTCAGGCTGACACTCCCCCAAAGTGACAGTTTTAGCAGGGAGATTGTTTAGTGTCAGGGGACCAACTAGCATTTCATAATGTGCAGATAGACAATGGAAAATATGTACCAAAGGGATCATCTGCATTTAAATGTATTTCAGCTCATATGCAAACTTGGGATTGTGACACTTGTCATCCTACTAAACTAGCGAAGCCACAAGGAGAAAGGATACAGAAGAAACAAATTGTCATAGAAGACATAAAAATAGCCTTTTGTGTGGAAGGCAGGATGCTGTGGGACCTGGGGGTGACCACTGAGACTTTGATGAACGTACCAAGGAAAAGAAGGTCTAGGTGTCGGAAAACAATCAACCGTGCTGTGGAGCTTCTCAGATCTTTAAAGAATCTGCCTTGTTTCTCAGTTTATTTTGCCAACCAAGTTCACTAGCCTTTTGCCAGCATTGCCAAATCTGATCTTCTTTTCCAGTGTTGGGAGAGTATACATACTTCTACTCAAAGTAATATAGGCTTAAAGTTTAGGCTCCAACAAACTCTAGAGGTATTATCCCACTAGAGGGTTCGGTCTTCATGGTACTGCTTATGGCCGGTCCTCTCCTGATCTCTAACCCTCCTCTTTGACTGGCAGACTTGGATTGCACTAAAAATCTGCTTTTTCTTTAAAGGCTGCATTTATTCCTGTATTTGCAACTTCATGTTTAATGAGTATTTCATATGCTTTTGCTCATTTCTTCCTGTTCCAATACTTACCTTCTAGATCTATTTCAAGTCACACACGACCAGAATTAATGCCCGGGACGGGACTATGGCAGCAGAAGCCATGCTCTGATTCTTCTTGTTCTTTTACCCCAGGGTTAAAGATCAAACAGAAAACTGCCATGAAATCAACTGTGGCATGAGCTCCTCCACAATCAGATTTCTCACTTCACCTTTAAAAGGCTGCATTAGACTCTTTTTCAGAGCTGCTGCATTTTGGCATAGTTATTATGGGAAAATGATCCTGTTATGGTTTATGGTAATATAACTCTTTAGCCTCAGGAAGTTAAGGAAATTATGATTTGCTAAAGTATCAAAAAGAAAAAAAATCATTTTATCTGATGTTATAACCACTGGACCGGAATAATTTTTTTTTTTTTTTTTTTTGGTATTAGAGAGAATGAAGTATTTTTTAGATGGTTTTACTCTGCCTTCACAGCATATTGTTGATGACAGTAGAGAAGTACTTCATTCAGTGTAGTGGTATTGCAAATAAATATGTGTATACATATATGTCTGGGTGTGTGTATTTCTGTATTTATGTGCATATATAGGTACATACGTGAATACACGTAGGTGGATTTTTATATATATTCACATAAGCACAGATTTCTATACATATATTTATATATTCACATTTATATTCACACAGATGCATGTAAACACACATATAATTATTCACCACCTAACATCATTTTGGTCAATGACAGACCACATAATCCACATGGATCCCCTAGTATTAAACCAGAACTGAAAAATTCCATTTTCCTAGTAATGCAATAGCTACCGTAGCATCACCAGAATATCAAACCATATTACAGACTTTGTGGTGAAGATGGTGTGGACAAGAGTACTCTGCTGCCCATTGTATAAAAGCATAGAACATAAAATCTTGGACAGAAGCTTGTTGGGAGTGGTGAAAGAACTGCCCTGGACAGCGGTAACACCTCCCTTGGGGATTTCTCAGTGCAGAGCTATGAAGAAAACTGCCCATTTGATGGTGTCCCCTATTAAGAGGGAAAATTCTATGCCTGTCACTGAATTTGTGTTCAAATGCCAGGTGTCCAAAGGAAGAAGAGATAGGGGATCAAGCTGAGAAGCTTTGATGGGGCTGTTTTGCTCACAACTTTGTTTTGTTTATCTTGAAGAAGATGTCTCAGTAAATCCTTTTGATGTTTAAACCTATATAACATGCGGAGCTGCTGGTGGCCAGTCTTTTCCCATCAGGAGTTTGGCTGGTCCACCAAATCCCATTTTCTCTGTATTTGAGCCAGTTTGTCTTTTCTCCGATCCCCTAATCAGCCTGAGTTCAGAGGAAAGTGAATAAACATCGCACAGTCACCCACCGACAGTACATGATATTTGATGATAAATAAATGTATTAGCTATACTATACTTTTTATTGTTACTTTAGAATGTGCTATTATTCATTACAAATAAAAAAAAATTATTGTAAAAGTATGCCAGGTAAACTATATCAACAGCAGCCTCAAGAGTCTCATAAATATTGTGTTTCTTGGTTGCATCTAGAAGCCATTGATGTGTAAATGGACTATATGATGTTTGGAGCGTGCACGATAACAAAATTGCTAATTGGTACATTTTTCGGCAGTGATAAATGACTGTGTGTATATATGTGTGTGTCTGGAGAGAGAGAGAGAGAGAGAGAGAGAAAGAGAGAGAGAGAGAGAGAAAGAGGGGATAGGTAAAGGAAAAAGGGAAGAAGGGTAAATTAAAGAGAATTTACAGATGGAACAACACTAGGGTAGATAGAATGATGACATGGCTCTTGAGGTAATGTAGTATGATAAAACACATTCAAGGAAATTAAATCAAGGCAAAATAAAGTAAGTTAGGATCATATATTGAATTGGAAGGTTAATTTTGGGGTGAAGAATTTCATAGTTAATTTCTATGTTTCAATATAGCATTGTATTGAGAATGTATATCAATAAAAAAAACTCAGGGCTTTTTTAGTTAAAAAAAGGTTAAAAGAGAAACTTTTTCATAACAAATAGATATTTTATTTTTCTGTGAAGAAAGTGTGTTTTCATAAGGTATGTATTACTCAGGATTCTGCAAACAACATAACTAGCATGATATACAGAGAATGATGTTATGGAAACAGCAAACATGAGTATGGAGGCTGAGAGCTCCCGGAGGAATCTGCTTAGCAAGCGGGAGAATGATTGACTTAGGACCTGAGAGCATTCCTCATTGAGTAATTACTGATGTTAGACATAAAGAATAAAATAAGTAAATAGTTATGGAGAGGAGGGCACCTCATATGTGCTTTTCTGGTCCTAAGTCAATCATTCTTTGAAATAAGTCAACCTCTGATAAGACCAGTGGTCTTTCTCCTTCAACTCTGCACTGATGAAGTTTACATAAGTACTGTGCTTTTTTAATTAATGTTGCCAACCCACATAAAACTACCATCTTTCTATTCAGGAGTTATTTCTTCCTTAGATCTTGTTTCCCTTTTATATAACCCATAATACACAATAAGTGATAGATAACCAAACAGAAATGACACATTAGTGAAAGGATAGGTGAGTTAATGGACATTAATCCAGCAATTAAATAAATTTTTAAATTTGTTCTAATTAGTCATGCATGACAGTAGAATGCATTGTGACACATTGTACACAAATGGAGCACAACTTCTCCTTCCTCTGGCTGTACATGGTGTAGAGTCACACCAGTAGTGTAGTCATACATGTATATAGGGTAATAATGTCTGTCTCGTCATACTGTCCTTCCCATCCCCACAGCACCAACCCTTCTCTCACTCCCCTCTGCACAATCCAAATTTCTTTCATACTTTCCTATCCCTCCACAACTATGGATCAGCATCTGCTTATCAGAGAAAACATTTGGATTTTGGTTCTTTGGGGATTGGTTTATTTCACTTAGCATGGTATTCTCCAGCCTTATCCATTTACCTGCAAATGCCATGATTTTATTCTTTTTTTAAGGCTAAGTAATATTCCATTGAGTATATGTACATTTTATTTATCCATTCATTTGTTGAATGGCACCTAGTTTGGTTCCATAGTTTAGCTATTGTGAATTGAGCTGCCAAAAACATGATGTGGCTGTGTCACTGTAGTATGAAAGCAATCCTCAGCATGAAGAGTGAAGCTGGAGGCATCACAATACCAGACCTTAAACTATACTACAGAGAAATGGTAACAAAAACATCATGGTATTGACACCAGAATAGACAGGTAGGCAGATAATACAAAATAGAAGACAGAGACAAACCCACAGAAATATGATTATCTCATACTAAACAAAGGTGCCAAAAAATACATGGGAGAAAAGATAGCCTATTCAACAAGTGGTGCTTGGAAAAATGGAAATCCATATGTAACAAAATGAAATTCAACCTATATTTCTCATCCTGCACAAAACTCAACTCAAAGTGGCACTAGAGCAGAGACTCTATAACTAATCGAGGAATAAGTAGGCCCAAATCTTCACTATGTTGGCTTAGGACCCGACTTCCTTAACAAGACTCCTAAAGTGCAAGAAGTAAAATCAAGAATCAATAAATGGAATGGATTCAAGCTAAAAAGCTTCTTCTCAGCAAAGTAAACAATCAATAACATTATGCAGAGCCTAAAGAATGGGAAAAAAAATCTTTACCACAAGCACTTCAGGTAGAGCACTAATTTCCAGGATATATAAGAACTTAAACAACTTAACACCAATAAAACAAATGACCTAATCAATAAGTGGGCTCAGGAACTGAACAGACACTTGACAGAAGAAGAAATACAATCTATTAACAAACATACGAAAAAATGTTAATCATCTTTAGCAATTAGAGAAATGCAAATCAAAACTACTCTAAGACTTCCTCTCACTCCAGCCAGAATGGAAATGGTCAAGAATACAAGCAACCATAAGAGCTGGCGAGGATGTGGGACTGCAATCACTATGGAACGCAGTATGGGGATTCCTCAGAAAAACGTGAAATGCTAATACTGTTTGACTCAACTATTCCACTCCTTGGTTTAAACCCAAAGGACTTAAAATCATCCAGCATTTTTAATCCCCTATAGGAAGCATATGTGAATTTTCCCATTCCATTTTTGTCATTGTCCTCAATTTAGCAGATAAATCTCCCTTATTGGTTCTTACTTGTAAGAACAGATCATTTCATGTGTATGACAAGTATGAAATATCAGGTATTTATATTAGATATTAAATATCAATCCCATATTATCATTAAAGGGAATAAACTTTTAATAAATGAGGTAAGACTGGCAAAATCAAGGCCATCATTTGTTTAGAAAACAAAGATGTCTCACAGGCTGTCAACAGCCTGTATACTAAATGGTTTATACACCTTGATAGCTTTTAAATTCAATGCAGGGCAGAGAATTTTAGAATGTCTTTAATTTTACCATATTTTGTTTTTATAAGTCGTATAAAAGTGGTAGGGCTGCTGACACGAGGTCTTCCCTCTCCACACCTGAGTAAGCACACAGTGGATGACCACGGATCATGGATGCAATGTTGTACTGATACCCAGAACTCACTCATTTTCTTAACTGGAACAATGTGCATTGATTAGCATCCCCTCATTCTCCCATACACTCTCAGCTCCCGACAACCACCATCCCACTCTTAGACTCTATCAATTTGACTGTGTTAGATAAGCTCATACAGCTAAAATAGTGAGACATTTTTCTTTCTGGGAATGGCTTATTTTATTTAGCATAAAGTCCTCAAATTTCATTTATGTTGTTGCAAATGTTCGAATTCCTTCTTTTTAAAAATGAATGATATTAAATTGCATACACATATACCACATTTTCTTTATCCATGTGTCTGTTGGTGGAAATTTAGGTTGCTCTCATACTTTATCCATAATGAATAGTACTGTAATGAATTGGGTAATACTAGGGTCTTTTTAAGATCCTGATATCATTTCTTTGTAAAAAAAAATATCCATAATTGGAATGACTAGATCATATGATACTTACGCCTTTATGTTTTCAAGGAAATTTCATTCCGTTTTCCAAGTAGCATTTCTTCTCAGCTTGTGAAAATTGGACTGGTGACCACAAATGTCTACTTTTCAAACTAAAGTAGTCAGCTTTGTTACTCCAAACTCCTCAGCCACATTTTCTAATGAGTGAACTCCAATTCTCCCTGGGAAAAACTTTCATTTTATATGATTAAATATAAAACCGGAAATGATTTTAAGACCTGCATATTTTGTAAATAAGGCTTCTTATTTGAAATTCCTGAATGTGTCCATTCTAAGCAGTCTTTCATTGTTGCCTCTCCAAGGGAAAATGAATATAATGGAAATATGGAGACAGTATAAACTTTGATTGCATTAAACTCTTTCATTATCTAAGTAATAGGGTTATTTTTATCTGAAGAGTCTCTGAACAATTTATGAAGAAACACTTGAGAGACTTCCTGAAATGCATTATAAAATGTTTTCCAAAATCCAATGGCACCAGTAAATGGAAAGCACTCCATTTTACCATTTTGAAGATATAACTAATAACTGTACACATTCAAATGATCAGGTTTTAGTACATTCTGAAATGATGTGTATCTCATGGTTATGAACTTAAAGGAATAAAATGTTCCTTGCTTTTAGTCATGTTGCATAGTTTGGGTGACAGTCCTAGTACCCATCTTGCACACAACCACCTAAGCCACCTGCCTACCTGGCCTGTACCCTGGGCAGACTCTCCAGACTCTTAAAAGAGATATGAACATCTTTCTTTTTAGTCATTGTATTATGCTGCCTTAATTTTCTAAATACAACTCAGACAGCACTGTGATTTAAAAAAAAATAAAGGTGCTCAAACTATTTTAAGATTAGGGATATAAAACTGATAACACACCATCATGAAGGCTTTCATTTTGTGTATAAAAGTATTGATAGTCAATTTTTAAAAGTAAGTGACTTCACCTTTTATCTCAGTTAATAAGTTCCATCTATATCATGAGCTTTACAGTTTACATTAGGCTTATGTTTAATGGTTGCCTCATTTTTCATCAAGGCATATTGCTCCTTTTTAAAAAATAATAGTGATGTAAAATTTTTCATATTTAAATTTTCTTTGAGCAGACCTAATGGCTAGTAAGCCTAAATAATGACATTGAATCAACAACCATCAAAACGATGATGGAGGAATAAAAATGATACTTGTAATAAACTCTTAAATATGTTTGATTCCTAATAAGAAGTAATTTCAAAGAATAAGACCTGTGTACTCTGACATGGCTGTGTGACTGAAGAATCTACCCAGACTCCATCTTTCGGCTCATTCTTCTGTGAATAAGGGCAATAATCATTCCAATACAATAAGACTCTGATGTGGATAAAATTAGACATAGCTTTAAGATTACAGAAATAGCTTCTTTCACACTATGAGCATTCAATGGCTGTGTAGATTGATGTTGTTTGATTAGCAATTTTTTTAATAAGTTAGATTCTATCACTAGTAAAATGAAACCATCTATAACAAGAACATGAAACAGGGTTTAAAAAACATCTTTCAGTTGCACACTTATTGTTAATAATTCCTATCAAAAATAGCCTTTTAGCATTATGTTTAGGATATCAAGTGTAATTTCAGAAGATTTTGGAGAAAGACATAAAATTACAAAAATCACAACTTTCTCTTTACTACTCCTAAAGAAGATAGAGTTGTAGAGAAAACTGTACACAAAAACTAACTCAAAATTTTATTAAGAAATGGAATGAAAAGGTCCTAACTATACATGACAAAATTAGTTTTCATTGGATAATCAGTCTCATTCTAAAGTTGATCACTGGCATTTGGCAGGTGTTAAGGTAGTGATAAATAATCAAAGGTCTAAAGCATGTTTTCATAATTTGGGTGCACAAGAACACCCAAGTAAAATTCTTAAAAATATCTGTAGTTATTAGGAAATGATGAACAAGAAGGTGAATTTAATTTTCAGTATAACTGACCTGTATTGTTGAAAATTATATTTTAAATCTAACTACAGTGTCTTTCCATTAGATTCTTGATGAACTACATTAGATAATTATATGAACACTATATTTTTTTGCATTAATATTTAGAGGAAATTTTTAAAAGTTCTGATTGGGAAACCTTCTGAGTAGTGTGCAGCCTTCCTCATTTCTGCATAGGACATCTTGTTCCACGGCGACACCAGTTGTTTCATAGACGCACTTGTGGCCAGGTATTGGTTAATTCAGGCATCCCTGCACACCTTCATGCAATTTTACCTTCAATAAAAAATTAATATTTTCACATTTCAGAATTTATTTCATTTACTGAGTTTCCCAATTCTGCCTACTGTTTTATTTAACAACTTAATAAAATGTGGGTGGTGTTTCCTTGGGATAAGCTTTAGGGAATAATTTTCTTTGTTCCCTTTCCTAAAGAAGTGCTTTATGATCCAATAAGAATTATTGCTAAACTGCATTCATTCTTCACGGGAAGAGCATACAGCGTGACTTAATATGGAATTTAATTATTGCTAACATTAATATGTGATGACCACTAAGAGAATAAATCATGGCAGAAAAAAAAAACAGAAGAAAAATAATTCATTTGTCTTAAAGTGTGCTGAGGTGGATGTCTGGAAAGGTGTGGTCATGTATTATCTATTTTCTTTTTCTTTTTTAATCCCCTATTTTCACTAGTCTAGATTTATTTTATCATTTCCTAGACCATTTTCTCCATTCCTTTTCTTCCACCTTGAAAATATGCTTTTGAGAATTCAAACTCCAGTTTGATACAGCATTTAGGTCACTGTTCTAAGTTATATTGAATTTAATCATGGGGTCACTTGAACCAAGTAGCTTTGCTATTTCTAATCTACTAACTGCACATTTTCTCTAAGATTGGATAGGACCAGTCCTATTAGGATTTCTGACACAGAAGGTCAATAATTCTTTATTTCATCCATAATTTTATATTTTATTGTCCTACACCTCTCAAAAGTTTCACACTTCTTGTGGAGAAAATGAAATCTCCTATTGCTAAACTAGATTGCTATTTTCTTGTCTTCTTTACGTTATCATGGGTCTTTTTTTTTTCCATCAATTTCAAGTTTCCCTTTGGTAACTTGTCTTTTATCTTTTATCTCTATCATTTAGATATAATATTACAATAAAATGTACATTTATTTCTGAGTGGTTATGTTTTTAAATGATCCAATTTAATTAACTTGAATTGGTTTTAATAAATGTCTGAGATTATAAACAATTTACCTAATTGCCTAATTTATTATATCTTTTAGATAATTTAAAATTATAAGCAAAAGCATGCTCATATGATAATGAGTAATTTTATGAAAATATAAGTTACTTTCAGTAACATGAATTAATAAGTCTTTTTCACATTGTATAATTGAAAGTATTCAATTTCTAAAATGTAACTGAAAAATAACATAGACTTTTCAGAACTTTAATTAGGAAAATACCTTTTACAGTAAAATTGAGGAAGACAGAGTCTTCTGTTCTAGATCAGTCTGAGCCAGTATTTTTTGTGACCTTTAGACAATTGTAGGACTGAAAAGTCATTGAAGATACATGCAAGGCACTTTACAGTTCATAAGCTCTTTTCAAAGGCTGCATTGAGTCCTCCTCACAACAAACTAGTAGCTAGGACAGAATCAATTAAGATTTGGGGATGTTTATGTACCTACAAACATACATACACACAAATATATTAATCTATATTTTTTTATATATTTTTACAAGTGATTTTATTAGCAAAACCTTTGATTAATCTCAATTTTGATTTTTTTCATTCCATTCATATTCTATTGTAGAATGATTTATTTGACCATCTTTTATGAGTGGGATTCCATTGATTACCAGACTTTTGTAATTACAATTAATATTGCAATAAATATCTTTTCATATACTCTTTTTTGGATTTTCTTTGTATGCACATTACCAAATACTAGATTACTAAGTTGATGGTTATAAATATTTTTTATCTAAGATAAATTTACATTGAATGAAATCCAACTCAAAGACTTATTTCATGTGTTTTGACAGATGCTTACACACATAACCATCATCCAACTCTATAAAGTAGTTCCATTGCCCAAAGTTTTTATCAATTTTGTTATCAATTCCCAACTTACACGCACTACCACTGATCTGATTCCTATGATTTGAGAACAAGTTGCATGTTCTTAAATTACTTTTTTCAGTTCTTAAATATCATGTAAATGGTGTCATGATATAATTACCAATGTAAATATCTATGGAAAATGCATGTTTTTTATGGGTTAGAGTATTGTGAGAGGACCTTTCGATTTTCTAATATTTTAGTAGAAAGTATTCAATTATGAAAGCATATCTGTATGTTAACACTGTCCTCCTATATGGTTTGATTCAAGTTTTTATATTTGGTTAAATTTAATTCAAATTTTAATCTATATCTTCTAATGTAATCCATAACTTCTAGGTTTCAAATTGGTATGATCCATTTATATATCTATTTATTGATGTTTTCTCTGTCCATGGTTACATTTCTTTGACCATTCTTAATTAGGTTCATTAATACATACACAGTTAAAATATGTAAATTTAGTATTTTTTATTGTTTTAATGTTACCTATTTCAAGGTGTATATCTCTTTTTACCCATCTGTCTTATTTTTCAATTCCTCTGTAAGGTTATATTGGGGGGGATAGTGGTTGTTGATTTATTTTATTATATACCTCTTTTTCTATGATTTTTTTATTTTATTCAAATAAACTTACATTTGTTAATGTGTTCCATTCTTTTTATGTCATTATTTTTCTAATTTCTTTTATAAAGAGGAGCATTTTCAAATAAACAAAATGTGAATTTATTGCCAGATTAATCTATCTCCTCACAAATAATTTAAATGAGAAATCTAGATTACAGAGAAATGATATGGGAAAGAAACTTAGAAGTATAACAGTTAAAGAACAACACTAGCAATGTAACTATTATACCATATATTTTATAAGGTTTTTTCTTTCCTTGAATTTTAGTAAAAGTCACCACATTACCTAAAACAAAACCTATAGTATTTTGTGATATTTAGAACATTATTTAGAAGTAAATTGCATAACTATAATAACATAACGAGTACATGAAATAGAACTGTACTCTTTGTTGTAACATAATTATATTTTTCGAGGAAAATCACAATATTAATTCTAGTTACAATGTCTTAAGTATGCATATCATGATTCCTAAACAAAGTCAATATATAATAAGAAGAGATAAAGCAAATGAGAATATACAATAATGATTTTTAAATTGTTTCAACCCAAAAGAAGGCAGGAAAGGAAGAACAAAGGAAGAAACAAACCAAATAGCAAATACTGTGTCAAACTGAATACAAGTCAATGGTGCTAAATATGTAATTAATGAATTAATGGACTAAACTGTGTCTTGGTCTGGTTATGTGGGCAGGAAAGAATACCACAGACTAGGCAATTGAGAGGGCTGACCAATTCATTCCTGATGAGAGCTGTGAAGATGGCATAACAGACAGGGCCGGTCGCTCTGCTTCCTTTCACTAGCCATTCATCTCATCCTGAGTGCTCTAGCACCAATGACCAGCCCCACCTCTAAGAGCATCACGTTGGTGGTTGTATGAATTCAAAGTATGAATTTGGTGGAACACAATTTGATCCATAGCACTCATGTTAAAAGGGCAGAGGTTATCAGGTTGGGTAAAGAAGCAATATCCTACTCTGTACTGTTTATATAAGATACGGTTTGAATAGGCAAAAAAGACTGACTAAAATTAGAATCATAGAAAAAAAAAATGTCATGCAAAAAAACTATGAAAAAGTGTTTGGCTAGATTAATCAGACAGTGTTGACTCTAAGACAAGAAGAGTGACCCTGTTGCAAAATAAAACTCAAAAAGACTGGGGATGTTGATCGAGGGTTAAGCACCCCTGGGTTCAATCCCTGGTACAAAACAACAAGAACAACAACAACAACAAAAAGTTGTAAAAATAGATGTCAAGTACTATTATTTATGATAGTGAAAAAAATGTAAATCAATTTGAGAAGTGACACAAATGTTCGGTTATTGAACAATTGGACAATAGTCACAGTTTTTTAAGACCAGATTTATGATACATGCACCAACATCAAAGAATCTTAAAAAAAAAAAAAAAAAGTTGCATGAAAACAATCCAGACATTTAAGAAAACTGATAGTATGAGCCCATGTATATGAAGTCCAAAGAGAGGCCACATAATCTATAGTGGTGGACCAAGACAATAATTATGAGTTTTTACAAATTGCAAAGTTTTGAAAAACAAGTTCTGAGATAATGGAAAATATATCTTTGTTGGTAGTTAGTTATACTAAAGCACATATTTGTTAAAACTTAGTAAATTACAAATTAATGATCTTTGTATTTAATTTTATGCAAAGTTTACTTCAATTTGAAAAGAGAAAAAGAAGCAAAACCCAAAATTAACATGATGGAATATAAGCAAACATTAATAAAAATCCTGGATACCAATATGAGATTATTAAAGATGTGCAAACAAACTAGTCAAATCAAGATGCAGTCAGAAGTAAGGTTGCTGGTGAAGCCAAAGAAAATATATACAAATATTAGGTTTCTATGTCTCTGACCAAGACAGTCAAAAAAAATTATAATGTTATAAAATTAAAGAAAACTTTAAAAAGTATGTACCAAGTGCTCACCATATTTTAGAAAAAAATGATACAACATTCTTAAAGTTATGGGTAAGGTTCTGAAGTTCTTGAAACTACAAAATAATAGAAAAATTACCTACTTCCTCAGCCAGAAGCAGCATTTTATATTCAAAAAGAGAAGAGAAAATAAATTCATACTTGCCTTTTACTTATATAAAATTGAATGTCATAAAAATTAATATCTACAAGTTAGTGATGCAGAAAATAGCTATCCAGTAGCAGCTTGTGAAGGTCATTCATGAAAAACAAAAAGAAAACCGCCACATCACAACCACAACAGCCCTAGACATCCTCAGATGCACAAGAGTTCAAAGACCATTTGAATCCTTGTTCAGATTCTACCTGGATATAGAAGCTATGCAACAGGATCAACTAAAGTGAAACTTTATGGTAGGGAAACTATGGAGGAACCCATACTTGGTGGCAACAGAATCAGTTTTACGTACAATTAATAGTGTAGCATTAAATATTTTAGGTACAAAAACATCATATGAGTATTAAAATAGTTGGAAACAAAAATCAATACTTTAAAAACATTAACACTGTGTCTCATTCTATTTAAATCTTTAAAGTAAATATTGTGTAAAGACAAAGGATGGTAACCAAAACCTGGATAGACATTTCTTTGAGGAAATACTCAATCCTAATATAATGCTGTTTTAACCCTTTGATTTCCATTATATTTTTTAAATTATTTTTTTAGCAGTTGCCCACGGTTACCATATATATATATATAAATTTACCATAATAGACATCAGATTCATATTAACTCCAGGGAAATGTGGAAATTTCCACATAAACTGTTTCCCATACTCTTTTTCAATTGTTACCTTTGTTTATGTGTGTACGTATCTGTTTGTATAAAATATAATCTATATACAATTACATTATTATATATTTTTATATAAATAAATATGAACTGATATATTCTTATATATAGTTACATTTATAAAATTATATGTATATATGCATATATATGTTAAATCCCACAATACTATTGTAATTATCATTTTAGGTATTATCATTTCTTCAAGAAAAGAAAGAAAATTGAGCACATATTTATAGACTTTGCTATATGTTTACTGTTTCTGGTTCTATCTATTTTTTTCCTGGGTTCAAGCTACCATCTAGTATCATTTCTTGACTTGGATTACACCTCTATCCTCAGAACCTCCTTTGTGCTCTTATTGCTAAATATACTACATATTTAATGTGATAGTCTAATGATAGTATAAATGCAAGTTTTATACAATTCCTGTTTTAATTATGAAGAGAAAGAACAAGCCATGCATTTGTACAGTTTTGTAATTATGTAATTAATCTTAGAGATGTTCTTTGATTTTTGTGTGGAGTCTATTTTTCATCTGAGTGTATATGCTTTTAGTCTGAAGAAATTCCTTGATACTTTTCATAAAATAGGAATGTTGGCAATAAGATTTCTTAGTTTAAACTTATCTTTGAGTGTATTTATTTTGCATTCATTATGTGAAAGCTTTTGTTTTGTACAGAATATGAGGTATTTTGTTTGTTCATTTTTTGTTGTTATATTTTGTTTTTGGGGAGTGGTGGGGATTGAATCCAGGGGTTCTTTACCACTGAGCTACATTCCAGTTCCTTTTTATTTATTTTATTTTTTATTTAAAGACAGGGTCTTGTTAAGCTGCTGAGGCTACTCTCATACTTGTGATCCTCTGGCTCAGCCTCCCAGATTGCTGGAATTACAGGTTTGCACCACGATGAATAGGTTAGTATATAAATTCGAAGTTGATAGTTTTTTCTTTTATTATTTCTTTCATTTCAATACCTCCTGGCCTCTTGTTTTTCATAACAAGGAAGTTCTTAATCTTCAGTTGTAAATGGGCCTGACATTTTCTGTCAAGATTTTCGGGTTGTCTTTGACTCTCCGTGTCCTTACCAGGCTGTGTCTGCCTCTGGATGTCTTCACAGTTAACCTACTTGGAGTTCATTGAACTCCTTGGATGTGCAAAATCAGGTTTCCACCAGCCACTACTTGCTCTCCTATTTCTTTTTCATTTTTTATTTTTCTTTTTCTCCTCTCTTGGTACTTGCGTTTGGCCTGTGTTGGTGCACTGGATGTTGTTTCTCTCTGAGTCTCTTTTCACTTTTCTTCCTGCTGTTTTCTCTCTGCTCTGCACTTGGCACTCACTGTCTCCCCATTCACTTACTCGGTCTCTGCCAGTTCCTCCCACATGTTATGGGAAGGTAGAGTGCTATTCACTCCAGAACTTCAATGTCATCACTTAAAGTTCTAAGGTATTTATGACTTGTAGTCCCTGTGCCATCTACACCTGGTCTCGCTCAGAATGTCTGTTGCCTATTTTGATTTGTCTTTCCCAGTCATGACTTATCTGTTGATGTATGAAGGGTATTCCTGAGAAGTCTGTCTGTCCCTACAGACTTCATTTTGCTGAAGGTGGTATTCAGTGTTCCTCTGGCCACTTTGTGAGGACACCATCTTAGCAGAACAGTCTGACCTTCGCCTCCTCTTGTCTCAATGGTAAGCTGTCTGATTTATTTGGTATTACCACATTACTGTTTACCACTGAATTGTTCTACTGTTTTTGATGATACTCTGGGCTGTAGATGTCTTAGTAATATAGTTCAACTATGTTCTAGTAAGGGAGTTTCTTGGAGGTTTTGATTCCATAAGGACTCTTCCTGGGCTCTCTCTTTCCCTGGTTTACCCTGGGGAAGCAGCTGGCCTCTGGTTTAAGATAGCTCTCTTAATTCTAAGTCCCTGTGAGTTCCATGAGGACGCTTAAGCTTGCACTTTCCCATATTGTGAGTCTAAAAACGTCTTTGGGGAGAGCTTCAAAGTGCTCTTATTTTGTGGATGGCTTTGTCACTCCAGGTAAACTATCTGAGCCACTCAGGTTTCTTGGTCATGATGTGATCTCTCTTCCTTTCCCTGCATCTCTAGGTGTTATCTCTACCCATGAGCAAACCGGGAAGATGGTAGTGAAGGTCCCAGTATTTTGGCCTGCCATGTCTGGGGCACAGTCTCCGCCCTGTGGGCACAGCTAAGTGGAAGCAGGAGACATGGACTGAGTCACATTCACCCAAAATGTGTCCTCTTTAACTTTGAAGTGTAGGGGATTAGAAAAATTGGTGGCTTGTCCTTGTTAGAGAGAGACAGTAGGATTTTATTTGAGAATAAGCAGAGAACATGGACTATCTCTTTCATTCTCTCAAACATCCTTATGCTTAGTAGAGTTCCCTGAAGCAGAAGGGAAAGAATGGAGTTGGTAATGACTTGAATTTAGAGAGTCTCACTATTTATTATTAGTGAGTTTTTGTAGATTTTCCTAAAGAAACACTAATTTATTTGCTATACACCATTAGGGCAATTTGAGGAATTTAGACATTTCTGTTGTTAGATTCTGGAGATAAAACCCAGGGTCTCATGCATGCTAGGAAAATGCTCTGAACTGCAACCTCAGCCTCCAAACATTATTGCTCGTTGTTTGTTTTTTATGGTTTTTGCCACCTTTGCTCATTTTACAGGGTAGCAAATCCACTGAACCATCGTCCTATTAATGGATTTCAATTTTCAAATACTATTATTCTCTAATATGTGAAATAAAAACAAAATTAATAGGAAGGGTCTTACTAATTGCAAAAAAAAAAAAAAAAAAGGAAAGAAAGAAAAAAAATGATCTAGTGCAGTTTGCACAGCCAATAAAGGCATCTTCAGAAAGAGCCTCATTGACAGGGTCATCCTTCAGAATCACTTTCCCAAGAAAATAGGCCTCCTTCTTATCCTTCCTGCTCTGTTTTTCATATTCATTAAATAGCATTTCTGCAAATTCTAATAGGCATACAGTCTTCCTCTAGTCCCAGTTTGTCAAAAAGCTTGATTAGATATTCACAACTAATTCAGTGCTTCTCTTGGTACATCAGGACACTTTCTCAGCTTGGCACTCCACACTGGAAACATTGACATGTCAATAAGTTTCCTTAGGTTTAGGAAAGAAGAATTGCCCACATTGGAAAGTAGCTTGACAGCACAGTTCTGAAGAGATCTCAATGCATACGTGTGGGATAAAGTTGAAAAGAACCCTCTTCCTTTCATATTATTTATCAATCAATAAATCACCAAGTTTTCAAAAACTAAAATGCAACACAATTTGAAAAGTAAGTAACCAAATACATAAAGGATTATAGAAGATCAGCGTACGCATGGTATAAAAATGGAAAATAAAAATAAAACTTTGATGACATAAACACACTTAAATTTTACTCAAGAAATGATACTAAATACTTACCGCAGTCTGGCTGGGCACAAAATCACGAGCCACTCACAGCTTTGTAGATTCAAACAGCAATTCTTTATTCCCGAACTCACACCGGCCCTCTCCAAACACGTTCTAGGGAAATCCACGTTCTCTGCCCAAATTCACACAGAGATTATCTCATCTAGAAACATTTCTTTTTCTTTTAACCTTCCATATTAAAATATATTTCCACATCTTCAATCTTTAAATATCTCTTTTCTAGCCACTAACCCTTTTTATAAATTCACATTCTGAAACAACTCTTATAAAATTTCTGATTTAGGTAAATTACTCCACTTTAATAAGATGAAATACTTTCATGTTTTTTTTTTTATGGTACTATAATACTATAATTGAAACCCAACTGAAACTTCTTATACTCTTTGTATATCAATTACACCTGATAGAATCTTAACACTTAGTAACCTTGTTTCAGCAAAGACACAGACCAAAGCAATATTAAACCTTTTTTCCATTTACCAATTTATGAAAACACACATAATGTTTAAATATATTACCTTATGTAACTTAATAAGTGAGAGTACTTGATTTTATATTTAGTGGTTGATATTTTAACACTTTAAAGAAAGAAGTATAGAAAGTTAAAAAGAAATAAAGATAGAAAAGATGTAGGAAGATAAAAAAGATGTAGGAAGACAAGAATTAGAAAATGGTTAAAAATGTCAAGTAAAGGTATTTCAGATAAAAAATACAAAAAGCTAAGACAACTATTAGATACAGACGTACTTATTAAAACAAAAAGAGGGAATTGGAAAGGGGTATATATCCCCCAAAGATAAACTTAAAATAACACTTTTAGGGAAGGCGAGAGAATGGGTGACCATTTCAAAAAACAATGTGTTCCTGTTTTGATTTATTTTGTTTTTATTTCAAGTTGCCTGTTCCTAGAAATTTCTCAGATAAACTGGGGAAAATGGTTGGCTCAAAGTTTGAAGTTGTTCACCTCCGAGGGAGAGAAATTGTTAGAGAAAGGAGGCACCCCAGTAAGACCAAGAACAGCTAAGGCATATGTTGATATAATACAAAAATGTAGCCCATGGCTTTTTAAAGACGAGTTATTAAGTATATCAATGGGACCATCGTGGTATCCTGAAGAAGGATTTTTCTTCAACAAGAAAGAGATGGCTAATTCTGTTTACTACATTTGTCTAAGATCTTGGTTTTTACAGATATCTGATTAATTTACAAAGCTCAAGTGTTAAAATATCAACCACTAAATATAAAATCAAGTACTCTTACTTATTAAGTTACATAAGGTAATATATTTAAACATTATGTGTGTTTTCATAAATTGGTAAATGGAAAAAAGGTTTAATATTGCATTGGTCTGTGTCTTTGCTGAAACAAGGTTACTAAGTGTTAAGATTCTATCAGGTGTAATTGATATACAAAGAGTATAAGAAGTTTCAGTTGGGTTTCAATTATAGTATTATAGTACCATAAAAAAAAAACATGAAAGTATTTCATCTTATTAAAGTGGAGTAATTTACCTAAATCAGAAATTTTATAAGAGTTGTTTCAGAATGTGAATTTATAAAAAGGGTTAATGGCTAGAAAAGAGATATTTAAAGATTGAAGATGTGGAAATATATTTTAATATGGAAGGTTAAAAGAAAAAGAAATGTTTCTAGATGAGATAATCTCTGTGTGGATTTGGGCAGAGAACGTGGATTTCCCTAGAATGTGTTTGGAGAGGGCCGGTGTGAGTTCGGGAATAAAGAATTGCTGTTTGAATCTACAAAGCTGTGAGTGGCTCGTGATTTTGTGCCCAGCCACACTGTGGCAAATACTATTTAAATATAATTTTCTAAGAAAATAAATGGTGTACACTTAATTCAGAGGTTCATAACCATAATAAAACTAAAAGCTATTAGGAACCTTAGGAACTCTAGTTTAGAAGTAGGGAAGATAAAATATAAATTTCATAGAAATATTGTGAAATTGTTTCAAACTGATGATAATTTGGAATCTTGTCTTTAAATATGGACTTTGGGTGCGTGGGTATACACAGAGAGGACACAGACCAAGGTTTCATTGCTAGGTACTTGAAAGACAATAATTTACTTCATCCACAGTGCCAGTGAATACTGTGAGACTATTTTCTGTTCTGTGAAGAATATCATTGTTATTTTGGTCAGGATCACATTGAATCTGTAGATCACTTTTGGTAGTCTGAATGCTTTAAAAATATTGATTCTTAAAATCCATGAACACAGAATATCTTTCCATTTTGTGCATCTTATTCAAAATATTTTGGGAGTGTTTTGCAATTTTCATCATGAAGTTTTCATGTCTAGTTAAATGTATTCCTAGGTATGTTATTTCATTTTATTTTTGTAGCTATTAAAGATGGGATTCCTTTTTCGATTTCTGTTTCATCACAAGATTTGCTATTGGTGCATAGAAACATTACTGCTATTTTGAATGTTGATTTTATAAACTACAGTTTTGCTGAATTATTTATTACTTCTAATAGTTTTTTTTCATAGATTCTTTTAGTTTTTCTATACATACTGTAATTGTACCTGCAAATAGTGACAATTGATTTTTTTTCCAAAATTAGATACAATTTTTGTCTTCCTTTTGCCTGATTGCTGAAGTTAGGACTTGAAATACTATGTGGAATAAAAGTGCTGAAAGTGAGCGTGCTTGTTTTATTGCAGATGTTAAGAAGGAAGCTTTCAGTTTTTCTCCATTCTGTAAAATGTTAGCTATTGGATTTTAATATATGACTTTGGTATGTTGAATCACATACTTTCTATACTAATTTATTCAATATTTTATCATGATGTGGTACTGAACTTTATCAAATTCTCTTTCTACGTCTGTCTATTGGGATGGTCATGAGGTTTTTGCTCCTCGTGTGTTGAGAGCCACAAACAAGTCAAGATGGCACCTGGCACTTTGCCAGGAGGAGTGGTTTGAGCTAACGCCACGGAGCCATTAAAGATGATAGAGATTCCTTAATGACTGACTGCTGTATCTAATGATGTTAATTAAGTTAAGCTGTGTATAATTATTAAGATGATGAGTATTCCTTAATGACTGATTGCTGTAACTGGATGATGCTAAATTGAAACAAGCCGTGTATTCAGTTAGGTATATATACCTCTGCTGTCTGCAATGAAGCAGCTCCTTCTATCTTGAGTGCCGGGTGATTTCGAGTTCTTGCTCAGTTCCCATTGAGTTCACTTGCAATAAAGTAGTTCCTGCTTGAACCTTCAAGTTGCTTGTCACCTCCCGGTTATTTGTGCCCAGCCAGACTGCAGCACTCATGCTGTTGGTGTTATGTATAAAAATTACTGAATTGCAAGTGTGGGATCATATCTTCATCGTTAGGAGGAATCCCACTTCATTGCGGTGAGTAATCCAACAATATTCTACTGGATTCAGTTCACCAGAATTTTATTGAGAATTTTTACCTCTTTGTTTGTCAAGGATGTTGGCCTATGGCTTTGTTTGTTTGCCTGGTTTTGATACCAGTGTACTACTTGTCTCAGAGAATGCATTTGGAAGAATTGATTGTTCTTCAAAGGTTTTGGAAATAATTTAAGAAGAATTTGTGTAAGTTCTTCGTTAGATGCCTGTTATAATTGATCAGTAACACTTTCTGGTCCTGGATCTTCCTTGATAGGAGACTTTTTATTACTGATTTATTCTTGGTACTTTTATTGGTCTCCATAGGTCCTCTATTTCTGCATGAGCCAGTCTTTGTAAGACCTATGTGTTCAGGAATTTTCTATAGGTATGGCATAGGAACTTTGGCTGGCCCCTTCATAGTGATTCTTCACAGAGACACTGTGAAAGGAAGACAATGCCCAGCCACAGGATGGTGATTGTGAATCAGACATCTAGACCCTAGAATTCAGGATGGAATACCCTTTTTATGTATTCCCTTGGTTCACATCGTATAATACATTAATTGTGGATTTGACACAAGCCTGAGCTTGGATTACCTTCTAGTGATGAAACAGTAACAATACACCAATACCAGACTTGTGGCATTCCTGAACTTATTTCTACACTAGATGAATCACAAGGCATCAATAGCCTTCAGATGCACAGGACTTCTCTAATAGTCAAAATAAGAGGTCAGAAACTGAGCATATAATAACCACTTTGTATAAACTCCTCTCAGATGGGGAATGTAAACAGTTGTTTTAAGGAAATAAGTATTGAGTGTCAAGAAAACAGATCAAAGATTAAATCCTTTAACAGAAAAACTTAAAACTTGAAAACCATGAAAATATTTGAGATTAAAAATACAGTAAGCAAAATTAAACATATGCTAGATGGCATCAATGGCAAACTAAGAAAGAAGAAAGAATTAGTAAATCAAAGTCAGGCTACTTGAAATCATATAGCTGGAATAGTATGTAGCAAGAAAAACGAATGCAGAATAATGAAGAAAGCTTGCATGAACTTTGGAACAGCAATGAAAGAGCAAATATTTGGATTATTGGGACTTAAAAGGGAATTGAAAATACTACAGAGATATAAAGGCTATTCAAAGAGAACCTAGCAGAGAACTCCCCAAACCTAGAAAAGAATGAAAATATACATGAAGGTCAGAGGTCACTGGTTATATTTAATTCAACCAAGACCCAATGCAATGCCTCTTGGTTTCTTAAAAAATGACAAAGAGAAGATTCTCAAGGCCTAAAGATAAAATACGTAACATAAAATAAAGGTGTCTGATTTCCTGGCAGTAGACTTCTCAGAAGAAATTTTACTGGCCATAAGAGAGTGGCATGATATTTTCACAATACCGAAGGGAAAGAACTATCAAGAATCCTGGAACCAGCAAAGCTATCAATTAATAATGAAGCCGAGATAGAGTCATTCTCAAATGAAAGCTGAGAAATATGTCTCTATAAGACCTGTGCTGTGTTTAAAAAAAAAAAAAAAGGTAAAATGTTTCTTCAGAGAGAGAGAGAGAGAGAAGAGTCACGAAGGGTTTAGCTTGGTATAATAGCTGGAACTTGACATTTCTGAGAATCAATCCCCCCCAGCAACCTTCCCTCCTTCCAAAATATTGGAAGATATTGAACTAACTGGTAAGAGTAAATGCAGAAGTCAGAATGTTCTAATATTATAAGCATGGCATATAAAAGGATTATAATTTTAATACAGATAATTTAGAAATCAATTAAGACAATAATGACTATAGTAATATGTTGAGAGAAGGCAATACAGAAATTCATAAACAGGGACTTCAGAAATTCAAAATGTAGGGAGAAATGGAGTATGAATTTAGAGTTTTCCTAGTGTATTTTCTCTACTTCTTCATGATCATGTCAGGTTGCTATCATCTCAAAATAGTTTGTTATAATTAAAAGATATTTTTGTAAGCTTTATAGTAAACATAAAGCAAAAATCAGTAATAGTCAAATCAGAATTAATAAGCAAAAAATCCAGAAACACTCCACTAGTAAATCATTTAACCACAAAGTAAGACTGTGAGAGAAGAAGAAAAACAAGAGCATCTACACTCAAACTAGACAACAAGTTGTAAAATGGCTGTAGGTAAAATCTTAACTCTCAATACTTGCCTCAAATGTTAATGTTTTAATATAAAAATTCAAAGATGAGGAGGGACTAAATGAATGAAAAGTAAAACCCAACTACTTGGGGTTTATTTCTTTACTAATATTAGGGTAAGTGATAACTTTATGGTTTTAGGGATACAAGGTGATATTTTGGTGTAAATACACATTGTTTAATGGTAATATCAGGCTAATATATCCCTCACTTAATATACTTACTTTTTTGGTAGTGAGAATATTTTAAATTTACTTTTCACAGTTTTGAAATATACAATGCATAATTATTAACTATGTCACCTTATTGTGCCATATATCTTATGACTTCTTTTGTCTCATCTATCTGAAACCGTGTAGCCTAGACAAATATTCCATCAATCTGCCTTTCCCAAGACCCCAGTAAACACCATTGACCTCTCTACTTCCATGAGTTCACCTTTCTGGATCCCACCTACACATGATGTCATTCAGTATTTGCCTGTGTCTACCTTGTTTCCTTTAGTATAGTGTCTTGCAGGTTCAGCAATGTTCTTGAAAATGACAAGTCTGAAACAAGTTGTTTCTAAGTTTGAGTAGTATTCCATTATGCATGCATACAACATTTACTTTTATTTTAGGGAAAAAAAAAACTGATATTAGCATTTAAGATGGAACAATATCCATGCCTCCTCTTTCCATTGATGACTCCATGATTCAAATGTGAAATAACAGAGAGCAAAATAAGTGTTACTCCACCACCACTATGCTAACACATTCAGTTTTCACCACAACTACTGGTCCTAGTAACAAGCAATATTTATAAGTGTATAAGTGTTTTCTATGTGCCAGTCATTGTCCCAGGAAACGAGTAGTGTCTTATTGCAATGGCTCCCACCTGACACCAGAGAATGAGATCAAAGCTCTATCTGACGGGTCATGCAGTGTTTAAGCCTATTAGCAGGAAATTGTCTGTCAACATACAGAGTTGGGTGTCAGCACACAGAGTCAAGTACCATATACCATCATTGTGGTCAGCTGTGGACTGTATGCACAATAACTGTTTCATAAGACCCCAGTGGAGTTCAAAAGTTTCTCTACCTAATGATGTATGGCCATCATAATGTCCTAACTCGGCACACAAGCTGCTGTGAGCCAGTATAAACAAACCTGGGCTGTCAGTGACATAAAATAATGAATGCATTTATATACAATACATAATATTTGATAAAGAGAACAAACGACTATATTGCTTACACATGTATTTCCTGTACCACATATTTGATCATTACTTTGGAGTATACTCTTACATACAGAAAAGGCTACCATAAAATGTATGCTTACACCAGCAGCACCTCAGATATCTGGTGTTTACCATGTTTCTCGACTGCATCAAGAAGCCTCTTGATGCCTCATTGAGTGATTGCCCGAAAGCACTTAGATTCCTGGGAGTACAATCTATAATTCTCACACAAAAACGAAATCATCCAAACCCATTCCTCAGAATGTATACCTGTCACTAATGAAAGCTTAACTCTATGCATATGATTATAGTTTCTTTGTCAATCTTGACTCAGAAAATAGTGAAACCGATATTTTAATATAGATTAGTTTATTTTAAAAGTACATTATTTTAAGACAGTGGCTCACCTGGTTGTGTAGGCAATTCTGGAAGTTTGAAAAAGTCAGAATGATGGAAATTCATGCACCAGTTGAGATGATCTTGAGACTGAGATCTGTACAGGGGGCAGTATAGGAACTGAGGTCAGGTTTTCATACTATAGACTTGAAGTAGAATTCCTTCTCCGAGAAAACTGATTTTTGCTCATAATGAGGTAGTCAGCTGATTGAATGAGGCTCACCCAAATTATCAAGAATAAGCTCCTTTACTTAAAGTTGATTGTAGATGTTAATCATTTCTTCAAAATACCACCATAGCAACAGCTTACTAGTGTTTAATACCATTGCTAGCCAGCTTGGTTTATTGGATTTATTGATATATTGGATGTTGAATTTAACTATTAATTCATGATTACTCAAGGATTGTATAAAATAACAATTCATATCCTATCACAATTTCTCAAGCAACATACATATTTGAGGTATGTTTGTGTGGTTTAAAGTACATAAAGAAAAGAAGAAAGGCCCAAATTATTAATCAATTGGAAAATAATGAGTTAAAGCAGATAAAACCTTCATAAATTAAACAGAGTGGAGGTGGAAAGACTTTTTTAAAATCGATGTTTCCCAAATTATGAAATGATTTTTGGGGAGAAACCACATAAATACTTGAAAAGTTTGAATGTATTTAATCAAGAAAGAATTAATAGGACTTTAATAGTCAAAACAAATTAGTACATTAGAAAGAAACCTGTAAATTGTAAAATTTAACATTATTTTTCCCATAATAATATCTTTAAAGACAAAACAGTATACCAAATATGTAAATTATCCTGCTTTTCAAATGAAAAATTAAGTTTGTTTCCCAAATATGACCTTAAACTTGAGCACAACAGGGAAAATTCATCTATTGAAAAGTAAGAGAAATAACGTATTCTTAGTTTGGACAAATAGATTATAAAAATAATTTACATTAATACTCACTTATATGATTTCTCCTTGTTATGGATAGAATTGAGCTGTCAAATACCTATAGCTATGAGATAAGGTTTACAAGTATATTTTGTCACTGGAAGGAATCAATCACCAAGTTTCTTCTTCTGAACTTCCATCAAACCAGCAAGACACCATTCGTTTTGCTATTTCTATTGTTCATCAGGAACAGTTGAGACTGATATTGAGATTACTTAAGGGACAGGAAAGCATTTCAAGTGGCATTAAAACTTCATTATATTTCAAAAGAACTTAAAAGTATGCTTTATGAATAATTTAAATGTTATTTCAGTTTTAAATTAGATGCTGTAGCTATAATATTTTCATGAGTGACCAGAAAAAAATAACATCAAAATAAATTAAAACCAGCTAAACATAAATGACACTGCATTTAGAAAGAAACCCTTGGGTATTTTGTTTTGCAATTACCATAGTTATTATTGTCTTGTTTAGTGTTGTACTAAGCTTCTGTTTAACTAAAATTACAAGATGTATGACTTTTATCCTACTTACTATCATGACTTTGAACATGTCAGGTTTTCATGATTATTATAAAGTTGTCACCCCACAAGTGAATGGTTACGATAATGGATTGTTCAAACATTAATGTAAAAACATTAACACACAAAATTTAAAACATTGTCAGTTGCTCATTCATTCACTCAAACATTTTTTTTAACTTTTACTACTGAACCTAATATTTGTGACTATTATTTTAATTAACCCTATTCTAATATGTGTTTCAATATAAGCTTCTTTTAGCTCTCCAAAAATGGTAACATGATTTTATCTTATTTCATTAGAAAAATTGATATATGTATTAACACAGGAGATTTTTTTCCCAAAACTTCAATTATATTGAATAAGAATAACTTGTAAAACCCAGGTATTATTTGAATTCAAGTATAAAATGTAGCTTATATTTTAATTATTTTAAAATGAAAGTAACTATTTCCAGAAATTAATAAAATAATCATTGAAATAATACGTAAGCAGGCTATTAAAAATTTATTTTCTTGGCATCACAAAACACTCAGTTAATAATAGCCTTACATTGTCACATTAAATGGAATTAACAAAACTTCTAGTGAGCAAGCTGAGTGTAATTATATTTTCATATGTTCATTCTTCAAGTTGAATTATTCAAAAGTCAATAAAGGATCATGCAAAATAGTTCAAATTATGATACTGATACATTGCCCTTACCAGGCATAAAAACATTCCCAGGTGGCATGCAGGCACACAGTGAGTTTTGTGGTGAAGATTGTGCAGGGCCTTGCTAGTGGACTTTTCATAAAACTGGCCTTCTTTAAACTGCTTCTGTCGCCAGATTCATTGAGCACTTCCTTGCTATCAGTGTTCTTCTGTTTCTATCACTCTTCCCACCTTCACACATGAAAGCCACATTTACCTACATTTTCCATGACATGTATTCCTGGGATATAAAATTATTAGGTTTGTTAACAAAGCAGTGTTTTAAATAGGTACTAGAAGAAATCTGTTTTTTTTTTAATAGATATTACTATTAAAATCAATGAAACTATTTTACTTATGAACATTTAATGGTGGTGGTGACAGCTTTTGTTTAATGTCCTCACCTCTTCCATTCCCTAATGATTATGCCCTCACAGGGACCCACAGGAGAAAGCAAAGGAATCAGAGGCCAGACATCCTGAGGGCACTGGCACCTTATTCCATCCAGTTAAACTCGTGGAAAAGTCCTAGTTTTGCCTCTCTGCCTTAGAACCAGAAATCAGAAATCTGAGTTGTCATGGAAAAACATATTAGCATTTTTTAATTGAAAACTGAGGTCAGAATTCTGGGATAGAAACTCAGTTTGATTTGGTTGATTGTTTGGAATTGAATTCTTGCTCTGACAATTAGGTTACATGTACACACTTTTTTCTGTAATTGTATTAGTTAAATCTCAACCTGAACATTAAAAGAAAACATAACTTATATATATTCACCTAAGGATTTTCAGATGAAAAATATTTTAATTTACCCAATATTGGAGAATCACAATACTTTATTTGGGGGAGGGGGTACTAGATATTTAACCCAGGGTGATTTACCACTGAGCCACATTCTGAAGGTCTTTTTAATTTTTATTTTGAAACGGGGTCTCACTAAGTTGCCGAAGGCCTTGCTAAGTTACTGAAGCTGGCCTCGTGTCTCAGCCTCCCTATGCAATGACATTACAGGCATGCACCACTGTGCCTGACCACAAAGCTCTAATCTTTTTCTTAGACAGGTTAAAATATATAAATAAACCTTTTCAGACTTATTCATATTTAAATTTAAAACATAAACTAGGAAAAATGTCATTTCACCACTCTTTATGCATTTACTATAGTTTTTAGACTGATACACATGGCAGATCAACTCAGTTCACCATCTATGAACATCTGTGTAATTATAGCTCTGAGACGGGGCTCTAAAACTAAAAATTTTAAAACCAAAATATTCTCCTATTACAGTAAATTAAAATACAAATATTTTTAATAATTTTGTCTTTAACCTTTAAACTAAAACATAAGTGATTTTTTTTTTTTTTTATACACTATTGTTGTAGGCTTGGTGCATTCTAAATCTGACTTACCTGACTCCTACTAATGATCTTTATGCTTTAAATGTTTTTCTGTTACTTATTTTTTTTTAAAAAGTAAACTTTATTTATTCCTATTAGTTATATATATATATGACAGTATAAATGCAATTCAATTCATATTACACAAATAGAGCACAATTTTTCATGTCTGTGGTTAAACACAAAGTAGAATCACACCATTCGTGTTTTTATGTTTACTTTGGGTAATGATGTCCATCTCATCCACAGTATTTCCCACCCCAGTACCCCTCCTTCCCCTCCCTCCCCTTTGCCCTATTAAAGTTCACCTACTCCTCCCATGCAGCCCACCCCATCAGCATCCTTATATCAGAGAAGACATTTGGCATTTGTTTTTTGGGGGGATTGGCTAACTTCACTTAGCATGATGTTCTCCAGCTCCATCCATTTACCTGTAAACGCCATGATTTTATTCTCTTTTAATGCTGAGTACTATTAGCATTCTCTCTTTATTCATCCCAGTATTCCCCAGAGACAGGTCTAGTGATGATGGATATCCTTATCTTTGTTGTCTGGGAAAATATTGGTCATCATTTCTCAAGGATAGATTTGCAAAATAATCATTCTCTTGTTGTTGTTTTGTTTCTGTATTGGGGATTGATCCAAGGGGCACTTTAACACTGAACTATGTCCCCAGTCCTTTACTTCTTTACTTTTTAAAATTTTTAGACAGGGTCTTGTTATGTTGCCTTGGACCTCCTCGCTAAGTTGCTGAGGCTGGTTTTGAACTTGTGATCCTCCAGATGTAAATATTCTTGTTTTTATTGAACCTTTATCATTTTGAATATATTTCCCCTCCCTTGACTTGTAGAGATTTTGCTGAGAAGTCTGCTGAGAACACATTGGAACTCCATTTAATGTGTGATGTGTTTGTTATCTCTTCCATTTTCAAAATCTTTATCTTTGATTTTTTGCTAGGGTAATTATTATATACCTTGGTGTACTCCTTTAGGGGTTGAATTTGGTTATAGACTTCGGAACTTCTAGTTCCATGGTATCGGCACCCCAAATTAGGAAAATTTTCAGCCATTATTTCTTTAAATATAATTTCTAGCCTTTTTTTCCTTATCCTTCTGATACTCCTGGTATGCAAAGTTTGGTTGCTTGTTGTTGTCAAATAATTCCCATAAACTTTCGTAATTTTTCTTTATTCTTTGCCATTATTGTTCTGATGACTGGACAAATTTCAAATATACTGTCCTCTAGATCACTAATTTTTACTTGTGCTTTAATTGATTCTACTGAAATTTTCTCTTGAATTTTTCAGTTGAGTCACTGTGTTTTTCAGGTTTAAGAGTTTGATCTGGTTATTTTTTAAGTTATTCTATTTCTCTGTTGCTTTGTATTGCTTTTTTCATGGGTTATCTTACAAATCTTAGATTTTTATCTATATATTCTTGTAATTTGCTAAATTTTTTATTTATTTTTATTTTATATTTATTTATTATTGATTTTATTTTTTTAAATACACAACAGTGGAATGTGTCACAATTCTTATTACATGTTTAGAGCACAATTTTTCACATCTTTGTACAAAGTATGTTCATGCCAATTCATGTCTTTATACATGTACTTGGTTTGTTTTTGCATTACAATTCTTATTATACATATATACTACAATTTTTCATATGTCTATTTGTATATAAAGTAGATTGACACCCAGTTCATGTCTTCATACATGTACTTTGGATAATGATGTCCATCACATTCCACAATCCTTGCTAATCCCCTGCCTCCCCCCTTTCACTCCCTCCCCTCTTTCCTATCTAGAATATATCTACTTGTCCCATGTAACCCCTCCCTACCCCATTATGAGTCAGCCTCCTTATATCAGAGAAAACATTCGGCATTTGTTTTTTGGGGATTGGCTAACTTCACTTAGCATTATTTTCTCCAATGCCATCCATCTATCTGCAAATGCTATGCTTTTATTCTCTTTTATTGCTGAGTCAAATACCATTGTGTATATATGCCACATTTTTTTATTCATTCATCTACTGAAGGGCATCTAGGTTGGCTCCGCAGTTCAGCTATTGTGAATTGTGCTGCTGTAAACATTGATGTGGCTGTGTCCCTGTAGTATGATCTTTTTAAGTCCTTTGGGTATAGAGGGAGGAGGGGGATAGCTGGGTCATATGGTGGTTCCATTCCCAGATTTCCAAGGAATCTCCATACTGCTTTCCACGTGGGCTGCACCAATTTGCAGTCCCACCAGCAATGTATGAGTGTACCTTTCCCCCACATCCTCTCCAACACTTATTGTTGTTTGTCTTCATAATAGCTGCCATTGTGACTGGAGATGATATCTTAGAGTAGTTTTGATTTGCATTTCTCTGATAGCTAGAGATGATGAGCATTTTTTCATATATTTATTGATTGATTGTGTATCCTCTTCTGTGAAGTATCTGTTCAGGTCCTTGGCCCATTTGTTGATTGGGTTATTTGTTTTTGTTTTTTTGTTTTTGTGCTTAGCTTTTTGAGTTCTTTATACACTCTAGAGATTAGTGCTCTATCTGATGTATGAAAGGTAAAGATTTGCTCGCAGGATGTAGGCTTTCTGTTCACCACACAGATTGTTTCTTTTGCTGAGAAAAAAAACTTTTTAGTTTGATTCCATCCCATTTATTGATTCTTGGTTTTAATTCTTGTGCTATAGAAGTCTTATTAAGGAAGTTGGGGTCTAATACCATATGACAAAGATTAGGGTCTACTTTTTCTTCTATTAGACACAGAGTCTCTGGTTTAATTCCTAGGCCCTTGATCCAGTTTGAGTTAAGTTTTGTGCATTGTGAGAGACATGGAAACTTCTTTATGAGTATTGTTCTGAATTCTCTGTCAGTCATTTCATAGATCTTCATTTCTTTCATTATTGGAACATCATTAGTTGCTTTTAGAAGTAGCATGCCTCCCTGTGGTTTATAGTTTTTATGTCCTATTGTTGTCATATGAGGAGACGGTCCCCTTTTAGGCTATCACAGGTATTTTTTGGTAGGGATAGAATATCACGACTTAGTCTAGCCTGCAGTTCTGGAAGGTGCTGCTGGGGGATGACCCTGTTTAGAGAGAGCTCATTGTGAGTTCTATGCTTGGCTGGGCTGCTGCATTTGCTCTGATGTTGGATGAGATCAACAGCTAGGTTCTTCTAACTAGTGACACCACTGGTGAGGACATTCGCTAGGCTAAGCTGTCAGGTGGAGCGGGTCAGGTGCTGCAACGGCTCTGGGGACAGTTGCTTACAGAATGCTCTCCATGATGAGGCTATTCTATTATTGGGAATATGCATTTGAGGAGGGCTGTTTGTAAAGCTCTGAGGATAGTTCTAGACAGACAGTTCCTGAGGCTCTGCTTCTTAAAAATGCTTGCATGGGGATTTTGTCCAGGTATTTTGTCCATTTCTGGGCTGGGATTTTGACTGAGCTGAGGAGCTCTTCCATGAAGTAGGGGTAGCATCTACATTTCTCCAAAAATCACAGAGATGGGAATCTCACTGTCTAGGTGTGTTAATTGGTTGCATTGCTGACTGTGTGGATCTTTAGCTTGCCTACCTGGGTCAACACTGTCACTCTTTTGCTTCTTTGAGATACAAGGAGAGGGTCATCTCCCTGCTTGGCCTGGACAATTGGGTGAGCAGGGTGAAGACACTATCAGTCAGGAGGTTCAAGCTTGATTGTTCTTGCTTCTGTGCTTCTGAAGGTGACCAGCTCAGCTTTGTGGCTGCACCATGAGATTGACTGTTATCTCTGATGAAGCCATGAAGCTGGCAATATACAGAGGTACCACCAAGGACTGTCCACTATCACTTTATTTGTTTTGTGTGATGTCTCTGAAATCAAATCAAGCGGTGTCCCTTCATCTGCTCTCTGAAGTGAGACAAGTGATGGCTTTCTCAGAATGGTCTTAGAATGCTGGAAAGCTGAATGATTACCTTTGGCTCATTTTTTCCCCTTGAGAAACTGTGGGTCCTGTGAAATCCTCTTGGTCTGATGTTATTGTGACTTGAGGAGGTATGAAGAGTGGTGTATTAGAAGTGAGATCATTCTCTTGCCCTTATTTAGAAATCACTCAACTTTCTGTATTATGCAGGTGTCCTGGGCCTGCTTCCATGTTGCAGTTGGTGGAGAGCACCTAGTTGTACCTTCTGAGTGAATAAGTGGGACTCAAATCTCATGCTCCACATCTTGCTGACATCACTTTCTATGATATTTATTGGTATGATTTCTCTAGCCAATTACTATGACTAAACAAGAAGTAAACAAGTCAGTTTGACTATATCATCATTACATTTAAGTTAATGTATAAGACTAAAAAAGAAGAATGTTACAACTAAAAAGGCTTCCTTAATTCTGCATTAGATTTGAACACATAGCACATCTACAGTTTAACAACTCAGAAATCATGTTTTTACACACAGTTTAAATTCCATTTGGGTAGATTGATGTTTGCTTCAAATGTCACGATTTCTCATTATAAAATTTTCAGTCAATGTTTTTTGTTTTCAAATCCTACATTATACTCTGTATGGTTCATTTGGAAACAGTTATATTTCACATTTTTAAGACAATGTTCTATGCTACAAAATATAGATATATTCTTAGAGAAAAATAAGTATACATGACACAATATTTTGCTGTGATTCTATAAGTGTTATTTGATAGTGCACATATACCTGCCTAACACTGAACCTGAGATATCTACTATTTTTGTTTGAATTTACCTATAATAACTTTATTTAAATAAAATAGTTGGAAATTAGTATAAATATAAAAAGCTTTACTTACTGTTTAAGTTCTTGTTTATATGCCAAGACAAAACAAACCATGTTTTCATTCCCATTAAATTTTGAATTTAAAGGACTGTTAACATTTTTTACAAAAGATACGCATAGGTTATCACATGACCCTTCAAAAAATTTACTTTATTAAGTATAAAGGCATACATTAACTTGTTCATCTGCTAAGATTTTTTGACCCTTCAGACTACCTGTTTAACCATAAGCTACTGTCACCTAAATAAAAGCATTTTTTTTCTGGGAATTGAATCTATTGGCACTCTACAATTGAAATATACCCCTAGTCTTCAATATATTTATTTTTATTGAGACACTAAGTTTCTGAGGGTCTCAATAAATTGCTGAGGCTGGCCTTAAACTCTCAATCTTCCTGAAACAGCCTTCCAAGTCCCTTGGATTACAGGCTAAAATAGACTTTTTGATAAAAATTATTTCTGAATAATTTTTTTCTGAATAATAATTGCATAAGTAAAATAATTCAATTTCATATTTTCCTTATATTTTTATTTCTCTTTTTATCTACAAAATATTTAAAATACAAATAATGTCCTTTGTTCTCATGTAACTTGGATAACATAGAAATTAATTTGTCAATTACAAATGAATACCTGTGTCAGAAAAATTATATATTCTCACGATATTTTGGCATTTCTTTCAAATTAGCTTATTGTTTGCGGGGAAGGCTTATTTGTTTGTTTCTTTTTCTGTTTCTTTATGTAGGCTCCCCACACCCCCATCTAGCTCATTTTTTTAAAATGTACTACATCAGGACAGGTTATGTTGATTTTTCAGCATAGTTTGCCTCTCAATCTTTAAACTACTCACAGATACACACATAGTAAATAAAGGAAGTGTCTCTGAAGTACATTATATAAACTTTCTGTCCCAGAATGTTTTCTGTCTTGAATACACTAAGTGCAGAGGACATACATGGAGGGTATGATAGTGTGAGGTTATTCCAATGCGGACTTAGTGTAGCAGGTCAAGGTCCTGACTTATAATAGCCTCAGTTCTACAGGGATTAAGATTTGCAAATGGGGGCTGGGGATGTGGCTCAAGCAGTAGCGCCCTAGCCTGGCATGCGTGCGGCCCAGGTTCGATCCTCAGCACCACATACAAAGTTGTTGTGTCCGCCGATAACTAAAAAACAAATACTAAAATTCTCTCTCTCTCTCTCCCCCTCTCTCTCTCTCTTTAAAAAAAAAGATTTGCAAATGATATGAATATTATGAACCTCTATCTCTTTATCTTTTAAAAATTAGGGTTGTCCATGTACGAACTGTGTGATTCGATTTAAAACTATATTCTATATTTGCAAAATATCCTTAGGAGTTCACTGAAGTTTCATTATTAGATGATAGATATTGTATCTAGAATAGAGTATGTTAAATCTGATATCAATAGAATGAAAACAATAAATCCAAAAGACATTCACTCATGACTATTTGAATCTTCCAACTCATTTTCTTAGTCAAAGAGAGAGAAAGATAGGTCGAAAGAGAGAAAAGGAAAAACAGAATGATCCTGCTATGCTACATGACAGTCTCCATGGCAATCTTACTTTCTGTGTGATTTTAGAAGTACTGAAAACTGGGGCTCATATTGCCTGCTCTTACATTTATATTCTTAGTTATCCTCCTCCACCATATCTCTTGTAAAACTTTCAGTTCATGATATGATAAAAGTTTTTTTCTTAAACATTCAGTCAAATACTGTAACAGGTTTGCCATTAATTATTCCAGTACAGACTTTTTGAGAGGAAATGGGAAGTTAAAATTTATTTAAGTTACATAATTTTCAGCCTATGTTTACTGAACAAAAATTGTATTATTATATAGTAGTAACATATGGAATTATTCTGGTAAACACCACTTTCAAAATTAAAATACTTTCTAAAATTAAAAATAAAAATGCCAGGTGCCTTTCTACAAAACAAGACTGGGCTTCCTAATGTAAGTATTGAAGATTTAATAATAAGAATGATTAACACTTAGAATATTTAAACGTTACAAACTTTTAGAAAATGTTTTCTGTACTTTCTTGCCATGGCTACATATTTGAATAATGTACTTAACATAGTTTTACTATGTTTAATATTTATTAATAGTTAGATAAATATTCATTTAGAGAGATTATTTAGAAATGTTCTTAAAACTATTTATGTTTAATCAGTTTCAAATTATTCTGTTGACATTCTCTTTTGACCATAGTATTTTCATTTGAGATAATGATCTGTGGAACATGCTGAAATAACATGTAAACTCATGGTAATTCTGCTAAATGGAGAATGTTCCCTATTCCATTATTTTTAATATTAAAATGTGAAAGTATTTCTACTCTGATATTTTAGCAGTTATTGCCATCTTTAAAAATATTTTAAAGGGAAAAAATCTCATCCAATAATTTGTTTCTATGATTTCACAGAATGTTTTGACAAATTTAGGTCCAGCAAAATTGTAAGCATTTTAAACATCAGGGCATTCTAGAGCAAATATAAAACAATCTAGTTACAAATTGGGGTTCAGTATTTTTTTTTTTCAAAAATCTAAGTACATCAAAATAGAGATGTAAAATTTCATAACTGAAACTTCTGCATTTTGGGGCTGCTCATGGTTTAATTCATTCAGTTGTTATCTTACATTTTTAGCAGTAAATTTCAATGGCATCTACTTTTTAGAAAATTCTAAATACTAAACGTTTAATACTAATTTTATTACTAAAATTTGATAAAAAATTCTGATGTCAAAATTTTGATGCTCATTTGATGGATGAATATGAGTGACAAGTTTCCAGCTCTTCTTAGAAATTGGAAGACTCAATTTAAAAAATTAATAGAAGTTTAGGATGTACAAGCTAATATCTAATTTATCTCTTTTTGGTTGGAGATTATAGTTCTGTGTTAGAGTAGGTGCTTATCATGCACGTGAGTCTGGATTCAATCCCAAGCATTGCCGGAAAAAATATAAAACAAGAAAGAGAGTAATCTTGTTCTACAGTACCTCAGGAATTCACTATAAACAGCTGATAAAGGTTAAAAAAAAAAAAAAAAGACCACAGCACATTCATGAAACTTCTCTTTGTAGCTAACATCAATTTCATCACAAAAATTATATGTGTAAATCAATATATTATAATATTAATGTAATTTTAAAATGCTGGGTAACATAAATACTCTATTTCAATTCAGCAAAAATTGCAATTATTTTTGATCCAATTGAATTCTGAATCCCCCAGTCAATGAGTGATTTTCTAATGTATAAATGTCTTTTTAGAAAGAACACATTTTGTACTTTTAATTTTTAAAAAATGTGATTTTTTATTGGTGCATCATAATTACACATAATATGGAGTTGTGGCAAAGCCACACAATTTGCTTCCTTGTGTGCTCTAGTGCATCCTCTCCCCCTCCCCTGATCCTTCCCCATGTTTCTTCCTATACTGCACTAGTACTTTTTTCTTATTTAATTATTTTTAATTGGTGCATTACAAATATACATAGAAGTTGGATTCATTGTGATATGTTCCTACAGGCACAAAGCATAATTTGATCAGTTTTACTCTACAGTTCCTGCCTCTCCCTCCCCACTGATCTCCTTCCTCTAATCTATTGTTCTCACTTATACTTTTATGAGAACATTTTTAAAATCACTTAATGTGTTTCATCAGGTTTTTTATAACAACAACAACAAAAAAACACATTTGTCTTTGATATCAAACTTTAATTGCATTTACAATAGCAATCATATGTTTCACTTTGGACAAAAGCATGTTGCAGTGATTTTTCTGATTACTTGAATGGGATGAAGTTTTTAACCACTAGTGCAATTATCTGGTAGTTATTTGAATCGTTTGAAGAAACTAGAATCAAATTTGTGTCACACACCTATTTGCCAAGTTCTTCTGCTCAAAGAATCAACGTTTGCAGTTAGAATATAGGAAGCTGTAAAGAGCCACACTCCCATTTATCAGAAGGAAAAACAATATCAATAAAATAATGCCTTGCACTGAAGCCAACAGGGAACTGAGGTTTCAGGCAAAGTGCTATTATGAAAAGTCTAAATAAGTAAATAAATAGAAAATAAAATTGGCAAACACTTTGAAGCATAAACACATTGAAACATTGGCTCCTACTTGCCAGAACCAGTGATTAAGAAGCATTAAACGAAATTTGTTTTTGATTTTGTTTTTTTGTATTGGGGATTGAACCTAGCAGCATTTAACCACTGAGTCACATCCCCATCCCTTTTTGCTTTTATTTTGGGACAGGATAACACTAGATTGTTTAAGGCCTCCCTAAGGTGTTGAGGCTGGAATTTAACTTGCTATCCTCCTGCTTCAGCCTCTTCAGCTGCTGGGATTAGAGACATGAGCCAACACACGCAACTAAACTAAATTTTTTGAAAATTTCTAAGTAAACATGGGCTCGCCGGAGAGTCTAGACCTGGGAACCACAGGAGGCTGAGGGTTGCATCTAATCACAGCTCTTCATAGATCCTAATGGGGAGTTATAACTTTTTGAAAACAAATTCCAGGCTTTTGTTTCCTTACTAGAAACATTGGAACTTAGGAAATATACTGAGATTTGTTTTCTATCAATAAAGTAAAACAGAACTGCTTGATTTTTTTTTTTTTTTTTTTTTTTTTTTTTTATGGAGTCTAAGCATGATAGGGCTAAATGTTTGAAATGTAAACATGGTTATTGTAATCATGTCTGGTGGTCCCTGAAATGATTAATAATTAAATGTAGACCCCGAAGACAATGCTAAATATTAACTAGTGTTACACTTGAACTTAGCCCATGAAAATAGTAGTTTGCTATTTAAAATAATGAACTCCAACTTGGAAGTTCCCCATGATATAGGCTGATGATGTAAGCTGAGAATACATCTCAAATTCAAATGAAAGAATTATTTTCTACAAAATCAACAGGAGTCTTGTTAACTAACAAAAGAAGTCAAAGTGTATTTACCCTGTTTTTCCTTAAGATAATACTAGTTCTCAATTCCTCACATTATTTTATCTAAATTAAAAAAAAAACCTCCCTATTTCTGTCTGTGTAATATATATTTATAACATATATAATTTGTTATATTCAAAACTCCTCAGTCTATACAGCTTTCTAAAAGTACATTTCAACTTCAGGGAGAGTCACCTAAATATCACTGACTTGCTGCAGGTATGGTAGACAGACCACTAAGGCCAACTTTAAATACCTGACTTCCTTTTTCTTTGTCTGTGGTCTCTCCATATTATCATCCTTTCTTCTTATCTTTTTCTTACTATTTCTGAAACTTAGTTTAGTATTCTGTCTTGGTTTTTCTATGAATTTCATATTTCATATCTCTTTTGTGACTCTTATTTACCCTTGACAATGTTTCTATCTTTTCCTCCAACAAACTGCAACTTATTTCATTATGCAAGCCTTCGGGAATATTTTGATAACAGCTATTTAATAGGGTACTATGGTCTATTTTTAATTTTTTAAAAAATAACTAACTTATAAAATAACTGGATAATTATTAGTAATATAATAAAATATTTTAAATGTGAAATATTAAACAATTAGAAATCAATTTAGCATATAAAATTTTATCTTGTACTTTTGTTTTTATTGAAGTATAAATTAGGTTCAAAACTAACAAAAGAAGTAAAAGTGGTACATGGTTCTGAATTTACCCTGTTTTTCCTTAAGATAATACTAGTTCTTAATTCCTCACTTTATTTTATCTAAATTAAAAAAAAACTGTTCCCATTTATATGTTCTTATTGACATATCATTTTATACAGTACTCTTATCCCGAACATGCATTATTAATTTCTATAAAGTTAAAATATTCTTCTCTTTTTTTTTCATTCACAAGGTATGCCTCATAATAAAGACAAAAAATGTGCAAATAAACTACAAAATACATAAAAATGTTAGAAGTGACAGTAGTTTAAAAACCCAACAATTTTACACTGCTTGGTTTGTACAACACCAACTGTAAATGTTTTCATATGCACCTACCAGTGCTAGAATCTGCAGAACTTCAATTATCTTCCCTAGGCCTTTTTCTAGTTAAGAGTTTAGAACTGACTTGGATTTACTCCTGGTAATTTGAAGGACTGAGTTCTAGGTACAAGGAGCCACTCGCTTTGAAGGTACACATTATGGAACAAAAAGTGTGCTTCGGGATCCCAGTGACTTGCTGTACTGATCTAGGGACTGTTACAAATCTAGCAGCTTCCACATCCCAGCAGATAAGTGGTTTTATAAACAGTGCTTTATAACTGTGCAAGCTCTTTAGGGTGAATTGGTGGATGACATCCTTCGAGGTCCAGTTCTGCAGTGTGGATTTCTAAATATTTCTAGAGATTCTACTTTCAGTTTTTCAGTAAGATTATTTGTAACACTGTGGGCTCAGGGGTGCTGCTGATAACAACTACAAGCATTAAATAATAGACTGTTTAGCTACCTAGATTATCACCAATGAGCATCTAAATTAATGTAGGATATTGAAGGTAAGTCCTGCTAACTAAATCTTTGTGAAATAAAATCATTAGGATTTGTGCAAGAATTAAAAGACTATGAGCAGCCTGGGGACTTTAATCAAATAAGGAAATCATCAAAAATAGAAAATGAAGTGCGCTGGCTTATAGCTTCTCATTTCATGGCATAATCAAAAGATTTTAGAGCTTCTGAAATATTTTATCTTTGATAGCAACATTCTCATTTCATTCTGTGGGTTGCTGAATTATAATATAAATTCAGTGTGCCAAATATCTTAAGGGAAAGTCATAAAATGTAAGGAAATAGGTTGATCCCAAAAGTATAATAATGTCATTTTGGAAATGTGGGTGACACCAATGTAGTTAATACTCCAATACACCCAAACCCTGTTGAGCTTCTCTTGCTGGAATAAGCTTCTCTGATTGATGGGTTAAGAAACTTTGGAAGTCATCTTCCCACACCTCATTGGGCTACTCTTCATTTGATCTAGAATAAAATTACAGGCCAGAAATCAAACTGGCATAGGAAGCTAATTATTAATTTGTTTTTTAAATGAAAGGTTTACCTTTTTAAAAGGCACAATATTTTATCATTTATAAGGGAGTAAAAGAGAAGAATGTAAGTGGAAATAGATTCTGAAGGTTGTAGATGAAAGAATATAAAAGAATTTTAGAGCTGGTTAAATTCATTGACATGAGTGCATTTACAAGAGATCTTGTATAAAAAATGCTACTATGCTTTTCTGAGTGAGATTATAATTATCGAAACAAGAAATTATAAATTAACTGAATGAAAAGGAATAAGAATTAAAAACTAAAAATTCATTCACATAAAATGATTACCAGAATCATTAAATTCTATTTAAAAATATCTTGAATGGGACTTTGAGGAGTATATATGAGTGCACCCACTATCAGGAAAGAAATATTACCACTAAAATTTTATATGTACACTGATTTCTGGGTATTAATTATTTGCATGAATGATCAGAGAAAGTCATAAACCAAAAATAGAAAATGTAGATAGACATCTGAAAAAAAGTCACATAATTCTTCCAAACTCTGAACATACTGTATACATGTGAATGTCTAGTATCTTTGCTCTTTGTCTAGAAGAACATCAACCAATTCATGTAAACAATTTGATTTCTGTCAGGGTAATTCTTCGGTTTTCCTAACACTTGATCACATGCCTTATGCAATTTTCAATGGTGAGAGGGACAGAGATTATTTCAGTGGTTGTTGACTACATCAGCAACATGATTTTTTTGCTCACTGGCGTAGAATCCTCACACTGCTTGTAATCACTTCAATTATCAATGTTCTCAGAGGCATGTGAATAGAGAATAACAGTAGCATGATGCGTGCAGGGCCACCAAGTACTGCAGGAGAAGACCTGAGCCATGCCAAGGCCAGAGGAAAGACACAGCTTAAAATGTTGGTTGAGAAGAGAAAAAAAAAGTGATAATTCAGGAACAAAATCACAGGTACCCATGATTTCTTCTTTGTTTTCTTCTGTAGATATTTGTATTGATTAAGGCCTTTTTATTGTAGAGGTGGTGGTTTTGTTTGATTTTGTTTGCTTAACCTACCCCTTAGGGCTATTTTTTTTTTCATTTTTAATCAGTAGTGCTGACGTAGTCAAAATTAGAATTTAGCAGAGAGGTCACACAACATCAACAGGGCTAGAACTGAAGGAGAGGAGAAATCATTTGAAGAAGGAACAGGAAACTGTGAGACGTTGGGTGTCTGTTTTCATTGACAGAGGTTACACTGCTTTGTATTTATGTTTTATTTTTGTTGCTGTTATTGGGAGAAAGCTTAAATGTGAGGGGGAAGGAATATATATGTGGACATCGGGTCAGCAGAGGAGTGGACTGCGGAGAGACCATGCACTGGCTCATCCACACAAATCCACTGTCCTTCTGGAGTACCTTCCTGTGATGCAGAGGATGAAGTCTTGGTGAACATCCCTTTCCTCAGTCCCTCACAGCTGGAATTGCAGATGCTGTGGGTCCTCTTTCAGTCAGACACCTTTTCATAATTTATTCCACATTGACTTTCATGGAAAAGAGGCAGGGAGAAAGGGAAAGGCAGTGCTTTGGCTGGCAGGCACCCACCCTGGGAGGATGTTCCTGAGCCTGTTGCTATAGCGGCTCCAGGTACTGCTTGGACCCTGCAGCCTCCTGACTGGGGCAGAGACTTTATGCCATGGCTGGTTGGTTTTCTGTCTCTAATTCTACAATTATAAATTTACTTGCACAGTAAAGATATATTTGTCAATGTAGTTAATTATGGGCTTTTGCCATTTCAATTGCTTTTGCAATTCTACACAGTAATTCCTTGTTAAAAACTAATGCAGCCTAATATACCTATCACAGGTGTCAAAAGCCAGAAAGAAATGTATTTGTCAGAGCCTAAAGGCAACCCTACTGAGATGAGCAGAAGCACTGGACCAGCTCTGTTGGGAACACACTCATGTTTTCTGATTTGGCACATGAAGGATCGTAGTTGCTCTAAACGTCACAGATAATTAGGGGGGAGAAAAGGAAACCAGGAAGCTTTGAAAATCATAATAAAATAAATTCTGTTAATTCAACTTGAGACACTTTCAAAGTGCAAAGCAGAAAAGTAAAAATAAAGTCTTCATGGTGTCATGATACTGTCATGATACTGTGATTTTTCCTAGATATTTATTTATTAAGGTAATGATAACTACAGACTTAAAACTATAACACAAACACAAATATTCTTTATTAGAAAGCATGAAATGTCTTTGGCATTATAAGATCATGTAGTATTTTTAAAAACTTAGTTGCTCTGTTTTACTGAGCTTGAATGAGTCAATGTTGAGTGATTTCTGGAATCACGTGTTCCCAGCAGGTCTGCCTGGAGTGTTATCCTCACCTCACTTGTCAGTTTTCCTGGAACTTTGAATTTCCTTTCAAATCTTTGTTCATGTAACCACCTCCAAAAAGCCTTCTCTTAACTTCCTGAGGGAAATTCTGATTTGATACACAATTTCCAAGCCCTTGAAGCACCCTATATGTATTTACCTTGCACCCTTATTATAAGGCCCGATAATTGTTTGTTGGTCAGTTGTTGCCTGGAACTATTATGTCTGATTAGCTCTTTACTTCATTAGCTAGCAGTGTCACTAGTACAGAACTGGTATTTAATCAGTGCTCACTGAATTAGTGAAGTGTTGAATATTGACTAAATACCTTCTCTTCTTTCCTAGTGTTATGATTAAATGTTTCTACAGTGGTTTCTGTCAACTGAGAACTACTAGCATTTTTACACACTGTGCTAAAAATTGGTCCATTTGGGTTTTATAATTCCCCTTTGTAGATATCATATCATGGTTGAATTTATTTTGATCAGGTTGACCTGCTCACAAGATAAGCCTCAATGACATAAAAATTTGAGTAGAGAAAATAGAAAGAAGAAAGTATAGATGATAAATGGACTTGGAAGAAGGAAAGTGACATTTTGGAGTTGATGAAATTTGAAAGGTAGAGAGCAAGCAGGTTCCCCAATGTGAATGACAGTTAGCATATAGTTGGCATCGGCATTCATATTAGATATTTTTAATCCTATAGAGGCTCACGGTGATGGGGGGAAAGAAAAAATGGACCTGTGGCCAGTACTTCAAAGCCAGAAAAGTGGGAGCATTTTCTCCCAGAGAGCTGTTCAAATATATCAGGTCGCAATCAAAGATTGGAAGTGTAAATAGCAAGAGCTATTTTATAAGAAGAAATGTGCCCTTTAGGGCACAGGTAGGATGTTCATGGGCTCTCCAAATCTAATCATTGACAATTGTTCTTTCTTTGTTTTGTGGTACTGAGTAAACAAAATCTAAGCAGAGAAGGCACTTTCTTTACCACCTAATAAGCAATAGGTGCTAAGTCCCATTTTTAACACATGGAACAATTAAGGTATTTATCCACCCTATGTTCTAAAATGATTGGTTTAGGAATAAAGGTGGCTTTTCTACTGCAAATATACATGATCAAAAACTACACTAGGAAGTAATTTGAAAATATTTATTTTTAAAAATACAAAATGTCTCTTTGCATAGTAGGGTACACAGTTACTAGTACACACAACTTTGTTTGATCCAACAGTATTTAAATTTGGCTATATTATATATCAGAACAATTTGGTGATATAATCAGAAACAAATAATCATCTGAGATAATGAACCATTTCCTTATGTATTATGAACAAATTGATGCTCATATATAAGGTAACACCTTCAGCAATCTTCAAAGTAATATTCTTCCAAGTTTATTTCAATTTGAGTCGAATACATTAAAGTCAGACAACACACCAACCCCAGATCACAACAATTTGAAAGAGATTGTGGTATAGTAGTCCCAAGTGCACATAAGACTTGCAAAGGGAAATTGGAATAATAAGAAATAAACTTTTGAGTTTAATGGCATTAATAAAACCAAATATAGATAGTCTAAATACAGTGATATATGATAAATTCACATTTTCCTCATATCCCAGAATAATTTTGGACATGAGGAGTCCTTTTCACTATTGCAAATTGTGCTTATGTAACTTAAAAATATTAAAGCAAAACAAGACTTATCTTATTAAAGTCACATTTTAGCATTTGAATTTACTTTAATTAATTACCAAAGGAACATTTATACTTCTTTGGTTATACAATTAGTTTGCCTAGAATAGTTCTTGAAACATCATTTTGTATAGAAGAATATTAGGTGAAAAGTGTGTCTTATTACTTTGTCTCTTAATAGCTATTGGGGAATTACACAAATTTTTTTCACATTGAAGAATTATTCACCATTTACTAAAAATGGAGATGAATTACAAACTTTTGTAGTTCCAAAATTTCATAATTATATCAATTATATTAGTATAGCAAGTATCCTTATGTTACTTAGTTATAGTATCTATCCCTAAATCATCATTATAATAGGTACTGGTGCCTATAAAAAGCCCTTTTCTCCATTTTTCAGAGAAAGGAACTCAAAATTTTTGATCATTTGGAATGAAGAATTTCATATTCAGTTTATAACTAACTTTATTAGATTCCCTTTGAGATCCTGAACCTATACTAAAGTAAAATTCATTGAAAATTAATAAAAAAATAACATGTTTATGTTCAAAAAAACGAATTTAAAACTGAGTGGCAAAAATTTATCAGTCTTAATAACAAGACCTATTCATCCAAAAAGTTATTTAGAAGGTTTATTTTGATGAGAAAGTAGCTACACAAATTTTATCACTTTTAACAAATGCACAAAACTTAGAATGTTCAAAGAATAAACACTTTGAGTTGCTTGTAAATCCATGGGTCAACCAGGTGGCTCTGTTGAATTTCTCCAGACTCACATTACCTGGGCTAGAGTCACTCATGCATGTCACGTGTCAGCTGGGCATATCTCTTCCAGAATAGCCCCTTTCACACTTATCATGGCTGCTGTCTCTCTGGTTGTGTTAGCTGGTTGGTATATGCCAAGATGACCACATGGCCTCAGAGTCCAGCGAGCTGACACCATCTGGCTTGCTGAAGCAGGCCCCCACTGGGCTGCAGAATTCCAAGAGAGGGGCTGGAAACCACAAAGACCTTTTCGATAAAAACTGGTGAAAACCACATTCTCTCCCATTTTATTTTCTAAAGCTAGTCACAAACCCAGCTCAAACTGAAGGCACAGGGTCAATAGACTCTACCCTTTAGCAATTGCAACAGCAAAGTGATACCACAAAAGGCAAAAATTCAGAGCAGTGATTAATGGGAGGCAAATATTTTTAAACAATTAGCCACAAAAATTAGAGACAAAATGTATAAACTAAAAATAGAGTCAAACTTATCAAGGTTACTGAACTAATAAAGGATTTAATAAAATGATAATGGAAAATAAAAAAAATCTTATTCTGATATTGGGATAAACTTGGAAAACATATTTTGTACATATATGTTGATTATATATAATAGAGATCACTTATACCTATATTTTCATCTCAGAATAATAATAGTGAAGGTAACTTAAATGTTAAGGTACCAGTTTTTTTAATTTTTAAAATATATTTTTAGTTGTTTATTTTATTCATTTATTTATATATGGTGCTGAGAATCGAACCCAGTGCCTCACATATATGAGGCAAGTGCTCTGCCACTGAGCCACACCCGAAGCCCAAGGTACCAAATTTTTATTCATCAGTATTTATTTGAAAGAAACAAAAGACCTACAGTCTATGCCATTTTTAAACATCATTTAGAACAGAAGGCTTAAGTGAATTTGAGACTCGGCTAACCCACTCACCTGAAAATATAAATATTAACAAACATTTTAAAGTTTGAGAATAAATTCACAGAAGGCCCAGAACAATTGACTGACTCCTAATAGTAAATTTAACTTCCAAGTTTTATAGAAGAGGAAGTTAGTCTTAGGTTGATAATTTGTTTGGGGGTTGAAGAACTCTCCCTAATTTATTTTGAACCAAATCTTTAAGGTTTCTGTTGTAGTCCAGAAAATCTGAACATATTTTTTACTCTTTATGGTATTCATGATAACATTTGTTTTGCCTCAAAACTAATAGTGAAAACACTGATCATTCCAAGCCTATTATTTTACAAGATAGAATTAAAATAGGAAGGGTTTTGAGTAAAATTTCTGGAAGAAAAATGATATAAAAAGACTGCAATCAAGATATTTCCTATCATTTAGAGAATATTAATCTAAGACTAATTCAGGATACAATACAATTTATTTGAGATTGATTTCAATAATTAATTTGTTTCAAGGATTTTACTTAAATCATGGCATCTAGTGTTTACAATAGCATTTTGAATTAGATATCATTACTACCATTTGAAAAATAAGAATATGAGAATTATGTTTGAGTAACTTGTCAAAGTTACAGAGTTGAAAAGAACTGAAAATTAAATCCTTCATAAGCAATCTAATTTCAAAACTCAAATTATTTCTATTATATAGTAGGGCTATCCCATCTATAATTTTCTACAATTTAGAGATACTAAATATTTTCAAGCAGTTTTTGAGTTATATTAAGAGTGCAGTGTTTCCTTTGAATCTTGTCTCAATATATATCATCATTATGTATGTTTGTCTTTTTCAAATACTAGAACTCGGGAGAACTTTTGGCTCTTCCCAATAAACCATTCACCTAAAAATTCCCTTTATCTCTCTCATTAAGAAAAAAAAATTCCCCTAACTAACAGCAAGGACATTGAAATTAACCCAGTGTCATAAGACATGCCACACATTCAGCCATCATTCACTTTTCAACTAATATTAATTGGTTACTTACTATTAAAATTCCCTTAATATTATACATGGGAGGTAACTAGAACTATGATAGTATAAATTGTGAAAAAAGTTGAATACTATTGAAAATAAATGATAATTCACTTGAGAGTTTACATGGACTACAGTATTACTTGCATTTAAATAATTGTCAACATGTTTGACATTTCAAGCATGAGTTGAATCTAAAAGGACTAAACATTCCAAAGACGAGGTGAAGTTGGAGTGGATGGGTTAGTGCTGTCAGTGCTGTGTGCTCGCTTTGGTTTACAGTGCAGGCTGGGTAATAATACAAGAAGCTGAGACAAGGATCAAAAAGGTATTGAAGCTTCATGTGATTGAAGATTGATACTCAGATGTAGGTTGAGGTCAGTGTATTCTCTTGTGTTGCGATGAGCTTTGGCTGAATTTATTACAGAAAACAAAGCTATATCACTGTGCGTATTGAGGTGGAAGATTAAGAATAACCCTTACCTGCACAAGGGAAACTCCTATGCTCAGATAAGTAGGTGAATAAAAGATTTCTAAATTTTCTTTTAATCTATGTACGGGAGTCAAAGATTATATTCAGAGATCCTACCAAACAAAAGAATTAGTGCCAATACAATTATAGTATTTATCTCACAATTTACCTGAGAATTTCTCTTCCATAACGAAAATTGTCAAAGTTACCCATGTTTTCTAAGGGAATGAAAAATGAATTGGAAAATTAGATAAAAGTAGGTGTGGGAAGTATTTCTGCTTGCTCAGCCCTTCCTTTATTTGTTTGGGATTTTTGCTTCAGAGAACACAAACTCTGTTCTTTCTTTCGTCCCATAAATTTAAATTGTGGTGAGCACTCTGTGCAGTAATAAGAGGCCTATAGCTATCCAGCCAACTTCTGATAAGGTAAACTGCTTAATTGTGAGTCTTATATGAGGAAAGCCCATATTCACACACAGTGAAGTCATAACTTTGCTTCTAGGTTATAAAGGAAAATAGTGTTTTGATCTCTATCGGACTCTCTCAAGTCTGTTTCCTAGTGCTTTAAAGAGCTCAGAAAGAAAGAAAGAAGAAAGTTTCTACTTATTGGGTTCCTTCCTAATCTACAGGCACATATCTTTAAATCATTCACTGTTTACTGTATCTTGTTGGAGAAAAATATTTGTACACAAGTGGATCCTGGACCTCGAGAGCCGTCCCCACGAGGCGGGGAGTGAAGCCGGAGGAGCTGGATGGGAACATCGAACTGGATCTCAGTTTCAGATTGGCCTCTTTCACCTCCTGGGCAGCTATGAACTGAGAGGACCATTCAGAAATTTCTCAAACTAAAGCAAGAGGGAAAACTATGACTAAATGCGAGCAAATCCCGGGGGTCATTCTCAGTACCTTAGGATGGAAGAAGGAATTGGGTGGTCAACCACAGTATCCATGGACTTCATCTTCATACAGTCCATTTATCTCATGATGGAACAGCTATTCCAGGACTCTAGCTAGTCTCTTTTTCTGGGAACTCCTGAGAAGAAAAAGATTAGTGACATGAACTACTGTCTCTACTATCTCTATCACTGCAGGTAGTGGCCGTCTGTCTTCTCTTTCTCTCTCTCTCTTCTAATTTCTTTCTCTCTCTCTCTCTCTCTCTCATTTTAATACGGATTGAACCCAGGGTGCCTTGTCACTGAGCTATATTCCCAACCCTTTTTATTTTTTATTTTGAGACAGGTTCTCACAAAGTTGCTTCGGGCCTCACTAAGTTGTTAAGGCTGGCTTTGAACTTGAGATCCTCCTGCCTCAGCCTCCCTCCTGGCACACTGCTGCTAGTATTTGAGTTACAACTGACATCATCTCCCATGGTGGCTGTCTAATTCTTTTCTGCTCTCACAGGAAACATTTTTCCTGCTCTCTGTGGCTTGCCACATTTATTCACACAAAGTCTAATTGATGAGGGCTATTTAGCCCTGGTCATCATGTCTTCTCAGGCAGTGGTTGTGTGTCTTACACTTTTACCATCAACACTGGGCAGGTGTTCAAAAGATGACCCAGGGAATCGGCAATGAGCCCAACACTTTCTTTCCCGATCCCATCGTGTGGTCTTACTCCTTTTAAATCCCAATGACCAAAGTCGATTTCTCCTACCACCCTTGCCTGCTGGTCTCTTGGTGTGGTTGGTAGCCTTAACTAAAATTTTAGGCTCTTGAAATGTTCCATTATATTAAACAACTTCCAAAGTACAGAACCTAAAAATTTAGTGCTGACACATATACAATTTCTGCATGAGTTCAGGCTACCATAAGTAAATGCCACAGAGAAGTAAGCTTGTTTTGTCCCATTTGTCTTAGTTTTCTTCCAGAAGTGCATTTCCTGGTTCCTGTGAATGAAATCCCTCTAATCTACAATTAAAGCTGCTCTCTTTATTCCCTTTGGAATACATGTTACAAACTATATATTTTATTTATGTTTCATTGTCTACATACTGATTTCCTGAAGTCCGCACTAGATTGTACGTTAAGAAAACTTGCAATCTAGTTTGTTTTGTTCATTGTCTCATACCCCATGGCATCCTTATTACCTCGATAATAATATGTGGTCAACAAATAATAATAATGTAAATTAATAAGTGCATGAATGAGAAGAATCTTATAAAGTGTGATTTAGATATCAACCAAAACCACTGTTATTTTTAGGCTATATATGAAGTTGCCTCGATTTATATCATGTGTTACTGAAAGATGATTGCCTTATCAGACAATTTAAAAATTCCTTAGTGGGTGATATTATTTGAATCTTTCTAGAAGTTACTGCTTGGATCTGCTGTATTAATTTAATGTAGAATATAATCATTACTCCACTTGCATTATTACTTTTATACTTTACATTTCTCAGAGTTTTTAATAAGAAAGTTATAACATACTAGAAATTTTTAATATAGTACACATTATAATTTCTACTTTAAAATAAAATCACAGAAGGCACATACATATGTAGATGGCCATGGTGGATCCTGGATTGGATTCATAACATGTCAACTACAGGTAGAACTAAATATTGACACATCTGCTCTTGAAACCTCATTTAGTGCCTTGCTCAGATCAACCCCTGTACCCCACTTTGCTGTGATGTGTGGCTCCTGTCTTCTCTCACTTCTGTTTCACTCTAATTTAACTTGCCAATATAGTCAACCAGCTAGATAAATAAGTTGTATGTAAATCAATTAAGCAAATAAAGAGTTCTTCCACATTATTTTTGTCTTTTTAAAAATTTTTAATTGACATGTAGTAATTTGAGGAAATTGACTGACTCTAGATCCCCACTTTCCATTCAAATTCAAGCTTCAAGCCTCTTTAGAGATGTCCAAAGAATTTGAAATCTTTAAAATTAGTGTTTTCCAAGGCTAGTGCATTGCAATTTATTTCCTATGCTAAGACTTACCTCTGTATTCTTTTGTCTGGGTACTAAGGAGTGACATTTTCACTCTAACATAATGTAGAATTGCTTGCAGGTTACATGAAGCTTAAATAAACCTATCATATAGAGCATTATCCAAAAAAAAAAAAAAGTCTATTGGCTCTTGTAAAATGTGAGTAAAAAAAATCATACAAAGTTACATAAATTAAAAATCAAGAGGGGGCTGGGGATGTGGCTCAAGTGGTAGCGCGCTTGCCTGGCATGCGTGCGGCCCGGGTTCGATCCTCAGCACCACATACAAACAAAGATGTTGTATCCGCCAATAACTAAATAATAAATATTAAAAACTCTCTCTCTCTCTCTCCTCTCTCACTCTCTCTTAAAAAAAAAAAATCAAGAGGGAAGGCAAAAGGAAGGCCAGAGAACTTTATTATAAGATATATACTTTATATATAGTAATGCATCATATAAAATATGTAATATCTCATGTATATGACATTTTGTTGTAAAATGCACATCTGCTGTCAAAAGCTCTCTGATCCCATTTCTTCTCCATTCTCTTCAGATCAAACTAGCAGTTTTCACGCTCTGGTGTCTAAATCCACAGTTCTCACTCAGACAAATTTCCTTCTTATTTCTTTGCTTGGGACCATTTCTTATATTTATAAAAATGACTAACTGAGAATCCAAATCTTCAAGTCCTTTTTGTTTCATAATTCCAACTTCAAGTCCTTTCTTTCCTTCCATTTTACTAGAAGCAACCAAGATACCCAAGGCACTTCTTTAACAGTCTGTTTAGAAATCCACTCTGCTAAATTTTCAGTATCCTCAGTCACAAGTTCTACCACCCACATAACACTAATGCACAACACAATTCAGCCAACTTCTTTGCCTCTTTGTCTCAAGGATTATCTCTTTTCCACTGTCCAGTACCATGTTCCTCATTTCTATCTGAGATCTCATCAGAATGGCCATTGTTTTCCATTTTTTCTGCCAACATTCTGCACATGATTAGGTATTCTCAAAGAAAACAAAAATTTCCTTTACATCTTTTTGCTTTTGTTTCTGAGATCTCACCAGAATCACTTAAAATTCCCTTAAGAACGATCTCACTTTTTCAAGCATACACTTCAAGATTCTTCTGCTCTACTCAACATCCAGTTCCAAAACTATGCTCAATTTTTATTGTTGTTGTTCCTTTTTCCCCCATCTATTTATTACAGCAGTGCTTCACTTTCATGCCACCTCTGTCTTAGTTTGAGCTGTCATTAATAGTATATCAAAGACAGGTGGCTTAAAAACAAACATGTTCCTCTCCCAGTTCAGAAAGTTTGAATGGTCAAACTGGGTGAAGACCTTTTCCTAGTTTACAAACAAGTCACCTCCTTAGGCCACCACATAATAGACATGGAGCCAACCAGCTGTCTGGCCTCTTCTTTTAGGACACTGACTGTATTCATGAGTGTTCCACCCTCATTAACTAATTACCTCTTGAAGGTCTCGCCCTCTGAACATTATCACTTTGGAATTAGAACTTCAACATCAGTGTTTTCAAGGTCACAAACATGAGCTATTACAGTTGACTTGTATTAGATCATTTCTACCTCCAACGTATTGACACCCTTCCTGAGTGTATGGAAAAAAGAAGTCAATGACTTTGAAAATAAAAGTTGGCCTCCATTGACAGAAAATGAGTGATAGGTTAGGTCTATATAAGCAAATACAGCTATCTGCCACAAGAAAGGCCTTAATATATCTTTAAATAAACTCTATTAATTGTAGTATTTAAGTCTTCTACTCATTTTTAATTTTTAAAGTATCCGTTACCAGTTTTTGGAAGATAGAGAAAGGGATAATATTTTTTTACTGTAATTATAAATTTATTCATTTCTTCTTATTAGAATGTCTGCATGTGTTTTAAAAAATTAAATTTTGTTAGAAAGAAAAAAAATTAGTAACTCCACTCCATGCATTATTTCTCTTGGAGAAAGGCATTATCCTAGCATGTTAATCTTTGGGTTTTTATGTTCAAATTTTTAAGTGACTTATCTTCAGTTAATCAAAAGCATATATGTTATGTGGAGAGGATAAGGAGTTCATACAGAAAGAGTTGAGGTTAAATTTTTACATGTAAAGTAGTTCTATTTGTATTTAAGGTCTGAGAAGAGCAAAATAGGGAGTTTATAATTTTAAAAAATGAAGGCAGATATTGGTAGAACTTGTTCTCATAAAGCTTTCATACATTATATTAAATAATTTAGTTGTTGAAAATATCAAGCATGTTAATCAGTAAATTTAAAGGAATTAATATCTTATGAGGTATGGTACAAAGCCTTTTTATTGTGAAGCAAAATAAAAAATATTTTATGCACAATTATTGCATATTAGTTTAAAATATATATGAATGAAACATTCTTCACTTATTTGGCTTAGATTCAGGCTCTTACAAGACAAATACTGTTATGAATTTATAGCACATTATCATTAGTCTCATTGAATTTGAGAAGTTCATTGTAGTCTGGAAATGTGCTGACTTAATATCTCCAAAACAATCCTGCTAGTAAGATACTTAAATTGTTAAATAAACATAACCTTCATTTAAATTCAGATCCTCTATCACTATATATTCAGTAAGATCCTCATGGGACAAAATTAAGAAACGCAAGGATTTACTACAATAAGAACTTTAAGGATTAAATACAATAGGTTCTTAAAATTTAACTTCTATTTTACAATAGAAATTTCCCTCTCATTATAAACTTAATAGAAAATTGGACAAAATATATGAAACCATTTTCAGAATGGACAGCACAGAGCCAAGAGTGGTGGTCCTTGAGAAGGGACGTGCAGTTTTCAGGCAGTAGCCTGAGAGTTGGCACACAGACTGCCCTGGTGACTTTACAACTGAAGAGGCAGAGATCATACTTCACTAAAGACTAAATGCTGGAATATTCTCGGCAGAATACCAGAAATGAGGCCGCTGGACAAAGGATGAGCCCCAGAGATCTTCATCATAGTGCACGTGGCTCTTCCTCTGGATAGTAATCGGTGCAAGGAATTAGAGCTTAAAAGTCCCCAAGATCAAGATAAGGGCCACCAGTGAAGAGAAGGTCAAGGCACTCCTGACTGGGCCCAGGCACTGCTTCTGTTGCCACTGGCCAGTGTCAACACACCTCCCAATACGCAGGGCACAGAGAGGACACCAACAAAGGGCCAGTTCCCAATCCTGGGCTAGATTATTCATTAAGTAAAGCACATTGCAAACACATCTCAAGGCCTAAAATAAATATACAGACAAGACCAATCTGCAGTCACTTATGTGTGTGCCAGAACAAAGTCTAGCACTCTCTCGGCATAACAGAAGACAAAATCCATGAGGTGAGCAGCCAAGCAAATACGATTGACAAGGAGAGAAGAAAGAAAATGTGAAGTATGAGGAGAGGAAAAATGAACCAACAGAAATCACTGACAAGGTGGAAAAGCACAGGAAAACCTTAAACCATGCATCGTAAATATGATTACAGAGCTTAAGGACCTAAAGGAAAACATGCACAGGAGACCAAGAAAGATGTTTAAAAGCAAGAATGGAATTCTACATTTTAAAAATGTGCTATTTGAAATTAAAACTGGACATATGATAATTATGAAAACTAGAATAAAATGTCAAAGGACCTGAGGGCATAAGAATGGAGGCTGTCCACATTGAAAACATAAGGCTGAAAAAAGGAAAAGAGTAGAGCCATGACACACATGCTACACATCCATGATTTCTAGACTGAAGAGGAGGAGAGGAAAAATGCATTTTTAATAAAATCATGATGCTAATTTTTCTGAATATATTTTATTTTTTTTATTGGTAGTTCAAAACATTACAAAGCTCTTGACATCATATTTCATACATTATATTCAAGTGGGTTATGAACTCTCCCCACAACAGTCACTAATATGGCATCATGTAAAAATGTGGTTGTGTAACCCATGTGATTCTGCAATCGGTATTTGGGGTAAAAATGGGAGTTCTGAATATATTTTAATCTGCAACATTCCAGCTATAAGAAGGTAAAAGAAATAACAAGTATACTTTAGCAGAACAAACATAAAATAAACCACCCCAAGGAAAGGAGAATAAGCACAAATAAATCACAGCAAGCACATCAAAAAGCTAAAATCAAACTGATAGAAGGAATCTACTGAAATAGTCAGAAAATAAAAATAATAATAAGCACTGGATAGTAAGGGAGAAAGATAAGAATTAAATGCCAAGACATCTGCATCCAGTGAAAAACAATCTTTGAAAATGAAGAAAAATCAAAATAATTTTAGAAAAATGAAATCTGAAAGAAGTTTTGACCTGTATTGAAAGAACATTTTAAAGAATTTTTTCAAATAAAAAGGAAATATTAGCAAGTGGAAATTTGTATATACACAACTGAATGAAGAACACCATAAAATATTACGTGGGTGCATCCATATGAGAAACTTCATTTCTTATTTTATTTATTTATTTATTCATTTATTCATTTATATTTGGTACCAGGGATTGAGCCCAGGGATGCTTAACCACTAAGCCACATCCCAAGTCTTTGTTGTTGTTGTTGTTTTGAGACAGTCTCACTAACTTTCTTAGGGCCTTGCTAAGTTGCTGAGGTTGGCCTCAAACTTATGATCTTCCTGCCTCAGTCTTAGTGAGCCGCTGGGATTACAGGTGTATGCCAGATTTTATTTCTTATTTTAAATGTCTTTAGAAGATAAGTACCATGGATTTTATACCTTAAAAGCGATGTGATGTAAAGAATAGTATACAATATAAGAGAGCTAAGTTGGAGTACGTGATGTAAGTGTCTTCAGCAATATGTCGAGTTCAGTATTATTTCAACGTGAATTATAGTAAGTTTAGGATACATATTATAAATCCAAGAGTAACCACTAAGAAAACTTGTACCTAATAAGACAATGGAGACGCAGAATGTAAACAAGTCTTTAACAGAGGGGAAAAATCAGGGAAGCTGAAAAGAAAGGGTTGCATATCAATGCTAAACAAAACAAGGTGGCACATTTAAAACCATTTGCCTGGAAGTAAGTATTCTAAACAAGAACTGTAGATGTAAACATAATTGGAGGTGCAAATAATTCAATTTTTTCTTATCCACATTATAAAATAAGATAGCTAATTTAATTTAACTATATTATAAATAAAAGTGTTTTAAATATTATTAAAATATTTCAAATATTAGTTAAATCGATATAAAATTTATTAATGACATTTATTGTTTTTTGTAAATCACTGAAATCCTGAGTGTAGTTTGGACTTAAGGCACAGGTTTCCAATGTGAAATTAGACTAGGTACATTTCAAGGGTTTAACAGTCACATGTGAATATTGGCTGCCCATTGGAACAGTGCAGGTCTAAACACACGAATAAAAAGACAGAAGTGATTATGTTAATTTAAAAATACTAAACTATTTATTGTTTACACGAAAGTGCTTAAAATTGCAAAAGGTAATACGATAGTTAAAAATGAGAAAGCATACCGGGCAAACACCAATTTGAGAATGCTGGAATTGATGTATTAATATTGGGCAAACTAGACTTCAGAACAAGACATATGACGAGGGATAAAGTGAGACCTTTCATAATGATAAAGGGCTCATTCATCAAGAATGCGTAATGAACTAATTTGTCTAAGTATCTAAAAACAGAGCCTCAAATAGAGGATAAAGCAAAATCAACGGGAAATTCTGAAGCTACTTTGCAGTTATAAGATATTGAAGATTATAAGAGGAAAAAAGGTTAACTTTAAAAATCAAAATATATTAATGCAATATAGATTTAGTACCGCAAGAATATTTAATTTACCTGTCATTGCACATTTTATCTGAAATACTACCTATTCTATTCACTGAAGATAACATTGTGTTCATACTTTTAAGACGTTTTCTCTTTTTTTTCATAATTATTTCAGAGATAATAGAACAACTATAATTTATATGCATGGATTTTGATGTAAAGACCCATATTACACCATGTTTTTGCTTAGAGTTTATTTTCATCTGTATGCTATCTTGAAAGGAATAGATGTAACATAAGTTTGTTGTAACTATAGTATATTTTGAATATTATAATGTAAAAATAGATAAAAAATACCGATTATAGCTATGTGCCATTGAAATATTTAATATCTGATTTGAAAACCCAAAATAGCTAATGTGTTTTAATGAAATGCAGGGATAAATTGGATGGAAGGAATTATATTAGAAGACAGAAATATTCTATGCCAACCCCTAGGCTTGGTGCTGTAATAAATTATCTCATTAGAGTCTCATAACGAGCTCTTGAAGGATATATCAATGCTCATTTCACAGATGAGGTAGTGGGTGCTGAAAGGGTTGAGCCAACTTCCAAAATATAGCACTCATTTTTTCTGAGAGTAATTCTCATACATTCCCAGCTCTACTGTTCTGTCTTTAGTGAGTGACAAGTAAAGAAAGCTCATTGGTATCAATCCCTCTAGCACTGTTTTCAAGTATAATTAATAAAAATCCAGATGCTAAGACAAGGTCTGCCTGAGCTATGTATGTGGCTTTAAGAGTGCATTCCTGGTAGTGGACTGTGACAGAAATCCCTCCACATGTCGACTGTCCTCAGCAGCAGTGGCAAAGCATCACAGAGTTTTCTCCGTCATTTGATCCCAGAAGCCGTAGTTGATGAAGCAGAATGGATAGTTTTTGTATGATTATGTGGCATATTGTATATTCATATCATATCAATAAGCACAAAATATGTATCAGTAAATACAAATTCATCCTATTGCCTTGGGAACACACTGTGCCACAGAGTGTGGTTTCAGTCCCTATCAGTTCAGCCATAAGAAACCTCCAGTTTTTCTGGATTACTGAGCTTTATTATTACATTTGAGAAATTTGATGAGCCTGAATTATATTGGCAGGTGTAAAATCTCTTCACTAAAAAAAAATGGTCAGAATAGACACCCCCTCTCTACTCCATCACTCCAGGACACAGTACTCAAATCTTGAAACTAAATTGATAAACATATTCAACTGCACTCATTCTTGGACATAACAACATGCAAATTGTGCTTCTGTGCTGTTCTCACTAGGTAGATGAATGGACTCTGGAGTGTGAAAGACTATGTTTCGTTTATAAAATCTGTGACTTCCAGCATGTTAGTTTCTATTTTAGAGTATATCTACTCATAAACAAAAAGTAAAAAATTTATCAGTTTTCTCTCAAAATAAACTATAAAAAACTTTGTTCCTAACCAGAGATGACAAATTAATTCCCCTTCTTCCTTTTCTCACCTGTTTTGAAATACAAATTAAATATATTATAGGTCATCCTAAAGGAAATAGGTGACCCACAGCCTGAAAACTTGAAACAACTTAATTCCTTCTTGATCATAAATCAATAAAAATAGATGGGTGATTAGTTTAAGCCAGTGGATCACTTTAAGTGATGAAGTTATTTCTCTTCCTACCCATATTTACTTTTATCCCAAGCGTTCTGAATACCTTGTTTAATCACAAAATCCACATAAATGGCTGGGGATCTATCTCAGTGGAATAGAGGTTGCTTGGCATTCCTGAAGCTCCAGGTTCTATCACTAGTACTAGGAAAAGAAAATTCCACCTAAAAATTGGAAAACTATGGTCAAACAACGTGTTGACCTATTGACCTCTCTACATTAAAAAAATGCCGTCTGAACAACAAATAGTTTTATAAAAGTTATATCATGGATTAAAAATTATCATCAGATTTTAAAAATATTGGGAGACCTGAATAAATTGTCTGTTGTTCTTGCTTAAATTATCATTTAATTTGACACAAATAATCTTGAGTAGAGTTCATGTAATTCACTTCTTGTCCTGAACACTGACTGCATTACTCCTGGTAAGATGGTTTCTTTGTCAACATGCCACCCAGAGCAGGCCTCAGGTTCAGCTGTGTGAATGGCATTTCTTGAGATGCCAGGGCCAAATCAGTGTTGCCTTAGGCAGGAGGTCTTCGCTTCATGGCCCCTGGTAATTAGGACTTTAGGGGTTTATTTTTGCATGGCCTAAAAACAATATAAAACTGAAAATATATTAAAACAAAACAGATTTGTTGAATGACAGATATCAATATTTATTTGGAATAAGTGAAATTCATTAAATATAATATGACATAAAATATCATCAATATTGCAAAGCTTTCAATACTACATTGAAAGACATGTTATTTATGAAACCTGATATTATTTGAAGAAAATTACCTATTGCAGTTTCATTTTAAAAGGCAACCTGAGATTGAATTTTACAGCGTAGGTGTGAGATATATCAACTATCTTCTTTTAATTCTGTAAGTCCAATTCATTCCCAATAATAGGTTCTGCTGATGGAAACTCATTTTCTTATTTCATACATGTGAAATGTAATAACACTTGAAACCAAGTTCTGGTATACATAAATCAATATTTTCAACTATAAATGTCCTTTTCCCTACAGGTTTTGCTACTTTTGATTTAAGAATCGTCATGGTTCAAAGTACAGGCTCATTCTTTGGAGAAGCAGCTTATTCACAACAAAATAATCACCAAAGTATGAGTCAGCATATAATTGTCCCTATAGGGTAGGTAGCTGTATGTTAGAAATCTATATAAAAATCCCCATAAAAGAGTTTTTATTTTCTGGGGCAGAACTAAAATCATTAAAGAGTACTAATGACATATTTGAGACACCAAATGAGATAAATAATTTACAATGGTCTAGAATGTTATTGTTAAGATAATGTTATGCAATATTAACAGTTAATCTTGCTTTCCCAAAGATCTGAAATAGCATACAGCTTTGCTTGAGTGCTAATTGTGAGTTTTTTAAATGGTTTTAATGCCTTTCTATATCTTTACAATACAATCATTACACAAAGATAAAGCCATCAACGATTTAAAGATGAAGTAGGCAGCTACTTATCTTATTCACTAAATCATGTAGGTTATGGAACCTCACTGAAATGTTTAACTTAAAATATTTAACTAGTCTATGTGGAGACAAATTAATAAGAAAGCAGATCAACTAATGCTCAAAAGGACATTCCTATTTTAATTTCTATTGCATCCAATCACTTAAATACTCTGCATTTGCCTGTTTATTTATTTATTTTTAATTATACTTGACAGTTGAATTCATTTTGTTATAGTTATACAAGCATGAAATATATCTTATTCTAGTTAGCATACCTTTCTTGTAGATGCTCATGATGGTAGGATTCAATGTGATGTTTTCATATATGTACATAGGAAAATTATGTCAGATACATTTCATTGTCTTTCCTTTTCCTATCTCCTCTATTCCCCATTGTCTAATCTATTAATCTTCTATCCCCCCGCACCACCACCATCACATACACACACTGTTGTGGTTTGATTTCCACATATCAAAAAAAAAAAGTTCAACTTTTTAATTTTGGGGACTGGCTTAATTCACGTAACATGATAGTGTCCAGATCCATCCATTTACTGGCCAATGTCATAAAATCATTCTTTATGACTGAGTAATACTCTTGTGAATATATATCACATTTTTTAAATTCATTCATCTGTTGAAGAGAATCTAGGTTGTTTCTATAACTTTTATAAATTGACCTGCTATAAACATAGATGTGGCTTTATTACAGCAGTCTGGTGGTTTTAAATCCTCTGGATATATACTGAAGAATGGTGTCACTGTGTGATATGGTGGTTCCATTTCAAGTTTTCTGGGAATCTTCATACTGCTTTCCAGAATGTTTGAACCAACTTACAGTACCTCCAGCAATGTATTAGTATACCTTTTCCCCAACATCCTCACCAATACTTATTGTTTACTTGTATTGTGGATAATTTTCATTCTAACTGGCATGACAACATAATTTTACACTTAGAAGACCCAAAACCTCCACTAGAAAACTTCAAGAATTTATAAATAAATTTAAAAAATTACCAGGACCAAAAAAATAGCACTCATATACAAATTGTGTTCCTATACTTCAATGAGTAATCAGCTGAAAGACAAATTTGGAAATCCATCCCATTTGCAATAACTTCAAAAACTAACATACTTAGGAATCAATTTTACAAAAGTGGTGAAAACTACAGGACATTAAAGAAATGAAATTTAAAAAGACCTCAGAAAATGGAAAGACCTTCCGTGTTTTAGGATAGGAAGAATTAATATTGTCAAAATTGCTATACTACCAAAAGCATTATACAGATTTAATGGAATTCCCATAATATTTGCAATAATGTTATTCATAGAAATACAAAAAAGTAATGAAATTCATTTGGAAAAATAAGAAACTCAGAATAGCCAAAAGAATCTTAAGAGAAAAAGGCAAAGCAGGAGACATCACAGTTCCAGACCTTAAATTATATGGTAAAACTATAGTCACAAAACCAGCATGCTATTGGAAACAAAACAGGAAAGAAGACCAATGGAACAGAATAGAAGACAGAATCAAGCCCACAAAAATACAGTTATCTCATACTAGACAAAGATGCTAAAACCATACACTGAAGAAAAGAGCCTCTTCCACCAATGTTGCTGGGAAAACTGGAAATCCATATGCAGTAGAATGATGTTGAACTCTTGTCTATCACCCTGCACAAAGTGAATCAAAGACCTAAGGATTAGACCAGAAACCATGCACCTACTAGAAGAAGATGGTGTCCCAACAATCTAACATATTGACTCGGGAACTGACTTCCTTAACAAGACTCTGAAAGCACAAGAATTAAAACCAACAAAAAATGGTTTACATCAAACTAAAAAGCTGCTTCACAACAAATGAAATAATCAAGAACATGAAGAGAGAACCTACAGAAATGGAGAAAATAATTTCCAAGTACACCTCAGATAGAGCATTAACCTCCTAGATCTATAAAGAACCCCCAAAAAAATTAACACCAAAACTAACAAACAAATAAACAGATAATTCAATAAATAAATGGCCAATGGAACTAAATAAACACTTCACAGAAGAAGAAATGCACATGTTCAACAAATATATGAAAAAATGTTCAACATGTCTAGCAACTAGAGAAATGAAAATCATTCCAATTTCTTGACAGGAACATGCACATAGTTACAAATAAAAGGTTGACAAAAAAAGTTGAACACTGTTATTCTTCTGCCTTCTGGTAAGTCCAATATAGACAGAGCAACTTGTCTGGTTTTCCCCAGACTGAGCGGTTCCTGGGATTTGGATCTTTCTGACAAATTGAAATAGTCATCTGGGTATTCCTGATTTTACTTCCTTATGTCATACAGGTAGCATTAAGCGTGTTGAAGATCAATTTCTTGTTCTTACAGAGGCTGTTTCTGAAATTTCAATAGGGCCCAAAGTAGAAAACTGATAGTTATCAACGACATACTCAGTTCTTCACAGTGCCTAGATACTGCAGCTTCTGAACATTTACTGCATAACAAGATGGAACTTGTGGCTTTCTAAGCCTATCAGATTCTATTCCCTACTTGATGATCAAATAAATAAAGGCTCTGAAATAAAGCATTTGTTTTTAAGTGAGTTTCTGCTTGAATAGAAAGAGTGACTCTGAAGTATGAATATGGATCAGTATGGAGGAGCCCCTTAAACCAGAGATAAAGTGTTATTTGGGTAAGAAAACTCAGGATTTTATCATATAAGTGAATTCAGAGATCAAAATAAAATAAAAAATTAAAAGGTTAGGACATATTCCTGTGATGATGTATTTCTACTTCACACTGTCACTGACTTCAAATAAATATATAGAAAACTCTCAGAATATTTTCAGGAGTTAGACTCAGTGAACTTATATTTTGCTATACTTCTTATATACTAAGAAGTAAGTAAAAAGTTTTTTCCAACGTAAAATGGTGATAATAAAAGTGAATGTTTTATAGTATAATGTTTCATAGTATTAAATAAGTGAGTTAACATTTGAGGAGTGCTTAGTAAAGTGCTTCGTACATAGAAGAATCCTAACTATTTCCAAATGCTACTAGGATTGCCTTTGGGCATTATGCAATATATCAGTATACTAACTGGTCAACAGCATGGTTTATGGTGTCCTGCCACCCACACTAGAATCTAGGCTCTATCATTTAATATATTGAGAAAATAATAAATGTATCAGGTTTGTTTTACTTTATAACTTATTACTAACAATAAGGCCCACTATAGAGAATTGGTAGAGAATTTACACATAATAAATATTATTGTTATTATTATTTCTGTGAACTAGAGGTAAGTGAAAAAGACTTATCAAAAATCAATTTACCCTGAAGACATGGAATGGGTGATTTTTAACAGTCTGATTTTGCATGTCTACTAGTAATTACTTACTTCTATGGTAAAGGGGGGGCGATTAAGGAAGCAGTACCAATTGAAAATAACTATGGGTTCAAAAGGAAAATGTGAATGACAGAAGCTTATTAGAAGCAGGAAAATAGTGTTTCACCTAAAATATTAGAGAGTGTGTATATAACCTAAAATAATTAAAATGAAAATATGGTAGATTCTTGACCTATATGAACTGTACCTCTTTTAATAACTTGCGATAATTTTTCAGCCTCTGTTCACGGATTATGTTCAGTATTTGTTTCTTTCTTTTTAGATATTTTCAAAAATATATGTCAGAAAATATTTTATTGACAACTTAAAAAATAAGATCCTAGTTTCCAAAACTTGACAACTATATTAAAATCGTCAGAATTAATTTATCCATTCTGGTTCAGTCTGAAAAGCATTTCATTTTTCAAATGTAAAACACATAAATTAATAATTTAAATATGAAATATTTAAAATAAATATTAAATGATACTTTTTTGTAGGAGCATTGGTCATGAGATTTAAGCTATTTCAGTATTTGTTAAGAATATTGGTAACTCTTTATATAGATTAATATATGTTATCCAAGTTTCTAAATGCCAGAGGAAGAGAAACATTTAATTTTTCAACTGTTGTTGGATTAAAAGATAGTAAAGTTATCAAGGTATTATTTTCCCTGGAGTTAGGTAATTCAACTTTTTTGGTCTGTACATACACAGTTATGCAAATGACTCATCTCTTTTTTCACAAGACAATTTTACTTATCTAACAGGATAATTTTCTTTCAAGTCATCACATTTTACCTACATGATTTATTTTTTTACCATATCTAACACCTCTTGTTGTAATCTATTCATAATTTTTGTTTACATTAAATATTTTCTTTTATATTTAAGTCATTTGTACAAAAATCTGGGGTTTGCCAAAAAATTTATCTATCCCCTTTGCTCTAAATTCAAGTCCTTTGGTCTTGTTTTACACATTGATTTTCAAAATTAAGGATAGCCATTCAGAAAACCGCATGGAAGATATCTTCTAGTGTTCAAAGGTCCTTTATCTTCTGTGAGATTGTGTTTCTCAGTCAAATGAGATGGTATTTTTTGCTCAAATATAAGCTCTTTGCATCTGCTTGCTGTTGAACTTAAGAGAACAAACACTTATCTCTACAAGATAATTATTTCAAAATTTTGGTAGGGAGAAAATAGAAGCAATATTTTTATAGTACAGATAGAGAAAGTTTTTATTGTATCTCCAACACAATATGGAATTAGTGATAGATAAATGTAGTATTAATTATATTTATATTTTAATTACATTATAATTATATTACTCGTTAGTATTGAGAGATTTTTACATGTCTGGGTCCACAGCTTCTGCACAATCCCTTCTATTTCTATACTTTTAATACTTTCTTTACCAACAAATTGCAAACTCATTTCCTAATTTTCTTCCAACACAGCACTAAACCGACCTTAGATTGCTTTGCCCTATTTATTAGTAATTTCATTTGGGTTTCTTCATTATTTTTCCATGGATAAGGAATCCATAACCACAGGGAGCATGGAGTGACACATGTTAAGTTTAAATAATTTTAAAAATTGTCTGATATTGACAAATAAATATTTTTATTTTACTTGGTAAAAAAGTTAAATAAATAGCAAGCTCCATTTCTTTGTGATATTTCTCTTCCCTTTAAGTCTTGATAACAGATTAATTCCAACAAATTTTGCCTATTTAAAGCACTTGCTATATGCTGATAAAAACACGCAGAGATGGCCCCCCCAAAAAATCACCTGTGTCTCTACATAATACCAGTGAATAATCCAAAAGAAATGGAGAAAGTAGTTCCATTTACAATAGTTTCTCAAAGAACTAAATGTACAAAGATAAATAGAACCAGGGAGGCAAAAGTCTTGTATACTCCAACTTAAAAATGATTGTCATAAAAAAATAAAGATAATAAAAATAAATGAAAGTAATTCCATGTTCATGGATAGGAAGATTTAATATTTTGAAGATGGCAGTATTAACCAAAGTGATCTCCACATTCAATAAAATTCCTATCAAATGCCACACATTTTCAGAAACGGGAAAGAAGGTCCTCAAATTCAAATGAAATTGCTTGAGGCTTGAGTAGACAAACCATCCTAAAAAAGAAGAAAACTGTTAGGATTCTAATATTATTTACTTCAAAGCTATTGTGATTAAAGCAAGATGGTACTGAAATCAGAACATACGGTCAACTGATTTTTAACAAAGGTGCCCAGATCACTATATGGAAGAAGGACAAAGTTATCATGAAATGATTCTGAGAAAACTGGGTATCAATTGGAAAAGAATGAATTGAAACTATTATTTTGTACCATATACAAAACAAGATCTAAAGGGATCAGAAACCTTTACATAAGTGCTGAAACTATGAAACTCTTACAGAGAAACATTGGGGGAAATCTTTTTGATATTGGATTTGGTAATGATTTTGTCAGTCATGGCACCAAAAAACAAGCTAATAAGCAAGCTGATAAATTAACTGGACTTCAATATTAAGAACTTTGTGTGCATCAGGGCACACTATCAAGAGTGAAAAGCTTTCTGCTGTTAAGTTTTTTAGTTCTTTGTATATCCTGGAGATTGTATAGCTCTATCTGAGGTGCAGGTGTTAAAGATTTTCTCCCATTCTATAGGCTCTCTGTTCACATTGTTGATTTATTTTCATTTGTTATGAAAAATATTTTTTAATTTGATGCCACCCCATTTATTGATTCTTGATTTTATTTCTTGCACTTTGGGAGTCTTACTGAGGAAATCAGTTTCTGAACCAAATGGTGGAGAGTTGGGCGTACTTTTTCTTCTAGAAGGTGTAGGGACACTGGTATAATGTCTAGGTCCTTGATCCACTTTTGTCTGGGCAGTGAGTAAATCGTTGCTTTGAACTATGTAACCTGGACAGTGAGACACTGCTTCTGGGAATCTTGACTTGCAAAAGGGCTGAGAGATAAGCCCATTTGCAAGTGACTCCTGCTGATAGGAAGAATTTCATGCTTGTCATGGAATTTACTAGTTTAAAAGCCTTGAATTCGAGTCCCAGTTAACCAGGTGTAGCAGAGACAGGTGTGAACTAAGCTGGTTTGCTCACAAACTTCATCCTGTTTACCTCAAAGAAACCTGTCCACAGTGAATCACTTTGATGTTTCTACCTATATAACAAACACACCAAGTCTTGCTCTTTGTTAAGCCAGACTTCATTAGAGCTGGCTTACCACCATGTCCTGCTTCTACTTACAAATGAGTTTTGTCTTCATTTTTATAATGTCTTTCTTTCTGTTTTTTTTTTCTTTTCTTTTTTTCTTTTTTTGTACAAAGGACTGAACTCAGAGGCACTTGACTTGACCACTGAGCCACATTCCAGGCCCATTTTGTATTCTATTTAGAGACAGGGTCTCACAGAGTTGCTTAGCAGCTGGCTTTTGCTGGCTTTGAACTCTCAACCCTCCTGTCTGAGCCTTCTGAGTAACAGGGGTTTTTATAATTTCTAATTTTCCTAATTCAACCCACCACCTGCATTCGGAGAATTTTTCACTTGCCATGCAGATGGTAGTGGAACACTTTGAGTTGAGTTTTGTGCAGGGTGATAAATATAGGGGTTCAGTTTCATTCTTCTACATAGGGATTTCCAGTTTTCCCAGCACCATTTGTTGAAGAGCCTATCTTCTTCCATTTTATTTTTATGGTGCCTTTGTCTATGAGTATGTGATACCTGTATTCCTGTGGGGATGTCTCTGTGTCTTCTATCCTGTTCCATTGGTCTTCATGTCTGCTTTGGTGTCAATGCCGTGCCATTTCCGTTACTATATCTCTGTAGTATAATTTAAGGTCTGGTATCGTGATGCCTCCAAGAACTCAAAAATGTAAACACCAGAAAAACAAATAACAGAATCAATAAATAGGCAAGTGTACTGAACAGACACTTCACTTGAGGAGAAATACGAATGTCAAATAAATACAGGAAAAAAATGTTTAACATCTCAAGCTATTAGAGAAATGTAAATTAAAACTACATTGTGATGGCATCTCACTACAGTCAGAAGGGCAAATTTCAAGAATGCAAGTAACAATAAGTGTTGGTGAGGAAGTGGGGAAAAGGATTCACTCATAGATTTCTGATTAGACTGCAAATTGGTGCAACCACTATGGAAAGCAGGATGGAGATTCCTTAGAAACCTTGGAATGGACCACCATTTGATCCAGTTGTCCTTGGTTTACTCCCAAAGGACCTTACATCGGCATAGTACGGTGACGCAGCCACATCAATCTTTTAGCAGCTCAATTCATAATAACCAAGTTATGGAACCAAACTAGATGCTCTATAACAGATGAATAGATAAAGAAAATGTGATCTATATATTTGTGTACACACACACACCCATACACTCACACACACACAAACACTGGAATATTACTCAGCCATAAAGAGGAATGAAATGATGGCATTTGTCAGTAAATGGGTGGAACTAAAGAACATCATACTAAGTGAAATAAGTCAGTCCCCGAGCATCAGAAGCCAGATGTTATCTCTAATATGTGGATGCTTACCCAAAACAAGGGAGAGGAGAGAGGGAAAGTATAGTCAATAATTGGATGAAACAAAGGGGAATAAAGGGACATGAGGAGAGATGGGTATAGGAAAAACAGAAGAATTAATCAGATGTAACTTTCCTATGCTCACATATGAATACATGAGCGTGTAACTCCATATCTTATATAACCACAAGAATGAAATTCTAATTAGAATAAGTTGTACTCCATGTACATATAATATGTCAAACTATACTCCACTGTCATGCATATCTAAAAGTAACAAATAACCAAAAACATTGAAAAGGAAACCCACTGAATGAGAAAAAAAATGTTTTCAAACTATGTGCCTGCTGAGTTATTAATAGCAATATGTATTTCAAAAGTTCTAAAAACAATAACAACAATCAACCTGATTTAAGTATGGTCAAGAGACTTAAACAGACATTTCTCCAAAGAATACACATTAATAATCATTAGGGAATCATTAGGGAAATTCAAATCCAAACCGCAGTGAGATACTTCATACCTATTCAGAAGGATATAATAAAAACAAAAGTGAAAGATGAAAACATTGTTGGCAAAAATAATCTTCCTAGGATTATACTGCTCTTGGACCTTGGCTAGATGCTTCCACAATTTCTTGCCTCTTGACAACCCAGGATATCACTTGACAGTGGGCTTCTTTAAAGAATGTGAAAGAAGAGGAGAGCAGGAGTACAAAATGAGGACAGAAGTCAAAGTCTTTTAAAACTTAATCCCAGAAATGTCATGCTCTCCCATTGTACTCTAGTTGATAGAATTCATTATTAATATCCATTTGTATTACACAAGGTGGAGACTCAATAAGAATATGAAAACTGGGACATTAAAATAGCTCAAAATATCTTAGAAATCAGTCACCACAGGGATTTAATTCTTTCACAGAACAATAATGCAACAGTTAACAATGATGGCTCATTCATAGAAATGTGTTGTTACATGATTTCACCAGGCAAGCAAAATAGTGTGGAGTCACCCAAACCCAGATGTTGTCGACCAGTCACATTCTGTGGCCTCAATGCATTCAAGAGTCCAGGCCAACTTGGGGATGAGTGAGGAGCTGCCAGGGTAGCATGGCACACTGACTTATAATAAACATCTTTATGAGTCGAAAGAATAGGACTACATAACAATAAATTTATAGTATGGTAAACACATAACACAGCAACATGGTCATTATTATCATATATTATGTACTGAACATAATTGTACATGCTCTACTTTTATGACTGGAAACACAGTGACTTTTTATACACTAGCAACAACACAAATCCACAAATCATGTATTGTTCTATGACTTTAGGATAACTATAACCTAGAACCTTGCTAGACAATAGAATCTTTTCAGTTCTGTTATAATCTTATTGGATCAGTATTGTTGAGCAGTTCATTGCTGACACAATGTTATGCAGCACATGACTGTATTTATGTATGTTTTCCCATGAAGATATTAGCTGATTTAAATACCCTAAATTGCTTAGATTAGTTTATGCTTCAAACTAATATTATTCCCATTTAATATTTAAAGTTTGTTTCACTAAATTAAGTAATTATTATGATTTATGTATCCATACAAAATAAAATGACATAGTATACCCTAATAGCATGTTAGTTTAAACAAAATCTCTTGTATCTATAATTAATTTAAAAATTGGGATTATATTAAATTGACATAATTAGTGAAAATTCATTTGATATCCATATAATTTCTTAGATTGAACATGAAAACTAGTGAATTTAACTTTATGTATTTTGCTTTTGTAGATTGCTATTAAAGTGGTATATCATTGAATCGGTTAATAACTATAATCATTTTTGTCAATTTGAAGTGTAAATCATGACAGTTTTATATATATGAATATATAATAGCTATATTAATGGCTTGCTTATATGATAAAATATTTGGGTATGGAGACAATTTTGATTTGATATTCTACCTCTCACTTTTCCCTAACCTGTAATTTATAGTAAGTAATATAGATATTATTTTCATTAATTATTATTAGGACTAAGATTGTACAAATAAGAATTATAGGCAAATACAAATATTTGTGTGTTTTTTCAAGTGAATAAAAAAGTAGTTTCATACTAAAAAAAAATAGTTTGGTCCAGAGTATAAAGGACATAGTGAAAAGCAAATAATGAGGTGCTTTAGCAAATAGTAGAATGTTTGAAGAAATTGAATTCTATTGCTTTTTCATATAATATCTGAATATTTATAGGATATTTAATATGTCAAAAATTGACAAAGTTTTCTCACCCTCAACCTATTTATTTTAATAAAATTAATTCATCAAAGTTTTAGTGCCAAATATTACATTAATGGAAAATTTGAATTTAGCTTTGGCTTTGTGTCTTTTAAAATTATAAATTTGTCTTTGAATTGCTCTTTACAAAAAGTAATAAAGTTTCATTCTTCCTCCTCCATGTAACCTGTATTTTGAGGAGAATTTATGTATCTTGCCGGAATAATTGTTTGTGACGGTTAATTATTCATGTCAACTTAACTAGGAATATTGGGCCAAATGTTGTTCTGTGTATACCTGTGAGGGTGTTTCTGAATGAGATTAACATTTGAAACCTTTGAATTGGCAGAATGAGTAAGGCAGACCTCTCTACCTAATGAGTGTGGGCTTTATCCAATTAGTTGGAAACCCCTTAGAAACAAAAGGTTGGGAAAGAAGGAACTTCCCTGAATGACTAGTTGAACTGTAATATGGTTTATTTTTTTCTGGCTTCAGACTTGAACTGAAATAAAGGCTCCTTTTGGGTCTAGAGCCTGTTGACTTTCTGGTTTTCAGACTGGAACATACTATACTGGCACTTCTAGTTCTAAGGCTAGAACTATAACACTGACCCCCATGGAAATCTTGCAGTTCTTAGGACTTCGTAACTGACCAAACCAATTCCTTACAATAAACCTTTCTATATGTGTTGTTAGACCTATCACTCTGGAGAAACCTGGATAATGCCATGTTAATATGTGACTGGTTATTTAAAACAGCAGAAACAAAGTACTGGTTCTTTATTTGTGAGTCAAGTATGGTTTCTTAGAATAATGTAGTAAGGACTTTTACATTCATTCTGTTGTTACTTTGTTTAAATATCCAAGTGTTTCAATCTAATTATTATTATTATTTAATGAAGAAACTCATTCTCTGTTAACTTTTTGATACTTTTTTTTAAATATTGGATCATAAATTCAGAAAAAATAAATTCTGAAAAAACAAATCTCTTATATCTAAAACAAATTTTAAGTTTATCCAAAACACAATCCTGATAAAATCATGAATATTTCGTTTTTTTCCAATAAGTGATGAAAATAATAAAAATTGCAGCACACTTATGTATTTTTTAATTAGGTTGTAAGCTTTGCAAAAACAACATAAGACGAGGTATTAAAGAAGGAGAGAGTGTAAGAATTAGACTCTAACTTTTTATAAATAAAATGTTAATAATGTACGTATTTCTGAAATTTGACCCTTTATATAGCGAAGATTGACATTTATTTATGTTCTTCTATGACATATTTTTTCTTTCCTAGAAATATTGATCAAATCCTAAGGTATGTTTATGTACTGTACTCCCAAAGAGAATTTTATTCTTTTGCATTGTGATCTGATTGAACACACTAAATAATTCTGTAACAACTACATAATTTAGTCTTTGTCATTCACAGATAATGTATGCTACATTCTGTTGTTTACCTAAAGGCTCTGTTATAATTTATAGGCAAGCATTTGTGTTTTCAAAAAGGGCAATCTTAGACCTCATGGAAATTGTCATACTTCATTTATGGTAGCAATAGTTTTCCAAGTTGACAATGCTTAAGCAAGTTTTAACTTTACCAGTGACTAAGTCAGGTTTCCCAGATTATTTTATGTTCTGTAACAGTTATCTTACACAAAAGCATATTGTTAGGGGAAAAAATCAGCAGTATAAACATTAACGATATAGAAAAAAAACAAATGGAATACAGGGTGCAGAGGCACATGCATGTAATCCCAGAGGTTCAAGAGGATAACAATTTCAAAGCCAGCTTCAGCAAAAGTGAGGCACCAAGAAAATCAGAGAGACCCTGTCTCTAAATAAAATACAAAATAGGCCTGGAAATGAGGCTCAGGAGTTGAGTACCTCTTAGTTAAATCCCCAGTACCTCCACCCGCCAAAAAAAAAATGAAAAGAAATTGTACCACACATGTCATTTGGACTTTCATTCTTATTATTCAATATTGTACTTTTATGGATTAAGAGTAAATGCATTGTTTGCTTCTCATCCTATTTGTGTAAGTCACTTTGACAAAACTTGTTTCTGTGAACACAAACTAAAGTATTTGAAGTGGCATCAGGTTCTCAATTGCTAATAAAATTTGAAATATAAATTATATAATAGAGATTTCTTTTATTTCAGATCCAACAAGAAAATATCTTCCTTTATTTTACCAGATTTATTGAATAATCATTTGTGTAACAAAAATCATACTGGGGAATTATTCACATTTTGTTATCTCTGAGGATTCACTAGTATGAAAAACAGTGGTTTATTTTATGAACCAATGCCTACAATGTGCTTCGAGAGAAAATGGCCTGATATCTAACTTATAGGGTCCCAGCTTTACAAAATCTTAAGAAAAGTCATGTTTTCCCAAGTTAGGAACACTTGGAAATTTTTTTGTTGTACTTTCACTTCCTTTATGGGTTCATTTATAACAAAAATTTGACAAAGCCCAATTTGTGTTTTAGTGTTTTATTATTTTTGTTTTAGACACCATATTTGAGAAACATTACCTAACCTGATGTTAAAGAGATTTACCCCAAATTTTTTTTCTAAGAGTTTTATGGTTTCTTAGATCTTTTACTCATTATATGACCCATTTTCAATTAATTTTTGTGTGAATTGTGAAATAGAACTTAAACTTCATTCTTTTGCAGTTGGTTATCCAGTTGTGTAATGTATCATTTGTTGAAAATCTGGTTTTTCCCCACTTAGTTGTATTGCTAGTTTTATCAAAAAAACAATCCATCTTAAATGTAAGGATTTATTACTGACTTATTGACTGTATTGCCATTATCTGTAATCTAGTCCTCATCCCTCTATATACTGACTTGATGACTACTTTATTGTGGTAAGATGTGAAATTGAGAAGAATGTTTCATTTGTCCTGTTCTGTTTAATTTCTGCCTAAATTTTAGGATCAGCTTCTCCATTTCTTCTTCTCTTTTTTTTCAAAAAAGCCAGCTGAGATTTTGATGGTGATATCATTGAATCCATATGGATAATTGGAGGATTATTGCTGTTTGAAAATCACTCAACAGTGCTGGTATTTGTGATATTGGAAACGGGGCAACTTCTCATTTATTTAAGCTTCTGAAGTTTTTGTTAAGCTTAATATCTGGCATCACTTCATCAGTAGTGCTTTTTGCCTTTTTTTTTCTGTGTGTGAATCATACTTTCCTTGGTGTTTGAAATTTTTTTACATCTCTTCATTTTTTTTTTTCTTGAAAGTCCATGTTTTTATATAATGTACTTAGAAATGCTGTAAAATAACCCTTCAATCCCTGCTTCACCAAGGCTGGATGTTGTTGTAGTTGTGTTGCTGGTTGTTTTTGTTTCTTTAAAGATATGGTTGAAACAATACTCTAAAATCTATTTCTCCCACAGTGTAGACTATCTCATGCTCTTTCTCAGAGTTTTGTTTGGTTTTCATCTTCTTTTTTAGCTCCAGAACTGTATAAATATGTATTGTCCAAAGATTGCTATCCTTAAGCCCCCTGAAAAACATTCTCTTTTGACCCTTTACCATTGAATGATGTATGATTAGAGAATATGAGAATACACTTCAGAGAGTTCACTCATTTTCTCCTCTACTTTCAGCAAGGGACTTGCATTAGGGTTCTCCGGCGGGGGGGGAGACAACAACAACAGGATAGATAAATGATAGATAGATGGATGGATGGATGGAGTCATAGTGGCATGAGGCTACCACCACTGCATGGGTAGGGTCATGGTACGAGAACAGAAGCACTACAATACCATGGCAGTTGATCTGATCATCAAGAGACTGCCTAATGACCAGAGGACAGGTAATAAACCATGTGGATATGGAGCAAGGAATGATTCACTTTGTGATAGTGTGAGATCTCATTATGCCACCCACGAGAGAGTACAATGTAAAAATTATGAATAGCTTCTTTCCAGAATTTGTCCACTTAATATTTTTGGACTGTAGTCAGTGGCAAGTAACTGAAGATACAAAATAAAAATACAGAATAATGGGAGATTATTGTAACTTGAAATGAATAAAAGCATAAATGTAAGATCTGAAATGACAAAGCTACTACAAGAAAACTTAAGGTACGTGCCCTTGATACCACATTGGCAGTGGTTTATTAGACTGGCAACGAAAGCAAAAAATGAACAAGTGAGACTAAAATGCTTCTGCAAAGCAATGGTCAACGAAATGAGCTGGGAAGATATATTTGCAAATTGTATACCTGTTAAGGGGTTAATTTCCAAACTACATTAGAAACTCATGAAACTCAATAGTAAAATAACAACAGCAAGAGCAATAATAATAACAATAAAATGTAGAAAAAAGATCCACGTGGACATTGTCCAAAAACATAAAAAAAAAAAAAAGTGATTAGTGGGTATACAAAAGGTGTTCAACATCAGTAATCAATAAGGAAATGTAAGTGAAATCTGCATGGTGCTCTCTTACATCTGTTCTGTTGGATATTATCAAGAAAGACAAAGGATAATAAGTGTTGGCAAGAACTTGTACTCTAGGGAGCTCTTGTGTACCTATTGTGGAAGTATAAATTGATACTGCCACGATGGAAAACAGTATGAGACTTCCTGGAAGAATTAAAAATGGAGCCACCACGTGATCTAGCAGTCTCACTTCTGGCTATTTATCCAAAGGAAATGAAATGAGTAGGTGAAAAACAAAACTACACTCATGTTAATTTGTTCAGGGCTCACAATAGCCAAGAAATGAAAGCAACCTATGTATCTGTCAGGGAATAAGTGGATAAAGAATAAGTAGCATATTCTACCAGAACAACAAGAAAAAAGGAGATCCTTCCAGTTCTGACAGAAGAGGGAACAGTGAGGGCTTTAGGCCCATGAGAAATGAGAAGATAATGACAAGTGCTGCATGATCTCACGTGCAAACTCACAGAAGCCGAGAGTAGAAGGGTAACTGAACACCACTAAAGGAGTTGGGATGTGGGATAAACGTGGATTTTGGTCAACAGACTTTGAGGTGTAACATGAAAATGCTTTGGGGATTTTATTTCAAACACAGCCAGCGAGCCTAGTTAATAGCAGCCTATTATATTCTTGAAATTTGCTAAAAGGCAGATCTTAAATGCTTTCACCATATTAAAGCAAAAGGTAAGTTAACTATTTGAGGTGATGACGGTGGAGACTCACTTTGTTGGGGAAATTCTCTCACAACATATATGAACATCAAGAATCACATTGAGAACCTCAAATATGTTCAACTTTATTTCAAAATTACACCTAAATAAAGCAAGAAAAAAATGTGCAAACTGTTTTTTAAAAATAATATTTGAATGATTTTCAAATTTCTGTGAAAAACTGAAACTGTGAAAACATAATCATTTTTCTTAGCTACACAGGAAACTTAACATAAATTATAAGAAGAAAGGGATTGATTCCCATAGTTCTACAAATCAAAGTGTCTCCACATTAATATGATTGTTTCTAAAGCAAAGTAATAACACCACAGTTACCTTACCTTAAATAATAAAGTATAATAATAAGTAGTAATTGTTTATTATTATTATAAGTTATGATAATCTAGTTTGTGTGTTAATATAAGAAACCATCCTGAAATGTAATAGCTTTCCTTCTTTATTTTTTAGCTATAAAATCAACAATTTACCTCAGTTAAAATCAGTAGCATGTAAAATATGGACAATGGAATGATCAAAGGATGATCCATTGCACAGTTACAATTAAAAAAGTTTATAAATAACTATGCTAATTGCACATGGCAAAAAAAAAATACAGCAGAAGTCTTCTGATTTTATAACTTTAATTATTTTCAACTAAAACCTTCTCAATCTCTAATTATCATTTATGTCAGTGAAAAGTCCCAGAGCTGCGAGCAAGTTGATTTTATTTCCTTTTGTGACCCAACACTTTATAAAGTATTGGTCATATCCCAAGTCAGAGTCAATGTGTGTGAAATTGCTTTCAGTGCATCACAAGAAAGATTTTAGTACCACAATATGGAAGCTGTACAATACATTTCACATCGTTGTTTTCACTCTTCAATTCACTTTAGGTACAGTTTATTTCTAAATATCTGAGAGTAATCCAAGAACAAAAACATAAAGTTATCTCTATTTTGTAAGACTGATGAAAACCTCATTTTGTAATAAAATATTGTTAGATAAATTTTTAAAGAAGTGAGATAGCGCAAATATAACATTTTCTGGATTTTCCCAGATCTTATTTTTTCAATCTAAATCATACTCCACGCTATTTATGTAGAAATTTTTGTTGAAATTAGTGATAGCTCCAGATGGCTGTCTAATGGGAGAATTTAGCCTCTGGTCTTTTAAAGTCTTGTATTTACAAAGAAAACTTCTACAATACAAATGAAGCTCATTAACTAATTAGAGTAAAGAAATTTAACAGAGTCCCTGACCTGCTTTTCTGGAACTCAGTTATAATCTTAAACAAAGCATCAATAAATCTTTCATGATAGACACAAACAATGAAGTAGAAAATATTCTACCCAGAGATGCTGTAAAAAAAACAAACAAAAACAATAATAATCTGTGATTTTATGATACCTTATTTTTACAATCATGGCTTTAAGACATTTTTTCTAGGTCCCATTTTACTTGGTGCATGTAAAAACAATAATGCATTTTCCAGTTCAGCATACCTGTTAATGACTTTACACACAATCTTGAATCCACATCACCGCCAGAGGGGGCATAGGTTGCATTAACACTGTTATGTAATCATTTTTGTGTTCATGACTTCCCTAGTCTGAGCAGAGTATTTCTGTTTTATTACACAACCCAAGAGTCAGATTCTCAGCAACTGAATCTGAGCCTCTGGATACCTGCTTTCTCTCCTTTTGAGTAGGTAAGGAGGGACTTAGCATCGTTATCTCTATGAAGAATGTTATTTTGAACTCTCCTGTGGTTCAATTACACTAGCTTTCAGTATATATTGAACATGTAAGTAATAGCTTTTAATATAAGAATTAATTTCATATTATAATTAATATAACAATGTTTGAGTATCTGTGATACCCAAGAGGTTAAAAAGAGACCTATTTATTTTGACTAAAATAAATTATTTTTATTTTAAAATCATTTTGGTTCAGAGACACTAGGCTGCCTTCTGCTCACTGAAAAGAGTATATAAAAAGAATAATTTTAGTTTCTAATGAGTGTCAAAATTCTTGTCAGAATGCAGTTCTCTTTAAACTATTCCTCTGATTATATTTCTAGACATAAAATGAGAGGAAAAATAACTGAGAAGACAGATACGTTTTAAAATAACATTATTATTATTATTCTTTTGTTGTTATGTAAGGATGTCATAAGTTACCATCAGCGCAGATGACAGTCCCACTGTGTACATCTTTATCCGGTCTTATTCCTAACTAGAAGAGATATACATTGTTATCCTGTTACAATTTGTTTTCATTAAAATGAATATAAGATTAAATAATGCATACAGTTAAGATACAGATAGTCAGACTATATTGAAGTCATCACATGTCAAAAATGACCCACAATGCCTAGGTCTGTTCATCTATGTCAAATGCTAAATTATTAAGCTCCTAATAACATAGACAAAAATCTAAAAAATTTAAAATTATATATCATCTAATCCTAAGCATTTTTAATTCATACCTATATTACATGTACTGAATAAGTTTCCTCTTTTTAAGTACCGAAGGACAAGAGATTTTACATTCTAGGCATGGTCACATCAATGGAAAGGTATACTAAAATGTGTACATCAATTTTTCAAACACGGTAGTTTGCTTTTAAGAGACCCTATTATTTTTCCTTTACATTATTATAAGACAAAACCGAATAAATAAAACACAGTGTGTCTTATGTTTGTGTAAAACTACAAAGTAGAACAAAAATGTTATGGTCTTCCAGTTTTATTACCCCACTCTTTAAAAGCTATGAGGAAGAAATGGTTTTAAAGATAAACAAAATAATCTATTGAAAAATATTAAATATAAAATAACAAAATTGGATCCCCAGATTAAATATTTATGCACACTTTAAATAAAATATTGTGTACCAGTTTATATATTTGAGGTAACATTCTAAAATTACAGTTGTTGAAATTAATTTTAAATGGAGCACTTTTAATATAATCATAAAGCTAATTAAATTCCATGAATATGTATTGAGTATAGTTAGAAGCAGAAAGTTGTTTAAGTTAATTCTAGTTATAAAGATTTGGCAAAATGTCTATCACGAGGATTGAAAATATTCTCAAGGAATTTAGAGGAACCGGAGCAGCCCAATATCAAGAATGACAAATACCAGAACCTTGCTAGGGCAAGCAATTCCTGAAATGCAGAGTTCTTTCTTTCTCAAGGTCCATGAATTGCATGCTACTGACACCTCTCTTTCCGTCATCTTAGCAGATGATATAATCTATTTGAATCCCAATTAAAAATCCAATGAGATAAATGATTGTGCTTAGCTGACTTATCTGTGCTAGGATGGTAGTCACTGGAAAGTCTGTAGGTGTTATTCCTGCCTGTCAAGGGAACGGTACTCTAATCGTGAGTAATCAGAGGAACATGGGCAAAATTATGTGGTCACTGTCCATTCTTCAGAAGCTTTGGTTTGATGAAGATTTTCTGGAAAAGGAATATGATAAGAAAAACCAAGATAAATTCCTGGTTATACATGTTAAACAATTCCCCAAAAGAAAGATTATGAAGACATTTTGTAGGTTTCACAGTGGACATTTTAACTTAGAAATTTCGGTTAATACTGTACTGCTCTGAAAATTACTCGATTGTCTTTTATTTACTTTGAGTAACTCATGTTTTAATGAGGGAGGCAGCAATTATAATTCAGTCAGAACTAATAGAAAGAGTGACAAAGATAGGGATTCTTCCACTACAGGAGAGGAAAACCTGGCCCTGCTTGGATCACAGAAAACTTCCAAAAGGAAGTCTGGGTATTGTCTGTGAGAACAAATATGAATTAATCAGATGCAGAAGTTTGAGTAGGATATTCCAGTCATGGGGAGAATATGTATGACCATAAGAGACTGGAAGCATCAGATCACACTTGGGGGTAGAGAAAGAGATCAACACTTCAAGTATACCGAGTGCAAGCCAGGAACTGGTAAAATATAGCATTGAATGGCACATAGTGGCCACATCAAATTGATATGTCTTGTTTAGAAATTCAGATCTTCATGATTTTATTTTACCTTTGATTAACATATATTAATTGTATATTTTAGTGGGGTTCCACGTGATGTCTCCACATATCCATAGACCATTTAATATACTTGGGACGGAGAAACTCAAAATTGAAATCTTTTTTGTGGTTCTTCATTGTGAATTGTATAGGAAGGGAAAATTTTCCCTCCTTAAAAATGCTGAAAATTCAGTCATTCACTTTTTCTGCCTCTTTTGCTCCTATGGAAAAATGAGTAGAACTTTTGATGATCTCCTCCATAAGGTAAAGCACCCCTCTCAACAAAAGAGTGAAGTGCTGATGAATCTAGATAAAGTGGGGAGTCTCTGAAGACAGCAGATTGCTAACTGCGATGTTTTAATCAAAATAACTGTTGCACATTGTTCGGGGTAATATTTCCTACCTTCTCACTGTCCTGTTATTTTAACTTATTTATCTGAATAATTTTAGACATACGTAAGATTTACAAAAGAACATAGTTTCCTCATTATCTTCACTTGACTTTTTTCTTTTTTTATTTTATTTATTCTAATTTGTTATATATGACAGCAGAATGCAATAGAATTCATATTACACAAAGAGAGCACAATATTTCATGTCTCTGGTTGTACACAAAGTAAAGTCACAGCATTCATGTTTTCATATATGTACTTAGGGCAATGATATCTGTCTCATTCCACAATTTTTCCTACCCCTACACCCCCTCCCTTCCCCTCCCTCTCCTTTGCCCTATATAAAGTTTATGTATTCCTCAAGTCTGCCCCCCATCCTCATTATGAATCAGCATCTTTATATCAGAGAAAACATTTGGCAGTTATTTGCCTGGGATTGGCTTGCTTAGCATTGTATTCTCCAACTCCACCCATTTACCTGCAAATGCCATGATTTTATTTTGTTTTAATGCTGAGTAATAATCCATATTGTGTATATAAACCACATTTTCTTTGTCCATTCATCTACTGAAGGGCATGTAGGTTGTTTCCATAATTTAGGTATTTGAAATTGTGCTGCTATAAACAATGATGTAGCTGTATCACTGTAGTATGCTGTTTTTAAGTCCTTTGGGAATAAACCAAGGAGTGGGATAGCTGGGTCAAATGGTGGTTCCATTCCCAGTTTTCCAAAGAATCTCCATACTGCTTTACATATAGGCTGTACCAACTTGCAGTCCTACCAGCAATATATAAGTGTGCCTTTTCCCCTACATCCTCATCAACACTTATTGTTGTTTGTGTTCTTAATAGCTGCCATTCTGATTGGAATGAAATGAAATATTAGAGTAGTTTTGATTTGCATTTCTCTGATTGCTAGAGATGTTGAACATTTTTCATATATTTGTTGACAGATTGTATATCCTCTTCTCAAAAGTGTCTGTTTAGTTCCTTGGCCCATTTATTGATTGGATTATTTGTTTATTTTGGCATGAAGATTCTTAGTTCTTTATATATCCTAGAGATTAGTGCTCTTTCTGAAGTGTGTGTGGTAAAGATTTTTTTCCCCATTCTTTAGGCTCTGTCTTCACATTATTGATTGTTTTCTTTGATGAAAAGAAGCTTTTTAGTTTGAATCCATTCCATTTATTGATTTTTGATTTTAATTCTTGTGCTATAGGAGTCTTACTGAGGAAGTAGGGATCTAACCCAACATGATGGAGATTTGGGCCTACTTTTTCTTCTATTAGTCGCAGGGTCTCTGGTTTAATTCCTAGGTCCTTGATCCACTTTGAGTTGAGTTTTTCCATGGTGGAGAGAGAGGGGTTTAATTGCATTTTGTTGCATATGGATTTCCAGTTTTAGCAGCACCATTTTTTGAAGAGGCTTCTGATATTAACATCTTCCATAATCATGATGAATCTATCAAAATTAAGAAATTAGTGTTGTTGAAAATATTAACTAAACACACTATATTCAGATTACTCTTATATTTCCATCTGCATTTTTATCATTAGTAGTAGTTGTAGTTGTCGTATTTGGGGAGTACTGGGATTGAACTCAGGGGAACTTGACCTCTGAGCCACATCCCCAGCCCTATTTTGTATTTTTAATTTAGAGACAGGATTTCATGGAGTTACTTAGCACCTGGCTTTGGCTGAGACTGGCTTTGAACTCTCCATCCTTCTGCCTCAGCCTCTTGAGTTGCTGAGATTACAGATGTATGCTATCACACCCAGCACGCATTTATTATTTTAAATATATAAATTTTTATTATTTGTCTATTTTATAGTCTAATCCAGGATGCCCCATTGCATTAATTGTCTACTGAGTTTCTTTTTTCTTTTTAATTCTTTGTCAATTCCTTTTTCTTTTCTAGTCTTTCATGACCTTAGCAACTTTGTTGTATATGTATTTTGGAGAATGTCTCTCATTTTGAGTTTTTTGATATTTTCTCATACTTGGATTGAGGTTGTTGATTCTTTCCTTATTTATTAATTTATTTATTTTTTAGAATGTCAAGGAAGTGAAGTGTATTTCATGAGATCATATCAGATACTTCCTAATATTGACATGGCTCCCCACAGACCACATGGATCCTCATCTCTTGGTAAGGGTGGTGTCTGCTACATTCAAATAAAGTTACAACTTACCCTTTGTAATTTAAAAATATTTAGGAACTTAAATTTTGTGGTTCTTAAAATATTCTGCTTTCTCTTTAACATTTATCACTAATGTCACTTAGATTTAATTTCATCTGTGGACCTTGCTTGCAGCATCATTACTACATTGTACTAATGGCAATTTTTCTACATTCCTAAATTAGAATTCTTCAAAGATATGTTCATTATTTTTTTTGCTCCTTTGCAAATTTAACCAATTATTGATAGAAATACAGAGTTATGCATTTTTACTTTATTCTTTGGGTTTTAATTGGCTATTATTATTTATTATATTCCTCAAATTGTTCACCCTTGAACCCCGTGCACTTTCAGTACGCCACTATGCAGTTTCATTGTGTACTTTCTTCATCTCTGGAACTGGGAGAAGCTTTAGGCTCCCTCATCAAGTAATTTCACTGATGTAAGCTTTGAATTAGCCAATACTACAAGCAGTCCCTGTTCCTTTTGTTGAAGAATATTCATAAACGAAATTATGGGTGCTAAATTCCTACTTTCTACAGTAATGCCACTGATTCCATGTTCTTTTAGTGAAGAAAGCTAAGATTTAAACATATAAAATAAAGTTTGTTATGAGCATGTATACATTTAGATGTGTGTGTGTGTGTATGTGTGTGTGTGTGTGTAATATAAAAATGTTGTATACACATAGGTTTGTGTGTATAAAGAATGAGTCCGTAATCGTACCTCTGTCTCCAGTCTAGGAGCACAGGTTTTGTTCTAATCTCCCTCATTTGCTTATTTTTAACTTTTCCAGTGAAAAGTCAGGGTTTTACTATTCATTTTTTTCTTATTTACTAAACATATAAAATATTTTCAAAATACCTGAATATTACTGATGTGAAAAACAAATTTTTCAACTTGATTGTTGTGATTTATAATTCTATGCATTTATCTCTGCTATTTTAGTAGCATCTCACAAATATTTATGTTGGATGTTATGTATTCGGTTCAATATAATTATGAATTTCCCTTGAGATTTTACTCTGACTCACCTATTTTTTTGTAATGTGCTGTTAGAAATAATTGGATTACTTATAGATATTTTTATGTTAATTTTAATTGTATTTGTTTAACACCTAAATATTTTATAGTTTATGTTTCTTCTACAAAGACTGGTGTTCCCTTCTCAAGTTTCATGCCATAAGGGATATTTTCTCAGAATTTCCATAATAGCTTTCCATTGTCACTCAATGAGGTTTATGAAGAAAACTCTTAGGACAGAATATGTGCTCTTTTACTTGCTCCTCACTGAGGCCTCAAAATACATCAATTATCATCAAGTTTAAGAGCAGAAAGAAAAGGGAAAGTAGGAAATAATTATGCTTATTGGAAACATATGTACATATTATGGAAGGGACCCATGGATATGAAGGATAGAAGATGAAGTCATTACTGTATGTGTTACTTAATGTTATTTCAGTATGAATATTTCACCTTTTTTCCTTAGAGCAAACAAGTTCAACTAAATTTTTTTATGTTTCAGAGTAATTGTACCTTTGTAGTCATAATGCTCCCACAAAGTAAGAATCAGCATTTACCACTATGAATTATGGCTTATAGTAGCAATGATTACTGTGAGATGTAGGCTATTAATAATACTAGGTTTTTCATATCAAGAATGTTATACAAATAATGTGTTAAATTCAAAGCATTCTTCCTAGAGGAGAAAAATCGATACCAGGAAGGACTGGGATCTAAGGACCAGATGGTTCCTTGCAGCAGAGTTAGAGTCAAGAGGAGAATCTGAGTCTGAGGCAGGAGGAGAAAATTCAGATGGATGAGAAATATGCAGTCAAGAAAATCATCAGAAACCTTTCTTCAGCTTCCCAGAGCATATGTTCCGTCCTAGGCATAGTGACAGAGGGAGGAAAGGGGGTATCCTAGTAGGAATCTTTAGATAGTAGAAGCTTGGCCACAGGGAGATCCTTAGTGGATATGGGATATAATTGCTCAGTAGAAATAGTACTAAGGCTGCATTATAGCAGAACACATTCCAATGAGTCATAACAGTAATAACTACTGTGTTCACATGATCCTATTTAAAATTTATAGTCTAAACTCAATAACTACAACCAATCACCAAATAAATATGTATGTCTATACCTGAGACCAAACTGTGTAGAAAAGATATTTTTGAAAAAGGGGGGTATCAGTAGGGAAAATTCTGTTTTGACTACTCATCTAAGGTACAGATTTTTACCAACTACTTACTTTTTGCCAGTATTTTTTTTTATTCCCTGTATTTTGTTATCACTAGAAGATATTAGATTCAATTCAAGTTCCTGGATCTTTCACCTTCTAATCTTTATCAATTCACTTCACAGGCTAACAAAAAATTTTGTTTTATTGTTTTCTGGACTCATGATGAAATGTTATCAGATATGAGCCAAAGTTTTCTTGATTATTATCAGTTCTCATTTATATTTTATCTGCTAACATTTATTGCATTTTTTTTCTGCTATAGAACCCTGTATCCAGGTGATATATGGTAAGTTGGAGTACAAAACAAAGGAATTATTCTTGCCCTCTTCTCTTTGGGATTCACCACACCATGAAACCTCCATAAACATTGTGAAGGGTTACTTTTTCTTTAAGCTAAGTATTACATATTAGTGATGATGAATTTTACAATAATAAGATATAATATTGTATTATTGGTTTTTCAAATTGTTGACACATATATAAACCACCAGTATTTTATTTGTTTAACTTAATATGAATTTAATCTGAAGTCAAAATATTTTTATCAAATAACAGCTTTTATGAAGCAATAGATAAGGAAGATAAAAAATTAAGCATTGCAAATTAATGATAGATAATCTTTCAATCATCTAACATTATCATGTGACCTAGTAGAAGAATCTATAAATAAATTAAAAAGTCCCATTTTATTTTTCCTTTTAGTTATACCTGACAGCAGAATCCATTTTGATATAGTTGTACAAGCATGGAACATATCTTATTCTAGTTAGAGTCCCATTCTTTTATGGATGTACTTGATTGGGATTCACTGTGTTGCAAGGAAAAATTATGTCAGATCCATTCCAATGTCTTACCTTTGCCTATCCCCACTCCTTCCCCTCCATTTCCCATTGTCTAATGTAGTGAATTTCTATTCTTCCTCTTATTCTCCTACTCATTTTTGTGGGTTAGTTTCCACATATCAGAGAAAACACTCAACCTTTTTGGGAGGAGGGAGACTTGCTTACTTCACTTAGCAAGAGAGTCTTCAGATCCATCTATTTGCTGACAAATGTCATTTTCTTTAAGGCTCAGGAAAAATCCATTGTGAATATATACCACATTTTCTTTATCCATTCATCTGTTGAAGGGCACCTATTTTGATTCCTTAGCTTAGCTATTGTAAATTGAGCTACTGTAAACATTGATGTGGCTGCATCTCTTGCAGTATGCTAATTTTAATTCCTTTGAATATAAACTGAGGAGTGGGATAGATTTCTGAGGAATCTCCATACTGCTTTCCAGAGTGGTTGTAACAATTTGCAGTCCCATCAGCAATGTATGAGTGTACTTGTACTCTTGATAATTGCCATTCTGATTGAAGTGAGATTAAATTTCAGTGTATTTTAATTGCTAAAGATATTGAACATTTTTTAAATATTTGTTGACCATTCATATTTCTTCTTCTGTGAAATGTCTATTAAATTCCTTTGCCCATTTATTGACTGAGATATTTGTTGGTTTTTGTTGTTGTTGTTGTTGTTGCTGTTATTTGTGTTTTTTTGTTTGTTTTGTTTTGTTTTTGATGTTTAGTTTTTTGAGTTCTTTATGTGTCCTGGAAATTAATGCTCTATCTGCAGTGCAGGTGGCAAAGATTTTCTCATTCTATGGACTCCCTCTTCACACTCTTGAATATTTCCTTTGTTCTTAAGAAAAAATTTAATTCGATTCCATCCCATTTATTGATTATTGATTTTAATTCATGCACTTTAGGGGTGTTATTAAGGGAGTCAGTTCCTAGCCAATACATTGGAATACTGGGCCCTCCTTTTCTTCTAGTAGGTATAAGGTTTGGGATTAATATGTACGTCCTTGATTCACTTTGAGCTGAGTTTTGTGCAGGGTGAGAGATAGGAATTAAATTTCATTCTACTACATATGGAGAAAAATACACAATTTTTAAAATTTCACATTGTCTGATTGATACAAGGATCTTAAAAAAATGGTGTATTCTTTTAAATCTAATTATTTTTCTGGCTATACTGGATAATTATGGCTATCAATGATTTTTCTCTTGTTCAAAACTTTCTGCTCTCAGGAAAATCTTTATCATTTTAATATTTGTGGATATATCAAAGAAGCCGTATGGTCAAGATGCATTTTTGTTACATCTATTAGGAAAAACCCTGCAAGTATCTTAGTGGTAGAGTTTGTGCCTAGCACACCTAGGGCTCTGGGTTACATTAAAACTAAAAGATTATAATTGGCTTGTCATTCTTGTAGTATGTGGATTTTGCTCATTCTTTAACATTGGAAGACAAAAATTCTTATGTTCGAGAATCACAGAGTCATTTTTTGTTGTTGATTTATTTCTATTTTCCCCAAAATTGGTATTTTTTTTTACTAGGATTTTGTATGTGTTGTTAAACATGTTTATGAAGGGACTTTGGCTCAACTCACACCAAATTGCCATTAATAATAAACCATTGCTAGATGGACAGTTGGCACTTGTAGATTGTATTTTCTTTCCAGTAGATATCAACATTGACTTATGGGATTCCACTGAACCACTTTAGTAACTGAGTGCAATGCCTGACAAGAGAGTCTTGTGTTTCAGTAAGCAAGCATGGTCTACCTTGAGCAGGCTGATGTTTTATTTATGCTACACTCTCTTAGCTTCTCTAGGGAAAGTCTGCGTTTCTTTGTTAAGTTTTCCAATTCTTCCATTGATTTTTGGCAGGACCAAAATACTCAGCCTGAAAATAGATTATGCTTATCATTTAATTTTTTAAGATCCTTGTATCAATCAAGAGTTGAGAGTTTTCATTTATTGGGTAAAAAAAAATCAGGTAGTATTGCAGTGGTATTGTGTGGTTCATTGATATTTAAAATTTTATGTACAAATTCACCCGTGGGACTTGTTAAAATATTCACCACCTACTGAGATTGTGATTCAGATGTTTGTGGTAGAGTTGTGGAATGTGCAATTTAATAGGAATTCTCAGGAGACTTTGCAGAGGCTGCTGAACAAGACTTGATAGAAAGCTAGTACACTAGGTAAGTATGAAGTTGTTGTGTTAGTTGAACCTAAATTTAGTCTTAGTTGAGAATTTTCTAATACTGCAGGATTTATGTGAAGATTAAAATTTTGACATAAATGATGTTTTCTTTCCATTAAGTAATATTTTGTTTATTTCAAGAAACATACTTCATATAACATAAACTAATGTGAATATCCTTCCATTTAAATACATGGGATCTATTAATTGGAGGATCTATAAAAATGTACTTCATAGAGACATTTTGAAGAAAAGATATTTTACTTAATATTTTACATCTTCCCCAATATGCAACATGCATTTTAATATTAAATTTCAGTTAGTTCACTGTGCCCAATCTATTATTTTTATCTTTAAATATATCATCCAACAGATTTTGCCTACACAGGATTTAAGCATTTTCATCTCTATTTGTCTTTGAAGCAATATATCAAATGATTTCATAATTTAAAACATAATTTAGAACAGGGGAAACTTTGAAATTTTAATGAGAACATATTTGACTTCTAGAAAAATAACTAAACTTTTTTATAGCTCGTTTTATGAGGACATTGTGGTCACTTTCCACTTTATAAGAATAAACAGAAATTATATAATTATAATAGAGAAATATGATGACAATATGAAGAAGCATGGCATTATGCCTGTGACAAAGATTTCTGAAAAATTCTCACAATTTGAAACTTTGATAAACTTACTGAATTGTTATGGATATTTTTTCTGGTATAAAGAATGAAATTCAGTACATAGCAAGTAGTTAAAGCTGAAATTTCTTTCAGAGAAAACCCATAATTTTATCATGAGAAAAAAATATCTACTTCCTCCCTAAGACAACAATAATCTTGAAGATTAAAATAAGTTTCAGAACAAAATTGCACATTTTCTAATGTATGAAGTAGTTGTTTCCACTCCATTAAGCATTTTGTTAAGATTCTATATTTGAGGTTAATGGTCATGTCTTAAGAGCACAAGTCTTGAATGAGAGTAGAAATTAGTTCAGAAATTTCAGGGACAATATATGAATAAGATGATTACAGTACAGGGGAGTCAATAAGAATACAAGTGAAAATAGGAAATCAAGACTATAAGTCACTCTAAAACTCAAATAACAAGGAAATTAACATCAAAGGAGTAGTCATAATGTGTAAATGCATGCTTCGAAATTTTCCTCTTATATCTAAATAAATATTTAAATAATATTAATAAAAGGAAGTGTCCACATATTTCTATGCTGAAAAAGAGCAAGTAAGTTTGATTTTACATGAAAACATTATTCTTTCCTGGATTCCTAGTAGTAACTGTTGGAATGTATGCTAAATATGAAGGATATATGAAGAGTAAAAGGAAGTTTCATATTCCAAAAAAAAGAATGAGCAACAATGGTGGGCAGGAACCTTTCTCATTCCTCTTACTACCAGGAATTGATCTTGGGGCACCTGACCACTGGGTCACATCGATAGCCCTATTTTGTATTTTAGTTAGAGACAGGGTCTTACTGACTTGCTTAGCACCTCACTCTTGCTGAGGCTGATTTTGAACTTGTGATCCTCTTGCCTCAGCCTCCTGAACTGCTGAGATTACAGGTGTGAGCCACCATGCCCAGCTAAGAAAAATTTTGAAGTAAGAAATTATCAGAATACTATGTCAATATTACTTCTGGAGTGTATTTAGTATGCTACTACTTATCAAGCCATCATTTAAGGTATACCTGTATGCTTAAAGAAGAATTAGGTTTTTTGAGGGACCAATCATGTACTTGATTTAACAATACAATTAAAGAAAAAAAAATCCGGTTATGTACATTAATCAATGAATATTTACAAAGCATAATAGGGAAGAAGTTATCTAAAATGATCTGGTGTGAAACCTTAAAAGAAATGAGACAACAGTGATCAGTTATCACTCTTAAAAGTGAAGCATGTTGGTTTTGGTCTTGACTAATATATATATAAGTAAGTGCATGTAAATAATATACAATTATAGAATTGTGACAGTGAGTTAGAGAGTGAGACAGTTATCATATTTTCTAATGTGGTGGTTGTGTATATGAAGGTGTCTACATGAAAGTTTTGAAAGCATAAGAAAGAAAACAGGTGAGGAGGGATTTTTAAGTAGAATTATCATTTCTTGACATTATTTGATATAGCTTAATTTGCTACCTTTCAGAGGAATTGGAAAGACTAGAGAGAATAAAAAACAAAATTTAATAAAGGCATCTCGAAATATGCTAAGAATCTGTCTTAGACACAAAAATTCCATCCATAATGCCACCTTTTTCCTGGTCACTTTTTGTATCCTGTTTCCTATAATACTTCGACTCCACTAGGACTCCTGTTCTATTTGTGTCTGTTATCGTTGGTTCTAGTTCCCCAGATCGAACAATTTGCATTCTATAATCACCCTTTTTTTTTTTTTCTAAAATATTTGCCCTTTTCAAGCTCCTTGATTTGGGCAGGTTTCCCTATTTTGTGTGTGTGTGTGTGTGAGGATATGGTATGCCATTGGTCTCAGTAGCTCCCATCTGGCGCCCAAATTGTCTGTTGGCACTCAAAGTGAGGAGAGACAGAGACTAGTCCTTCAGATCATCAACTCAAAAGCCCCAATTCTTTTTTTCTTTCTGAGGGAGAAGTCCAGAGTTGTTTTATCTGTTTGTTTGGTTTTCTCAGTTGTGGCACACTGTTCCAGGGAGTGGGAATAACTAGAGCAGGAAAAATACCAGGAATGTCTCTATCTGCTGTGAGATGTTTACTAATTGGCTATGCAGTCATCTTGGTGTACAGCTTCCTAATTCACTTTAGGGATTTCCATAAAAGCAACTTAGTCTATAGATTGTTGTTAAATTGGTGTGCATGGAAGTGATGGGGGTGGAGTCCAAGGATGGGGGCTTTGGATTCCACCTTCTGCCATTTTGCTGATACCATTCCAATAAATTTTATCTTTTTGATTTCTTCTTTAATTCATAGCTGTAAGGGTTAATATTGAATTTTAACTTAACTGAATTGAGCTACCTTATTTTTCTTCTTATGTATAAAAATGTTTTTTTTTTTTTTTTTTTTTCCCTGCGTTTTGGGATTTTCTCATTAGCACCATTTTTGAGAAATTGAGCTACTCTGTGTCCCAGAGTAGTGTTCTTCATGATTCACAAGCTTACTGGCTTGAAAGACTTTTATCTGTGGGTTTATTGTTTTTATCAAATTTTGAAACAGTGTAACCATTTATTATACTAACAAATATTTAATTAGTAATCATTAGTAGTATATTGCTTACTTTCCTTCTTTGGTGAATACAGTTAGATTTATATATTCTATTTGAAGTTGCCTCACAGGACATTCATGTTTTCTTCAAAGTTTCAAATTTTTATCCTATAATCTCTTTGTATGTATTTTGGATAATTTCTTTTCTTCTGTCTTCAAATTTACTAATGCTTTTATTTCCATGGCTGCCAATTTTCTGTTAATCCCATTTCACATCTTTTCCAATTTTAGAATTTTTTTTCATCAGTAGCATTTTATTTTAATCTTTTTCATATCTCCTGTTGTTGTTTTTTTGAGAGAGAGAGAGAATTTTTTAATATTTATTTTTTAGTTTTCGGTGGACACAACATCTTTTTTATTTTATTTTAATTTGGTGCTGAGGATAGAACCCAGTGCCCCTCACATGCCAGGCGAGTGCACTTCTGCTTAAGCCACATCCCCAGCCCTCATGTCTCCTGTTTTACTGTTTAACAATACTTAAAAGAAACAGGTCTTTTCAGTTTTTTCTTTTAATTCTATTGTAATTTATCATCACTTTTGATTCATTATTTTACTTTTAGATAATTTCTTCTGCTTTTTAGTGTATCTGATATTTTATTTTATTTTATTTTATTTTATTGGTTATTCAAAGCTGGCCATCAGACATCAAATTTGTCTTTATATTAATTGAATTTTTTTTCAGCATACCTATAAATATATATGAACTTTCTGCTGCACAGTTAGGTTATTTGAGGGCAGTTAGATATGTTTCTGGATTTTTACTTCTTTTTTTTTTTAATTTAGTCATGTCTATGGTTAATTATTCCTCTGAGCTGAGACAATACCCAATTACTATACTGTCCAATGTCCTAAAAATTGTGAGGTTTTTCAGTTTGGCTTGTGGCCTTGTGCTTTACTCTCAGTTTATGTTAGTGCCTGGTTATATCCCATGTAATCCTCTCAGTTGGTTGATTCCCTGGCCTTTATTAGTTTCTTCACACATATCTGCTGGTTAGCAGCATGAACCATTCTTGAAAATGTGGGCTCTATTCAGAGAGCTATCTCTGTGTAGCTCTCTCTTGTAAAATAGAGTGTTCAAACTCCAGCTGCCTTAATTCTCTATCAGAGTCACCTCCAGTTTCACAATTTTCAGAAAAATGAGCAAGTTTCTGAAAAATAAAATCATACAGTGCCATTAAGATTCAGTTGAAAACATGCAAAGCAACACAGATGTTTAAAGATACATATGTGTTTATAGTGAACACGGAAAATTGCTTACCTGACTGATGAAAAGAGATTCTATCTGGAAGGGCAAGGGGTACATCAGGGTACTGGTGGCATTTGCTTGGCATGCTTATAATAATTTTAGACCTTTGCCTATCTTGAATTATTTTAATTTTTATTTGACATAAAATTTTATGTATTAATGGGGTACTATGTTATGTATATCAATTTGCATATTGTTTAAATCAGGTTAAACACATCTATGTCTTCGAACATTTATCATTAGTTTTTGATAAAAACATTAAAAACTTTTCTCAAAGTGTTCAAAAGTAAACAGCATATTATCATCTGTAGCCACCTGTTGTGTTATAGAACACCAGAACTTATTCCCCTGTCTAACTTAGTATCCAATGACCAAACTTCCAATTCCTTCCTCCCACAGGCTGTCCCTAGCCTCAGACAACCACCACGCCACTCTCCAATTCTATAATTTTTCAATTCCACTTATTAGTGAGATCATGTGGAGTTTGTCTCTCTGTTCCTGGTTTATTTCACTTAACATCCTCCATTTCTACCCATGTTGTGGTAGGATTCCATCTTTTTATGCTTATAAAGTATTTCATTAAGCATGTGTACCACATTTCCTTCATTCATTCATCAACTAATGAACACCTAGGTTGACTCCATCCATACCTGGGCTGCTTTGAATAGCGTGTAATAAATAAGGGAGGGCTAATGTCACTCTGACATGCTATCATTTCCTTCAGAAATATACCCAGTAATGGGGGATTATTATAGAGAAATTGTGTTTTAAGTTTTTGAGGAAACTTCATATTGTTTTTCATGATGAGGACTAATTTTCTTTGCCATCAACAATGTGTGAAGTTTCCCTTGCCTTCCCAACCCACCATCCCTTGCTACCTTGAATTATTTAGAAATTTTAAGTCTGAACAGTAGTGAAGTAAATGTGTAAACAACTATGGAGGAGGGCATTGAATGGAGGGGTGAATTTTAATAATTTTCCTTCCCATGCTCCAAACCAGCCAAAGTTTTTTGTTTACCACAGGGACATCTCCCTCCCTCCCTCTCTTCCTTCCTTCCTTCCTTCCTTCCTTCTTTTGTTTGTTTTTTATTCCTTGGTCCTAGAAAATAAATGTTAATGCTTTTCCTCCTCATTTGTCATTGTGTGAGGACCTTGGAAAGTGGAAGCTATTTATCAGAAGGTGCAATAAACAGAGAGATTCTACTCTGTTAAGAGCAGGCAGTTGTCTTTGCTGTTGTGGAGCCTGGAGAGCATGACCCACAGGTTAAGAGGAGTGGTGGGCCTGCCATGGTTTAGCCTGTGAAGCAGATCTCTAGGTCAATAAATACTCTTTCTTTAGAATTCACAGTTTAAACTTCAAGGAATTCTACCAACTTGAGCCATCACAATAATTTTTGTGGCAAAATGAAGTGTGAGGAGTGCCTGTGTGTTTGCTAATATTAAACTGTCATTGGCTTTTTCTGAAGTCTCAGGATTTAATTTGATTTCAAAACTAGTGTACGTGATGGGGGTAATAGTTCAGAAGTTGAGTGCTTGGGCAGCATGTGTAAGGTCTTGGATTCTATCCCAAGGACTGCAAAGAGTAAAGAAGAGAAGTAAAAAAGAAAGGAGGGAGGGAAAAGATCAGGATGAAAGGAGGAAAGAAAGACATTAGAACAGTTAGTTTTTTTTGTTGTTGTTTTTTTTTTTTTTTTTTTTTTTTTTTTTGCATTCTTAGATCTGTGGACTAAAATGTGTATCTGGCCTATATTCATTTACCCAAAATAAACAAAAATATAAATCTGGGATTTTTGAGATAGCCACAATTATTTTCCATGACCACCTACGATTCATATGCTGCAGAATAATTTAACACTATATTTGCATATTATTTTACGTGTCTATGTGTTAAACTAAGCCATTTTTTGACAGGCATTAGTTTTTGTGCTACACATTGCACAGTAATTTAAAAATGTAAAGGCATTCTTGAAATATGACATTTCTATAACAAAGGTATTGCTGACTTATCTACAGGGCTTGATTCGTACTTTTACTTCACCAAGCCTTGATTTATCATGTATATGGACTGCCTCATGCCTCTTCCCCCATGTCCTCTGCTCTATATTTCAAAGTTGTCATCCTGCCTTGAAAAATTCTAAATTTACCATTGAGTTATTGTCCTAAATAACCTCTTCTCTTTAAAATAACTTATTCATAATTGCCAAAATGAAGATGTGTCTCTTAAAAAATTTATCTCATTCTATAAAGAGGACAAAAATGAATTCATCTTCTAGACTATAAATATGATTAAAGAAACTTTTTATTAACCTCTATTAATTCAATACTTCTCTTTGCTAATGAATAAAAATGCAGTCCTGTGGAACTTTATATTAAAAGAGCTGTACAAGAAAGCACATATATATGTGCATAATTACACATACCAATGAACGTTAAGAACAATAATATCATTTAAGATGCTACTGAGAAAATAAATGGAATCTGTTCCCTAGTTAGCTTACATACTGTATTCAAATGCTGAGTGCACTAGGCATTTACCAAGACACTAATTTTAGAGTTAAATTGGATCATCTTTTCAACTGAACATTAACTTTGAAAATTCATGGAACCTTAATCTTACTCTTTAATCAAAAGAAAATAGCTCAAGAGTTCTTGGAATATAATATTAGAAACCATGATTCAATTAATAACTGTGGGAAACTGTATAACATCTTATTAGATACACTTTGTTTAAATCTTCATGAACAATAGCATATGCAGACATCACACAGACACACACATACACCCAAACACACAAATGCTATACAAAGCACAATATTAGGGATATCTCCTCCCAATGACTTCCATTCATTTGCAATAATGTGAAGTACCTGTTTTTTTTTTTCACAATTCATACCTGAGCTGCTTTTGAGTTTAATTATTATGAATTTCAATACATAATCCATTAAGTTTTTTAAAGTTCACAAGGATACATGATAGGATTTTAAGGCTTCCTATGAATACTATAATGCAGTTGTGGTTACTTAGTCATTCATATCTTGGAAATGTTGGGTTGCTGGTCAACCACGAAAGGTTGGACTGGGAAAAGACAATGAAGGGGGTCTGGAAACCACTGGGAGCCTTTTCTGACCAGGGAGCTCCTGTGAGATGGGGCCAGTATGCTAAAGTTTCCACAGCCATAGTTACACCATCTGAAGGAAAAACTTTTTCCAGGATCAGGACACACCCTGACAGGTGGCCTGGACACTCCGGTATCATGGAAATTACTACAACCCTAATCACTCTCGAAATTAAAGATCAGGGCACCCCCCCAAAAAAACAAAGCTTGCTAAGTGTTACTCTAAGTATGATAAATCCATAAAAACAGGGACTCAATTTCCTTAAAGTCTCCAACCCTGAGCACCTGGCCACCTTCTCTGAGAGATTATCCATGTTGTTCCTAGGCTGTCAATCAAAAGCCAAAAGATGGATCTAGGCAGAACCTCTGGAAACTTCCCTGGGACCCCCGGTAAACCTGGAGGCCAGGAGGGGCATGTCATCCTTCTCCTCTCTGAGAGGATCCACTCCCTCCCTTGGGACTGTACCCCTTTCCCTTTTCTTGTTCTCTCTAATAAACTTAACGACTTTTATTCTGAGTTAAATGTCTGAAATATTTCTGGCCTGATTGCAAGAACTGGGGTTAAGGAGGAACTTTTGCAGTTGTCTCAGCTACACTGTGGCCCTCGGCCTTGTAACAGAAGAAACATGCTTCTTAAATTGGACCCAGTAAACAGGAATATTTGGTTTACATAATTTTTCTAATCAGTATGTCTATGCATTACCATCTTGTATATTCATTTTTGTTTACCCTGATTTATTTTTCTTGAATCCTAATCAGATAAAAAGTAGGACTATATCATTTGTAGTCTAGCTACCACAAGGTTTCAATTGAAAGGAGTTGAAAAATATTTAAAATGCTAACTTTTTTTAAGTGGAAATAGCTATGTCAGGAAACAATAAAGCATATCTTATAAAGTATAATTAATGATTTAAAATAATGAATAAAAATAAGATCAGTTAAGTAATTATTTGTGATACTCATCCCATATTTTTATGGTGCAAAAATAATTTATCATCTAGTGAAAGATGACTTTAGAGTGCAACAAGATAGTAATGCTTGCATCAAAACAACTGTTCAAAACAAAAGCATTGTGATAGGCAATACAAGACTTATGGTCAACCTAAAAATATGAGGTTTTAACCTATATATGCATCTAATACTATATTTTCCTAAAATTTTTTTCAAAATTAACTTTTAATTTTTTAATTAGAATTTTCAACATATACATTTATAGTAGTACATTTGGAATTGTTTGTCTTTTTGTATTTTCTCAGTAGACAATATTTTTGTTAAAATATATTACTGTACAAGTACTGAGGTATCTGGTTAACTCAGTTAAAATTTCACACAATAAACAGTATCCTCCTAAAATGTGCAAATATCAAAGCATAACTATTCCCATATTTGGTTGTTGTTTCTATTCACATTACTTTTCTTCTACAAATATTATACAAAACAAAAATCACCAAGCATTTTGTTTTCTTTTTGTGAAATTTGAATGTTTCCCCAATTTAGATGCCATACAATTTTAAGTTTTCTTATTTTAATTTTATTTCAGAATTAAATTGAAATACATCCAATTTAAACAAGAATATCATCCCAAACTTTCCAACTTGATTTGATATATTTCAAAACAATTCTAATTTCAATATTAAAGCTCTATTCTCTTAATTTAGTTACATAGTTAAGTAAACCTTAATCCCTAACTTGTGTTTGTTGAGTTAAATCTTACTGTTCTTTCGTTTAAAGCTTTATTTTAAGTAATTTCAATTTGACAAAAGCAATTAATACTGAGGTTTTTGAGTATCATTTATTAAATGCTTTTTAAAAATATTTCCGAGTTCTGATTGTAAAAACATTTGGTAATATTTAGCAAAATGATTGAACAAAAGCATAATAGTACATTAGGAAACTTGAGGTTCTCTTCCAAATAATTCTTCAAATGTTTAAAATTTCTAAAATTAATACATGAAAAGGAAAAATTGCATATATGCTACTCTACAGAGGTTTTTTAAATTGACATCAGTAGTTTTTATAATGTTTGGTACTTCAGTTGTGGAGATAAAATATTTGTGAATTATTAAACGACAGCTTGTATTTTAATTAGTACAATTTTGATACATTTTCAGTTGTAATAATGTCTTAGACAATAAAACCAATTACAAATGCATTTATTTGTTATAATTTTATGCTGAGAGCCATAGCCAAGTAGGAATGACGCATGGCATTTTTGGTTGAAAGGTGATGCCAGCAAGCCATTGAGATGATAATGATTCTGTTAAGAAAGTTGTGCATTCAATTGGAGATTAGACCCCTGCTGGCCTCTGCCTGCTACTTTGGAGCTCTCCTGGAGAGTTCCCATTGGTTGGGGAAGTGTGGTAGGAGGGAATTCTGGAGGAGGGATTTTCTGTTGGTGTAGTGGGTCCTGGGAGAAGGCCTGGTGCGTGGCATTCTCGGGAGTTTTGAAAATAAAGTTTGTTCCTGCTTGAGTGGCTCGTGATTTTGTGCCCAGCCAGACTGTGGCAATTTTATAATGTGGTCAGAGTATTTTTTTCACAGTAATACCATGCTCCATCAAATTTGATGTATAATTGATCAGTGAAGTAATTTTAAATTTTTGAGGATTTCCTTTAGTGGTGGAGCCAACATTTTCAGATATCACTGTTTGTTCACAGGATATTGGGAGATCATGATAAGTAAAATTAATTTAGAAGAGCAATACTTTTGTGTAACTTATAAATGCATCAATTTGCTTCCAAACCTCAAGGAACACATCAGATCTGAAATCAGTACCATTTGTACATTTATCTCAGCTTCAGCATTTTGGTCCTTCACATTGTGACTTCTCCCTAATACTTTCTCAACACCTTTCACACCTTAATATAATTTATCTCTTGCACCATTATATTTTATTGGACCCCAAATGTTGTAATGTTTCTTCCAACACTATTGACAACTTCTGGGAGTGAGTGATACAGAACTTGACCAATTGAGGACTTTGCAGAGTCCTCTGATGTTGGGTAAGTAACACTGACTCTCAGCTCATGTCCTGAGAAGCTAAAGGCATGAATTTTGATAGTCTAAGATAAATACAAATATCTATTTTTTTCTGGGGCCAGAAAGTTGTCTTACTTTTACCCTGTTAACTAATGGATCTCCCTGTTTCACATCCTAGGATACTAAAACAGGCACTGGAAGCTGACCTTAGAAAGGGGTTTGAGAGTTTCAAACCCCTACAGTAGACTAAGGCCAGGCTTTCTATAGGTCATACAGGAATCTGTAGGAAAGAAAACTTACTTGGGTAATTGAGATGTGACACGAATATCAAATAGTATGTAGCCTCCAAGGTAAAGAACAAGATTACAGTGTGCTAATGTTTTTGCATTCTTGGTAAATACCTCTCTTAAGAGACTGTTAAGAAAATAATACTTGAGCATAATTTCAGAAGAAATCAGTACCATAAGAAATTATGCTTCTCAAGTCCCTGTGGCCACTCATTTGTACCTTTTATCTTATGTGTTCTCTGCATTTCTTGTTTGTTTTTTGGCAGCATGAACCATGTTTAAAGCAACTAGTCAAATTTCAGTGGCCACTCGAATAATCCTCAAATGTAGCTTCTTTGATGATGTCTTGAAAGCTCTGAACTCAGAAGAGATTTCATGACTGACTGTTAGACTTGTCTTTGGTGGCAGAACTGTTTGCCAGGTGATTAATGCTCGTCTTTTTGTACTTTAACATGGACCCTATTTTAATTCCATGTATTTCTTCTAACTCTATATGTTTAGGTTATTCTGCCTGACTTTTTTATAAAGAATTCAGTTGTCTTTTCAAATGTAGCTACTGGACCATGCACAACATAAAACATAAATGTGGACTGGTGAATTTTGCAATGAACATATCCATGCAGGAAGTATCTAGATAACTAGAAAATTAGCTCCACCCCAGAAGAGCCTCTTTCTTCATTCAGATTACTCTGCCCCAAATGTTATCAAATGCTCTTAAACTATTTCGCTTAATAATGAACACTTATATAAAAAGATCCATACTCTTTGCTCTTCATGGAGAGAATGAAGTCTTTCTACTGGGGAATGCATTAATGATATCTGTAAGAGGGAAAATTGGATGTAAACATAAGTACTCATTTTTACTAAGCAATGAAATGCAGTTTGGATGTCCATAAAATGAGAAGATACTGAGGACTGCAGTTATTATATAAATGATTATGCACATGAAATAAGGGAGGATAGAGATTTATATGAATTAACTTATCAGATAAGCTCCTATAAACAAGCTTATGAATGTTCACTTTATTTTCTTAATTTCATTTTATACAAACCAAGTTATTACTTTCTATGTTTTACATAATAATTTAAAAATGAACTATTAAAATTTATATTATACATACTTTTCAAATGTCTTTAGAGTTAGTCCAGGTATTAAAAAATTGTTCCAGAATATATAATTTTAGACATTCCAAAACAAAAATCATAGTACTGACATTGTAAATGACTTTTAGAGAGTAGAAAACTTAATATCCCTCTTAGATAGAGTTTATAGTTCATATTGCAAAACATTTTCAAGGAAATGACCAAGTTAACCTTGGCTCTGAAGGTCTCTCTATTTGTTTGTTTTTATTTTCTCTCCTACTTTCATATTACACTTGTAGTTCAAACAATGAGTTTCACAGCTACATGATCGTGTACATTTCCTCAATTTACTGCATTTAGAAGTCATTACTAATAGTTTTGTTTCCTTGTTCTGAAAATGTTGAAATAACCCCAAAAGATATGGGGTTATAAAGATCACTTACTTTTCTGTGTTTCAATTTATCTGATTATAAGGTGAGAACAATATGTCCCATCTATTTTGGTCTTTGGGACTTTAAGACTTAATGAGTGCAAAAAGTTTCTGAGGACATTACAAGAAAGTAGACATGTAAACAGTACTAATGACATTCCTGCCAGACAGTAATGGAAAAATCTGTGGAACTGTATTTCCAAATATCAAAAAAGTCAAAGCATTCACTTTTATCAGCTCTTAGCACTCACCTCTAAGAAGATTAAAGACCCTTCTCTTTTGTGTAATAATCCCTACACATTATTTAGCTTAAAATTTTTTTAAGAATATCCCTAAATGATGGAAGATGGTTCTCAGCATTCAGGGAAAAAAAATGAAAGTTTAATATAGACTTATAGGAATAATGTCAAATAACATGGCAAATAATGCTTTAAAAAAAAAAAAAAAGAGGAAGAAGAAAAAAGCTTCCGAACTCTTTTGAAACAAGATGAAATGGAATAGATACACTTGTTATCTATAAAAGCCAGTGTCATTGTAGAAGGAATGAAAATGGTGGAAGTATTCTAGGGGTCTTTTGTTGCATCTCCTTCAGGAAGGGTTGTGATCTTCAAAATGGACACAACAAAAGAAACATACAGGGTACATCGCTGGTGAAGAAATCACACTCCACTGAATGAATTCAAATTGATAGGACAACAGAAGCCAGATAAGCATGAGAAATGACCCACAAACCAATGTTGATGTTCATTACATGACGGTGGGACAGGACTGCTGTTCAGAGGAGTGAACCTTAGCAGACATCTTAACTTAAACAAACAAACAAAAATGTTCTGACCACATTCCAGTTACAATACTAAGCAGTTTTTAATTTCTTGAAGGAGAACCAAATTCACAGAATGTCTAATTGGAGAATAGAACAAAGTGCACCTATCTCAACATAATTTGCTTACAGATTATAAAATCAAGCTGCAGAAATTTTAGTGCTTTTCCCCCTAAAACTTTTAACAAATGTCAATGCACTGTCATATGTGAAAAGTAAGGGGACCACATAAACTTCCTATACCTCCAATTTACACATATAAATTAGGATTACACCAGGATGATGCTTAAAATATCCAAACCAGTTTCCAAATGTGTACACTCTCATACATAGTTTCAATCTCACTTTGTACCTGATTAAAACTAAGAACATTTCTATTTCACTTATCCTAAGTCTATCTGCTAATTTTGGCATTATTCACTACTTTATATGCATTTTGAGAAAAACAGCAGTAGTCACTGCAGATTTCATTCTGCTGTACATTTGTTTCTTCTTTAATGCCGTGTGTCATAGGAGAGTGGGGAATTAAATCTCAGTTCTTGTGTTCTGATGAAAGAAAATTTAAAGTCAGACATGAAAAGCCAAGCAAGAGAATTCTATTATGAGTGAAAGTAAAGTAAGGCTCAAGCAGAGAATCTCTCTAAAGAGAGATTTGGGTGGTCTGCAACCAGAGAACTATAAAGGAAACAATGTTGCCTCCAATTTATTGCTGTTTTGTGGTTACCTTCCAGCAGGAAACCATCTTTTGCCTTCTTTGCCAATCAGGGGTTCAACTCCTCTTTCATATCAGCCAGGGGAGTTCTGGACCCTTGATGGTCCTCTTTGTAACTGTCAAAGGGACTCTTCTATTTATGGGAGCTTCACCTACAAGACATTAATGTGGGTATTGGGGTCAGTGGCCAAATTTTACCTTCATTTGCCTGCACTACTAAAGAAACTACCCTCTTGAAGTGCATTGAGACACCTGTGGCCATAAATCCTAACTTTACAATGACCTCAGTGGACCCTGTCAGGAGTTAGCTCTATTGATCTTTCTTTCTTGACGTATTTCTTAATTGGCTCGCCTTGTTCCCACCAGTTTATTCTTAGGGTTTGTGCACTGATCATTTTTCTGTAAGTTACTCGATTATTTATTTGCCTTAAAAGCAGTTTAAAGAAACCCATGACCCTGCCATATTATTGATTTGCACCCACTGCTCATTTCTAATTACCACTTAACATTTGTACAGGAAAATGTCAGTCTTTCACGGTTTTTCATCCCTCAAGCCACATCACCCATTGTCTTCCTGCCTTTCCTTCCCACGTGTGATATGCTCAATTTTCCTGTTCCTCTAAAATCTGCCAGTCCCCTTGTCCCCATTCACTTTACTTGAGCTTTTTATCTCCTGTTTTACACCTACAGTGTTCCTGAAGGCATTATTTAAAATAGTCATCAAAAGAAGCTGCAAGTAGCTTCTATTCATCAATATTTGCTCAAATAAGGAGTGGGGTAGCAATGTTGGCTGATTTTTCTCACTGGGTTCTTGAAAGAACCTGAGATCAAACATTAAATAATTGGTAGCTCATGGAAAGCAGAGGTTTTGGCAATGGCAAGGAGGGATAATACATTGTAGTAGTAATTTTTTATACATTAGAATTGCCTGGAGATTTTTCATTAATTAGCTGTGACCAGGTCAATCCCCATACCAATTAAATGATGTTACTGGGGCCCTGCCAACCCCACCTTGGCTTTAAAAGCTCCCCAGAAAATTCTAAAAGCTGAGATCCCCTGTTTCTAGGGCAAATATGTCAAAGTGTTCAGCAATTTCCAAACAACATAGGTGAGACTTGGTGCCTCCACAGGGCTCTGCCCAAGTGATTGTGGTAAAATGAGAGAAACAGGCCACAGAAAAGGAACAGCAAAGCCACTAGAACCCACATAGAGCATAGGCCACATGCAAGATGTGTTCAGAAGAGATTTACAAAGCACTGAACAGATAAGAAAATTTATTTCCAACACACAAATTGACAAGAATGATCTCTTACTTCCAGCATCCTCACTTACTTGTAAATTAGGCAAGAAATCTAAATAATATGTCTTTGAAGATAAGTATCCTATTGATAGGCTGCAGCATACTTCCTGAGCAGTATTGTTACTTCTGCAGAATTATAGCAAGGCATGCAATTACTGTCATTAGACTCTTATGCTGTAAAATGAAAATATATTCTATCACTACTTCTCCAATTGAATGGCCATTCTCTGTTTATAAATAAATATCCCTTGTCTTTACTTGAAACCATAGCCTGAAGTGATGATGTTAGTAATATTAATGGCACATTTTAAATTTCCTCCATTCCATCTTAGAATTGAATCTTTCAAATCTACCAATTACATCTACTGTTATTCAATAATGAATTAAGTGGACCTGGCACAAGAATTAAAATCCAAATAGATATACTAATATTATGCTTTCTGATGTTGCAAAATATAAAACTAGCAAATGAATTTTTAATATTCTCAGCAACACATGGGACATTTAAAAAAATATACCATATTTTAAGCTACAATGTTAATCTTAACAAATACAAAATAAAATGGAGATAATACCTTGCATTCTCTCAGACCTAAAGGAATGAAGGTAGAAATCAAAGATAGAATAAACAAATAGAAACAAAAGTAACACCTGGAGATTGAATAATATACTTTTGAGTAATAAATTCATAGCAGAAGAAATTAAAAATAATATTTATAAGTAAATGAGAATAGTGATACATCATATCAAAATCTCTATGACACTATAGAACCTTTTAAGAGGAAAATTTATAAGGTATAATTACTTATATCCTCTAATTTAAGCTTTCAGAATTTATTATGCTATTTTATTTTCTACCACTGAAGTTCAAAAGTTTTAGTGGCATTAAGATTGCTGCCTAAGAAAGTACTTATGTAGCAGTAAATTTTACACAAATTTCACAGTTCCCATGAACATCGCTTTTATCCCATTTCACTAGATTATAAAGACAAAGCTGGGCCCTCCTGAAACAGGAAACACCTCTGATCACATCTAGATGTTGCAAGTGCTATTAACATTTATATAAACTTTCCAATCTATCTTCAAAACATTTTTTAATGCTTATTATTGAGTAATTGTCAATGGCAAGAGATGCCAATTTATCAAATGATTTTTAAGATCATTTTTTTTTTCCATTTGACAATTACCAAGATGCATATTTACTTCATTTTTTTTTTTATATACTGGAGATTGAACCCAGGGGTGCTTTACCACAGCTATATCCCCAGCCATTTTTCTATTTTATTCTTTTTTTAATTTTGACAACATGTCTCACTAAGTGGCTTAGGCCCTTACTGTGTTGCTGAGGCTGCCTCAGATTTGTGATCCTCCTTCCTCAGCCTCCCAAGTGATTGGGATTACAGATATGCCAACGTGCCTGGCTCTACTTTGTATTTTTTATGTGAAGTAACCAAAGAGGTGTCAAATGCATAATGGTCCACAGACAATAAACCTTATTTTTCAATCATCTGACTATAAAAAGTGTAGACATCCCTGCTCTGTGGGAGTTTCCCTTCATTGTCTTTAGGAAGTCCAGTCTATTGGGACCTTCAGCACCAGCCTCCTAAAGCTTGTCACCTGCCTTCCGGCTGTTAGAAAAGAGCACAGAGACTGAGTGAGGTAGGAAACTATGGAGGTTTGGGGCAGAAGATTAATACACTTAATTCCAAAATGGAAATGGTTTTCATGGATAGGACAAAAAGTAAACTAAAATAGTAAATTTTTCTTGGAAGGTAAATCCACACGGGTGCTGTATTTGATAGGACTCCCTATCAGCTGGTCTCTCTTCTGTCATTGACATGATCTAATAACTTAGGCCACTAAGGCTTTTAGCTGATTCCATCCGGAAGAACCATTTCACGAGTAGCTTTCATTTTTTTTCTTCTTTTGTACATGAATATAATCAATTCATCACCACGTAGCCTTTCTTTTCTTAAACCACAGCCAGGAAATAAAACTTGAATGTATTATTAAAATACTGTGTGAACATCATGAAGTCAAGAAGCATGCTTGTCCTGTTCTCCAGTGCATTATATTCTATTGCCCAATGCTGGAATTATGGGCTGAGCTCAAAACATGAATTGTCTAATTACATGAATGTCATAAGTCTCATATGGTATGATTACAGTTCTCATACTCAGTACTGATATCCATTCAATTGTTGTTCAGTTATTGACAAGTGTTTATTTATTTACTTTTTAAGTTAATTTACCCCACATAAGATATATACATGCTCCAGCCCTTCTCCCATGGAAGAAATCTCTCCTTTATTTCAAAGTCTCCAGATGTATGCTTTTCAAAATGTCTGCTTCTAGAAAATTGTAGCTATTTAAACAAATTAGTTTAAATTAAATATTCAGTGTCTTAGCTGCACCATATAAACCATGATTCAAGTGTTTAATAGCAACTTGTGTCAAGGGCTTCCATTGAGAACAAAGCATATATGTAATATTTTTATTCTGTATGAGAGTTCTATGGCATAGAACTACTGTGGATAGTACCAGTCACTTTTAGGTGTCCCTCATGGCTCTACATAGTTATTAATTATTACTGGAGGAAGTCTAAATTATAAGATCAACTAGCATAGTCATGGCAGGGAAAACCTATCTAGGGGCTTTGTGTAATGATTTAACAAATCAAAAGATATTTAATTTTAAAATTTTGGCTTTTAACTCTTTAATGGCTCATAATTCTTGACTGATATTTCTCAATCCTTTTCACAAAACCTCTAATGACTAGCCTTTAATTTTTTCAGACACAAAAGAACTGCACCATCTTTACTGAAAAAATCAGTTACTAAATTAAAATCAGCCCCTACATGAATCCCTTATGCAGGGGTTTTCATTTAACAAAAGTGCTAATATCCTTACCCACAAAACTCTATTAGTATAGGTTGTTGAAATAGATTCACTTACTAGAATCATCAACTATGAGATATTTGTTAAAATATATTTCTCTGTACATATATTTCTACATAGGAACCTCTTTGGAAATTTCTGTCAAGTTGCAAACCTTTTTTGTTTTCTAATAGAGGTACTCTATATTCTACTGAAATTTTTGTTGAAGATTGCAGAATTGCAAGAGATTATAAATCATATTCATCTTAAAACGCAATTTGGTATTATTCAATGATCTCATCTTTATTGCCTTAAATTATCACCTGTTTTCACCCCCTGTAATCTGAAGCAGCTGGCAATTGTTAAATGACCTTTTTTGCTCTATATTTTTTGAAACATATAAAGCATTAGATGGAGCTCAGTATAAAATATTGCTTTCTAAAGAGAAGAGAGCAAGATTGGTGAGAAAATAGGCCTTTAAACCACTTCATTTTTAGTTATACAATGTGGGAGACTGGAACAAATGAGTAATAAAAAGCAAAACAATTGAGACTCCTAGGGTGCTAAATTAAGAATTTATAGTCTGAGTGATGTGCCTGTAATCTCATTCAATTTTCTGTTATTGCACATCTTAAACAATTATGAACGCAGATGACACAGAAATTTTTGCTTATAAATCAGCAAGGGTAATAAATATAACATGTATAATTCATTTGATACTAATGTTAATTGGTATAATGTTCTCAAAACAAAGAAAATCAATAATATTTAAAGAAAGAAACATTTTGAGCCAGTGAAACTGGCTAGAAAAGCTCATATGATTTATTTTATTTTAAAACAGATGGGGGCTTCACTACTTTTCAATGGTTACTAACTGCTCATTTGACAGTCACATAAATAAACATTACAAATGCTCTGAGAAATAAGTGATATTCTGAAGCTAAGGAATAAATAATGATAATAAGATATGAAATTTAGTATTTTTACAATGATTTATAAAGGATATCATTTTATAAAAAAATATAAGCCCTTGGCATTTGGGTAATCCCAACTTTTCCTACTTTTGTTCTGCTTGAAATTCATTTAAAATTATTTAAGATTAATGGACAAGATTAAGATGTCTGAGACACCTAAGATAGGAATTGTTACAGAGGTCGTTTTTCTTCTCTTTGGGACATGTGTTTTTTTTTTATTCTACTAATAAATAAAATCAAAAGTGATACAACTAATTGGTTTAAGAAATCAGAAACTTTATTAAATTATTCTATTTCTACTTAACTTTTCTCAGTTCAGGCTATATCTGTAAGTAAAATGTCTTTTGTTTTTTAATGAAACTCAATTTCAGCAAAACCCAAGCAACCTTTATGTTAGAATCTGTCCTAGAATGTGTTTAAAAAATAGCATACACTCTTCACGTGGCAATGACATTAAAGCAAATATTTCCGTTTTGTTACTATTTTCTAATAGAAATGTACATACATTAAAATGCTAATAAATTTTTACTATTGTTAATGTATTTATAACATTTTGTTGATGAATAAATAGTACTAACTATTCCTTAGATAATTTTCTATTCTTCCATTTAAAATATTTGGGCTGTATTTATTTCTAAGGATGTCAATGTAATTGAAAGTGAATTCTAGGACACAATAAATAAAAATACCTTAAAAAATAAAAAGGAAGGTATATTTTAGTGAATAATTAGAAAGCTTTCATACAAAATGGCATTATCTTAAAACAAAGATCCAGTTCATTTTTTTGACTTAAATATGGAGATCAGATTAAAACTCCTAAACTCACTATTAGACAAGCTTTCCACCTGGATGTACCTCTAGTCCTAACTACTCCGGAATCTAAGCCAAGGGGAGATTACTTAAGCTTTGAAGTTCAAGGCCAGTCTGGGCAACATAGAAAGACTCAGTTTCAAAGGAAAAGAAGCAAAAAGAATACACACTTCCTTATGGTATAGTGTATTAGATTTGTGTTAATGTTAAAAAGTAACAATGTAATGCCCAAATAGTTTAATTGTGGAAAGACTGTATTCAAAAACATTTTGTATTTTTACCTAATACTTATTAATGTATAAAATTATGTTATCAATATTACTGAAATTAAAATTTATTTTAAATTTCATTATTTGGCATATCAATTATTTTCCCTTTAGCAAGTACAGAATAATTATATGTGTGTATACACACACACACACACACACACACACACATATATATATATATATATATATGATATCTATGTTGAATATATTCCTTTCATTAGAAAAATATTTTAATCATTAAATTACTTTTTAAAAATTTATTTATTTTTTCTAATTTGTTATAGGATAACAGAATTCATTTCAATCCATAGTACACATATAGAGCACAATTTTTCATGTCTGGTTGTACACAAAGTATACAACCATTTGTGTTTTCATACATGTATTTAGGGTAATGTCCATTTTATTCCACATCTTTCCTACTCCCCTGCCCACTCCCTTCCCCTCCCTCCCTTAGCCTATCTAAATTTTTCTCCCATGCTCCCTCCTACAATATCCCCATTATGGATCAGAATCCTCATATCAGAGAAAACATTCTGCATTTGTACTTTTGGCATTGGCTTACTTCACTCAGCATAATATTCTCCAATTCCATCCATTTACCTGCAAATGCTTTTATTATCTTTTAATGTTGAGTAATATTTCATTGTGTATATATACCACATTTTCTTTATCCATTCATCTACTGAAGGGCATCTAGGTTGGTTCCACAGTTTAGCTATTGTGAATTGTGCTACTATAAACATTGATATGGCTGTGTCCCTTTAGTATGCTGTTTTTAAGTCCTTTGGGTATAGACTGAGGACAGGGATAGCTGAGTCAAATGGTGGTTCCATTCCCAATTTTTCAATAAATCTCCATGCTACTTTCCATATTGGCTGCACCAATTTGTAGTTCCAACAGCAGTGTATGAGTGGACCTTTTCCCCCCACATCCTTGCTAATACTTATTGTTTTTTGTATGCATAAGAGCTGCCATTCTGACTGCAGTGAGATGAAATATTAGAGTAATTTTGATTTGCATTCCTCTGATTGCTAGAGATGTTGAACATTTTTTCATATATTTGTTGATTTTATATCATATTCTGAGAAGTGTCCATTCAGTTCTCTGTCCCTAAATGGTGCTGGGAAAACTGAAAATCCATATACAGCAAAATGAAATTAAGCCCTTATCTCTCACACTGCAAAAAACTCAACTCATAGTGAATCAAGTACCTAGAAATTAAACCAGAGACCCTGTACCTAACAGAAGAAAAAGTAGGCCCAAATCTTCATCATTTTGGATTAGGCCCCAACTACCTCAATAAGATTCCTATAGCACAAGAAATAAAATCAAGAATCAATAAATGGAATGTATTCAAACTAAAAAGCTTCTTCTCAGGAAAAGAAACAATTAGTGAGGTGAAGAGAGAGAATACAGAATGGAAGCAAATTTTTACCACATGCACGTCAGATAGAGCACTAATCTCTAGGCTATATAAAGAACTCAAAAATATTAACACCAAAACCCCCCAAATAACCCAATCATTAAATTAATTTTAAAAGGCAGGTAAAAATATTAGTAAATTGAATGGCAGTTCTATGTATAAAGTGATCTATACTTTGGGTGTCTAATTTTCACATAAGAATTAGTCTATTAAAGAGCCAAAGAATAAGAGACTTTAAAAGTTAGTCTGGAAGGTACAATTAGGAAGTATAGACTCTGAACTTTCTCAAGGAGACATGTTCTTGGCCTGGAACTTCACCTTCTACAAGCATGTTATTAAATTTTAGTTCACAGAACAGAAAACCCAAGCTGATTTTAAAAGCCTGCAAAGAAAAATGAGTCAAGGTCAGCTCTGCAACTTTCTAGTCCTAATATATTAAGAGCACTTCTGCAATCGTTGAAGACTAACCTAGATAGTGAATGTTTTCCTGTTACAAACTTAGAATCCAACTTTCAGATAATATGGGAGTAAGGATGATACACTAAACTATATGTTGCTTAACACACTGTATTTCATTTCTAAACATACCACTATAAACATTGTCCAATATCTATACTTTAAAAATACAATGATTCAAAATTGTATTTAAAGTCAATTTCAAATAAAACATTTATGTGAAACAATCTTTTAAGAATTTTGGAATATAATTAGGAAATAGCATGTTCAACTACAAGGTTATCATAGTATTTTTGAAAGATCGTCATTTCCATGTCTTCTATGCTATGCTTTTCCTCGCAGATGATATACGTGCAAATATGATCAGGTAAATCCCTTCATTCTTTCCAAATTTTGCTCGAGGCAGATATTCATTGAACAATGATTACCAGAAATGACATTTCTGTTAAAGCATTACTAAAATATGGGTTTTAAGTGATAATGAGAAAGGCAGAAGAGAGAGCTGAAAGCCATAGGTATGGAATTGGAGAAAACTGGATTTGTAAGCCTCATTTTCCTCCCTATTTCCTGAGCAAGCTTACTAAACTATCCTTGAGAGTGTTTAGGTGCAATTAATGTATCAGTATGTGTCAAATATGTTGACCCAATTATATAATTCCATACACCTTGAAGACAAACGAGACTGGTCTGAAAGCCTTGGTACACTAGGTCTCAACTGGCAGAGTTGAGAAGTTAGTAGTAACCTTTCCAACTCTCAGTTTCTTATAAATAATGTAGGTAACAAGTTTCTCAAGACTATGAGGTTTTGAAGCGAATAAATGTATGTTTTATATATTAAATAACTAGAGATTCTAATAAGCACATACATGTAGATAGATACATAGATAGAAAGATAGATAGATAGATAGATAGATAGATAGATAGATAGATGTAATCCTAATTCCCACAGGGAAATTTCAAAAATAAAAGAAAAATGTAGGTGTTCCTGATGGGTGGTACATGTTCCAAAGGGCAACAATATTAGGAGATTTATTTTGATGATATGGACTCTACAATATCAATTATTTATTCTTTTACTGAGCTTATTCTTAGGTTCACTTATATCCTACTTGTTCAGTAGCATGTATTGGGGCATAATTTAGGAATCATATTTAATTTTTTTCTTAATATGTCCTTCAAAAAAGGTTTTAAATTCATTTTTAGTGTAAAATTGGAAATAAAAAATAGCTGCTTACCCACTCAGAAAGGGATCCAAGTTCACCTAAAATCTAGAATTACTAGTTCCCAGATGTTAAGAAAACTAACATCATTTGTCCTGGGGTAATGGCACATGCCTGTAATCCCAGCAACTCAGGAGGCTGAGACAAGAGGATTGAATATTCAAAGCCAGCCTCAGCAACAGTGAGGCACTAAGCAACTCAGTGAGACCCTGTCTCTAAATAAAATACAACATAGGGCTTGGGGATGTGGCTCAGTGGTTGAGTGCCCCCGAGTTCAATTTCTAGTACCATAAAAAAAAGAAAAAAAAAGACATCATTTGAAGAAGAAAGAAGTTACTTTATTATTCCAAAGATCTCTAGAATCAAGCATGAAGAAATTGTAACATACTTTTCTCTCTGTGGTAGAATGGGAATTCTCTAATTAAAGTCAACTTTTCTCTCTTACTTTTCTGCTTCCTCACAAGTATGCCACTTTGTTCTTGGAAGATGTATACAGCTCCTTAAGAAATCTTCCTGCATCAAAGTGTATGCTGATGTCTCATATTGAACAAAAGAAATCTACTTGTAGAAACTTTGCCTGCACTTGGTCCTACAGATATCAAACAGCAGAATGCTCTGTATATGTGGATTCAGACATGAGGCAAATATTGACTCTCAGGATTCTGTGTGTGGCTACAGCACAATGCGTTTGGAAATGTAGAGTATCCATGGATATCCCCAAAATTAATTCTATTTCTCATGAATTTGTAGGAATTTATCACAAGAGGGTTGTAGAGAATGGAAGGGTAGCAGATGTCTGAAATCTAAAAAAAATAAAAGTAGGAAAAGATCCAATTCTTCAGAAGATAACCTTGTGACAGTTTTTCATTTGCTAACTGGGGCTGGTACCAGTGAAGTATCTTTTAAAATACTCCTTCTCTCTAGACACATATGCACACATTCCTTATGGGAAAGAAAGTTTGTATGTTTGCTCAGGCTTCGTGTTGCCTTGTCCTATCCTTTCCCTGACACTGTAAGGATGGTAAGCAGGTCCACAGCAGATAGCTGCCACCTGAGGAGAAATAGCACTCTACACCCTGCTGAGTAAGAAATACTAATGATACTATATGATCTAAACCCGAAATTAAAAGTAAGTGACTTCTTAAGAGAATGACGTGTACATCTCAGTACCATATACAGGAGATAAGAAAGGCACCATCAAATTTAGTAATTCAATGTATATATTACATAAGTTGATTAGAATCTAAGAAAGAATTGTGTCCATTAGACATCTTCACTCAATAAATCCAAGATGAGTCTTTCAAAATGTGATCCATTATGTTAGGGAATGAGCAGCAAGGGCAATTTGAGAAATATTCAGAAATATTTTGACAATTTCTTAGCAATCCATATAGCCAGGCATTGTGCTAAGCACTTTAACTGCATTAACACATAAACTCTCTGCTGTCATGGCAGAAAGATACAGTATGCTCAAATTTATTCAGGACCAATAACTTTTCTTGAAGAAGACTGGAAACTGAGATGCAGAGAGATTAAACATGTTCTCCAATGTATGTAGAAATCCATGTGGACAAGGGAATTAAATGAGGCGAAGGTACTTTATTCATCCTCTGCTTTCTATTTTGCTTCTGAGATAGGCAAAACAAGACACTAATAAAATTTAAAAATATATGAATACTGAATGTTAATACTACATTTTATTTAAATTATTGCTGTTAAACTTTTGACAAATCTATCTGGACGTGGATAACTTTTCCATAATTCAAAGATTGGCTAAAATATATTCAAAAGCAAAAGAGCAAAAGCTATACTACATTTATTAACTAAATTATCTCTAATTTAACATCTTCTTCTAGTTAGTTTAGTAAATTGCAAAGAAGCTATAATCAAACCCATCAAGAAATATTAAAAACATTTATGTCTATTGGATCAGAAATGATACTTGCCTCTGAGAAATTATTCTATAGGCCTCAACAAATAATTTTGAGTCCATGCTAGACAAATGAGCAAATATCAATAGAAATTTAGTGAGTTTAATCAAAACAATACTAAGCATTTCTATTGTGTCATCAGTTCTAGTATTGATTGAAAGAGAAATCATACCATCTTGGTTGAAATTGGTTTCTAGGATTCTGTGAGAACCTGTTATGAACACATAAAGTGCTCCTATTTTGTTGGAAAGTAAGCTAAATGCAAAGCGAATTTTGGATAAAAGTTACTTCCCAGTGTGAAACCTTATTCTCTAGTAAAATGCACTGGTAGATGATGAATAGATAATGTTTGAGATGAATCATACCATTATTTATCTTAGAGTGACAGAATGAAATTATACCTTAAACCAGGGCAGTTTACAAATTCAGCAATAGAAGTCCACCATATTCAATTTCCCCTTATTCTGTGTCATAAAACAAAGAAGATAATAAGTTTTGGTGTAACTAAAACTGTTAAAGATTAAGAGACAATCACTATAATGTTTTAACTGTGCCATTTCACAATCTAAAGCAATTTAAGAACTAGCCTCAAATAATATTTAAAATAATTCATATGTTCACTATCTAGTACTTCATTATGCTTTTTCAAACTTGATATTATAATCTGTATTTGACATTTTAGGTCATTTCAAAAATTCAAAGCATTACAAGAGACAGAAAGGTTGTTTTCCATAGTCATCTGAGATTAACTAAAATGTAATGCTCATGATTCCTCCAAAAATTAAATAGAATTACGCTATGATTCTATAATTCCACTTCTGGGGATACATCCAAAAACACTGAAAGCTGGTCTTGAAGAGCTGTTAGTGCTGCATACCCATGATCACAGCAGCAGTATTCAGTTTCCAAAATCTGAAGCATCTATGTCCACCAATAGACGGATAAAAAAGCAAAAGCAAAGTATGCCATATACATACAATGAAACAGCATTGAGCCTTAAAAAAGAAAGGAAGGCTGACATGCGCTACAGTTTAAATTAACCTTCAGGATATTATGCTAAGTGAAATAATCCAGTCACAAATAGGCAACTCATATATTCTTTCCAGGAGACTCTCTGACTAGGCAGAAAAAAATATAGGCAGAAAACAGAATGGTGGACACCAGGGGGTGAAGGCAAAGGGAGTCAAGTTTTATTGCTCAAATAAAATAAAAGATGAAAGGAGCCATGGAGATAGTTTCACAGTGTTATGAATATATTCAGTACCACAGAGCTGCACACTTAAAAGAGTTATAATGATAAATTTTATGCTATGTGTATTTTACCACTATAAAAATGTAATTGATCTATATTTGAAAAGTTGCAAATAAACAATAGGCTTTAATAAACTTTCCAATATCACTTAAATGCTAGTGGTGTCTGGGTACAGAGTATACAACTTCCGTCACTGAATATCCTCACTCTCTGGTTAAAAATTCCCTTGTTAAGTGCATTTCAACTTTTTATTTCCAAGCATGTGTTACTCTCAGATTCTTTCAATGTAATTATCAGGTTAAACCCTGAAGAGAGCTAGAGTCCCATTTAAGACCACACGAAATATTCATAGAATTTCTACAATCAACCGACACTGTCAAGAAGCTTTTCCTATTGAACACAATATTAGCCAACACCCCAATGCTTAGAATGTCAGTTGACTTAAATAAAACAAAACAAAAATTTCGTGTAGCTAACTTTCAGAAACTTTCTGAAAAGTTTTTGAATTATTAGTTAAGGTTTTTCCATCTTACACTACCATGTTTATTTGAAGGAGTTGAATACATCAGATTTGAATGTCATTATCTTTAAGGAAAAGTACAATGGCTAAGTGGGAGTTCACCAAGAGATAAACTCCAAGAAATTGGGGAAATCTGCAGGATAAGGAGATTGGACATCTCATCTGTCTGTAGGGCTGACCAATAGCAGAAAATATAACTCTAACCCAATGCTATTGACAGAATAGAGCAAGATAAATATTTTGAAAGACTTGAAAGGTGTACTGTGGAAACGTTTGGAAGCACATATAAACCCACAGACTGATGTACAATGACACCTACACTGTGTCTCTGAATATGGAGAGCCAGGTAGAACCATTTTCAAGGACATTATTTTTCAGAATATTTTTAGACAAAATAACTGAAAAGAGAGTAGAGTTTCCATGTACCTACTACCCAGTTTCCTCTATTAATAACAAATAATATCTTCACATTAGTATGACAAAATTGTTATGATGATCCTAATTGATATTTATTACTAACTAAAGCCCATGCTTCATACAGATTTCTTTAGTTCTATTACCAATATTTTTCTGAATTCCAGCCAATATACCACAATATTCCCAGTTGTCACATTTCTTTCTTTTTTAAAAATAGTCAAATAATTGATTTTTAAAACATGTAGGCAGAAAATCAACAAGGATATAGAAGACTTGGATAGATACACTATCAATTAACTTGACCTGAGTGACACCCATAGAACACTCAAGAACAGCAGAACACACACAGTTTTCAAGTACAGACAATAGACTTACTGAGGCACACCATATCCTCATCCACAAATTCTCAACACATTTAAAGAGAATCAAGTCAAACACAAGTATGTTTTCTGATCATGGTGAAAGTAAATTACAAATCAATAATTAAAAATATATTTGAAAAAAATCTCCAAATAATTGTAAGCAATAACACATTTCTAAGTAACCAATGAGTCAAAGAAATTCTGATTATCACAGTAGACATAGAAAAAGTGTTTGACAAAATACATTTGTTTCTGATTTTTTAAAAAAATCAGCCAACTAGGAATAAAAGTGAACTTTCTCAACCTTATAAGAGGCATCGACAGAAAATCTACCACTAACATCATCATTAGGAGAAAGGCTGAATCCTTTCCCTCTCCTAATATCATAAATAAAACAACAATGTCTGTTCTTTTTCTTTTTTTTTTAATGGTGTCCTTTTTTATTGATTTTTTAAAAACTAAAATACAGCAGAATGCATTACAATTCTTAATGCAAATCAAAACTACTCTAAGATGTCACGTTTCTTTAGGACTTTCTTGACTGTGACAGTTTCTCATTCTTTTCTTATTTTGAACTTTTCTTTCTTTTTTTTTTTTTTTGGTACTGGGAATTGAACCAGTACCCGGGATCCTCCTGCCTCAGCCTCCTGAGCAGCTGGGATCACAGGGGTGTGCCACAGTGCCCAAAAACCTCGACTGTTTTGAGGACATAGCAGTTATTTTAAAGAAACCTCTCTATTGTAATTTATTTAAATTTTTCCAGAATGAAGGTCAACAGAGCTTATCAAAAGCACATATAATTCAGAGTGACTTATGCAAATTGACTTTAGTCTTGACTAAATGAATTAATGTTCAACAGGTTTTTCCACTATAAAGTTCCTGTTTTCCTCATTTCCACATTGTGTTCTCTGGAAGAAATTCACCATCCACAGCCTTTGCTAAACAGCAGGGAATTATGCTCTCGTCCTGGTGAGTGGAATATCTATACAAATTATTTTATTTCCCCTTTGATTCGTTTATTCAATAATTTATTTACATCAAGTATAAACACTTGAACGTTAATTCTGTATGTTGGTAATAATTCAGTATGTAATCTAGTACCACTGTGTTTTGTTGCTCAAAGTGTTCCAGATTTTGCTGTTGGGGAATCTCTTACTTGGCTCCGGTGACCTGTCATCCCATCAACCTAGCTTTTGTTTTGAATAGTTTTCCCTTTCTGGTACTACAGTTGCTCCAGACTGATCTTGCAAATATCCTATTCAGTCCTAGAATCAGTCATTTCATGAAAGAACACTGCTGTTTTGTATTGGAATATGGCATTAGAAACTCAAGACCTAGCCAGGTGTGGTGGCACACACCTGTAAACCCAGCAGCTCTGGGGGCTGAGACAAGAGGATCGAGAGATCAAAGCCAGCCTCAGCAATGAGGTGCTAAGAAACTCAGTAAGACTCTGTCTCTAATAAAATACAAAATTGATCTGGGGATGTGGCTCAGTGGTTGAGTGTCCCTGATTTCAATCCCTGGTATCACTCTCCTACAACAAAAAAAAGAAAGAAACCCAGGATCTAGCTAGGCATTAGAGTTGCTTATTTCTACCAGCCAATTGACTTTAGAACTGTTACTACAATAAAAAAAGGAAAATTCATGTGTGTATAAACTGTTTTAAATACACATTTCAATATGAGTTTTTCTATGCAACCATCTGTATGTTTAATGATGTTTCAAACTCTGATTTTTTAAATTGTTATGTTAGTTTTTATTACTTTTTATTTTTATTATTATTTTCAGTTATACATGATGATATGATTTATTTTGACATAATTACAACAGTATGTAATATAATTTGTTCTAATTTAGTCCCCTGTTCTTCCCCTTCCCCTCTCCATCTCTTCCCCCTCCCCCTGTTCCCTTCCCTCCACTCTACTGCTATTTACTTATTTTTTTTTCCTTCTTTTGTAATTAGTGTCTTGTGGATGTACATGATGGTGAGATTCACTGTGGCCTATTCATATATGTACATAGAAAGTACAGAGGTCAGATTCATTCCACTGTCTTTCCCTACCCCATTGTCCCTCCCTTCCCTGCATTCCCCTTAGCCTCCTGCACTGACCTTTCCTCTACTCTTCTTTTTCATCCCTCTCCTCTTATTTTGTATTAGCTTCCATATATCAGAGAAAATGTTTGACCTTTGACTTTGGGAATGGTTTATTTCACTTAGCATGATAGTCTCCAGTTTCATCCATTTACTGGCAAATGCCATGAAGTCATTTTTTCTTTATAGCAGAGTAAAGAATCTTTTTAGTTTTGTGCCTTTCCATTTATTGGTCATTGGTTTTACTTCTTGCACTTTGGGAATCTTTTTTTTTTTCTTTTTAAATTTTTTTTATTATTAGTTATTCAAAACATTACAAAGCTCTTGACATATCATATTTCATATATTTGATTCAAGCAGATTATGAACTCCCATCTTTACCCGTATACATATTGCAGATTCACGTCGGTTACACAGCCACTTTTTTACATACTGCCATACTAGTGTCTGTTGTATTCTGCTGCCCTTCCTATCCTCTACTATCCCCCCTCCTCTCCCCTCCCCTCTCCTCCCATCTTTCTCTACCCCATCTACTGTAATTCATTTCTCTCTCTTGTGTTTTTCCTCTTTCCCCTCACTTCCTCTTATATGTAATTTTGTATAACAATGAGGGTCTCCTTCCTTTACCATGCAATTTCCCCTCTCTCTCTCTCTCTTTCCCTTCCCCCTCTCGTCCCTGTTAATGGTGATCTTCTTCTCAAGCTCTTCCTCCCTATTCTGTTCTTAGTTGCTCTCCTTATATCAAAGATGACATTTGGCATTTGTTTTTTAGGGATTGGCTAGCTTCACTTAGCATAATCTGCTCTAGTGCCTTCCAATTCCCTGCAAATTCTATGATTTTGGGAATCTTATTAAGGAAGTCAGTTTCTGAGCTGACATGTTGGAGTGTTGTGCATACATTTTCTTCTAGCAGGTGCAGGCTTTCTGATTTAATTCCAGGGTCTTTGATCCATTTTGAGTTCAGATATGTTCTGGGTAAGAGATAATCCCACTGGTTATTCTAGCCTCCTTTCCTTGATTGTCTGTATTCTCACTCCACAAGTGAGAGATTTACCTCTCACCATCTCTCATCCCCTTACTTAACTCTTCAATTCCAGTGCATGCATTGGTATTGAATTAATTGTTGGGCTGGGGTTGTAGCTTAGTGGTGGAGCAACTGCCTGGCACAGGAGGCACTGGGTTCAATACTCAGCATCACATAAAAATGAGTAAACAAAATTGTTTTGTGACCATCTACAAAAAAACCCAGTAAAACCAATCAAAGAAACAGAATAATTAATACTCCTGTGGCAATCAACTCTAGAAATCAGCATTCAGTGCAGGCATAGTTTCTTCCTTTTAGTCCAACATTCTTTCCACTTACTTTTAGGTCAATATTTCTCCCATCCCCTTTAGGGACATTTTTTTGTACAATTTCTTAATACGTAACAATTATTTATTCAAATTCTGGCCTGCTTTCTGGGGTTCTCATAAAACTGCTTATATAATATTTTAAAATATGTAGTACATAGCTAACTTCACTTAGCATTATCTTCTCTAACTCCATCCATTTGCCTGAAAATGCCATGATTTTATTCTCTTTTATTGCTGAGTAATATTCCATTGGGTATATATGCCACTTTTTTTTTTTTATCCATTTATCTATTGAAGGGCAATTAGGTTGCTTCCACAGTTTAGCTATTGTGAATTGAGCTGCTATAAATGTTAATGTGGGTGTGTCCCTGTAATGTGATGATTTTTAGTCCTTTGGGTATAGACCAAGGAGAGGGATAGCTAGGTCAAATGGTGGTTCATTTCCCAATTTTCCAAGAAATCTCCATACTGCTTTCCATATTGGCTGCACATATAAGGAGGCTAATTCATAGTGGGATAGGGAGCGGAAATAAGGGGGGAATAGGCGAACTCTAGATAGGGCATGGGGGTGGGAGGGGAAGGAAGGGGGCATGGTTTAATTATTGATGGTAAAATGTTATGATCATTACTACCCAAAGTGCATGTATGAAGACATGAATTGGTGTGAATATACTATGTATACAACCAGAGATATGAAAAATTATGCTATATATATGTAATAAGAATTGTAATGCATTCTGATGTCATATATAAGTTTAAAAAATACATTTAAAAAAAAACTATATGCTAACAAATTGGAAAATCTAGAAGTGAAAAAAATTCTGGACACATATGAACTACCAAAATTGAACATAAAGAACATTTCAAACTTAAGTAAGCCAAAATCAAAGAGATAGAGGAAGAACTCAACAAAATTGTTTTGCCTTCAAATTAAATAAATATATATATCATTCACGCATTTTGCAGTGAAGTTTTATGGATTTGACAAATGCCTGATGTTATATGTCCTGCATTAGTATCATGCAAAACAGTTTCATAGCTTGTAAGATTCTCAAGTGTTTACCTATTCAGCATTTAGTATCCCAGCATCCTAGCAATTGCTGATTCTTTTTTATCATCTGTATTCTTAAAAAATTCATAATATATTCGGGATCATATCATATGTAGCTCCATTGGCTTCTTTTACTTGACAATCTGCATAGGAGATTTATCTGTGTCTTTTGGTTGCTTGATAGCTTATTTTCTTTTATTACCAAATAATCTTCCATCATATAAATGTGCAACAATTTGCTTAGCATTTATTAAAGGGCATCTTGGTTGCTTACAGTTTTTTGACGGTTATAATGAGACTCCTATAAACATTGATTTGCAAGTTTCTGTGTGGACCTAAAGTTTTTCCAACCACCTTGATGAATACCTTGAAACGTGACTGCTGGAAGGCAATGGTTTCACTTCTGAAGAAACTTCAAACTGGCAATGGTCAGAGTTCCTGTTGCGCTGGAGACATGTCTGTTTTTGTGTTTCTTTTGTTTTTTCATGTGTAGTGGTATTTTTTGTGCTTTTAATTTGCAATGACCTATACATTTTCTATTATGGTATGTGTGTTCAGACTGTTCATATCTTTTACCCACTTTTATTTCCCTTCAATCTTTATCATTTTTATCTTTATGGATTCTTTCTGTATTTTGGATACACATTCACTGTGGAATATTTATTTTGCAAATGTTCTCTCCCATTATTTGGCTTCCTGGGGGAGGTTCAGATCTCTTAATGCTCACTTTCATGAAGTGTATGTTTTTGAAAGTTCAACTTACTAAAATTTTATGTCCTAGGTTTTTTTTATTGCTGCTGTAGAACCTCATCACAAAACCTAAGGTGACATGGTTGTCACTAATTTTGGACAATCCTTGAATATTAGTATTTCAATATACCTTCTATTGTGTTTTCTTTTTCTCCTGGGAATGTAAGTATTCAGGCTATACTTTAACACTGCCCAAGATTCTAAATATTCTTTCATATTTTTATCAAGGGTTTATATTTTGCTTATTGAGTTCTATATATCTTTAAACTCATTAATTCATTCCTTGGCAATTTCCAGTCTACTATTGTGACCACAGAAGGTATTGTTAGTGTTTTTTATTCTGTTTTAGTATGTCTACCTCTCTGTTCAAACACCCATCTGGTTTTGCCCACTCTTTCTTTCTTTCATTACATTTCTTAACATACTGCTTATTATATAATGACTGATAATTTCAATATTTCTGTCATATCTGACCATGTTTCTAATATGTCTGTTACTCAAGACTGCACTTTTCACCCCTCAGTGAGAAAAGTGAAGCAGGAGGCATCAAAATACCATACCTTAAATAATACTACAGATCTATAGCAACAAAAACAGCATGGTGCTGGCACCAAAACCGACAGGAAGACCAATGGTACAGAATAGAAGACACAGAGAAAAACTCACATAAATACACTTATCTCACACTAGACAAAAGTTCCTTAAACATTCATTGGAGAAAAGATAGCCTCTTCAACAAAAGGTGCTGGGAAAACTGAAAATCCATGTGTAGCAAAATGAAACTAGACCATGTCTCTCACTCTACACAAAACTCAACTCAAAGTGGATCAAGGACCTTGGCATTAGAACAGAGACGTACGCCTATTAGATTAAAAAGTAGGTGCAAATGTCCATTATGTTGACTTAGAAACCAAATTCCTCAACAAGTCTCCTAAAGCCCAGAAGGAAAATCAAAAATCAAGACATGGAATGGATTCAAACTAAAAAGCTTCTTCACAGCAAAGGAAACAATCAAGAATGTGAACAGAGAACCTACAGAATTGGAGAAAATCTTTGCCACCTCCACCTCACATAAAGCATTAATCTCCAGTATATATAAAGATCTCAAAATACTTAACACCAAACAAAACAAAACAAAATAAACAAACAAACAAAACTAAACAAAACAAATAACCCAATCAATGAATGGGCAAAGGAACTGAACACTTTATGAAAGAAGAAATATGATAGGTCAACAAATATATGGAAAACTGTCCTACATCTCTAGCAATTAGCGAAATGAAAATTACACTGAGATTTCATCTCACTATAGTCAGAATGGCAATTATCAAGAGTACAAATAATGATAAATATTGGTGACGATGTGAGGAAAAAGGTACACTCATTCATTGCTGGTGGAACTGCAATTGGTGCAACCACTCTGGAAAGCAATATAGAGATTCCTTAGAAACTTGGAATGGAATCACCATTTGACCTAGTTGTCTTCCTTCTCAGCATATACCCAAAGGACTTAAATTCAGCATACTATAGTACGTCAGCCACATCAATGTTTACAGTAGCTCAATTCACAATAACTAAGCTGCAGAACCAACCTAGGTGCCCTTCAACAGATGAATGGAAAAAGAAAATGTGGTACACATATACAATGAAATAGTACTCATCCATAAAGAAAAATTAAATTATGGTACTTCTCAATAAAATGGATGGAACTGGAGACTATCATGTCAAGCAAAATAAGCCAATCCCAAAAAACCAAGGCCAAATATCTTCTCTGATTTAAGGATGCTAACTCACAATAAGTTGGGGGTAAGGAGAATAGAATTTCACTGGTCCAAATGTCCATTATGTTGACTTAGAAACCAAATTCCTCAACAAGACAAAGAGGAATGAAGGGAAGGGAGAGGGTAGGAAATAGGAAAGATAGTTGGATTGGACATGACTTTCCCACATTCATACATGAATACACGACCATTGTAATCCATATCACATACAACCACAAAAATGGTAAGTTATACTCCATGTATGTATGATGTGTCAAAATACATTCTACTGTCATGTATAACTAAAGAGAACAAGTAAAAAAATAAAAAAGGGCTGTGCTTTTACTATTTCCTCAATTTTTGATGGAAAACAAGACAGATAAATCAGGTAAGATAAACTGAGATTACCAGCCTATAATGTGAGATTTTTATGTTAAGCTGCCTAGAAATTGGACGGCCTTTGTTTTAATAGCTAGGTGTCAGGGACATCAAATTCCTGCAGTATATGAGTTTTTTGTCCCTCTTACTGTCCTTCACTTCTCCCTAAAAACTTCTCAAATAGAGTCTGTGCCCTTGAGCTATTGGAGTTGAAATCTACTGTTCTTATACTGGAGTTCTGCTGATGCCGACTAAGGATGGGGGAGAGGGGAGCTCTGGTCAGCCCTTGGGTGGGACTGTCCCCCTTGGCTGTGTCCTTCAGTATCGTATAGCCCCATCTCAGGTGAGACCAGAACGCTGGGATTCCTGGCCCAGGGAAACTCCCCCCAGAGAATCCGGGTCTGTTGTTAGGACTCTTTACCTTTGCTGCAGAGAACACCACAGGCCTGTTTCCAGGGAACTCCTATTCCCACCACCTGCCAAAGCCACAGGGAATGTTTCTGACTCTTTGCCATGAGAAACTGCTTTCTGGAGACAGAGCATATGAGTTTTGGGGGCTCCCTGGGACTGTTTCTTCCAGGAGGTTTTTTTTTTTTTAACTTTCATTCTGTTCCACTTTCCAGCTCCAGCAATTACTCTAAATTACTCTTGAAGTGCTTCTACATTTTATGGCTCTGAATGGCTCTGATGGCTTCTGCTCCAGATAAGCAGGCCTTGCCTGTGATTTTCTGTTTTTGTCTGTCCCTCCAGATTTCAGGTGGTGATTGGGCCTGTGACCTCAATGCTCTGATGGGTCCAGGAAACCTTTCAGTTTGCTCATACTGCTTCTTGTTGTAAAGATGGAAACGATGAATACCACCCTTGACCCTTGCCCAGTTAAAACTAGAAAACCCCTTCGTCTTTTGTACCTTAAGTGTGGCACATACCTGATAAGTCAGCAAAATGTAATATCAGTGGCCAAAAGAAAAAAGTAATCAGAGCCACCATTTAGGTTACTTATCAGGCACAATGAGAAAATATATTAGTAAATAAGTGGAGTGTACACATTTTATAGGTATGAAGTATAGCATAACTTTGGTAGATAAGGTCATTCCGTTAGAGTTATAAATAATAAGATGCCTTTTCAGGGATGCGGTTGTAGCTCAATGGTAGTAGAGCTGTTGCCTAGCACATGTGAGGTCTTGGGTTCGATCCTCAGTATCACATAAAAATAAATTAATAAGACAAAGGTATTCTGTTCATCTACAACTAATATATATATATAAAAAGATGGCTTTTCACCCCTTAGGTAAAGCAATAGCACTTTTTAGTACCTTCTTTTTTTTCATTGAAGCCCTCACCCCATCACCTTCCCAACTTCTGTGATTGCCTGTGTACTACAGATCTTCAGAAAAAATGAAGAATAGAGGAATAGAGCATTTTTGTTCACATTGTTTTATCAATATGCTTATCATTTGGGTATACATAATTTTTGTCAGAATTTCTTAAAAGGACAAAAGCATAAAAAGACTGTACTCCACATCCATCTATTGATCTGGAATTCAGCTAATTTTTAAATCAAGGATTAAAGAAAAGAGATGTGTCACCCCTTACAATCATTTATCATTTAATAAATTTATCTGCAGAAGCAAATTAGTCACAAACCTAATTAAAACCAGCAACATTAAAACTCACCATAATAGGAAATCAAAGAGTAAAGAACCTACTCTAGAAAATGACACAAAAATCTGAATGGTGCAGAAGAAACCTTGACATTGCAACTATTTTTAACCATTTCTAGTTGACAGGTATTCTTGGGTACTCAAGTACTTTTCTGGTTTTGGAGGTAGGGAGAGTACAATTTCATACCATAATTCTGAGAAAGTAAAAACAAGAATTTAACTGATATGTAAATTAGGCATAAAGTAACAAGCATCACATTTTATTGTGGATAACAAATGTTTTTTTAAGACCATGAAGGTAAAGAACGTAACAACCAGTACATTAACAAAAGATTCCAGTGACTGACGACCAAGCCCAGTAAGGAAATGGATAGGATTTTTGTATAACATTCATATTTGAGTCTTGTGTGTGGGTACTTGTTGTTTCTGTTTTGTTTTCTTTTAATTACATGATGAAATATACAAAAGAAAAGAAAAGGGACCTCTGGGAATAAAGAAAAAAAAGAATTTTTCACTGAAAATTTATTACATGTATTTTCTTGGACTTCACATTAGAAATTTTTTGATGAAGACAAAGCATTATATATAAAAATTACACTGAATGTGGTTCAAAATAACATTTTTCAAAGAAAATACCTTGAGGTTATTGACTCAATCTGTATTTAAGTAACATTTAATTTTAGTACTTCACAGAAATTCGAATCAAATCTTGGTGCTCAAATATGTGGATTCTCTAAAAGCTGATTTTATTTTCTTAAATTCTGTTCAAGTTTTAGTTTTAATAAGTCTATATACTAGGGAAAATTTTTAAAAATTTCAAAGTTTAAAGAATTATACCATTTTACAACATATTATTTAGATCATTTTGAAATATATTTATATTTCATTATTGTTACTTATAAATTTTTTAAAATTGATTTATTTAGTTCTTAATAAAGTTTAACCAAGACGCAACAATTATTTTCTTTAACTATATTTGGGCATGATCAGTCAATTTAATGTGAATAAAAGCCATAGAAAAAGACCAAATTTATTTAAAGACTTTTTAAAGATTTCTCTTTAGCAGCCTGAGGTCCATCTCATGCAAAATTTGCAAAATATCTTTTAATAAAAAGAAAACTATTTATAACATTCCGTGGAGATGCCAAAACATTTGATGATAAATTTAGCAGTAAAATATTGTTAGAAATAGTCATGGCGGGTCGGCACTACTCCCGAAGCCATATGTGGATAAACACATAAGCATTTTAATGTGCATTTCAGTGTAAAGTATATAGGAGGAACGAAATCTCCTCTTAAGCCTTTTCTTAGCACTGCCTATAACAAGCCATTAAAAAAAAAAAAAATTGTTAGCTGGGTGCAGTGGCATGAACCTAGCCTATAATCCCAGCAGCTCATAAGGCTGAGGCAGGAGGACTGCAGGTCAAGGCCAGCCTCAGCAACTTAGCAAGGTCCTAAAGCAACTCAGCAAGACCCTGTTTCTACACAAAACAATAAAAATAGTTGGAGATGTGGCACAGGGATTAAGCACCCCTGGGTTCAATCCCTGGTTTAAAAAAAAATCATTTGTAAATGAAAATGTCAGACTCTAAGAAAAAGTCCTATCTATTTATTTATTATTTTTAGATGCAGGTGAACATAATACCTTTATTTTATTTTTACGTGATGCTGAGGATCAAACTCAGTGCCTCAGGTGTGTTAGGTGAGCGTCCTACTACTGAGCCCCAGCCCCAGCTCAAAAGTCCTATTTAAATGAGACCAAAGGAGACATAATGAAGAAAATGAAGAACCAGTTTACATACAGTCTACCAGGTCTTCTGCGACTTTTGAGGTAATTCAGATGAGGAATCTGGCTCCTGGTCAAGAAATTTTACATTATACTTCAGGCAGGACCATCAGCAGTCATGTAGGGTTTACCCAGCAGGACTCATGGGGGAATGCACCCTCTCCCATTAGACTTCTGGAGGGAGATGCATTCAAGGATTTGGGCTCTGGGGATGGTCATTCTCATTGATACAAGCACTCCCAGTCTCAGTGATTTCATTCTTAGATATCTTATATGAGGCCTTGAGCAGAGATCTCCAGGTGCCAATGGTGTGAACTCTTCATTGTGGAATGAGGAGGAATTTTAAAAGCACTTTGCTCTACTCTGTCTCAGGCGCAAGTACTTTTCTACATCTGCTTCTTTGTCTTGCCACTGGCCTGACCAAGAGTTCAAAACACAAGGAGCTTTTTATTTAATGATATGACCTATGCTGTTCCACCTACCCCAGTTGTGGACACCATTTCATTGGGGAAAATGGAAACTTGGTGCTTTCTCTGCTCTCAGCCTCTTGCTTATTATAATGATCTATGCCCTGAAAAATCCATCATAAATTAAAAATAATGTCGGTTTAAAATGTATCTAATGCATTTAATTTACCCAACATCCTAGTTCAGTAACACAGTGCATTCAAGAGCAGCTTACCATTGTGACTTCATGGCTGGCTGAAATCTGCAGCTCCCTGTCACTGCCCAAAATTGCAAAAGAGTATTTTACTCTCTGCCATTATCTAAGGAAACACTAAATTCAAATTAAAAAAATGTTTTATGCTGAATGCATATCACTTTTGATCCACCCTAAATTTGAAAAATTGTGCAAAAATTCCTTTGTTTGTTAAAGAATATTTGCTAGACACCTCCAGGTGTTATCATACTAAAGGTGTGAAAGTAAAAGCCATTCTGTCAAGATAAAAAAAACAAAAACAAAAGATGCTCCCTCTCACAACTGCTTTTCAGAAAGTACTGAAGTCCTCACTAACATAAGACAAGAAAAGTAAATCATAAAAGGAATACAGATCGTGAAGAAAAAAACTAAAATTGCCTTTTTTCACAAAAGGTATCATTAACTATTGAAAATCTATAAAAACTGATAAAAAATTTCCCAGAAATGATAACCAATTATGTCAATGTTGCCAGATATAAGATTAATATACAAAAGCTAATTGCATTTCTGTAAGGTTTGCAATATAATAATGGAATTTGAAAATAAAAATAAATGTCATTATATATACATCAAAAATCATTACAAAGCCTTAGCTATAAATCTAAAGCATATGTGCAAGATCTACCTAAAGAAAACTAAAAATCAATGAGATGTATCAAGAATAAATAAATGGAGAGATAGTACATATTCATGGATAAAAAGACTCAGTTGTTGTAAAAATTTTTATTTCCAACTTGCTCAATGTGATCCCTATAAAAACCTCAGCAAGTTGTTTTGTGGATATTTCAAACTTAGATAATCTAAGTTTGTATGAACTACCACATTATCAAAGAAGATAAATAGACAACAAGTAATTATATTAATGGGTATTGGACTCCATGGGTCATTGGGGAATTTCAGTTTAAGACAACGAAAATATAATACTACATCCTATTAGAATGGTCAAAATTCAAAACACTGAAAATGTTTTATAGATAAGGACAGGGATATGGAGGAGTAGTAACTTTCATAATTTGTTGGTGGAAATGCAAAACAGTACAGCCACATTTGAATAAACTGACATTTAAAAAAAAAAAAAAACTAAGTCTACTTTTAGTATATGATCCAGCAATTGTATTCGCTAGTATGAACACAAAGAGTTAAAAATCTATGACCAAAAAACCCCACATGTTCATAGATGTTTATAGTAGCTTTGTTTATAATTGCCTAAACCTGCAAACAACTGAGACGGCTTCAGGAACAAGTGGACCAATGTGGAGTGGTAGGGGAGGTTTTATGTGTGTCTAATAAATTTGCACACACACAGCACACACCAAAACTTAGACCCGATGATGATACAAGGAAAATGTATCTTATTTAAAAACAGAGAATAAGAACAAACACTAATTCAAAAATATGTACAAAGCTTTGGGCTCAGCATACAAAAAATGGAAGAAACATAAGTTTCATCAAGAAAGACTAAATAAACATACTGTAACACATCAATAGGATGAAATACTTGTCAACAATAAACAAGTCTTAACTATGGACACAACACCAGTGAATCTAAAAACATAGAATGAAAAAATCCACAAGAAAAATAGAATATATTGTATAATTATATTTATATGGAATTGTAGAACTGATGAAACTAGCAACTGGTGGTAAATATCAGAGCTGGGTATGACTGGTGAGGTAAGGGACAGGTCACAAAGGAACCATCTTGGCTCAAGAAAAAGTATAATCTTCTTTTGAGTAATGGTAACATACTACCAGGCATTACCAAATAACACGTAACTATACACTTCATTTCAACTTAATTGTATGTTATTACATAAAAATATACCTCTATAAGTGAAAAATATATATATTCGACTTTACATTCATGAAGCAACTTAATCACTATTTTTTTTGACAATGTGATTTTCACTTACAGTATCTTTGAGTTTCTACTGATAACAAAGTTGACTGAAAAGTAGTTAATAGAATTGAATTCTGACATGAATTATTTTTATTGACTACTTTGGAGTGATGGTCTCTTGTTTTTTGGGTGGACAATAAATAATGCCATTTTTCATACAGAAATATGATGGTTTAAAGAGCAGCAGAAAGAAGATCCATAATTCCTTGAACAAAATGTTAGCTTGTGATAGAGATTTTATTTGAGATCTATGATATAAATATGTAAAAAGTATTTCTTCAAAGTACCAGGAACTTTATTTGCAAAATATATTAACAAAAATACTCTGTACCAACTGTCCTTAACACTTTCTTCTATGTGATATTTCACCAGAAACAGTACCACATGATGCAATATGTTTATGTATTGATGGGTATGTGGACACGTATATTATCATTTGAGAAAGCAGGTGAAGAGTAGTGTTTACTTAGGTTTTCCAAATGATAAAAATCTTACATGACAATAGTGCATGCATTAACATTTGTACCATTGAATTTATTTTATTTCATTTCTTCTGATGGTTGTATTTATGTTGCTTTCAGTATACTTATGCTAAAACATCTCCTGATTAAATTTGGAAATATACATCCCCATTTCTTTTGCTTTTGCTGAAGTCACTTCCACATCTGATACACTTTCTAGAGTATGCTAACAATGGGAGATAAGAGGGGAAAAGCTAGAGATATTATGTCCTACATGGTTAGGTGATACTAAGCACATGATTCAAATGGTCCTCTCTCCACTGTAACTCAGGGTGATCTCAAACTGAACCTCACAAATGAGCAAGAGAGCATTGGGTAAAAATTCAGCCTAAATGGATCCTCAAACATTTTTTATTTTTTGTTTTATTTTTTATTAATACACCATAATTGACCATACTTATGGTGTATAATGTGATATTTTGAAATATATGTACATTACATAATGATCAAAGCAGAGTAATTAGTTGCTCATCGCCTTGAACAGATTGTTGCCTTCTAGTGAGAACATTCAAAATCCTTGCTTCTGTTTTCAAATATATGTAGAACACCAGAAATGCTTCTTCCCTTCCATCTGTAATGCTGTACTAATTGACCAATTTCTCCCCCAGCCTCTAGTACCCATGACCTACTCTCTACCTCTATGAACTTAGGATTTTTTATTTTAATTCTAAAAACAGGTGTTTAATGTAGAGGACACTATCAGAGATTTATTATGTCAGAAATGACTGTCTAAAAACCTATGTTACACTTGATTTAAGTCTCTTCTAAACAGCAATGAAGAAAATGAATGCTAAGATAAAAAATGAGGAAAAAATTAATAATTAAAAAATACAATTATCAATATGAATCTTTCCAAAGTGATTGAGAGTCTAAATAAATACCCAGATACTGAGTAGTGGAAAGGTGAAGACTTTCCTCTTCCACAACAGTAGAAGAAGGATGCAGTAGAAGAAGAATAAAAGTGTAGTGCCATCTCCTCTAGCCCCTTGTCTGCCCCACAGGTGCCCTCAGCCTAGGAGGACCTAGCACTTTTAAACTGACTCAGACATTTTGGTACCTGCAGCCTTAATATCACTTCTACTACCAGGGACTTGAAAGCCTTTAAGGTTCTCAGGAGCAGTGATGTGAAGTGGAACTCACCATTAGATCAGATTGGAGCAAACAAACCTGAATCTCCTCCCCTATCTCGTAAGTGGTGAAGGCTGGAAGATTTAGATCTGCTCACTGCAAATATTGGAATCTTTTAAGATTTTTCCATAAAGAAATTTTGTTAATTATAAAAATAACACAAATAATAAAAATCTATGTTTGGATAGTCAGTTGGCATTAACAGAATCCAAAACAGAGAGTTAATATAAATCAAAACTGCTATAATATGTTGGGTTACCTATAAAATTATATATATAAAGAGAAAAAATTGTGTACTTCTGACAGAAGAATTACAATGAGAAATTATGAGGTAAATGGGGCAGGTGTGGAGTTTTTACTTTATTTATCTTAGAGACATGAGAGATCAGTGGAAGTTTCTGAACAGTTGTTATGGTAAACAAAGAAGTAGGCGAAAAGTAAGTTCATTAAAGTTTAAGGTTTTAAAACCATGATTTCATTTCTAATAAAGTAATAAAATGTAATTAATGTAAATGAATATAATACATAATGTCAATAATCTAAGTTGTTTGATAATAAAATATAATATTTAATGGTTCAACAAATGAAATTTTATCCTGTTTCAATCAAGTTATTGCTCACTGGGGCTGGGGATATAGCTCCATTGGTAAAGTGCTTGCCTATTATGCACAAGGTCCTGGGTTCAATCCCCAGTACCACCACCACCACCAACAACAACAAAAAGTGATTGCTCACATAAAAGTTGAGGTTTTCCTATCTTTTACTAAAATTGTGCTGGGTACAGTGGTGTACACCTGTAATCAAAGCAGCTTGTGATCCAGACACAGGAGAATTTCAAGTTCAAACCCAGCTTCAGCAATTCAACAAGGCCCTAAGCAACTTAGGGAGACCCTGTTTCAAAATAAAAGATTGTTTAAAAGCAGGTGCTTCTGGGAATATGGTTCAGTGATTAAGCACCTAGGGGTGCATAATCAATCCCTGATACAATAAATAAATAAATAAGGTTGCCACTATTCTTTTTCACACTAATGCATCTTTTTTGGTTTCTTCTATACAAATATGATATGGCCTTTAGTCAAAATCTGTTAATTCAAATTCCAGGCTATTTAGCTAGGCTTTGTATGTGAAGTTAAGTTTTTGCTGAAATTGTGGGAAAGATTGAGTTATAGGTTCTTTCTCCAAAAAGTGGAACCCAAAATACATAATTTGAAATAGATAGCACAAGTTGCACTTTATATTAAGTAAGCAATTTCAGTATACTTACCATATAAATACTCCACTGAACTTATACTTGCAAGTCTGGTTAAGGTTAGGAAAAGATCTATATCAAATTAATGAACTCTACTTCTGCTGACATACTCAGAAAAGATAACTTAAATTATAAGATTTTACTCTTACGTAGGATAAGAAATTTTAGTAGAAACTAGAATTCAAAGAATGTCATTTTAGATAGATCTTCATGATATTTTCTTTTGTAATACAGATCTCTTTGCATAGTGTTTTATGCTGAGAGTAGGTGCTACAAAGCCTCAAATAAAATTGTTTGGCAAACAATATACTTAATAGTGCTTATGATTTCTCTCATTTATCAACAGTTTTACCAAAATGCATTATTTCATATTCCATAGACATTAAAAATTTGAGTATAGATAATAAAAATATCTATGTACATCAAAATATAACATTCTTACATATAATTATATTTTAATTTTTCTTGCTTTGACTTTATATATAATCTCATTTGAGAAGACATAAAAACAATAAGGGTTTATCCCAATATATGCAAAGATCAATTATTATTTAAAGTTGGATATTTTAAAAGTGGAGCAACCCCACTGAATGTTACTAGAATTATCATTATCATTATTATTATTATAAAATGAGAGAAGATAGAAAATAATATTTGTAAATCTTTCCTTATGTTTTCATGAAAGACCAAAATGCTTATTGAAATTAACTTAATCAATATCCAGGAAAGTCAGTCATGGTGGCACATGCTTGTAATCCCAGCAGTTTGGGAGGCTTAGGTGGGAAGATCTTGAGTTGAAAGCCAGCCTCAGCAACAGCAAGGTGCTAAGAGCCCCTGTCTCTAAATAAAATGCAAAATTGAGTTGGGGATGTGGCTCAGTGGTTGAATAACTCTTGAGTTTAATCCCCAGCTCCGCCCCCCACAAAAATAATAACAATAATAATAACAAACATGGAAAATCTAAAATACAATTGAAGAAGAAAAGGTACTTAACAAAAATGAAAGTAGAAAAGCATACAAATATTTAAAATTAGGAATTAAGAAGAAAATCATGAGTAAATAAAGAAAATCATGATTACAATAAGGAAAAATGATGAAACAGAAGAAATGAAAGTTAATACTTGCCTAAGATCCATGCAACTACTTCTGAAAATCTGTACAGAAGAAACTATTTGTAGGACAACTTTGTTTAAAAGAGTACCTCAAAGAGATGGATATTATAATGAAAACGAAAACAAATAGGAAAATTTAAGTGGCCTAATGCCCTCAGCTTAAAGGAATATTCTGAAGACCTCTTTTAGAAGGCTAAAAAAATGAATATATTAATTATGTGCCATTCAAATCTTTCAAGAAAACAGAGCATGAACAAAATTCCATATGCCATTTGTGTGTCTACAAAAACACTTATACTAAACCTGAAGTAGAAAGGCTACAGAAAGAAAATATATTTTAAATTTACCAGTGAATTACATAGAATATATTAAATATAATTCTGAGGCTGATTGGATAATTATCACAACCAAATGATATCAATACAATGAATGTAATATTTGTTATTATGAAACTTATTATCTAAAATATTTTGTTGAAAATTTGAATACACCTTTGTAGAAGGTCAAAATCCTCCTGCTATATCATGTGCTATGCTAGCATGCTATTTGGCATACCAGCCTCTGAAACTTAACTAAATATTTTTTTTATAATTAGCCTGACTTAGGTACTTTATTATAGTAAGAAAACCAGACTAATAAATGCAATATGACAAATCTCTAGCACTTGCAATCCATCCTACCTGACATGTGAATTAACCCATTGTCTAGGAATCCCTGTTACTTACCTGTTAGTCACTTGGTAGCCATTTATTTTATCAGATCAACTATTGCAATCCCATAGTGCTTGTATTAAATTAACTTTTATATTACTTAAAAATCTCCCCAAAGCACAAGAGTAGTCATGCTTGCAATTCAGATATTCCAAATACAACCCAACAGTGCTTCTTTAAGTGAAAAGGTAAATGTTTTCTACTTAAAGAAATACTGTACAATAAGATGCTTTTTAACTTTCATTATAGTATATTGTTATTGTTATTGCACAATATTTATCTTTGCTAAACCCTTTCAATGACTAACTTATAAATTATATCTTATTGCAAATATGTATGTACAGGAAACAGCACAGTAAATATAGGCTTAATACTACCCAGGCTTTCAGGTATCCATGGGGGTTCTTGATATGTATCTTCCAAAGACAAGAGGGACTACTACATAAGAAGAAGTAACAGACATTGGCAAGACCTCCTCAGACTTCAACAAACACACAAAAATGAATAGTTAAGGCCCTCAAAAAGGGCCTTAACTATTAAATATCTAAATAAAGTAGATATGATGTCCCATTGGGGATTAGTGATAATCCATGGCAGCTATAGAAATAAAACAGAGCATATGTAGTCGAAGTAATTAAAGTGTGTAGGGAAGACCCAATTTGAGGTACAATGAAGAGAAATATTAAACTGGTGTTCCAAGGGACACTTGAAGCCTATCAATATCAGATCCAAAGCAATTTGTACACTTTTGCACTGCGTGTGGGAATATAGAATGATGCAGCCACTTGGAAAAAGTTTGTGCATTTCTCAAAAAGTTAAATATTTACTTAACCTCTATCATTAGCAGAATAAAGCCCCCCCCACGAATGTTGTCCCTAATACCTACCATATTATGTTTGGTTATATAAAAATAAAGGATTGATATTGAAGATGGAAGACTTTGCTAATAGAAAATCTGAAAATAAGGAGTTTATCTTGTAGTTTGTAGCATGTAGATTGCCCGATGTCATCTTAAGGATATTTTTAAATGGAAGAAAAGTAGGTCATAGAAAGATATATGAAAAATGTATTGTTATGGTTTGGATATGAGGTGTCCCCTCAAAGTTCATATGTGAGACTGTGAAAGAATATTCAGAGGTGAAAAGATGAGACTATGAGAGAGCTAAACTAATCAACTTTAATGGATCTACTGGGTGGTAACTATCAGCAGGTAGGAGGTGGCTGGAGAAAGTTGGTCACTGGGGGAATGCTTTGGGGGTTTACATTTTGTCCCTGGCACCTTGCTTTCTTTTGTTCTCTGCCTCCTGGTTGCTAAGTTTTGAGCTGCTTTACACACACACACACACACACACACACACACACACAGGCAATACAGAAACAAACAAATTTCACTAGAGCATACTCAATGCTGCTTTTTCCTCTGCACATTCACTGGGCATGTTCTCAAAATGAGTGTATTTCTATGAAAATGATCCTTAATATAATTACATTAATTAATTTTAATTGAAAACAATTAAAGGGGCATCACTGAAGAAAAAATAAATAAAATATGGTATACCCAAACAATAACATATCTATTGTTAAACATAATGTGTTTATTATAGTCAACAAAGAAACCATAGACACATGATTGGGAAAGGGCAGTGCCTTCAATAACTCAGGCTGAGAAAGTGGATATACATTGCCAGAGAAATGAAATCAGTCCCTAATCTTAAACCATTTGCAAATATCAAATCAGAATGGATAAATAATAAAACACAAGACTTAAAATATAAAAGTAGAAGAAAACATAAGAATAAGGCATCATGATGCCAGTCTATGTGAAAGTTTCTGGATTGTGATTCCTAAAAGAAGTCACTGAAAGCAAACAATAAACAAATGTAATTACATGGAATTCAAAAGCTTCTCAAGCTGCAGAACATGAAAAAACATTTACAAAGCACACATCTGATATGGCATTAATACCAACAAAATAACTAAGTAACTCAAATTCAATAATAAATAAATAACCAGTTCAAAATGACCGAAGAACATGAACTGAATTTTTTGAAAGAAGATACATAATGGCAAATAATTATTGAAAAAATACTCTATTCACTAATCATAAGAAAAAATGCAAATCAAAAAACCACAGTGAGATATCACCACATAGCTGTGAGAATGGCTACTATTAAAAGAACAATAGATTAAATACAACAGGTGGTGAGGATGGAAGAACAGGTAACACTTGTCACCTGTTTGTAGAGATGTAAATTAACACAGACATTATGGAACACTATATTCAGGTTCCAGAAAAAAATAAAATAGATCTACTACATGATCAAGTCCTGCTACCATTAGGAATATATACAAGGGGCATAAATTCAGTTTTTCACAGAGATCTGCACTGCCATGTTCACTGTATCCTTCACAATAACCAAGAGGGACATCAACCAACTGTTCATTATTGGAAAATTGCCATGTATATATGCAAAATGAAATATGATTCCAACTTGAAAGTGATGATACTCGAGGACATTAGGTTACATGAAATAATCCAGATACAAAAAAATAGTGAATTATTTCTCTTACAAGTAGAATGTAAAAATATCAGACTTAGAATAAGATGGTGGTTACAATTCTTTTCAGGGATCAAGGAATTGGGAAAATATTGATCACAGAGAAATTTTCAGTGAGACAGAAAGAGTAAATTCCAGAGATCCATTGCATATCATGGTGACCACATTTAAGATCAATGTATTGTGTGCTTAAAAATTTCTAAGAAAATAGATTTTTAGGTATTCTCCCCAAACACAAAAAATAAGTGAGGTAATGCTTTTGTTAAATAGCTTGACTTAGCTATTCCTCAATATGTACATATACCTTCCCTCAAACCCACTGATGACTTCAAAGACTTATTGAAAACCACAGAACTCAAGTTTGAGCAGAAGAGCAGTGTTTCGTCTCTTAGAGGTGAGTTCATGGTACTGAGAAACCACCATGACACCAGACCTGGGAACAAGAAGATGTACTGGATTACAGCAGAAACCTGGGGCAAATGTCCTTAGAAAGTTTTAAGAATGCAATTTTTCTTCTTCAAGGACTACATATATGCAGATGCACAATTTGACTGGCTTTTGTCATCAGGAATTTACTTGTTCTATATGAAAAATAGATTTAGTTTTTAAAGGGGAAGCCAAGGAGGCTGATACACTGGGGACATTGGATCAATATATTCATTTCTTTCTTCTAAAAGAGAAAGAAAATTGACAATTAGTTTTGAAAGGAAACCTATTTCAGCAATACAATTTTATACATTCCCAGATTCAACTAAATTTTTCATTGCTCTTCTGTCACCCCAAAACATTTTAAATCTAGAAATGATTTCATGGCTATGGATGAATCATGAAATATGGGACCCACTATTGAGGTAAATATATTACTCTAGAGATTTGCATGCCTAGCAAAGGGATTTTATTTCATTACGTTCTGACTGTCCAAAAGTATTTTTTTTTTTTTACTGAACCTGACATTTAATGGTGTACTTTTATATCTGATCAATAAAGCTTTTATTTATATCAAGGGCTTTCATTGTGAGAAAATAAAAGTTACAATTTACATCTCCTCCTGTCTTATCAGAACACATTTCCCAAGAATGACTTTCCATATCAATTCAACTTAACAGTAAAACAGATCAAATAAATAAAGAAAAAAAATGCCCCACCACCTCAAATTTCTTAAATTATCTGCAAAGTAGAAATGTCACAATCAACTCCTAACATTTCATGGAAACTGATCTTGCTAAATTTCCTCTTTGTTGCTAAATCTATTAAAGCAGGTTTTGTCTTCCACTACTTAATCATTCCAATAATGTCGTATAGAGCTGACCATTACCCAGTCCTTGAAATTCATTCATCCTGTTTCACGTTACTCATTTATCTGTTTGTCTGCTCTTTCTCTGGCATTTTTTATCCCCTTCAGAGAAACTCAGCCTAACACTTGCCTAAGAGAGCTAAGTCCCACCCTGCCTTCCTGGTGTGCCTCTGTCCATTCTTCTCCAAACGGACATTGTCTACCCTCATAACCTTGAATGCCAGGATCATACTGATAGCTCACTCAGTGTACATCCACCTCTAAACGTTTTTGAAGTTCAACATCATGAAGCAATTAATCACTTTGCATCTGTACTAAGCTTTTTCACAAGCAAGGAAAACTATACATCTTTAGAAATGAAAACTTGCATTTACCCTTCAGAAGTGTTCCTTCTTTATTAACACTCATCTCTTAAATTATACACTCATAAACTCATGTGCTGAAGACAGAAAACTTGAAATCATCCTAGAAATCTATTTGAGTCACAGACGCACAGAGTTCAGTACCTGCCACATCCCCAAAGTGCCCAGGTTTCATCATCCCATTACCTCAATCACTGCATCACCTTTTACCTGAATTTGAAAGTTATTTCCAATAACTTCTTTGCTGTATTCATCTTCTCTTTGTTATTTTCAATAAAAGCAAGACCAATTACTTTGCCAACCATTTTTGCTGAAGTGCCTATTGTGAAACTGAACAATAGGTGCTTGTTAAATATTTTTGAATCAAAGAATGCAGCCACTTAATTAAAAGACAGATGAAATTCCTTTTCTTCAAATTTTGTTAATGACCAAAAAAAAAAAAAATCAGCTGTTCAATGAACATAATTCAGTTTATACACTCCCTTTTTATGATTTTTTTTTTTTTTTTTTTTTTTTTTTTTTGCTGATTGATCGCTCTCACTATTTTAATTTGAGAAAATAGACCTGCACCAACTTTGTAAAGTTGGGTATTTGAGCATTTGATGAATTGATTGATACGATTCCATTCTTTGGTTGCATGAAGCAGGGGAAGCAGTTGAAACACCATTGTATCATCAGCAGGAAGAGGAGGGAAGATGCAGGAGGAGGCAAGTGGGGCAGAATACTTCCATAGTGAATTATCATGCACAAGTCCTTGCTTCTGCCTTCAATGGTATTTTTCATGCTTGCCTTTACCCAAGTGACTCTTTGGTGCTCCTCACTAGAGTCCTAGCAGCCTATGGATATCAAATTTGGTTGAATAACTGCCTTGACCTTGTCAGTGGGGTGTGGGTAGAAGTCACAGTGTTCCAGTTTCAAGACAGAGACTTAGGGGCTCCTGGATGTTTCCTCTCACCCTCTTGTGCCTTGAGAACATGCTAGCTGAATTGATTATTCCAAGGTGAGAGGGGTTGATAAAGAAAGGTTTGAGGCAGGTGCAGTGGCTCACGGCTGTAATCCCAGCTGCTCCAGAGACTGAGGAGGAGGTTCAAACCCAGCCTCAGCAATTAAGCAAGGCCCTAAGCAACTCAGTGAGACCCTGCCTCTAAATAAAATATTAAAAATCTTGGGGATGTTGCTCAGTGATTAAGCGCCCCTGAGTTCAATCCCCAGTACTGGGGGTGGGGGAGGAAGGAAAGGTTTAAGAAGATCAAACAGGCTCACAGTATCATCTTAGTGACACCAGAATGTGTGACAAGTGAAAACATTTAAGACCCATTGTGAATTATAACAGGATGATGGACAAAAATAACCTATTCTACTACAAGAAATAGTAGATAAAATTATTTAAACTGGGAGAGAATACTTAATAAGAGAGAATACTTTAAGAATGATAGATTTATACTTGAAATTTTGAATGAATTTTAAAATTAAATTTGCAAATAACATGGATCTTTTAAAATTATAAATGGAAATTTATAATAAATATGAAATATCCATTAATTACAAGCAATTCTTACCTTTGCAATTCTTCTCTTCTCCTCTTTAAATAATGACCAAACTTATAATTTTTTTTTCTTTTCTTTTTTCTCTCTTTCTTTTTCTTTTCTTTTTTTTTTTTTTTTTTTTTTTTTGTGTGTGTGTATCTGGGGATTGAACAAAGGGCTTCACATGTACTGGGCAAGCACTGTACCACTGAGCAATACCTCTTCCCATAACACAGGATTCTGGGTACTATCTTTGTGAGAGTTTGTTGTGCTTTCTGTCCACTTATTTAATACTATGTTTGTTGTGTGTTTGGTTTTGGTTCTGGATCAAATGATTTTAGACTATATGGATTTTTCTGAAACATTTTTTAAAAAGTAATTCTGTTTCTATGGTAGATCCAGGTTGATACAAACAGATCTAGTTCAGTTTTAAAAGCTATAAACAAGTTCTTGTATTGATATACTACGCTATATCTAATTTGATAGATATTTTCTTCTATTCTCTGTTTTTCACTACTTCAAAAGTTACATAATTTGCACTTTGAATATGGCTCTTCATAGATGTGTAAGAGATTCCACAGGGCATAAACAAAGTATGAAATTTTAAAGACCATCCATTTCTATGAATTGTCATTGGCCAGAAGTCAGTGTTGTTAACCAACAGCTGCAAGAGTTTATATAAAACACAGTCTTTCTATTTACTCAGGGCAAATTGTAAAAGAGTTGTCACTGACTTTGCTATACCCCTCCAATGACCACAATTGTAAAATAAACATTTATTTTATATTGTAAATATTCAGTATAGTGTTGGTGTGAGTAATTGGGCAGCAAGTTTCCAGAAGATTGTAATTGAATTGTAAATTTTAATTGATTGTAACATTTAATAATAGAGGCATAATAATTGTTTTAATTTCAAACATAAAATAAACACCAAATTTTCAGTTTATGATGGTGATGTTTGCCTTCAACCTCAAATTTTATTTCTGTCTCAAATTCTCATTTGAAGATTTTAAGTCCTCATTTGAGGACTTCAGTATTTAAATATCTATTTTTCTTCCTTTTGCAAATGTAAACATATAAATTCATATTTATATGTATTTAAATATGTATATGTTGCTTCTTATTTTGTTATAATTGCTATAACCTCAAATATTCCTTACTTAATTTGAATTTTTGAGTAATGTATTAAAATCTTTATAATGGTGGCTCTATTCTCCTGTTTTCCTTTTATTTCTTGTGTAATATATTTGATATTTATTTAAAGATCTATTTGCTGTGATTATTGCCTGTTCTCAGTTGAACTTTTATATCACAATGGAGCCCTCATGATGGGATTATAGCCATTTTATAAGGAGACTACAGAGACCTCTCTATGTCTGACCTTCTTCTTGTTCCTTACACACACTCTTTGGAAAGGCCATGTGAACATACATCAAGATGGCGGCTATCTAAGTCTATTGATGTGATGATTTACATTAGTTGATTTTCATATGTTGAAGTACCTTTGCATTCCTGGGATGAATCCCACTTGATTGTGCTATGCTATCTCTTTGATGTTTTGTATTTGATTTGCCAGTATTTTATTGAGAATTTTTGCATCTATGGTCATTAGATATATTGGTCTGAAGTTTTCTGTCTTTGATGTGTCTCTGCCTGGTTTTGAAATTAGGTTTATATTGGCCTCATAGAATCAGTTTGGAAGTGCTGCCTCTTTTTCTATTTCCTGAAATAAATTGAAGATTATTGGTGTTAGTTCTTTTTTAAAGGTATTGTAGAACTTGGCTGTGTATCCAGCTGGTCCTGGGCTTTTCTTGGTTGGTAGGCTTCTGATGGCATCTTCTATTTTATTACTTGAAATTGGTCTGTTTATTGAAATAGATATATATTATGATTCAATTTGTTCAAATCATATGACTCTAGACATTATTCTTTGCCTTTGATATTTTCTATTTTATTGTAGTACATTTTTTAAAAAATAATTTCTAATTTTCTTCTTTATTTCTGTAGTGTCTGTTGTGATATTACCTTTTTCATAACTTATGTTATTAATTTGAGTTTTCTCTCTCCTTCTCTTCATTAGCATGTCTAAATGTTAGTTTTATTTATTTTTTTAAAGAACCAAATTTTTTGTTTTCTCAAATTTTTCAGTTGTTTCTTTTGTTTCAATTTCATTGATTACAGCTCTGATTCTTATTATTTCCTCTCTTCTACTGCTTTTGGTATTGATTTGTTCTTCTTTTTCTAGAGCTTTGAGATATAATGTTAGGTCATTTATTTGTTGACTTTCTTTTCTATTAAGGAATGAACTCCATGCAATGAACTTTCCTCTTAATACTGCTTGCATAGTGTCCCAGAGATTTTGATATATCAGTATTCTCATTTACCTCTAAGAATTTTTTAATCTCCTCCTTTATATCTTTTGCAATTCATTTTTCATTCAGTAGCATTTCTAATTAGATTTCTAATTTTATTTCACTATGATCTAATAAAATGCAGAGTATCTCTACTTTTTTTGTATTTGCTAAGAGTTGCTCTGTGGCATAATATATTGCAGCAGTCTGGCTGGGCAAAATAACCGGGAGTGACAAGCAACTTGTGAAGGTTGATACAGCGGGAGCCGCTTTATTATGGGACAGAGAAGTATATATACCCAACTAATTACACACAGCTTAACTTAATTAACATAAACTAGATACAGCAGTCAACCAATAAGGAATCCTCATCATCTTAATGATTACACACAGCTTAACTTAATTGACATAATCTAGACACAGCAGTCAGTCATTAAGGAATCTCCATCATCTTAATGGCCCTCTGGCATTACTTCTCAAACCACTCCCCCTGGCAAAGTGCCAGGTGCCATCTTGACTTGTCTGTGGCCCTTAACAATATATGGTCTATTTTAGAGAAGGATTCATGTGCTGCTGAGAATAAAGTGTATTTTCTTGTTGAAGGATGAAATATTCTATATATGTCAGTTAAGTCTAAGTTGTTGATTGTGTTATTGAGTTCTATAATTTCTTTATTCAGCTTTTGTTTAGAATCTATCTAATGGTGAAAGAGATGTGTTAAAGTCACCCAAAATTATTGTGTTGTGGTCAATTTGACTCTTGAACTTGAGAAAAATTTGTTTGATGTTCATAGATGCTTCATTGCTTGGTGAATATATATTTATAATTGTTATGTCTTACTAGTGTGTGGTCCCCTTGAGTAGTATATAATGCCCTTCTTTGTTCCATTTGATTAACTGTAGCTTAAAGTCTACTTTATTTGACATGAGGATGGAAACTGCTGCTTACTTCTGCAGTCCATGTGAGTGGTATGACTTTTCACTTTTCACCTTGAGTCTGTGGATGTCTTTTCCTATGAGATGAGTCTCCTTGAAGCAGCATATTGTTGGTTTTTGTTTGTTTTGTTTTTGTTTTGTTTTCTTATATCTAATCTTCTAGTCTTTTGATTAGTGAGTTAGGCCTTTAACATTCAGGGTTATTATTGAGACATGATTGGGATTCCCGGCCATTTTTGTTTATTTGTATTATTTAACATGACTGTGTTTCTCCTTTGATTAGTTTTTCCTTTAGTGTAATACTTCCCTCTGCTGATTTCAATTTTTGTTTTTCATTTCCTCCTCATGGAATATTTTGCTGAGGACGTTCTGTAGTGTAGGCTTTCTAGTTGTAATTTTTGTTTATCATGGAAGGTTTTTGTTTCATCATCAAAACTAAAGCTTATTTTTTCTGGATATAAGATTCTTGGTTGGCATCCATTTTCCTTCAGAACTTGGGTATGTTATTCCAGGAACTTCTAGCTTTCAGGGTCTGGGTTGAAAAAAATCTGCAGAGATACTAATTAGTTTCCCCCTATCTATAATCTGATTCCTTTTTCTTGTGGCTTCTAAAATTCTCTACTTTTCTGTATGCTAGGCATTTTCATTATAATGTGCCTTGCTGTATATCTGTTGTGATTTTGTACATTTAGGGTACTGTAAACCTCTTGTATTTTATTTTTCAATTTATTCTTCATGTTTGAAAGTTTTTTGATTTTTTTCTTTGAATAGATTGTTCATTCCTTCCTTTGGTTTGGAACTCTATTCCTTCCTCTATCCCAATAACTCTTAAATTTTTGTCTTTTTATACTTATCCATATTTCTTGAATGTTTTGGTCATGTTTTCTTAACTTTTTTAATGTGTGGCCAATATTCTTCTTAAGATTATATATTTTGTCTTCATTCTGAAGTCCTGTCTTCCAAGTGGTCTAATCTGTTGGTGATGTTTTCGATTGAACTTTTAATTTGATTTATTGGGGTTTTTTTTCAAGAATTTCTGTTTCTTTTTTTAGAACCTCTATCTCTCTATTGAAGTAATCTTTGGCTTCCTGTATTTGTTTATGTAGCTCTTTGTCAAAATTATCTTTTGCTGCCTGTAATTGCTCTCTTATATCATCCTTTAATTCACAGAACATTTTAGTTTTGTACTTCCTGAACACCTTCTCTTTCCTTTCTTCTGCTGTGCTGCCCATGGATTCTAATAATGGTGTATCTTGATTGGTTTAGGGCACTTTTCTCCTTTGTCTTTTCATGTTGCTTGTGTATCTTCCCTTCTAGCACTGTATTTACCCTATAGGATTATTGTATCCCTGTAGGGATCCAGTACCTCTTTTTTTTTTTTTTTTTTAGGGGAAGGACAATGTTAAGAGATCCCAAAATAAACAATATACAACCTTAATAACAATTAGTTGCTATTAAGACATTCACAGTTTGGTCACAAAGTACAGAAATGATGAATTCAATTATTATCTACAATATAATCAGTAGATTTGTAAAATGGTTTATAGTTTCTGACAGTGGAGAAAGAACCAATGGTGAGGTATAGGATGATATGCTGAGGAGGTAGGAGGTGAGGATATAGAATTATTATAACTTAGGAAGTATGGAAGAGAAATCTGAAGAAGAAGGTTTGTAGCAGAAGAATAAAGAGGAAGTAATTTGGGGTAGACAAGTAAGTGGGAAGACAGTAGAGGACATGAAACAAATACACATATATATTAAGAAAAATTTTTTTTAAATGTTAAAATAGGAAAAATTGGAGGAAAAAAAGTATATTCAACCCAAGTATAATAAACTCTTCAGACATCCCAGTCCTCAAAATCCTAATTCATGCAAAGTAGTTGGTTTCACATATATTGGGGATGTGAGTGCAGGAGAATAGGGAAGGAGAAGGAAAAGATAAAATATTGAAAGAAGAAACAGGATTATTTTAGTTGAAGATCAGTATCTTTCGTGCTTCTCTTCTCATCCAATAGATGGAGTTGTCTGTTGTTAGCTTGTATCTCCACCATCAGGGTGGCGAAGGCAACCAGGTGTCACTGTGTTGGGTTAGCAGCTGCTGGGGAGAGGGGCAAGTTAGAAACTAGGTAACTGGGAGTTGCCCCCACTAAAGATGGTGATGAAGGTGACCCAGGATGGAGGTGGCTGCTTTCACTAATCCCGTGTTGGGTCAGGTGGGGGGAGCTGAGTGATGGTGTTGGACATGGATGATGTGTTCAGAGAGACCTCTGTGGCTTGCAGTATGTGGTTTAAGCTGTCTTCAGAGCCTGTGTGAAGTTCCCAGGTGCAGACAGGCTATTGCACGTAGGGAACTAAATCCATTGCTGCAGAGTCCAAAGATGGAGGTGACCAGGGGAGCCCTGCATTTGTAGACAGAAGTCCACATGGGAGTGGCGGCTGGGGTTCCTGCATGGTAGGTAGCTGCTGAGTGTCCTGTGTGGGAGCGACATCGGGAATTTCTACTCGGGTGGGTGGCCAAAAGTTCTGGGAGGTGCTGATGCCGATGGTTCATTCAGGCCCGCACCTGGTAGTCCTGTGTGGGTAAGTAGTTAGGAGACCTACTCTGATGCTGAGGCCTTGGGCCCTGCATGGGCACCGTGGCTGTGATTCCTGAGTGGGAGCAGGAATATTGCTCGCAGAGAAGCACTAGTCCCAGGTCACACAGCGACACAGAATGCTACCTCCCTCTGGCCCGCCATCTTCAAAAATGCTACATAATTCTTATGTCACCATGAAATCTCTTATGTCTCACCTTCAAAAACACACAGAAATCCAACTTTACTCCTTTTACCCTTGTACTAACTCTCAATAAAGAATGAGTATGATCCATCACTATTGATTTAAATGATTTTAAATGTTGGTTGAAAAATTGTTCACTCCTTCTATAAAGGCAAAATAATGCTTTCTTTTATTTTAGATAGATTATCTACTCTTCGAAGAAAAATGTTTGCCTTGCACACCAAGTAATATTGCCTGTCTCTTCCAATCCCCAGCATGAACTTCCCTACTTTCAACCAGGAGTTTTCTAGGAGCTTCTGCACAAAGAAAAGCAGTGACAGAAGGTGAGGAAAGTTAGAGAGAGAGTTGAGTACTTTAAGAATTCTAAGGGTATGTATTTTTGAAGAGAATTTTTTTATCTTTTTCTTATACTTTAAGAACAAAAGTAGAAATTATTTTAGAGAACATAAGAAATGTATTATTTGAAAACAAGTAACATTATGACATTGTTTTTTTTTTAAATTAAAGTAGAATTTAACATACTTTAAAAGCAGAGGTAAAATATATTGCAATGAATAGGCTTATTCTTTTCATGCCTTGAAAATTGCTGAAAAGTTAACAGACTTAATCATAAATGTAAATATTTGATTTTCTAAATGTAAGAATGCTGGATTTATAAGTAACCATCATGTATATTTTCAATCATATATATCCACTCTTGTGCCCCACCCAAAGTTAATATGTTGAAGCCATAACCCCTGATGCCTCAGAATGTGACTTATTTGGAGACAGAGTTTTGCAAGATGTGATGAAGTTAGGAATATCTCATTAATGTGGGCCCTCATCAAATCTGATTGGTGTCCTTATAAGAATTGGGCCACACAGCCAGACTCCTAGGAGGCACACACAGAAAAAAGCCATGTGAGGACACAGCAAGAAGGTGTCCATCTTCACACTGAGCAGAGAGGCCTCAGGAGAAACCCAACCTGCCAATACTTTGATCTCAGACTTGCAGCTCTGAACTGCGAAAAAGTAAATTGTTTAAGCCACCCAGCCTGTGGAATGTTGTATGGTAGCCCTAGCTAACTAGTACAAGTACCGTTCTGTACAGAAAATTTCAGAGATCTACGTGTATCATCACTTTTCCATTTATTGCTGGAATTGCTGACTCCAGAGCACAGCAAAACAAGAGCTCTTTGACACTTTAATGACATAACATCACATGAAATGAAAATAAGAGAATGAAATGTTTTTTTTTTCCAAGAATAACCACATTATACAGCAGTTATACATGTCATTAAAAGGAAATACATGATTTAGGGAAGATTATGTTATAGTTAACATTTTGATTACTCAGATGATCCACTAGAGTTTCCCTACATAAAACAGAATGTATCCTTTGTCCACAGTGATTTTCTCCAGCTGCCTCTTATTACTATGGTCATTTTGCAACATGAGGTAAAAGTTAACATATTACTGAAAAAATTAGCTGGTGTGGTTCTAAAAGAACAACTGCAGGTCTCTCTATTGAGATTTCTGATCATAACCATCTTATTTCTCCATAGGATTAATTCATGTCTTCATTTATTCTTGATTGAAGACATTCACAGACAGCAAGATCAACAATGAAGCTATAACCACAGAAAAACATGGTGCAGTATTTCAAGCCACCTCACAGTTACATCAATTATGAAGGATGTCTGAGGGCATGCGAATGAGATTTTGTGGGTGACAAGATCAATGTAAAGGTCCTAAGTTGTAAGAGGTCAATTCTAGAAGCATTGGGCAGTAGGCTATGATAAGTTTGACTTGAAAATTAGCTAGGACATCTAAAAATTCACTTCTGTATTTGGAACAAGACAACTTGAATCAAGAATGAATACTTAAATATAGTCCCAGAAATGGAACTAGCTATTAGTTGAATAGTGACAATGGCCTGAGCAGTGCAATTCAGATCTGGAATTCTTTCTACAGACAAATCTGTTTCAGCAGATGTTGTTTTTTGGGAGGATGGGATTTGTTTCCTGATCAATGGTGAAAAACATGTACAGTTGTTATAGAAAGGATCCCAAGAAAATATAATAGAAGATGAAAAATAATGTCTTCTAACTTGATGTAAAATTTGCTTGCCTTTCAAAATATTATGCATTGTAAACTCATAGCAGCAGTGTTCATTTTTATATGAAGTAAAAAAACAGAAAGCAGAGAATAGAATTAAACCAATGTAATTTTAAAAGTATATTTACTTTGTCCTCTTAGATAAAAGTAAAATATATGTATCAATCAATCTTTTCTTAAATATTCATATTAAAAGTGTTAAAGACACAAATATGTATGTGGTGATTAAATTAAAGAACATACTTATTCAGTAAAAGTATCATATTTAGTTATTATTTGTCCCATATGTGATAACTTACTCTATTAGAAGAGATAATATTAATTTCTATAAAATGCCACATGTCAATTTTACTTTTGATATTTTATTTTTAACTTTTATATTTCACTTAATCATATGCTGTGAAGTTTTCTCAGAGCCTGAACAAGTTTTTAGGTCCATAGATAAAATTTAAAGTAAGATGACATTACAACACTAGCCTCACATACAAATGAACTCTGGTATATAGCCTAATCAATCCTGTCAAATAGAGGCAAAAATAAAAAAGGAATAATTTGTACTAAATGTTGTTGCTACCCAAAAGGATGTTTTTTATACTCTTTTAAAGCAAAAGTTGAAATTGATATCTCTCTTGAATCCTGAGACAATTTGATGTAAATCACACCCCTAAGACAAATATATATGTGTATATATATACACACACACACACATATATATATGCAAATACATAAATATGTTTATTTAAGGAAGAAATTTATTAAATCATAACAGAAAAAAACTTTTAAAAATACTTTCCATAATAAACTAATTTTGACTCTCAGAAAATTCAACAAGTAGGTCAAAAATACAAAGTATAATGTCACAGAGGATATAGATCACATTTATAATAAATTATCTATAAGAAAAAAACAGAAAAACCATTGGGAAAGAAAAAAATGGGCATTACAGTTGATAGGCATTTTGTAATCCAGGTGAAAAACTAATATTTGAAATGATGGTTGACATTATTGATAATAAGCAAAAAATATTTCAAAGCATAATTATGATCTCACACTCAAAAATAAAGGGAAAAAACACAGAAAAAAAACCCTTCCCAACGTTGGTGAAGATAAGGAGCAGTGAACACTGTTCATACTGATAGAGGCATATATAAATTGGTATGATCACACAAGGAAAGATGTTGGTATTTTTTAGTTAAAAATTTTAGGGTAAATATTTTAACGGACAATTCTACACTTAGGTGCATGTTTCTGGAAAAATAATTGTACTTACGTCCTCCAAAATATGTTTAAGCATGACCCTAGCATAATATAATAGACATACTTAATACAAATAAATAAAACAAACCTAGACACACATGCTCATATGCACACACACACACATTCCATGATGACTCTTAACAACAAATGTAATTTGTAGAAAAAAGAAGCAGTTCACAAAATATCGGAAAAAACATGATGTAGAAGATATTATTTAGGATTGCATGTATTTGAAGGAGAACTATTAAAGTCATTCCCCTTATTGTTATCTTCCCCTTCCCTCATTCGCAAATTTATACCTTAGTTTATTACTCAGTCTATTTCTGCAAAACATGACCTATAAAAGTAAAATATTATTTAATCAATCCTTTTTTACTGTTATCCATAAAATTACTAATTGCTTTCTATGTAAAAATGTCCATTTCATTTGTATTGTTGTGCAGGCTGAAGCAATCCCCCTGCCTCAGCTTCCTCGACACCTGAGACTTAGAGGAGTGTACCACATTACATCTAGCTGTATTCAGAATTTCAATTATCAAAATGTATTTATTTGTCTTTGTTATCACAGTGGGTATCCTCTTGCTCTCAACTTTAAACACAAAGTTTGAATATCTCCATTTTCTATTTGTTTAGGGGTTTTGTACATAACCAGTATCAGCATATCATGTCTATACCAATTCTTTAAAAATTTTTTATTCTGAGTTGATATTGAATTGAATCAAACACTTTCCTGCATAATCAAGTTTGTAGATGATATTTCTTCTGATTTGTTTTCTACTGTCCATCCCTCACCAGTCATGGTGTAAATTATAATTCAACACTATATATATTTTTTTTATATATTATTGGATCTAACTTTGCTTCAATTTACTAGTTTGGAAGTTTTGTGTATATATGTATATAAAACATACATATGTGTGTATATGAAACATCTAAATTTACATAGAAAATACACTACGTATCACATATATGATACATGTCCTCATATACATGAAGGTAAGATATATATTATATATATAATATTTGTTTGTGGTCATTTCAACATGCATAGCTAGTAATTCAAGTCTAAAATCAATAAATACCTTCACCATCCTCCTAGAAAGCATGAAATTGAGGAAGGTTTTACTCTTACCCACTCATAAGTGTATGTTTTATCTACAAATACATACATCTCTTCTTGAGGCTACACATTCTGAAGGACATTCTCTCTACTTTTCTTAGTTATAAGACACACCTTTATGGACAATTTGTCATATAACAAATTTCATGATGCGTGGATGATGTTGGTGTATTTATAATTGGTTCACACATACATTGATTATATAAGAGTGTACGTGCTCATTTTCCAAAGAGGGATTCTACCTTTTGACGCCACACTATGGATACATGGTGACTATGGTTTCTGTTTTCTGGCCCCATGAGCAAATATTGGGCTCTACATGTTTAACAAATCCTCTCTGGATGAAAAGACCTTCAGAATCACCTTTACCTGCCTGGATCCTTGCTGCTTCACCACTCAAAGAGAAAAGGTAACACAGGGGGAGTCAGTGCTTCTTCAGTTTTGCCTTTTGCTGTGCAGGTTTATTCCCACCCTTGGTAGCTTTTCTAACTGACTACAGCAACATCAAGAAGCTCCACAAACTCTCCAGCTCAGCTGGGTTCTTGGAAAACTGGTGCAATGAACAGGTTTTGAAATACCTCTGAAAAAACAAAAGCCTGGAGGTTCCCTGGGTCTCATTTGGGAGGTGGTGGTGCAGTCTCTTGGGAATTCTAGAGGCAGTGCTAAAAATTATTTCTGAGTCTGAAGGTCTCAGGGGTCACTTTTCAAACAAGTTTTGGGAAATGACAGCAGAGCCTATGGGGCCCTGCCTGTGGTTTGCAAGAAATACTTACAAAAGTGATAGGGCATTCTTGAAGGACACTAAAGGTTTTTTTTTTCTTTTTAATCAGCATTTCATTTCTGAGGAATGCATTCATTTCTTAGTATCTGGCTCTCCAGCTGAGTGCCTGGTGAATCTGGTTAGAGATCTGACGTAGAGTTTCAGTAAAAGCTAGGGAAACAATTCCTTAGCCCCTGCTTAGAGCTTTCCATCAATGCTGTGCTGAGGAATACCTTGTGATGCTCACACTTCACAAGAAGAACTAAAGGACATAGAGCCCTTTGGTGTTCTTTGCACCGGACTCTGGACAGATCTTGGTGATTAGTTAGATCCCCTGCAGTAATCCACCTGTGCTGTCCCTAGCCTGACCTACGATGTAAGCCCCAGCAGATCCTCCAACCCAGTGCTTACTAGCTCCCATTGTCCTGAGAAAAATGTACACAACCCCATCAGGAGGCCCCTTAACACTCTCTTCCTTTGGTGATGAGAGACCAGAGAGTCTTTGTCAAAGTTAAAGTTCTATGGGAAAAATTATACTTGTTGGGTGATTACCATGCTAGCACACAGGTGACTATATTTCTTGCAATCCCTGGCACAGAGATGGGGGGGGGAACAGATACTTTTCTGTGGTTTGGGGTCTGTGCCCAGCACTACTATGACCCCTGCCCAAGACTGACCATGAGTATACCCTTTTGGTCACCTGCAACTTCTTATTATATGGATTCTTCTGCTGAATTGATATCATTAATTGAAATTGATACTGATACATTGTTTATGCACACAACTGCAGGCCTCTGCCCTGGGCCCAGATGGGAATTACCACAGTGTAGACCATTGTGGAAGGCAAGTGGAAAATTGTGTATCTAATCTAACTCATGGACTACAGTTAATAGCCTGGCTGTTTACTGAAACTCCTGGAAAGCTTCCAACTGACATAAAAGCAGCATCCTGGGAGAAGAGGCATTTGGGTGAAAATAAAGTCTACTCCTATTCCTTCCATGTCCTTTGCTACCTATAGGGGTGCTCATTAGAGACATCCCCATACTGATCAAAGGAAACCTAACAGTCAGTTTCCATGATAATCAATAGAAACCAGAGCATCTCCTATCACAGAGCAATATGCACCTGTCAGACTTCTGCATACAAAAGAGGACAGCCTGTGGAAATTCACACGCCATTGGAGACCGGGACTTTGTGTATGCACTGCCATCTGACAATACTTAAAGAACGCTGAAACTTGTCCTCATTGCCAACCCTGGAGAAGGCTCAACATACTGCCCAGGGACAGATTCCATGAGTCAGGGGCCAGGACATTTGTGGCAGGCAGATGATGTTGGATCTTAAATCCAGTTGATACTTTTTTCTGGGCTTGCATTAGCCATCCCCATATATTCCACTGAGTCACTCATTCTATCTGGACCTCTAATGCCGTATTTGATTACTCTCAGGGTTTCCTAGGCATACTGCACATGATAATGGGCAGATTTGTGTCCCAAGCTACTCATCAGTGGGCTCAGACGTGAGAATACTATGGGGTCACCAGGTTCCATATAACCTGCAAATCATAAGGATTATTGGTTGTTTTAATGACAATTAAAGGGCAGGCTTAAGAGGCTTATGAGAGCAGACAAGATAGAATAAGCCTGGTCTACTCATCATAGGTAAGCCCTAAGGGTACATCTCCCTGGTACACACGTTTGACCAGGGTCTCTGCCCATTTCTTTTGCAATTATCAATACAACAGATTCATGGGGATCCATAGGGGCCTGGCATCCCCATTAATTTCTTTAAATGACTCAATTCAATCAGAGATAAAAAATGGCTTTAAAAAATATAGGAGGTTACCACTCTTCTAAAAGTTTGGAATTTCACTTATCAATTCTTAAATATAATGCATCCTTGCAATTAAGTTATATGAAAATATTTTCCTGAAAAAAATATTTTGTCCATTTTGCAAACAGCTTTTCTAGGCTGAAGGCCTGGATGCAAACTGGGATGATTTTTAAATAATAATGTTTTAATTACTAAATAAGACACATTGATAACAGAAGAAAACAACAAGGGAAGACATCCAATTCCTAGCCCCTGAGGAGACATGGGAGGACATAAGTCATCTTCATGTTACTTCTTCTGAAAGCTTTCCTGTCCTTCAAAGTTAAAATTGGAAAGACAAATCATAAGGGTTTGTCCCATGCTGGCTTTTCAAGCTGCTCTGAACATCGTGTTTTCAGATGACCATGAGACAACCAGCATGATTGGAGATGGCAGAGACAGCAGATAATTACCACAGCTCCTCAGTGATGAGGAGGCGGCTGAGGATGTTCTCAGATGCTGTATGTTCCTTTCAATGACCTTGGAGGGACATTGGAGATTCAGCCTGAGATCCCTCCCCGGACCTCCAAAATCTCCTATCTCCAGGGCTTCATGGACAGCCTGTGGTGCTATGAGTACTGGTAGAAGCTGTAGGAATGGGTCTAGTTGGTGGATATTAGCTTTTGTGGTTTACACATGAGGCGTCCTGCAAAGGTTCATGTGTGAGATGACGCAGGGAAGTTCAGAGGTAAAATGGTTGGGTGATGAAAACCTTGGCCATATTAGTGCACTAATCCACTTGAATGCATGAACCTGACGCTAACTAAAGGCAGGTAGGGTGTGGCTGGAGGAGGTGGGTCACTGGAAGCCAGTCTTTGGGTTGTACATTTTGTTCCTGGTGAGCAGGTTCTCTCTCTCTGCTTCCTGGTGGCAAGTCCTGAGCTGTGTCATCTGCCACACACTTCCACCATGATGTTCTGCCTCATCTCAGACACAAAACAATGGAGTTGTACATTTATGCACTTTGACCTCTGAAACCATGAGCCAAACAAACATTTCCTCTAAAAAGAGGAAATTCTTGTGACATCTTTTGGTCACAGCTGTGAAAAACTAACTAAAATAGTAGTTTATTGGGGCATGTCCTTCAAGTAGATATTGAAACCATAGCATCTCCCTCTTTCTCTCCCTCCTTCCCAGCAACCATGAGTTGAGCAGCTCCTTTGCCACATTCTCTCACCATGGTGTGTTTCCTCACCACACATCAAAAAGCATCAGAGCCAAAGTGACAACGGACTGAAACCTCTGGCACCATAAGGCATAATAAATCTTTCCTCATTGTTAGCTGTTTATCTCACATACTTTGTCTTAGCAATGGAAAACTTGCTAACATAGAAGATCGGGACCAAAAGTGATCTGGCTTCATTCTTCTGCATGTGGATATTCAGTTTCCTTTTTTACTATTCTATTTTATTGATGAGAGGTTCAGTTCCCTGTGTTCTTGCTTGCTAAGAATGGAGAAAAAAAATTAAACAAATGCCGAATTTTGACAAATGTGTATCAAACTAAGGTTCTCCAGGGTAACAAAACCAATAGATTCTGTATGTAGTTATAAGAGGAAATAATTTATTAGATTGGTTTCCATGATCAGAGGCTGCACAATCCCACAAGGGTCATCTGCAGACTTGAGAGACACAAGAACCAGAAGCTGCTCATTCTAAGAAGCTGGAGCCTCAGAAAAAGAGAGGCACCAAGGATGCAGCCCCAGCCTGAGGATGAAGGCCTGAGAGCATGCTGAAGAATCACTGAGTGTGAATCTGAATTCAAAGGCTGAGGGATTTGGAGTCAGATGTCTGAGGAAGATGACAGCAATAAAATCTATGCCCCCTCGTGAAGAATGGAGATTGTACTGAGGCCCCAGACTCTTGGCCATTGCCACCCAGAGTCAGGGTAGGTCTTCCCCACTCCTTTTGCTGACTTCATGCCAATTGTCTCTGGAAACACCTCACAGTCACAACTGGAAGTGTGCTTCACTAATGTTGTAGGCATCCACAATCCAGTCAAGCTGACAACCAAGACTGATTATCACAACAGCCAATTTAGAAATGAAAGTAATAGACCATCACAACTCAGATCAAAGTGTATGATAAAATTTAACTTCTTCTAGATAAAGACTATATCCTGTCAATTAAAAATGCTAAATAAATAGAGGTATTTAAAAATTACAGCGAGTATTTTATTCAATGGTGAAACCCTGAAATATTTCATTTAAGATAAAAAAGAAGATAAGAATGTCCATTTTAGAGTCAGCATTTTATGTGAGGATTTAGTTTCTGAAACAAATGAAATGACAGGTAACAAAATTAGTAAAAGATTAAAAGGAAGAAACAGATTCTTTTCTAATTACAAAAGAATATGTTATTCAATTACATTAAAATTAAAAATAACATTTGCTTAAAAAAAATCCCTTTAAGTGCAAGTGCTGGAGTCATAAAGAATACATAAAATACATAATTAGTAAAATGTATGGATAATATATAGATAAAATCAATCTAAAAATAGGACAAAGTCACAGATGGAAAATTAGTAAAATATGTTTACATTGATACTTTACAAAGGAGAACATGCAAATCACATATAAATATCCACATTACCACTTACCTCACAAGCAATCAAGGAAATGTAAATTAAACCCACAATAGTATGTAATTGCGAACCCGTCAGATTTACAAAAATTAAAGCCAGACAAGATCTTGTCTGCTTGTGGAAAGATGTGACATAATGAGAACTCTAAACTGTGATAGTACAAAGCACAATCTTAGTAAATAAATTAGTATTACTACTAAAGTTGACCAAGACTTACCAATTCTGTCCCATAACATCAGGAGACAAATATATGAACATCCCTTATGCCATCCATTCTTGACACCAAAGTATGGGAAATGATCTTTATGGTACCTAACAACAGCCTGGATAAAAACTTTATGTGCTCACAATGGAATATTTCACTCTAATCAAAAGTAGTACTTCTGGATACAACCACTTGTATAAATGTCCCACTTATTAATTGATAAAGTCTGAAATCTTAGATGTATTCATTTTATAAAGTCCATGTGTATAAAGTTCAAAAAAAAGAGAAAAACTAAATAATGTATACATGGAACATAGTTGGTAATAATTTCCAGTAAGAGCAAGAAAGTTACGTAAATGCCAGGAAAATGGATATCTCAGGGGTTAAGGAAAAGATGTACTGCTGAAGGCAACACTGTTCCTAAAACACCCTTAGTGTTTTGTCTCTTAGGCCAATAATGTGTGCTTATTGTTACTCTTTGAAGTCTATGCATACATTTTAGTATGTAGATAATACAAACTTTTTTAAACTTTTATATGAGTTTTTAAGCCTATGAATTTTGGCAAATATTTACTCATTTTTATTCAAAATTTACTATCAGACTCCAAAAAAATATTTTCTAACAAAGCATCAACCTCCTACTCACTGTATTGAAAGGAATAACATCTCCACCCTCACTTACAAAGGATTTCCATACCTAGGATTTTATTGAAAGCATCCTTCACCCTATGAAACATGTCACATAGAATCTTCAAAATTATTTTCCAACCCTTTTTGGGGGAACTCATTACATCAAAGCTGATGATTCTCTATTCTTCACAGGATTGAGAGGGATCTAGATTTATGCGTCGTTGAAAAGGAAAGTACGGTTATTCACATTATGTTAATGTCAGAGACACAAGAAATACAGAGTGTCGGGGTCGGGGAGACATAATGTCTTTGGTTTTTCATTTCATCCCTCTGAAAGTCATGCTAGAGTGCTCTCTTATCAACTCAACTCTGTGTGTGTACATCTGTGCATAAATAGAAATTTTCCCAGTTTTAAGCTGGGGTCTAGTTATTGCTGGAATGCAATTTAAATGGCAAACTCAGGAATTGTGAAAACAAAATTTTAACTTAAAAAGATGTTAAAAGCAGACCCTGTCTCTAAGTAAAATACAAAATAGGACTGGGGATGTATCTCAGTGGTTGAGTGCCCCTGAGTTAAATCACAGGTACCAAAAATAAACAAACAAATAAATAAAACAGAATATTGTCTAAATAATATCTAAAATTTTTCTCCCATTTTTTCACCTGTAAAACAATACTCTGAGCTATACCTTCAAATATATAAATCAATTATTTTCCTTAAAATTGTCCTTCATTAGGATGATATTTAATTGAATTTACATGGAGCTTAAACAGACATTTATAGGTAAGTTTTTTAAAAAACAAATTTTACATTTGAGGATATATTTGCTTTCAAGGGGGCAGGAATGCACTGGCAATCTTTGTCCTCTGTGACTACCAAGAGATTTCCTTCTCTGACTCTTTAAGTCAAATTTATAATCATGGCTCCACATGAGGTAGTAGCTTATATTTTTTTATTATTAATGCATGGTGAAGTTCTTTCTTAGACTGACTTTTTCAATGATTCTCAAATCCATGGAAATATGACCTGTTTGACATAAAGATGAACCACAAATATAACCCTAACCTTTTCCAACCTCTCAGCTCTTGTTCTTTACTAGCCTGGTTTCATGTACTAATTAATTTGATATATGATACCAAGCATCTGCAAGAGACCAGGCATACAGGTTGTTTTGTTTTGGTACCAGAGATTAAAATCAGGGGCACCTTACCACCAAGCCAAATCCCCAGCCCTTTTTTGATATTTTATTATAGACAGGGTATCACTGAATTACTTAGGGCCTCCCTAAGTTGCTGAGGCTGAGTTTGAGCTCATGATCCTCCTGCTTCAGCCTCCCAAGTTGCTATGATTACAGGCATGTGCCACCAGCCCAGCTAACACCAAGCATACTGTTAAGTGCTATTTTACTTATTATCTGTTAGCCTACATTCTGATCTTGGATGTAGAAAAGAATATCCAAAGTGAAAAGACTTTTTGTGTAAATGGAAATATTCACAATAATCTAAGAGAAATGGAGAATGATATTGGATTTAGACACATCATGTCAAGTATTTTCATTTAGAAGAAACAAAAGGAAAGGGTGAAATAAATCATATTTCCTTAAGAACTGAATAAATATCAATAGAGCCTCAGAGAGAGGTGAGGTATCTCTGAAGCAACAACAGTGTATGTTAGGTAAAAGTGTTTTAGTTGAAAATATTATGACCTGTCAAGTTGTCTTTCAAATAAAGTTAGATAAACTTTTTTATAAATTCAATATTTCAGGGAAACCACAATTTAAGTGACTTTGATATATATATATATGTGTGTGTGTGTGTGTGTGTGTATATATATATATATACACACATATATATTCAGAATTTTTTCAATGTTTGAGATTAAAATAAAAATTAGAAAGTAAGTTGTAGTATATGTATGTCAAAATACACTCTATTATTATGTATATCTAAAAAGAACAAAATTTTAAAAATTAAAAAAAGTATTTGAAAATAAATGATGGTCTGATAAAAAGAAAATAAAGAATATGAAAGAAATACAAGAAATTAATTAAAATAAAAATAATTCTATTAAAATACTATTCATCTTATGAAGCAAAAGCACATAACATTTCAGTTTCCTAAAATAATTTCAGCATAATATAATAATCTGAAAAAGAAATAAGATTATCAGGTATTTCCCAACATGACAGGAGGAAAAATAACAAAGATCCTAATTATAAGTTTGGAAGCCATAGCTTTGTAATCATGATAGATTAATATGATAGATTAATATGAACAAATCTAAATTATAATAATAAAGATGGAAATATGACAGAAATGGACATGATATTATGAATTATAAAATATTTCTGACTTACACAGGTAATATTAGCATTTTTCATCCTAATTTGTTGATTGCAAAGCACAAAGGAATTATTTTTGAATATTAAATTAAAATTACTAATCAAATTTCAAATAGATCATAAGTTTCCAAAATTCAGATTAGATAAGAACAAAGCATATTCAAATCTTGAAATCAATGGAATAAAACAAGGAAATGTTAAAAAAGGAAACTGTTAGGTGTTTTAGTAATATGACTATAAATGAGTTATATCAATAAGTATAATGTCTTCTACTTAAAAATTCACTTAAAGTAAGAAAAATCAATATAAACATGTAATAAAAAAGAAGTAATACTATTAATATATAGAAATATACCAAACTCATTGTTAGCTAAAAATATACCAATTACAAAAACAAAGACACTGTTTTCAATTGTCCTACTGAAAAATTTTGTTTTTAAAAGATATAATTATTTCATATTGTGACAGTTAATTTTAGAGCATTAACTTGATTGGTTTAAGTGATACCCAAAGAGATGGTAAAATATTTCTGAATTTGTCAGTGAGAGTGTCTATGGAAGAGATGAAGACTTTTTCAGAGAATGAATGATGAAGATACTCCTTACTGAAGTGGGTGGACATCAATCATCCATTTGTGGCCCTAACAGAACAGAAAGATGGAAGAATGGTGAATTTGTTTTCTTGTTCCCTCTTCTTGAGCCAGAATCTATTTCTTCCTACCCTTAGTTAATGGATGCCCTGATTTTCAGAAATTAGGAAATGGAATAAATTATGCCACTGACTTTCCTAATACTCCAGTATTTACAAAGAAGATTGCAGGAATTTCTACCCTCCCTAATCACGTGAACTACTTTTGGAAAGGCATATTTTTATGTTTATACATATGTACATATACAATGTATAATATTATATATTTATAATCTCCTATTGGTTCTGATACCTGTATCATAGATATATAGGATAAATAGGTAACACTTTATATACAGAAAGTAATTTTCACAGAGAACAGAAATACATTTATATATCCAAAGAATAAATTTGGTGGCCATACAGAAGTTTGCAGTTTCTAGGTGATAAGATATACGTATGTTTTTCATTGTCTCATTTGTGTTTTATGGTAATTCGCACATAAACATGTGTCTCTTTTGTACTCAAAGCAAACTATGAATTGTTGTAAAGAATAGAAGAAAATAACACCTTGAATGATAAAAGTGTAGTTTTCTAAGAAGCAGATGGCAAAGCTAAAATAATTTCCTTCTAGAGCTTCATGACTAGCATCTTTTAGTCAATTATTCAGAAGTAACTCTAATCTTTAATCCTTGATTCTTAGATATGTGGAAGAAAGTATGCCCTTAACTTTTAAGGACATGATTACAAAGGTATATTAATTCAATTTTGCTATGGCTCCAATTCCAAAACTTCTAATTAGGATCTTTGTTATTTTTCCCCCGTCATGTTGGGAAACACCTGAAAATCTCCTTTCTTTTTCAGATTATTATATTATGCTGAAAATATTTTAGGGAACTGAAATGTTATAAATGAGTCCCCCCCCCCCCCCGCCGGCCAAATGCCAGGAATTTATCTGTTAGTGATTAGAAGCTTTCAACTGTGGGTGACTCAAACACAAATAAAATTATCCTAAACTAAAAACAAGTTGCAGAATGGGGTTATATTGATAAAATCTACAAATCCAAGCCGATTTTAGACACAGTAGAATATAGCTTAGTTGATATAACCCATTAACCACTTATCACTCTCATGATGTGCCATCCATTAGCTCTGTGCTCTGCTATGTAGGGTAGGTTCTTGTATTAGACAAGTTTCCTTGGTCAAACAAAATATATGAGCTTGAGTAACTTTTTTAAACATCAATTTATTCAGTTCATAGTTTTGGAGGCTAATGTGAAACTTGGGGTGGATTCCTGTATTCTACATTTATCAACAATGGTGGTTAGCATTATAGCAGGAATCCAGAGACTGCACAAGAGTCGGTCTTTCTCCATTATGACAATCCTCTTGCAGGAATTAACTATTGTCCCACAAAAGTACACTCATCCTTGGGAGAGTAGTACCCTCAATGACCCAAACATCTCCCACCAGTTTCTATGTCTTTTAAGTTCCAACACATTCCAACATTATCACGCTGAGTACCAACGGGAGAGTTGTAACCACTTAATTAGCAGTTGTACCAGAGTTATGAGAAGGAATAATATGCGACACTGCCCCCCCCACACAAACAAAAGGAAATTATGTGGGAAAAAAAATAACCATTCAGAAACTTAAACTTTTATTTTTAACTGGTGGCCATGATTTTTAAAGGTCTTCAAAACTTTGCCACTTCAATATTTAGGCTGCCTTTGTCAAGAAATTTAGACTATACAGTCCCAGAATAGGCAGGAGAAACCATTACACACTTTTGGTTCTAGCTTTTCTTCTTCCTTTTCTCATTAACCACATGTTGTAATTGGTTCTAGATAAACTTCAAAATCTTGCTGAAGGTCACCACTTGATGATTCTTGGGGATATTCTACGTGTTCTTTTCGTCATCAGTATATTAGTCAGGTTTCTTTAGAAGAACATAATCAATAGGATATGTATATATATGATCATTAAAGACTTATTAGGTTGACTTACATGATTAGAAACTGGGTGGTTACACAATGGCGACCTGCAGGTTTCAAAGCTGGAGGAACCAATGACTGCACTTTCCAAGGAGCTGAGCCTCAGAACAAGGTGGATCAATGATATAGCTCCAGTCCAAGAATAAGGCCTAGAAGCTCCCTGGGGAATCACAAAATCCCCTGGAATAGAAGACAATGTTTTTGAGCGATGCTTACCTTTTCCCAATGTTCTTCAACTTAAATACTATAATTATGCAGATTTAATAACGCCTAACTACTGATATTGTCAATTAATATTATGTTACATGATAAAAGAATGAGAGAAAAAACAAAGATACCTGATGTATACATGCATGCAAATGCACACAATATTCTTTTAAAATTGGGAAAAAGAAATTTTTGAAAATTATAATCCTCATTTCTACAACTCTTCACAGGATCATAACTTGTCTATAACTACCTTCATCTCTAACCCATTCTGCATGTCCTCTGTCTTCAGAAAGCATCTCAGCAGATTTTCATTCTCCGCTTGCATGAGGGACCCACAGTATTTATTCTTGAAGGATCCAAGCAATGTGTCATCTTCCCTGAATGGGGTTGTTTTAGTTTCCCATTGACCTCAATAACAGGACATGATAATACTAAGAGATGACCTAAGGGATTTACTGCACTCCAGGTGAACTTTTCTTTATTTCCATTGTAGAGTAATGTTCAATTTCCCCTTGATAGTCAGAATCAATCACCCTTTACCTAACTGTAACTTCATGAAGATAGCAAAGTGGCCAGTGGCAAATCCTAACTTCAAGTTCACTGGGATCATTGTTGTGAATCTTGGTAGGAGCATTCCTCCCATTTTCTATGACTTACAGACCAAAAGAGCATAATGTAATGGGGAAAGTAAGCAAAACTTCTCCTTGTCAGTCATAGGGAATAATGACAAATGATACCAGTCCTTTATCCACTTGTTGGTTCCTGAACCCATTATGAATCTTAGCTATAGGAAAAACAGAACCACATAGTGGGTGCTGATTCACAGCATATAGAGCCTTCTGAAAAACCTTGCCTGAATACTGCGATGTATCTCCACCTTGCTGGCAGTATAACTGCATCTTCAGAAGGTCACTCCATCATTCCATCAAACCAGTTGCTTCAGGATAGTGGGGAACATGATAATAACAGTGAATCTCATCCACATGAACCAATTGCCATACTTCTTTGGTTGAGAAATGAATTCCTTGGCAACACTGTGTGGAATACCAAGATGGTGTATAAAGCATTCTATAAAGACATGAATAACAGTTTTGACAAAAGCATTATGTTCAGGGAAGATAAATCCACATGCAGAATGCTTGTCTATTTCAGTAAGGATAAACTTTGTGTGATGAAATGGTTCAATGTAATTAGCCTGTCACCAAGTCACTGGCTGATCATTGCTATAATGGTGCCATATCAAGGGCTTAGTATCTGTCTCTGCTGCTGGCGTATTGGGCACTCAGCAATGGTCACAGATAGCTAGGACAGCCTTGGTGAGAAGACTATGTTGCCGAGTCCATGCATAACATCCATTCCTGCCATCGTGGATGCACTTTCCATGATCCTACTGACCGATGACAATCCACAGACAGGGTCATCCTACCCACTTTTTTTTCTTTGTTTTCAATTTGTTCTAAGTAGTTATACATGGTAACAGAATTCACTTTGTCACTTTAAATATAAATGGAGTATAACTTCTCATTCTTCTGGTTGTATAAGATGTAGAATCGTGCCAGTCGTGTAGTCATGGATACACATAGGGTAATAATGTCCAATTTATTCTACTATTCTTCCTCTCCCCATATCCCCTTCCCCTCCTTCACTCCCTTCTTCCCAATCCAGTGTAATTCTATTCTTCTGTACCCCCCACCACTTACTGTGAATTAGCATCTGCATGTCAGAGAAAACATTCAGATATTGTTTTCTTCGTATTGGCTTATTCCGCTTAGTATGATATTCTCCAGCTCCGTCCATTTACCAGCAAATGCCATCATTCCTTTCTTTTTTAAGGCTGAGTAATGTTCACTTGATTTTGAAATTCCTCCTCTGCTGAGATCATCTTTTGGTGAGCATTTACATGGACACAAGTATCTTCAACTCGTTTGCCCATTTGAAGACGGCTATCCACATATCTGTTCCCCAAATTGACCTTTGTCACCAATTTTCTAAGCATGTGTTTTCCAAGTCCCTGTCCATCCCATCAAACCATTGGCTATAGTCCTTGAGTCAGAAGACATCTGGCCCTTTTCCCCTTCTAAGAACCCAAGCATACCGCCCAAGCTCTGACCCTGGGTGAAGATCTTCTTTCATCACTCTTCTTCTTCCACGTCTCAGAGAGGGACTGTAGTGCTATAAATATCCCCTTTTTGGTGGTATCCACATATCATACAGAACCATTTGGAAACCAGGAGCTGGTCTTCATTTATTTCTGTCAGCTGATCATAGGACACACCCCATGATACCATAGATTTACTCTGGGTGGGGAGCGGGGACAGAAGGCATTGTAGTCAAAGCAGGAACCATGGGCATTTGGGCCACTACTCCATGTAAATTACTTATGCTTCAGGACCCACCCAGGCCTGATTATGTATAGACAACTTCCATTTGATGATGAACTATTGCTGTGAACACCCAACATTATGACTTGGTAGGTAAGATGACACCCACTTCACGGTGTGCACTTCAGATCACATGGTGACTTCATGGCCCTTCTCAAGTCTTTAGTTTCCACTAAGGCCAAGTAGCAGGTCAACAGCTGTTTCTCAAAGGGAGAGTAGTTGGCTATGACTGTTGGCAGGACATTGCTCCAAATTCCCAGGGGCTGCCTCTGTGTTTCACCTATGGTCACCTGCCAAAGTCTCCAGAGAGCACCCCTATCTACTACCGACACCTCAATGGCCCTGCTGGATCATATGGTACAAGTTTCAGAGCCATCTGCAAAGCTATCAAGACCTGTTTCAGAGCCTTCTTCTGGGACCCACTCAAAATTAGTAGCTTTTCAAGTCACTAGGTAGATGGGCCAGAGTAACATACCCAAGTGAAGAATATATTGCCTTCAAAATTCAAATAGGCATATAGGTATTATGCTTCTTTCCTGTTTTTAGGAGGTGCCAGATGCAACAACTTATCCTTTACCTTATAAGCAATATCTCAATATGCCCCATATCAAAGTACTAATAGAAATTTTGCTAAAGTAGAAGTCCCTTGAATTTTAGTTGGATTTCGCATTCCCTGACATGCAAATGCTTCACAAGTCTAGCATGATTGCTACCTATTGCTCACTTAGTTTAATCAACATCATGTCCTCAAAATAACAGGCCAGTGTGATATCTTATGGAACAGAAAGGTGATCAAGATCTCTGTGAATTAAGTTGAAACACAGCGCTGGAGAGCTGATGTACTCTGAGGTAGAACTGTGAAGATGTATTGTTGGTCTTTAACCCTGAAAGAACATTGTTTTGGGTGAGCCTTAAAAATAGATATGGGGGAAAAAAGGCATTCCCTAGATCATTATCTGCATACAGGCTACCAGAAGATGTAACCAGTCCCTGCAAAGAAACCACATCCAATAAAACAGTTTCAAAGGAATGAACAACTTGGCTAAGAATATTGTAAACAGCCATCATCGCCAAGATTTACTTGGGCCCTGCACAGGTCAAATAGGAAAGTCTTAAGGTTTGGGTGTGGTGTGGACCCCCAAAGAAATATTCAAAGATGGAATGATTATGTTATAAAAGTTCTACCCTAATCTGTCCCCCTAGTTTGAATGGACTGACTGCATGGTAACTGCAGGCAGATGGATTATGACTGGAGGAGGTTGGGTGGTCACTGGAGGTATGCATCTTCTGTCTGATATCCCTTCTTTCTCCCAATATGTTCTGCTAATTGTACATTCTGAGTCTATGGAAATAACCACAGTTTGAGTTTGGTAACTCACTGTGAGTCAGATATTAACTAAAACCTCACTGATCACCCAACCTACTGAAGCCCCATTTTGGAGTGAAGGGCTACAATGTCATTTGGGGTTCCCCAGGGTCAACAGTGTTCAGTAGTCCCTGAAAGGTCCACGATTGCCCTTTCCCTAGTATACAGTTATCATGGTGAAAGGTTTTAGGACCCTTTGTGGGAGGCTGAGAGAAAGAAAACCGGTAAAACTTTTTAGTATGTTATCCAGGTCCTTCCTCAAGGAAACCTGAACTTCCCTTCATTCAAGGGATTCGGGATCCACAGATTAGCTCAAGTTTGGGAATATGTTGAGAGGCCATGGTCCTCTGATGTTGGAACTTACAGCAGACTTTTGTACATTGGTACCAGAATTTGGTGCGTTTCTTATCTAACTTCTGGGGAGCATCAGGATTGATTAGTCAATGTCACATACATACTTGAGTCACAACATTGTGTTTATTACTTCTCTTTGGTGCCTACTATGGGAAATATGACACCTTGCTTTTGGGGGTGTTTACTTCCACTTGGACCTGTCACTCTCAGATGCCATTGAACTGTTATGGTTGGCATGTGAGGTATTCCCCAAAAGATCACATGTGAGACAATGCAAGAAGGTTCAGAGGAGAAAGAATTGGGTTGTTAGGGTCTTAACCCAATTGGTGAATTAATCCCCTGATAGGGATTAACTGAGTGGTAACTGAAATGGTAGGGTGTGGCTGGAGAAGGTGAGAATTGGGTGCGTGGCTTTAGGGGTGTGTATTTGTATCTGGATAGTGGAGACTCTCTCTCTGCTTCCTACTCATCATGAAGGCTGCTTTCCTCTGCTACATTGTTCAACCTGATGTTCTGCCTGACCTCAAGCCCCGAGGAATTGAGCCAGCCGTCTATGTACTAAGACATCTGAAAGCCATAGCCCTCAAATGAGCTTCCCCTCCTCTACAATTGAACCTTTAGTCACAGCAGCAAAAATGCTGACTAAAACATATATCCATCACATTTAAGTTTCCCAGTTGAGTGACACAGGCTTCTACCATGTCATGCAGAGATGAGCAATGACAGAGTTCTTCAAGGATGCCAGTGCTCCTCTCACAGATCTGATTCTTTTTCTTTTGGGTACCAGGGGTTACAGTCAGGGGCACCCAACCACCAAGCCACATCCCCAGCCCTACTTTGTATTTTATCTAGAGACAGGATCTCACTGAGTTGCTTAGCACTTCACTTTTGCTAAGGTTGGCTTTGAACCCGCAATCCTCCTGTCTCAGCCTCCTGAGACGCTGGGATTACAGGTGTGTGCCACTGCATCTGGCACAAAGCTGATTCTTAAACTATCGGTGAGAGGTGCATCTTCTTGATGCTCTAAATGTGAAGGAGAAAGTCTCACGTGGTAAATTCACCCAAGCACCTTCACCTCTCTGAGCCTCTGAACCCTGTTATTTCCAGAAAGCAAAGGGATGTCAGGCCTTTCCAGCTCATTTTTTGAACCATATTTCAGCCAACCAACCCAATAAACTATAAGTTAGTTTCTTTGAACACCGCAAGCTGCTATATTAAATCCAGAATCTTTGCTTAATGGGCCCAGATCAATAAATTTGTCCTGTTGAAATATTATGTACCTTCTACTATTGTCCCTCACCCTTAAAATTCATTCTCATGAGCATTCCCCAGAATTCTGATTGTATGATTTACAATACTCAAAGAGTTCCCTTGTGGTGTAGTGTACCTACTCATAGATCACACTGTGCATCTCACCTCTAGGGGAATACTTAGAAAACTTAAGACTCAAGACTCCTATCAAGTTATAGAGGCAAAAATGTGTCATGAGGATGGATCCCAAAGAGTCTCAATATTGTTTTGTTCAGCAACTGCATCATGGAAGCACATTCCTGTTTCCATAGGCAATTCAGGAATAGTTCTCTTAGCAGGAGTTGTAGAGGAAAATAGCCCAGAGGGTAGGAATGGGGATGCCATGCCCTGTAGCAAAATAATAAAAATGTAGGCGTTCGTTCAATGTTCCCTGATTTTTCAGTGTCCTCCCATACGCCTCCACCCTAATTTACAGGATCCGGTTTGTTTCCAGGCAGTGACCTCACTTTCACTGCAGATATACTTTGAGGCTGGGAGCTAAAGTCACGTTGCAATTGAGTCAATTACAGAATGATTCTGTTTGATTTTTGTCAGCCTCAGCCCTATGGCTACAAGAGAAAACATTCTCCTTCAGAGCAACTGAGAAGACTTAATATTGGTTATGTGCATCAGAAGCTGAGAAATTGAATCTCTGGGCTCATTCTTCTTTCTCCTTTGTGTCTCTGTCCAGTGAAGCCAATAAAACTAACCTATATCATTATACATTGTAGTTTTCCAGAAATGTTCGGAAGTATCACGTATAGCATTGTTGATCTCCCTGTCCCTCACAAGTGGTGAATTAGGAGCATTGAATGCATTTACTTTGTACAGCTCTTTTAACAGTTCACAACATGAATTATCAGTGCTTCCATACTTCCAGAAGAAGAGAATTAAGCAACTCTAAAACCTAAAAAAAAAAAAAAAAAAAATTAGAGTCAACTCCACAAAACCTCAAGAACCAACTGAGAAAATTCATCTATGTATACAAGTTGTTCATTTGATTAATACCATGATCAGAAGCTGGACAATCCATAATGGCTATCAGTAAGCAGGAGAGGTGGAGGTTCTGTCCAAGGTGTTGGAGCCCCCAAAAAAGAGGAACCAATGATGAAGCCCCATTTTAGAACTGGAGACCTTGGAATTCCTTAGATAGTTGCTGGTCAGAGTCTGGTTTGGAAGAGTATTGGAGGTGGAGTCCAACATCTTCACCTACTCAGAAAAATGGAGCTTGATTGCTTTGACTTCCTCCTCCTGCTTTCTTTCCCCATCCAGAACCCTGACCAACTGGATTGTACTGCTGAAATTTAAGGCTGATTTCACCCCTCATTTTGGTGTCCCATACACCCATGAGTAAGTATATCCACAAGTCTCTTAATTATAGATATCTCTCAATCTAGTCAAGTAGACAACCAAATTAATCATCACAATTAGCAAATATACATATTTCCCCTTCCTCTTCTCAGTGAAGGATATACACCAAAAAAGTGACTAATCATTTCTTCTATGAATTATTTCAGTTTATCAAAAGAAGATAATATAGGTCATTTATGAATAATTTGTCCCTAGAGGTTTCCCTTTTAGGAAGTATGATGACCCCACAGTACCCCCAATGTATTAGATTTCAAGTAATGAAGTGTAGTCTCCTTAATGCATTTTACTTACTGAATTTAAAAAAATGTATTCTAGACAGTTTACTTTTTGGAAAGTATAAACCAACCTAAGTTTCAACTACTTTAGTGGATTTTTCTGTTTAGTGTGTAAAAAAAATCTCAAGAAGTCATGAGTGTTCACATGGACATAATTTTTTTATGAAATAAGCAATCTCTCTCTCTCTCTCTCTCTCTCTCTCTCTCTCTCTCTCTCTCTCTCTCTTTTGCAGTTGTAGGGAATTAATACAGGGGTGCTCTACAACTAACCTACATCCCAATCCCATTTTTCTACTTTTTTAGAGTTTGTTTGTTTTAGTGCATCATAGATATACATAAAGGTGAAATTCACTGAGGTATATTTTTATATGTACATAGGATGTTTCAGTTAGTTCCTTCCATTACCCCCTCCTTATCCAATCCCTCCTACCTCCCTCATAATCCCCTTATACTACTGATTTCTAGTTTCCTTTCATGATGTTCTCCACACACACACTTTTATTTTTCCTTATTTTTCTCTAGTTTCCTCATATGAGAGAAAACATTTGACCCTTGAGTTTCTGGGTCTGGCTTAATCATTTAGCCTGTTATTCTGTATTTCCATCTGTTTAGCAGCAAATGCCATAATTTTATTCTTCTTTAAGGTAAAGTAACACACCATTGTGTATATTGACCATATTTTCCTTATGCATAAATCTGTTCATGGGCATCTGGGCTGGTTCCATAACTATTGTGAATTACACTGCTATAAATATTGATATTCTTGATAATGGTTTACTTCCCAATCATTTTGTTTGTCCTATCTTAAGAGTTTGAGATGATGAAACCATTAGTTCACTTATTCCATTTATATAGGAAATATTCTATCTTCAAAGTAGCTGATTCACAGATGACATATCCTTTCTTTCTTATAGATAGCTTAACACAGCCCTCCTCCAAGAGACCTACACTTATTTAACTGTTCATTTTGATACCTTAGAAACTTATACACTAGAATAAAATGCTCCTTTCATAATTCCTTCAGTGCTGGATATTTTACCTTATCAGTGTTTTAATATTCAACACTTAAGAAAACATAGAATCTCTGGCATTTTTATTTGAATTAAACCTTTATTTCCACTGTTTGAGTAAACTAAGTAATTAGACAAACATGATATGACACAGCTCAGGAAAAAGCTATGCAAGAAAAATGTATACAACAGATTAGTTGACCTGAAACAAATAAATGTAGAAAAAAGAAGTGCAGAAAGCCAATATCCTCGTTATGTAGAATTCTTCCATTCTGGGCAGTCAGTTTGTATAAAATACATGCAGAAATCTTCATAATGATATCACAGTAAGAAAATTATTTTTCTTTTTTTGTGAAGGGCATTAGATGAAGTGTATTTCTCTAAGATGAAGCTCCAAAATACTCTAGTTTATTTTGGTACTGTTGCTTTAAAACCACTAATTGTTTCCATTAAGCTACTGACATTCTGGAATCATTGATTAAACACATCCATGGTGCATTAAACAATGACAAGATATACTACTCTAATCTGGATATATTGCATTGCTTTTGGTCAAACTTAAATTTAAAATAAATGTCCATCTTAAAAGATAACATTGAATAAGAAACACACATATTCTAGAACTTGAATTAAATATGAAATAACATATACCGGAAATTGAGGAGACGTAAAACAGAAAAAGGATGAGTCCCTCATCTTGCTGGAATCTTTGTCACTGTCCACTAAAAACAAAAGGGTGAAAGCTTTGATGAGTCCAGTTAGTGCAACACGGAGATCAAAGTGTCAGACTGACAGCATCAAAGGAAAGAGAATGAAGTGGTGATGTCATCCACCAGATTGGAAGTGAGGTCAAGATGAGAGGTTCCCGCAGGGCGGAAACCTCTGATTAGAGCACCTTGTTTGTACTGTGAAGCCACCAAAGTGGCAAATGTGCCTGGATCAAATGGGGCAGAAGGCAATGGGTAATGGAGCACTCCCGCTCACTGGAATGTAAGCCGAGATGCTGATGCTGTGTTGGAGGCCAATGCACACATCCCCATCTGGCAGCTGCAAAGAAGAAAAAAAAAGTTGGGGAAAGAAATAATTTCAATCACTTGAAAGCTAGCTGATTATGATACCACCAAAGTATGATATAGCATTTGCAATTGTTGCCTGGGCTGTGAAAATCACATGTCTTTTAGAACCAGCAGACAGCCGCAGTCGCTCCTTCCCATGCCCGACAGGGTCCTGTTCACAGGACACAGTCCTATCAGGTCTATTCATTCATAAGGCGATTTCCTTTGAATTTGGATAAATGTAAATCTTTATATGTTAGATTATTTTCATGTGTGTCTTTATCTCTTTGGCATCTACTACCTAAGAAAGATTCATGTAATAGCTATTTTTTTTCCTGTGATTGTGTTTCCAAGGATTTTGTATTCCAGAAGAATCAATTTCATTTGAAAGTAAAGTCTTAAAGCTTCTGTCTAACTCGTTTGATTCAATTCTTTTCCGCTTCATTCAGGAGTCACAGTGCTTGTGAATGACAAGTGAGCATATTCTTGAATACTGAAACACCTAAATAAAATATTCCCTAATATAGCACAGTGATACCATTTCAATCAAAGTATGGAAAGTATTTGATCACTATATTTCAATTAAAATATAGAAGGTGTTTTCCATTACAGGATCTGGGAATGGTGGCACACAGCTATAGTTCTACCTACTCAAGAAGCTGAAGTGGGAGGATTACGTAAGCCCAGGAGTTCAGGCCAACCTGGGGAACACGAAAGCCTGTCTCAAAAAACACAAACAAAAGAAAACAAAAAGCACACCAAAATAAAATTAAATATACATATCACTGTTATTATTATTATTTTGGAGGTGGGTACCAGGGATTGAAGACAAGGACTCTTACCCAATGAGCCACATCCACAACCCTTTATATATTTTATTTGGAAGCAGTGTCTCATTAAGCTTCATAAGACCTCACTCAATTGCTTAGGACCTCGCTAAACTGCTGAAGCTGGCTTTGAACTCATGATCCTCCTGCCTCAGTCTCTGGAGCCTCTGAGATTACAGGCATGCACCACTGCTTCTGGTTAGTACTATTAATATTAATAGCTACGAATGCAACTCCTATGTCCAAGGAAGTGTGCTAGTCACTTTCTATTTACTCTTTTTCATTCCAACAACAGCCACATAATTGAAAATTGCCACAGTGGGATAAGATTTGCTGGTGACTCGAAGAAGAAATAAATGTAGTTTTCAAATGAAAGCAAGATTAATGGTTATGAGAAGAGGACAGAGTTGTATTGTTTGCTTACAATTCTTCCTCATTTTTCTTTTGTGCCATGGCTGCATCTCCATAGGAGGAATAAATCCCGAGGCTTGTTGAATTGGAATGTGGTCCTACGGCTTGCTTTAGCCCAAAGAATATTAGCAGACATGACCAAAGGAGACACATAAAATGTACTCATACTTTCTGGTTTTCACTGTTGACTTTTTGCCATTCACTTAGAAAAATATGCTCCAGGTGGCCACTGATCCCAGCAATGAGCAGATCAGTGGAGCGGATGGAAATCTAATATAGGGCCATCAGCCAAGTGCAGCTGATCTGTAACTGAGCTTAGCAGAGCCACAGCTTACTCAATGAAGAACAAAGTAAGGAAACTTTGGTATTAATTATTATGCAGCATTATCTTGTCAATAGCACTCCTAAGTAACATTATGCCCACCTGAATGTACACAAAGAAAGGTCTTGATAAAATATGTATAATACAGTAATTGAAAGAACTTATCCCTTTAAGCAGAGATTATAGTAACCTGTATTATTAACTTCCTCCATTGTTATTCTGCTCCCCTATTCTCCATGAAAGAGCTTTGCATGGGCTACTAACTTGCCAAATTTCTGTAGAATGTTTTTAGTAATTTGTTCTCACAAGAGCAACAGCGGGTGGAGAAAACTACTGCTTATATCTCTTGAGGACTGATACAGATTGATGTGGATTATACATCATTTTTTTTTCCAGGTCTTTGAGAAGAACATTTGATCTTATATTTATTATGGACTTTTTTATTTTTGCTATTATTTCATTTAATCATTTTCTAACAACCATCAAATATTTGAGTCTCAAAAATTGCTTTTCTTTCACTAAATCTTAAATCTTAAGTATGCATATGTTGAAGCATAAACACAAATATCTGAGAAAGAAAAGAACAAGTTTCGTTCATTTGGTCGGGATATTTTTAAACTTAGTGAGACCACAAAAAGAAACTGCATTACTATTTTATAAATTATAAAATTCAAATGATTTTGGTAAAATTCAAAACTGTATAATACCTTACTCTCAGGAAAACACAGTTTTAATAAACACAAGGAAATGTCCTTTAATAAGAACTGACAATACAAACATAAATAATAAATCAAATTATAAATTTGCTTGTAAAAATTATTAATCTCTTCCAAATACATGACTGAGACTCACACACGAAACTACACCATACTTTCGTGAGTATTACCCACAAAATAAAGATCGACCATATCCGCTTAGACTCCTTTAGGTAGGGAAATGTCTAGTTCATAACAGTCTATCCTAAAGCTTATTTTAGTTACTGAATTGTGTTTTACTTTTCTGGTAAATCATTAACCACTTACTAGTAAAAGAATAGCTTATTTCTTATGCTGATATTCTTATATCCTTGCATGACTGAAACTATATTTTTAAAATCTAAATAAGTACTTTAAGACTTAAAATGGCATCCTGATATTGTATTAATTTATAATACACATTTCACAAGTTAGGTTTAAAGTGAATATTTCAATTTTTAACTTGTTTTTTTTACTGATTGAAAATCAGTATGCAGCCCATTAACATTAGGTATTTACCTTACTCCTGGTTCAAGTAAGATTTTTTTTTCCACAAGGATTAAAAGTCAAATGTATTAATCAAATTCAAATGTATTAGATTTATTAATATTATAAAAGGAAATGTTAGAGTACATTTGTAAAAAGAATACTTTCCTTCTGACTTGTTTTTCTTGTTAATGTCAGTGTATTCAGACATGTGTCAATAAGAACTTCTTGTACATACTATAACTGGTGTTTTAACTGACTCACATGCAAATATTTCCACTAAAATATAATTTAAACTCATGTATAATCCATACATACTAAAATTAAAATAAAATTTAAAATATTTGGTCTTATTAATAATATTTCATATTGAAAAAAATAAATTTGGATAAAAAAACGATTCACCATGATTCATGGTAAGTTAAATCATGAATCTGGAAAAATTAGTATTTTAAAAATTTACAATTCTGTTATTTTTCAGCATGTACAGAAATATTCAAGCAACTATATTTAATTTATTGAGGAAGGCCCATATTCTATATTCTAAAATCAATAAAATAACCTTATTTTCTGAATATGTTATTTTACTTGATTTAGTTAGAACTACTGAAATAAATGTCACAACAAGGCTCCTATATTAGATGAAAAAACATTTTAATAGTAGTTTTCATCATGAATTTTAACTGTGAATTTTAACTATGCAAAAAAATGTAACAGTATAGATGTTAGTGAGTTTCTGCACCCACTCTGCATTCATTCATCTCTTATCAGTTTTTTAGTGAGCATCTACAATGAGACTTGCACTTGTGTCATGAATAAAACATTTAAACAAAGTTAGACAAATACTTTCAGTTTCAATCTCTGATCAATCATTTGGAAACATGGGAAATATGAGAGTTTAGATTTAGAGATGAGATGAGTTATATTAAAGGATCTGGCAAAGTGCAAGGCCTGTGGGAACATCTGTGGGAATTTCTTTATCCTTATAATTTCTCTGTAAAAATTTTCATTGTTGCCTCTCGGCTTACTTCTACACAAGTGTGATGTATAGAAAATGGCTTACTTTTGGCAGCCTAGATTCCTATGGAACTAAAATAAAGTTATTGGCATTGAACTTGATCTAACTAGTTTCATGAACCACATTAAAGTGGCTATTAATCAATTAAAAAAAAACATTTTCCATTGAAGCAATTAACATGCTTAGATTTAATACAGCAATTTCTCTCAGGCTATTCAGAAAAGTGTTGGGATTTACAAGTTTCACTTTTGGAGACTGGTCTTTCACACACTCCCTCAAAATGAGACTCATCTAACTTCGTATGGGACAAGTAATAATAAAACTTGTGTTATGTATTCAATTGACTGCCTGATGGTGCTTTAATTCAACAAAACTTCTATATAGGAGTTTTACTTTGTGTGCTATCCCTCTTACTTAAATTATAGCACTTAGAGGTCTGAAATTAGGGTTTTCTTAACTTATGTGTGATTACAAATATAAAACCAGGAAGTCACAACACTCCAAGGAAAAAATCAATCTAGTCTTTCTCTGCTTTAAATTTTATAATGAAACTCTTTAACTATTTTGGAGAGCAAAGAGCTTCCTTTCTCCCTAGGCTTTCAAAACTGAGCACTATCTGTATTTATTAAATGATTTTCACCATATCTCTTTAAAGTGTCAATCCTGAGTTTTATGCCAATGAAGGATCAATCACCTGGTCAAGAAGATCATTTTATTTTATGTCTGCTATAGCTTTTAAGTGTGGAAAGTTATGGTATTATTTGGAGAAAGTCAGTTTGTTGGAATGAATATCAAACTTGCTTTTAGAGGATCAATTTTCTTTGGAATTGCTGCTGGCATTAACAGTCATCTACAAGTCTGCTCCTAGAAACTGGCTGATGAATTGGTTGGTATGCAGAATAATCAAAAGAGCTACTGGAGATAATGACATTTCTTTACAGGGAATTGCTTGAGGAAGATTTCTCTTTCAGCAAGTTGACAACCACATAGGGTTAGAAAGTTTAAAAGGGGTTTTCCTTCCCTTTCAGCCTAAGGCAACACTATAAGCTCAAATGAGCTTTGTCCCTTGTAAGATGTTTGCTTTCTTCAGCAATTCTTAGTTTAATGGGCATAACAAGAACTGGCTTCTATTGTGTGTAACAGCAGCTCAGCGTTTGCTCATGTTCTTACTGTTCTTGAGAAAAATCAGATTTTCTTGCACACAACAGTTAAAACAATTTCCCATGTTAGCTAGTGTTTTAGGAGGCTCCTGACAAGTAACAGGATTACTCTTTCTCATGCACTGTCCTCAATTTCCTTTCACACATTCATATAAGCATAATTAACAGTATAAATAAATGATGTTCTTTTAACTGTACTGTGTGAACTTAAATGACTCATGTCTTTATCTATCTTCCTTGGCATATGTGTTTTTTTTCTGGCTTCTTCAATGAATAAATATGCCAAGAAACTATAAGAATTACACAAACAGCAAGCCTCAAAATATTCCCAAGTAACATTAGTTAGCATTCCTTCCTATTTTGCAAATGGAAATGTGTTCCTTTCATCTCTTCTTTCCTGTGCCCGTTGGTGTCTATTGCCTGGGCTATCTCCATCCCCATAGGATTTTATCCCTCTTCTTATTTTCCAGCAACTGAATCAGGAATTTTAGTGGTAAAACGGGTGTTGAATTGAGTGAAGAAAAATACTAAGGGGGCATATATTGAAAAGGATAGAGTTTATTGAAATGACTTTGCCAGAGGCTGTCTGGTGACCAGCCACACTTTGCCCTGCTTATTTGCTAAACGTAGTTCCCTATTGTATCTATAAATTTGACGAACTATTCCTTCCTATCCAATACACTGTGTCTCATCTTAAGTTGGGTTTTAGTTTGATTTACAGGTATTTTGCCACCAGGAAACTTGATTGACATGAATCTGTATCTCTTTCATGGGGTCCTTATTTTCCTCTGTATACATTTAAACCATCCTTAATAAGCAAACCATTATTAGTTTGTTCTAAATGAATTGCAGCCAGCCATGCTGACCAAATTAACAGTCTAATTAACTGGATATACTGATGTATGTTTGCCACAAAGATTGAGCTAAAATGGAATGTGTAAGGCCCTGTCCTTAACCTTAGTAATTCTTGTTCTCCATATTCTTTCTAAATCTAAACAGATTTATTTTTATGTTATACATAAGTATTTCACTTTCTAATCTTTTTTCTTTATTTTTTACTTATTAGACTTATTTTTTGTGTGAAGGCAGCACACTTAATCTCCATTTTTCCAAGACATGCTTTATATAGTATTATAGACACGTATAGCCATTTCTGGATATATCTTGTCTAAAATTTTTCAGAGTCAAATTCCCCCTACCTTCTCCTCTTTTAGGACAATTTCAAAGTCCTTCAGATTGGTTAAGGGTTTTCGAAACTAGACCCTTTATAACCAAAGTAATCTCTAGGGGCTCATTTCAGAAATGGCAGCATAAATTTACGGGGTGGGAGGCATACTAGGGATTGAACCCGGAGGCACTCAGCCACTGAGCTAAACCACAGTCCTTTTATTTTTTAAATTTTTATTCATTTATTTATTTATTTTGGGTTATGTACCAGGGATTGAACTCAGGGGCTCTTGGCCACTGGGCCACATCCCTAGCCCATTTTTGTATTTTAATTAGAGTCAGGGTCTTACTGAGTTACTTAAGGCCATGCTAAATTGCTGAGGTTGGCTTTGAACTCACAATCTTCCTGTCTCAGCCTTCCTAGCTGATGGGATTACAGGTATGTGCCACCACAATAGGCATTTTGTTGTTGTTGTTGTTTGAAACAGGGTTTCCCTATGTTTCCCAGCCTGGCCTTGAACTTGGGATCCTCTGGACTCAACCTCCCAAATCACTGGGATTACAGCTGTGCACCAGTGCACACTTCAGGATCTTCTTGGCATCACAGCATATACAGGGTGGTCCCTCACACTCTCCATGCTGAGTTATATATCATTCCTTAAATGACCATGACAACTGTATCTCTGCATATCAGCATTCATTAGATTGTATTATAATCCTGTAGTCATTTTTATGTCTCCCTTCTGAATACTCTCAACTTCCTGGAGAACAAACTTAATAAATGCATAGTTCCCTATCGTATCTATAAATTTTACAAACTATTCCTAATGCTATTCCTAACTATTCTAAATGCATATTAGAAAAATTGAAAAATAAATGACAAATCAGCAAAAGAACATGTTTTTCTCATTTTAGAAAAGTATACATTTGTTTTAAATTTGATTGCAATTGGTAAAATAATTGTTCAATTAAACTACTCATTTCTTATAGGTGTTATGTGTATTTTAACATGACCATATGATACATCTTTTATGAAATACATTGATTTTAATGTCATTTCACAAATCAGTCTCCATTATGTTTCTGGGAAGTATGTCATAGCAATAACCAAATGCAGTTGCCAGGTATTGACATTCTGATTGAAAGTTCTACCTTTTATGGCGGCACTAATGGGAAATGGGACTCATGAGAAACAAGACCTGGGTTCATTTAGCTGGGGAATATTCTGTAGCTGGGTGAAAAAGAAGAAAATCCCATTACATTCATGGACTTCTGATCATGTTATGACACAAAATAATTGCATTTCTTGAAACAAAGTCACTTTAGTTTTATCTATTATCTATGAAATTGAAGTCTATTGCTTTTTATCATTTTTCATATGGTTAACCTATAAAGTTGACCTTGAAGTTACTGAACTATGTGACTATACATATAAAATATAAATTTTGAACAATTCTTAATGGTTTATAGTAATATGATTTTTCTAATTTGAGTACATTTAAAATATCTAGAAAATCATTTTTCTAGATTATCAAAATCATATTTTCATTCAAAAATTTTAAAAAATTGCTATTTGGGGTAATTATAAAATAAACAAACAATAATATATTCTCTTTCACCATACTGTAATAAAGCTATAAATCAAAGCTTATTGAGCCAATATTCTTTTTTTCCTTTTCCCTAGATAATCATTAAACAGACAATGATTGGCCATTTGAAATGTTCAGTGCTGAAGATACAGCAGTGAACAGATACAAACTTTCTGTCCCCAATAATTATTACATCCATTTCCAAAAACTAATATTTAGTAAATCACTAATAATATGCTCATAAACAGAACTAATACTAGGGTATAACCAAGGATGTAAAAGTATAAAACAGAAGTCGATGGCCTAGACTCACCTTGCAAAATCCTTCCTGTCCTAAAACATACATGATGTTCAGGTTAATGGGGCAAGGAAGCAATGAACAAGAATAACACATACAAAGCTTTCTTGGAGAGAAGCAGTGGGGTGATGGTGTGTCCATCACAAGGTGGGCAGCACTGGGAGATACGGCTGTAGAGAACCGCAGGGAAAAGACCATGCAGTGGTGGATTAACCTTAAAAACAGAATGCATAGTTTATCCCAAGAGCAATAAGATTCTATTGAAAGGTGGTGTTGTTGCTTTGTGTGGTTATTATCATGGCAATCTGATGTAGTAAATTTGAATTTTTAAGACATCATTTTGACTACAGAAAAAAAGAAATATTAGGGAAGAAGTTTGGAGAGGACCTCTCGCACACGTGCCATACGGGTGGTGGAATCTGGGTTTCCTCTGCGTGTGTAATGGGCTGGCTGGGAAATAATCTAAGAAAAAGAAAACAGAGAAGAAACCACAGGCGACAGAAAGTAATTTTAGAAAATGGGAGGAGGCCAGGGCAGGACAGCTCTTAGATCTGAGGGATCAAGCTTTCACACTAGAAAGAGAGCAGAAAAGAGCCTACACTTGCTTTATTTACATGGGGGAAGCATCAAAGGTTTTCCAGGGAATTAATGTTCTTTGCCAAATAAGGTAGGAGGTGGGATGTCCAGTTCCCAACAGTTATGCCCAACTCTGGAGCTTTGAGATTGGTCTTCCTAATTGATTGAAGACAGAGGACACATGCATTGCAATCCATTAAGTGGGAGGAGCACTTAATAGTTTGCAATGGCAAACCTAAATCTCCCTGGCTCAAGACCAACTGAAGATGCTCAAATAAGCTCAAATAATTCACGGGTGGTGTCCCACAAGGACCCATTAGGTTCTCATCTTTCATGATTCTGTGTAGTTATAATCTACATTCATGTTCTCTGAGAACATTTTTTTCAGCATTCAACCACATGAAATATCACATTGATATAATATTTATCTTCATATATTCTTTTTTTGATAGAAATGAGGACAACATGTAGGAATCTGTATCTTATTGCCAGATTTAAGGTTGAAAGTCAATCTGAGTATGTTTTCTGGAGTTTATTGGTAGATCCCAGACCTACAAAAAGTAGATAAGCTTACCAGGCGTTAAATTGAACAATTACTTCAGAGTTGAAAAATAAGATAATTTTTGCAGCTTTTAACGGTCAATGTGTTAAACTTTTAAATTTTTTTGGCAAAATGCATGCATGGAATTTGGTTTTCTTATACCACTGCATTGTCTGCTCCTCTCCCAGTACAGAGGTTAATTCCATTCGGTTGGATTGTCTCTACCCATTTTACCTTCTTCCAGGGAAACCCTGATAATAACTACCAGTGAGAAGATACTGAACTGGTAATTTCTGCTTAATTATTTCTTAAATGTCATAATGCAAAATCTCTTTCTTACCCTCTAAAAAATTGTACAAATAGATCCTATTTGCACATGTATTTTCTCTAACTTCATTTAATTTTTTTAGAAAGTTCATATTCCTTAATGTGAACATCAATAGAAGTGATTATTAAAGATAAGCAAAACCATAAGAAAGGGGGAAAAAACTAATTGTATTAATATCTAAAAGAATAATACTAATAAACTTGTTAAAAATCAACTAAATATTTTGATACAGAACATTTATTGAATTGGGAAGAACAGAGTGAATGTCAAAACATATACCAAAAATACAGTGTTATGGGATGAAATCATTTCACTGTTTTATAGGAGAGTGAACAATCCATTGTTGTTGTTGTTGTAGTTGTTTTGGAACAAAAAGACAAGAAAAAAATCTCCACTCATTGGAGTAGGACAAGGAGTCCTTGTGTTGTCCAACACTGGGACTCATTCTTTCCTTCAGAACCACCTTTCAGAGGCAAGCTATGTCTTAGGTCTGGGCTATGGAAGGAGCTCGAATGGACAAAGTCCCTGTTTTTATGCCAGAGAATATTAATCACACAAAGAGAAATAAAATTACATTAGTAAGTTCCATAAAAAATTAGTTACATAACAAATAAAAATGAGACTTTTTTGTGAGGCAGTTGGAGAAGGGAGTGTAGATAAAGTATAGATTGAGCTTAGAAAGATGTTCCAGGACAAGCAGCTGTAGGTAGGAGAAGGATGGGAAGACACGTACCAAGAGAAGGCCAGTGTACCCAGACCTGAATTAAGTGTATGTCAGAGGTGACTGGGTCAAGAGGAGCTTAAGGAAGGGGAAGAAATTTCATCTAAATATCATGAAAATTTATTATCTCAATCCCTTTTAAGTGGGAAATCACACTCTGATATAGGGATGAAACAAACTCTTGAGTGAGGATATCAACAAGAAGGGAATAGTGCTAAGGCCTAAAAGGGAAAAGGAAGCTGTTTTAGTCAGATTTTGGGTTGATGTGGCCAAAAGACCTACCATAAATAGTTTTAGAGGAGGAAAAGTTTATTTGGGGCTCATTGCTTCAGAGTCTCCGTCCATAGATGGCCGACTCCATTACCCCGCGTCCAAGATGAGACCCAACATCAGGGCAGAAGGGCGTGATGGAAGAAAGCAGCCCAGAAGACGGCAGTAAGAAAGCATGGAGGGCTTCCCTCCCCATGGACAAAATATAAAGCAAAAGGCAAGTCCTGGGTGACCCCCCTCCTCCAGCCTCACTCTGCTTGCCTACAGTCACCACCAAGTTAACACCTATCTGTGGATTAATGCCCTCAGAGGGTTAAATTCTCTCGTAACTCAGTCCTTCACCTGCAGACTTTGCTGCGAGGTCTCACACATGAACTTTGGAAGGACCCCTCATATCTAAACCATAACAGAACAGATGAGAAGGGGCCTATGACTGAGAAGTAGTTGCTGGGCCCCATATTTACGAGTCCTTGCCTTTGAGCGTAGCAGCCAGAAGACTGCAAAGAAGCCTCCCTGGGGGAAAGTGCCAATGACACAGCCCCAGCACAGTGACTTAGGATGGAGGTGACAGCGCCTCTGGGAGTGGGGAGGGGGAGCCAAAATGCAGTAACACAACCCTCCCCTTCATTTTCTAGCATTCCACTTCCCTGGATTGTCTTAGGAGAAAATGTTCACCTCCACCTCCCACTTACTCAAAATCCATGGCATGTGATGATAGAAGCTCTTATATCTGGAACTCAAAGTTAATTAAAGCATTAACAAATCCAAACTAAGGAAAATAGGAAATAATGATTTTGTTAAAACAATATTAGCTACTGAGTATTTAGTGTGTATTCTGAGCCATTGCACGTGATAAACCCATTATATATTCCCTGGTCTTATTCTCCCAGTGGCCATATTTGAAGGGTACTGGTGAATTCAGACACTTAGAGGTTATAGAAGTTTATCAAGATCATTTAAGCTACTTGTGTGGGACTCCAAAGCCCACACTTTCCCCTTTATATGTCAACACTGTTGAGTGATAAAGGTAAATAGAGTTTCAGGAAGTCTGAATAGATGTCATAAAATCTGACGGTTGGAGACCTGCGAAGGTTAATATTGAAAGAGTGATGGGCAATGGTGTCAGGTTCAAAGGAGAGAGCGGTGAAAGAAGGCAGTTGAGAAAGCATGAGGCAAAATAGGAGTTCATTCTTAAGAAAATTTGTAGCAAGGAAAATTATATAATTGAAGACAGAATAAGGAGATATTATATTTTTCAGAAAAGATCAAGTACTAAATTTTTAGAAGAAAATGTGTGAAAGAGCATGATGAACCCAGGGAAAAAAATATGCATTTAAATAACGTCAGAATTTCGCAGAGGTGGCAGGTGGGGATGTGATGTAAAGTGTCGGGTCAAGTGATTTATCTTAGAAAGGCAGCCTTTCCTTGGATACAGAGGGAAATATAATAAGGCCCACTGAGCACAAACCCCCCCGAAAATGAAAAGGCTCAAATTTTATAAAACAGAAAGTGTTTTCATTTGCCTTCAGAACAGCGTAAACACTACTTGCTCTGGATTTCAAGTTCATCCTTAGTTGGTACCAAATTGTACTTGGCTCTCATCACTTCACAAACCAACCCTTTGTACACGGCTATATTCATTGTCATTGTCATCTGAATACAGCTTCTGTTTTCCCATGTCTCTCTAAGCACAGCTGTCTCTCTCCCATCCCGGCCACTCTCACCTCATGAACATCATCTGCCTTCTCTGTGAAGTCTTCCTGAGACCCATGCTTAAAGATCATGGCAATCTTCCTTAGAAGGGGCTGCGGGTACAAAGTCTTAATCACATACCACTCCGTGTTCTGATATGTTTTACTGAGTTCTAAAGACACACCTGCACCCACATATATAATTTTACATTGAAGTGTGTCCCTTCCAAATTCAGATGTCCAATTCTTATTTCCTAGTACCTCAGAATGGGACTATATTTGGATAGTGTAATAACTCTTTAAAGAGGTAATCAAGTAAAAGTAAGATGGTATTGGTGGGCATGATTCAATGACTGCTGTCTTTATAAGAAGATTAGAAAGACACACTCATACACATGCACACACACAGAAAGAGGGGAGATCATGTGAAGATGAGGAAGAGGCCACCTACAAGGCAAGTGAAGCCTCAGAAGAAACCAACCATGCCAATACCTTGGTTTCCTACTTCACACTTCCATGCTGTGAGAAAATAAATTTGCTTTTTAAGTCACCCTGTGCATGGTATTTGTTATAACAGTTCTATAAAATTTAAAAATATACAATCAAACACATTAACACATAAAAGTGTATGTTAATGCATTAAATTATTTTATTATACATAATATATAGTAATATAATTGATATACATTGCAATTGGAAAATACATGATAGGCTCCTATACATTTCTATGTATCAACCTTAAAGTCTTTTATACACAGAGCCTTTTATACTAAGTTGCTGCATAACACAGTATTTAATCATTAAGATTGTGGAGTAAAACAAACATGAGTTATATTAGTTTTCCATATAGTAACTCTATAATTTTCACACAACATTCAACTTCTCTTACCTTTGTTACCTTTATCTGTGTTACAGGGAAATTCAGGGTCTTTTCCGGATAGTTATATCATTCTAATTAAATGAGGATATTCATGTGAAATACTTAATAAAATGTATATAGTACTTGTTTGTATTATTCTACAAAGTCACTGATCAATAAACATTTGTTAATTTCAATAATTTTAGAAATAAACTATTTAAATATTATCCAAACTGAATCCTTTAATAAAGTTATGGTTAAGTACTTTTCTAAAATTTTATGTTAAAAATAAATATATCATTGCAGATTGTGATTTTTAACTTTGGATATTATTTATGTTTTAGGCATGCATTTTTGTAGGAAGGCTCATGATATGAATTTTGATCAGCAAAATTCATAATAAATTAATTTAAATGATTATATTTAAGGTGATTTAAAATAAACTCTTAGTCACTTATCATGTAGAACAGATGCATATGTTAACTAAAAGATTTTCATAATTCAAAGAGGAAAATCATTATAAGGGATTGAAACACTGTAAAAGTACAGCAGAAAGGAACCCAGGCTTCTATCCAAAGAGGCAGCAGTGTCTTGGAGGCAGAAGAGCACTGGGGCTGCATTTTGTCCCAGCAGTACCCACCAAACCCACAACACGTCCAAGTTCTTTGTACATCTTATGAGCAGGACAAAATGTAAAGGCCCAGTCCTAACTAACATGGAGAATAAACTAAACCTCAATGAACTTGGAAGACAAAGTCTCTATCTCACTGTAGGGTGAAGAGTCTAAAGAAACAAGAAGACAGGTGCTTCCTTCCAAGGTCACACTGCAGGTGGGGGCAGACAATTGCCCTGCGAATTCATGCTGCGGCCCACCATGGTCTGGCCCCAGTCTCTCAATTCTCAATTAGGCAGATGAAATACTTCAAATGAGTAAGTAAATTCAAAATGACTACAGATTGCTTTTACCGTTAATTACTCAGCAAAACTAAACGAACTTATACAATAGAAATGAAATTTAGCCCTAGCTAAATTCAGCCCACACTGGGCCACAAAAAGATACAGGACATAGTGAATTAAAACCAGCAAGAAACAGGAGTAGTTCAAATTACATGAAGGGAAGATTTCAGGTAACAGATTGTTCAGAAAAATATTACTTTTAAAAGCTTGACTATGTCTAAATAGATCAAAATATAAGCAGGAAACTAAAGATGATAGAGAAGAATTGGTGAAATTTTATAATAGAACAATAGAATACTTAAAATTAAAACTAAACTTATTGAATTTATTAAATTAATGAAAAAGTTAACAGTCAAGTAGACTTACTTTAAGAGAAATTTATAGATTTCTGAAGAAATTATTCAAAGTACAGTACAAAAAGTCAGAGACTAAAGGCATAAAGATAGAAAAGATTAAACTGAGAAGTATAAATTCTACTGAATGTTTGAAATGAGAAAGAATAGGAATGAGATAATTTTTCAGAAATAATGAATTAATGAAAGACAGATACATCCAAAAAGTCGTATAATAGAATATTTTAAAAATAATTTACACCTGTATGCACAATGTCAAAAAAGTGTTAAAACACTAGAAAAGATAACAAACACAAAGTATTATTATACTGATAACACACATCTTAATAGCAATAAACATTTGGAAGTAGATTATCTTTCTTAATTAGCTAAGCTAAAACACTCTCAAGCTAGAATTCTATTTTATCCAAACTATTTTTCAAATGGAAGAATAAAATGAAGATATTTTCAGGGAAATAAAATCAAATTTATTAAAACAACAACAAAAAAGAAATTTTAAGGAATCAATTACAATAAGAAAGAATTTTTAGTGGAAAGTATGGGGAAAGATATTGTCCCAAAGATGGGATTGAAGACTTCATTAAAATTTTACTAATATAAGGACACTCTTAATTAAAGAAAAGGAAATACAAACATTATAAGACAACATATACTGGGGATGGGGAAATAGCTCAGCTGGTAGAGTGCTTGCCTTAGCATGCACAAGGATCTGAGTTCAATGCCCAGCACCACAAAAAAAATAAAATAAATAAATAAATAAAAATATAAGACAACATATAAATATATCTTAAAACATTTACAGTATAAAGAACTCTTACAGCTTAGTAATAATGATAAAACCAATAAAATAATGAAAGAATTGAATAGATACTTTGCCAATCAAAATTTCTTTAAAACAAGTATATATTTTTGTATATGTTGTGATTGAAAACATAAGGTTGTATCTCACATTAACCAAAATGACTAATATTAAAGGCTGTACATGTCAATTGCTAATGAAAACATAGAACAACTGGTTCCCAAATATATTTTTCAGGGATATGTAAAATAATTCAAACACTCTGAGAAAAGTTCACTTTCATTAAGTAAAATATATAATTGCCATATGAAGTTCCATATCTGCATATTTGCTCAGCTGCACACACACACACACACACACACACACACATATACACACAGGTGTATATGTGTACAGTGGAAATACATATATACATATATATAAATATATTGCATATATAAATATTGCATGCATGTAAATATACGCAATATATATATATACACATATATATATATATCCTTAATATCTAAAATTAGATAAATCTCAAATATTTATAAACAAGAGAATAGATAAAGACATGTGATATACTAATGTAGTGAAATACTAGTCAGTAATTTTCGGGGGTTTAGCCCCCATCTCCTCCTGACCTGCGGGAAAAGCGGGGAAAGCACACCCTGACCAGGATGAGCCAAAAGAGGTAAAGGTCAAGGGAGGACAATCAGACTTGCCAGGGAGAACAGTCAAAGCAGGATCTCCTTTAAGGAGGAAGTACACACAGCTTATATACTGCACAGGAGCCAATCAGAAGAAAGGTCAGAGGGGTTAAGCAAGTTCACGTGTACACCCATCCCATAGTCCTTAAGAGAAGGCACAAGCTGTCCAGAGGGCAGAAGAGTCCCAGACCTATCCTGGAGGTGCTCCACCTCTTCCGTCACCGCCCACAGCACGGCCTCCTGGCTGATCACCAGGAGCCATCCCAGCCACATGTGTAGCCCCAAGACCAGGAAGCGGGCAGCCATGCCCTGCAAGTAATAAAAGTAAGGAATCCTTGGTGGACAAAATTGCATGGATGGATTGAAAATCCTTATTATGAACAAAAGAATCAGTACAATGAAGAAGATAAGTTTTATGAGTTTATAAGAATCTTCAGAACAGGCAAAATTAATTTATGTTGATAGAAATTAAATCAGTTACTTCTTACTGTGAAAGTATGGGAAAGATTTATGGGGGAAAAAAAAAACAAAGGAAATCTTTGAATGGTATGGTAAATTTCCTACATCTCGATTGGTGTTATATTTAATAAGCATTTATATTTGCAAAATTATGCAAAGTACTTACTTAAATGAATGTGTGTTCTCTAAAAATAAATCTCAACGAAGTATATTAAAATAATAATATATCATGATGGCATTTTTCTTATGCAGAGGGAATATGTCAAATATTAGAAAATATAGTGCTATTATTCATCACAAACAAAATTTTCAATAGATGCTGAACAATGATTGATAAAACTCAACATCTAGTCAAAGGTTTAAAATACTCATGGCAAGTTAGTAATGATTGATAGTTTCATTACACTCACAGTGTGTATCTATAAAAGCTTTTTGACAAATATTATTTTTAATGATGAAATGATGAAATATTATCTTTACATGAGGATCATTTTATCACCACTACTATTAAATATTCACTGCAGGCTTTAAATGCTGATGCAAGAGTATATGAAATAAAAAGCATAAAATTTGGAACAGAAAATAAAACCCTTTTTATTTATAGATATGTTTTCTATATTAAAGACCCAAATGAATAAACACATTTTCTACTGGTATTTTAAGAGGACAATCTTCTGAATAGAAGATTTATTACATAAAATATATTTTTAAATACCAGCAATAGATTCCTAAATTTTAAAAAGATAGTAATTACAATCACATCAAAATACCCAGAAATAAAATATGCAAAAGGCTTTATAGGAATATTATCAAATTTTATTGAAACATGATAAAACCCATTTACAAGTGTGTGTGTTGTTCTTTGATAGGTAATGTCACTATTTTGAATTTTTTAGAACTAATATTTATTCCTCAATGATGCTCCATAGCTTCACTAAAATCCCAATTAGAACCAAAAGAGTTTTTTTTAATGCAAATTAAAAATGTAAAATAAAAAATTTTTAGGGCAAGAGAAGCTACTATAATTGTGTTGGTAAAAAAAGTAATAAGTTGGGGGCTGGAGTTGTGGCTCTGTATTAGAAGGCTTGTCTCGCATACATAGGGCACTGGGTTTGATCCTCAGCACCACATAAAAAAATAAAGATATTGTGTTCATCTACAACTAGAAAACATAAAAATAAATAATTTGGAAGAAACTATTAGGAATCAGGTTTAATAAAAACCCATAACTAAACCAATGGAATAATGAGTGAGCAAGTCAGCAAAAATGCATATGCAGACATAAACTGAGTAGAGAACAGAAAATTCAACCAATGTTAATATATAATCCTTATTTATGTCAGTATGAACATTGCAGTTAAAGAATGAACTATTCAATAATCTTTGCAGGAATAATTAGCCACTGTTAGAAACTGAAGGTTCATGCCCCACTACATCAAGTTCATATGTTGAAGTCCGAATGCCAGTCTGAACCTAATCAGCTAGTACCTTGATCTCAGACCTCTCAGCCTCCAGACCGTGAGAAAAAAATCTCTGTTGTGTTAAGCCATCCCATTAATGTTACAGCAGCTCAAGACACCCGAGAATTATACATTTAGAAAAAATATAATTTTCCCTCCGTATATTTTAAATATTTGAACGACCAGTTCAAAGTGAATTGTAAATGTAAAGTTCAAAGGCAATTCTTTAAAGAAATTAGAAGGCAAAAAAAAATATTATTTTTTTGAAGTGAGAGTATGAAATGAACTCTTTGGAACACAAAATACTCAAGCATAGAGTAAAATATGTATAAAATGTTTCATATTAAAATTGAAATCCTCTGTTCATCAAAAGACACTCTAAGGAGTTGGTGGTATTTTATATGTACAAATTCATATAAATAAATATGTACTTAAACACATTCAATTTGTATATAATGTTGGTATTCATCCCTGGCTTTCTGATTCATAATTCCCTCCTTATTTTAGCTCATAGAAACTAGCATTTCTCTTCCCCAAGATGGGCATAGAAATCCTAATCTCCCCCACCTTTCTGCCTAATGTTGGCTACTGGCCATAAAGAAATTCTCTAAACTTCCCTGACAGACCATGACTCCCCAGATCCAGAAAGGATCCTGTGACCTATACCAGGGAGTAAATATGCTACACAGAGAGGTCCAGAAGAATCTGAAGAGAAGGACATTGATGGGTTTTTCCACTCTAGCATTATATCATACCCTCTGTGGACAATCACATTCCCATACAGTGGGCATGCTTCGATCATGGCGATGCAATGAAGTCTTCATAAGGAACCGAAGGATCCTGGGTTTGATCTGCTGCACCCACCCCCAACACACAATAACAAAACAGCAAGTTTGGACTCCTCATCAGGAGGCTCCTGGAAGGTGGTGTGCCAAGGAGGGCATGACAGCTCTGCATCTTTCCCTCCTGCCTTGTTGGATACAACTGCTCGTCTGTATCCTTTGTAATAAAACAGTAACATGGTAAGCTATAATACTGTAGATGTATGTGTGTATATGCAGCGCATAACTTGAATTCCACCAGAGAAGTAATGTAAATGAACCATAAGCATTTTTATATCTTCAAAATTGTTCAGGAAAAAGGAAATGATTTATTCTTACAAACTTGCCATGTGTTATGGGTGTCTTTCAGATCCTTCAGTTTTTAATCAACTTTTCCCAAACACTGTAATTTCCTTAATTCCACTGTGATTTTCTTTCAACTTCAATCCTCTTATGCTCTAGTTGTCACAATGTAATGTCTTATGATCAAAGCAAATATAAATGTCACCTCATCAACTTCGTCTACGTAAGGGGAAATTTTATCTTCTAATAGATAGTGATAAATATAAAAAATGAATCAATTGTAATGTGTACAAAAGTATGGTAAAATTGTTACACTCATTCATTGTTAATCTTGATTGTAAATCCATATAATTATTTTGGAATACATTGACCTTACTAGAAAAATTAAACATATTTATACAAAATGCCCCTGTGAACGTACTCCAAGATATTTATTCAAAGCTTTTCACGTGGTGCCAAGATATATGTCTTATAATACTCATAGTAGCATTGTTCATGCTAACATATACCCAAAGAAAGACATGCACATATTCACTGAAAGTAAATGTAGTGTATTTATTCTTTAGTTAACTAGGTAGCAATAAAAATCAAATAACCATCATAGGTACTTTCATGGATAAGTAAAAAAAAAAAAAAATGGAATAATGAGTGAACAAGTCAGCAAAAATGCATACAATGCTGCAGTATACTTTTGAAAAGTAGGATTAAAAATTATGTTAACATTGTATCTATACGTGGTAAGAATGTAATGGAATGTAATGGAGCTAGCAAATTCAAACTTGATGAAGTAGTTTCCTCTAGGGTTTTTGGAGGGACAATAAAATGGAGCAAAAGGGAGCTACCTTTCAAGGCATAAATAATACTTCGCATGAATTTAGTGATACACACACATACAGACACACACACACATACTCATACACACACACACATACATACACAAAAATATAGATATCTACACATATATGAATCACTGAAGTGTGATATATTTACCTTTATTTGAATACTCTTTTATAGCATAAGGTATTTACTAATAAAAAACAAAAATCAAATTATTATTTTATAAAAGTAAATGGTTAAAAGGAATGATAATAATTGCACAGCAAGTCTTTGCCAATAAATATATAAACATAAAAATTATTTATTTCGTAATGAAAGTGATAAATTCAAGAAATGTGGGGGGGTGACCTATACTCATTTCTCTCTCTCTCTTTTTTTTCCTGGTTGAGGACACATTTAGTAAACTTATTCCCAAACATTCATAGTCATCCCTGTCCACTCCATGATTTACCACTCTGAATGCAATGACAGGTATATTGTAATTTGTTTCCAGGATTGGCCATAAGAAAGTACTAGAAACAAGACAGCATTGAAAAGAGAAATCTGTTGTTCTGCTTCTAGTTTTGGAAGCTAGAAATCCAAGGCCAATGGCTGCTCCCTCTGAGGCAGATAGAGGAGGATTTGCCCTGTGCCACTCTCCAGGATTCTAGCAGGTTATTGGCAACATATGGGGTTCCTTGGATTGTAGAGTCATCACCCTGACATCTGCCTTCATGTTCTTGTGGCATTCTCCCTGTTTAGCTGTGACTACACTGGTTTCTCTAAGTAAGGACAATGGCCATATCAGAGCTGGGTCACTCCCTGACCTCATTTAACTTGATTATCCTGTAAAAACCATATCTCTAAATAAGGTCACATTCTGAGATTCTGAGGTTAAAGTTCTAAAATATCCTGGGGAAAGCGGCATTCACATTTTACCCCAGAACATATGGTTTCATACTGAGTCTTTATTAGTAATTTGAAATGATTACGAATTGTTAGTAATTTGAAATGAATTTGAAGTTTGATTGGAATTTTAATGTAAATCTTGATTAATCCTGAAACACAATCTTTCGAAATCTATTGTTCACAGACCACTTGTATAAGATTTTTGCTCTTACATCATCCACATAAATATGAAAAACAAATGTACGACATTCAAAACATCAAAGAAAAATTCTCTTCACATAAAAAAATTGAGTGTCAGCTGTGTTAAATCTAAAACTATCCTTTGTAAAATTTGTAAGGTCGTATAAGATCAATTGAACTTAGATTCAGAGGAAATGAATATCTAAACTAACAGAAGAAGATGGATTTACAAAAATGGTCTTTGAGGGAAAAAAGCCTAAATATTTAGATATGCTGTTATTTTAGTATTCAGGAAAAAATGAAGCTTTATTCAATTATTTCCAGTTGAGAAAACATTTATCTAGAGCAAGAAATTGTGTTAAGGTCTGAGTGTATAAAGGCAAATAAAACTCAAACAAGTTTCCTCTAAGAACTATCTTAGACTAGTATTTACTACTTTAGCTAGAAGAAAGTTTTTATTCTCTTGTTTGGACTGAAAACATAAAGTTATTTTACCCATGAGTGAGTAGTACAAGAATATAAAATGATGATACTACTCACCACACAAGAGAATTGAGGATGTGGTGGAACACTCCCTAGCGACTATCTCATTTAACCCTCACAATCACACTATGAAGTGTGATTTAAAAGGTGCTATGGATACTCACCCTTTAAATATTAGCAAAGTGAAAATTGGGGAATACTAGGCATTTGTGCAGTCTCACACAACTAAAGTAAGAATTGCAATCCAGACAGTCCCAATTAATTCCTCATGTGTCTCAAAATCTTCATATAAAAATCCCATATGCATAAACATTTCTATATAATCTGAATTGGAGTTTGGATTCTTAGAAAATTTGTTATTAATAAAAGGAATAGCTGATATCAATAGTAAAGACCTTCATTTCATTTTTTCTTTCAATTTTCCAGTTTATTCAGGGACAAACAATAACATTAAAAATGTTAAAATTCCATATTGTACTGTATGAAAATGTAAGAAAGAATATATTTAATAGTATGCGGTATCACATGCAGAATTTTAATGGAGAATTCAAGTTCTTCCTTTTTAAGAAACTGATAAGACAGAAATTAGTATTCTAAAGGAAACTGTCTCTGGAGTGCTGAATAACCCCATCATCCCACATTGCAAGCTATCCAAAGTTTGTTTTTCACTCTATTCACTTATAACATATGAACTGATTTTTAACTACACCCTCTTCTTGTGCCATTTTATTTTTCACAAAAAGCCTCTTTAGTCTTTGCATGTGGCTGAAATGCTGAAATTTCACTGTTAATCATTCTTCCTCTGGAAGGTTGTTATCATCAAATACTAAAAATACTGTTTGACTGTTTTACTTATTATCCCATAGCAATTTCCTTCTGATTGCTTTGCCCTGAGTCCTCATTTTCTTTGTATGTCTATTAACGTCTGCCATGATTAGCACTGTGTTAGTTAACCCAATAAGCAGACTAAGCTCAGGATACTAGCAAAGCCATAAAACATGCCTGTGTACACACACACACACACACACACACACACACTTTTGAAATTAATTATCTATTAAATGACAATAAACAGTGAAAACATAAATAAGGTTTTCATTTTTGTAGTCTGACTACCATATCTGATGCTATTATACTTAACTATCTATATTTTCAGGTCTCAAGATGGACTCTTCCTCTGTACACACAGTGTGCACACATTCACTCATACGCATATAAAAATTGTTGCCATTGAATAAATCAGGATATTATCAAACCTTCCTAAACTTAATGATTTATTCCATTTTAATTGTATATGGAAAGAATATTCTATTTGTTGCAGTGCGAGACAATCCTTGTTGAGCATGCAAATAAATCGAGCTTGATCAATCAAGGTGAGTCATGTGACTTACCACGTGGTTTTGTTAGACAAAGAGCCCTCAAGTAACTGAACCACTTTAAACACATGGCAGCCAAAAGCAGGTTATGAAGACACAGGGAGCCTTTCAGAAAAAGGGCTGTGGAAAGTTTCAGATGAGAGATGACATTTAGGTTGGATTTTGAAAGATGGATAAGACATGAACAAACCTAAAAGAGGAACACTTTAGATAGAATTAATAGCATCAGAAAAGATCAGTGATGTCAAAGTCTATGGCAATAACCTATTTTTCAACCTATCCTTTTCTTGAATAGTATCTATAATCCAGTTTCCCAAAACTGACTCCTCAATGCCATTTAGTTCTCAACTTTAATATCAGTTCACTCCACAACCAAAATCTTTATCTCAGCACAGATTTATCCATTTTTGTCTTACATATATCATTGTCTGCTCTTTTAGATAACATGGCTAAAGGATCACTCTAAGAGAAAATAACATTTGAGCAGAAACCTAAATGAGGTGGAGCGATAAACCATGTAAAGCTGTTGCAGAAGAATGCTCCAATCACAGGGAGCAGGGAAGGTAAGTGCACAAATTAGCTCTGTATGCTCATGAACAGCAAAACAACAACTTGGCTCATGTGGCAGAGTCAGTGAGGGAGAAAGTGGTGGGACATGTGGTGGGGTTGAATAATGAGGGGTTTCATTAATCATGTAAAGTAGTTTGGACTGCAGCTGATATGTGATCATAAAGCCATAGAAGAAATTTTAATTTGAAGAGGATATCATTTAGGTGCATATTATGAAATTCTAATTTTCTGAAAAATGACTCAAAGGTAAACATGCATAAAGGGAATTGTTTCCTATTATATAAAAAACTGGAAAAGTCTTGGAAAAAAATAAAGGCTGTAGGATGTGATTGAATTTCTCTCAGAAGTGTCCCTGCCTTTCATGTTCATCATGTTCATCCTTCCAACAGACTCACGTATTGGATGCAGCAGGAAGTAGGAAGACCACACAGTGGGATGTGACAGTGATCTAGAAAGAGAGAGGGGGTCCTCAGAGCCAATGAAGGAACCTGAAGTGGCACTAAGCAGAGGAGACTAGAAGTTTTTCCAGAAGAATAAATATACTGTCTTTTATTAGTCTTAAAACCCTACTTGTGTCTCACTTTGGTGACAAGGGTTGAGTGAATCTTGAGAGCTGAATTAGACAGAGTGACGCCTTCTCCTGTTCTGCTGGAGCTAAAACTTGTTCTACTTCAGATTTCTATGGGAAGTGCCATCTCATTAGGTCAATGAGAGACCATCAGGGCCATGGCTTATCTCACCAGGAGGCACCTTCATACACAAGCATGGCCTACCATGAAAATTCTGTTCTCTTTGCATTTGAAGGCATTGGAATTAAGAGAGAGCGATTCACGTGTGTTTCCCCTAAAAACTCAGACCAATACCTTCGTAACTTTTTCTAAAAATGAGTCTAGATGTAACACTAAGACAGCATGTTATTCTGCTATTTTTTTAATAACTGAATGTAATTGAGAGTCCACTGTTTCTTTAATAGAAACATATTAAATGGAATTTATTCTATTGAGACAGATATTCAATTATCCCCCTTTTGCTTTACTATAAACTAAAGAGAAACTCCTTGGTTTGTAGATGCTCAATAACCACCATTAAGTGAGCCACATCAATTTCAAATCATTGAAAAATATGACTTTTATCAGAGGTTGTGGAGCAGTGTGGAAATTTCTATGTACTATTTACATTGAATTGAATAAGAAATGAAAGGATAGTATAGAATATGGGTCTTTGTTCATACTGTTTTAATATCTCAAAGCAAATTCTGATAAACAGGACTTTTGAAATGGTGGAAAATGAGGCTCTGAAAATCCAATCTTTCCAAAAAGCAACAGAAGGGCTGAAAAAGTTGTCCAAATTAATTATTCTTTTATGTGATCTGGGCACACAACTGTCCCTGGAAAAACTAAATGAAGAAATATACAACACCATAAAAAAACAAGTGATTTTAAGGCACTTCACTTACTTACCTATAAAACAAGTGGAAAAGTAATCAACAGAGATAAAAACTTGAAAAGTACTTGTAAGAAAATTGATCTTACTCAAAATGTACCCCAAACTGCATAACTCATGCTTTCCAAGTACACATAAAACCTTTAGCAAAGTGGCCCTATGAAAACCAATAAAACCAGTCTCAACTGTTTTCAAATGATGATATAATATGGAGTATAATCTGTGCTCATGGATAATGAACCAAAAAAAAAATCAATCACAAAAAGATAGCCAGAAAACCCCTGAAGTGTTTGTAAATTCAGCAACACATTCTAAGAAACAGATGAGCTACAGAAGAAGCCACAAATGAAACGAGAAAGTATTTTGAGTTAAATGATAATAAAAACAGAACCTACCAAACCTCAAAACTCAGCTAAAACTCTGTTTAGGGAAAAAGTTATCACAAATTTAGATCATGTAAATATTAAAAATAGAATAGTGAGCTGGGTTGGATTTCCTCAAAATAAATGTTGAAGTTCTCACCCCGAGTCTGTGAATGTGACCTTATTTGAGAACAGGGTCATAATCAATAAAATTTAGAAGAGTTTATTCTGGGTTGAGGTGAGCCCTGATCCTGGACAGATACCAACAAGAATGCAATGGGATGGTGGAGAAATATTGGAGTAGCATCAACAAGCCAAGGAACTCCGAGGACATAACCACTAGAAGATAGGTAGAGGCAAAGAAGAATGTTCTAAGGGACACTCTCAAGGGAACATGGTCTTGCCAACCAACTTCCATTCCCCATCACTAGGTGACAAAAAATTGCTGTTGTTTCCTAGAACTCTGTAAATAAAACAAAGGTTTTTTTAACTATATGGAAAAACTTTTTTTTCAAGAAAAATGGTTGAATCTTTGTAAGAAAAATGAAATATCATTTGTCAGTTCTGCTAAAACATGCCATTTGCAGAACTTATGATTTGACCTGCCTCGGCTCTCCTTCAGTCAGAAACATTTGACCCTAGGACATTTGTCAAAAACAATGAGCACCAGCTCTTCAGATCATAGGTGTCAGAAGTGGAGAAACTAGTTGTAATAAAAAAAAAAAAAATAGAGGGCTAAGCAAAGCACATAAATCTTTACTTATGGTTTCAGGTAGAATCAGGTGTCCCTAAGGACTTTAAAAAGCTGCAAGACATCTCTGGGATGTAGGAGGCCATGTACTAGTGTAGTGATATAAGAATGACTAGGGAAGAAATAACAAGGTCCTAGTCGCTCAGTTCTGTCATGCTGAGGTCATTACAAGGACTGAGGCTAAGACAGAGTTGTTCAATGCCAGAAGAGAGAAGACAAGAATGACCACACATGTTGAGCCCATGAGTAAAAGGTAGAGGGAAAGACATTGATTATAGATTGAACCATGATTTAAATGGCCATACCCGAAGGGGAATACACTTGAAAGAATTAGCCCAGGAAAGTGAAGAAACAAACACCAACAAGTTGAGTTTTGTATGACAGTATTTGAGTCTGGATGAGTTTTCCCAAGGTGCAAATTTCAATAATAATAATAATAATAATAGTCAATGTAGATGAAAAATGAGAGAAAAGCCCCTGGAAAGGAGAAATCAGAAAACAAAGGACAGGTGGTGGTAGCCAGAGAGGTGAAAGCAAAGCTGCAAGTAGGCTTTGCCAGGAGCCAATAGAAGAAAGGGCCACAAGGAGAACAGTTATCACACATGGCAAATAGAGCTGATGGTACACAATGAAGGGACTAAAAGAAGAGGAAAGGCATGTTGTAGAAATCTTCAACTCCTAAACATGACTAAAGAGGCATAAGAAGCTCAATAGAGATGGCAAGACTTCATTAGGAGGAATAATAATTAAATCAATAACAAGATTTATTTGTAAACAGCATTTTGTAATCATGTTCATTTTAATCCTACAAGAAAGTTTTGTTTTGTTTTGTTTTTTAAACAGTTTCAAAAGTCAAGTGATGATTTGGAAAGCTAATACTGATGTAGAACAAATTAAATTTTGAAGAAAAATTTCATTCTGTCTCTCTCCATCAATTCATTCTATATAGTGTATCTGGCAAAGACAAACAGAATTAAACGTATTTCAACAGAGAATTTAATAGAGGGGGTCAACTACATAATGTTGAAGAGTTTCATGCACAAGTATAGTCATCACGAACATACCAGGTGGAAGAAAGGACGGCTGCCTTCAGATCTGTCGGAGCAAAGTGACGGGCAGGGTTTTCCGACTCTGAGAAAGTCGTTATAGAAGAGATTTCCAGAACACTGAGTATCACGGCTGGCAAATGGGGGCTGGCATCATTAGGCTGGTTTGGGGAAGCCTGAAATAAGCTAAATCCTGGAACCAGTGACTGCTGTGCAAATGAAGGGCAGTTTTAGACTGAACTGACAGAAACCACAGTAGAATTGGATGAAGGAAACCCCTTCTCCCACCTTCTTGAAAGACAACAGTTTAAAAACTGCACAATATGAAAGTATAAATCTTACTACAGTATATATTTAAAATCACTAAACATTACTGATTAATAAATACAATGTGACCTAGAAGTATTAAAAATCTTGTGTCTGTTTGAACTCTGTATTTCAACTCTCAAACTACATTTATCAGGGAAGCTATCTCAATACCCCAAAGACAGAAAAATCCAGGTCAGAGATCTTCAATTTTCATTAGGCATAGAAATGTAAATAATAAAAGTTATATTTATGGGAGTTATTCTTAACAAGAATTTTAGTAAGCACCCATTTATCCAAAAATAATCAGAAAATCGGGTCTTTTGGTTAATTGAACATTCTTGTTAATTGACATTTGTCAAATACATCATACATGGATTCACAGTGTTCAAAGAACTAGAATAAAATTGCATGCACTTGACATCAGAATTATAACTCTAAGGCTCTTCTTCCTACCTATAAAATTGTGACTCTCTTCAAGTGTCTACAAGTGTTCAGATGTTAAACTGTGTCATTGATTCAAATTAATCCACACATAATTATACTTGTATAACATTTAGGAGTAAAAGGTGAAATTAGTAAAACAGAATTGTTATTGACTCTTGGACACAGCTTGGAATTTGATTATATAAGTACATTTCTGAAGCAAAATAAACCTTCAAAATGTTATATGAGAAAAAAAGACAGTTCTGTTTCCTGGGTTAATGCCTACACACTCTACCCACTTTTAATAGAATGATAGAGCCCCACTTGAGCAGGATATATTTTCTAGATAATTATCACTTTTTGTCTTTCTTGTAGGCTATTAACATTACATTTGCATTTCTTTTAAAGTTTATTTGCTAATGATTTTTTATAAAACAATGCATGTAAGCAAACAAGAGTTTTATGTTTGTGCTACAGAAACTATTTTTACAGCAATCTGTTGACACCTGAGAATGGGTGTTTTCTAGTAATCATCACCATTAACTAGTTAACAGAGCTCCAAAAATCCTTGAAATATAGTTGACAGTTTTAAAATTACATATAAAATTTATATATTCTCTAAAAAAATAGTCCTTTTCATAATAAAACTGTAAAAAAAAACTATTACAGAGTTTCCTCCTTATCTGAGATTGGTTTTCCATGATTTAATATAATGTGGACAGCTGAAATCCAAAAATATTATATGGAAAATTTTAGAAGTAAGAAGATCATAAGTTTTAATTTGCACACCATGCTAAATAGTGTGATAAAGTTTCACAACACCCCACTCCACCCCACTGAAGGATGTCAATCATTCTTCTGTTCAGAGTTTCCATGCTGTATACACCACCCACACCATGGCATTTGAGAGAAAGAGACTCTATTTACATAATTTTATTAAATGTATTGTTAAAGTCGTTCTATTTTGTTACTAATAATTGTTGTTTATCTCTTGCTGCTCTAATTTAAACATAAAACTTATCAGAGGTAATAGTGTTTTGTCAAAAGCATAGAGTGAATAGAATTCAGTATTATGTGCATTGTCAAATATCTACTGGGGGTCTTGGAACATTCCACTCCCACAGGTAATACTCAAGTGGTAGAGGGAGAAACAAAGAGTGATATAAATGAGAAGGCCACTTGCTATGTCATTGCCCCTTAGTTACTTTAATGTATACGATGCATTGCATACCATTACTATGTTTCAAGAAAAAAAAATCCCAAAATATATTGTCATTAGCAAGCATAGAGCATAGAAAACAAAACCACCAAACCAAAACCAACAAAATATTCTTTATTAAAAAGAATATTATTTAATAATATTAATCAATAATATTCAACATGTTTATTTAATAACATTATTATCATTATTTAATATAATAATTAATATAATAATGTGATATATTTAATATATTATTTAATAATTGTCTTATTAAATATTTTTATTAAAATAAGAATATAACTCTATATAATTGATTAAAATGTGTTTATACTTAAATACCACTGAATTAAATGTGAGATCAATAAAGATAGAATTAATTTCAATCATGATTGTCTTCATTTACCTAGAAAATTCTAAAATTTTTGTGAATGCTGCCATATTTACAGAATGAGTCAGACTTTTTTAACTCACAAAATCTGTTTTAAGATTCATCCATATATATTGTAACATGCATCAAAGGTACATTATTTTTCATAGTGGGTAATATTCCATTTCATGAACATAGGACAATATATTTACACAATTACTTATTTGTGGACACATTTTTTTTCCAGTTTGCAGCTATTACACATAAAACTACTATGAATATTCATATACAAGTTTTGATAAAAATTTGCTAACATGCATCTTGGGAGAGGAATGGCTAAGTGATATAAGTATATGATTAACACTTTAAGCAATGGCCAACTTGTTTCCGAAGAGGTTACATTTATTCCCAGTAGCACAGTACATGAGAAATTCATTCCCAATAGCACAGAACTTGAGGCTCCCAGAAGCAGCAAATCTTCACCAACATGGGTTTTATCAGGTTTAATGTTAAAGTTTCCAATAGTCATGCCATAATCTTTTAATATGGCTTTAACTTTCACTACTACAATGACTAAAAATATGTCCTTTATGTGTTATTTTAATTTTTTTGCTAAAGTGTTTATTTAATTTTTTTCAATTATATTGTTTGTTTTCTAATTGTTGAGCTTTAACAATTCTTTTTTTTGTTTGTTTGTTTATTTTTTTTTAATCTTTTTTTTTATATTTTTTTTATTGTTGGTTGTTCAAAACATTACATAGTTCTTGATATATCATATTTCACACTTTGATTCAAGTGGGTTATGAACTCCCATTTTTACTCCGTTTACAAATTGCAGAATCACATCAGTTACACTTCCATTGATTTATATATTGCCATACTAGGGTCTGTTGTATTCTGCTGCCTTTCCTATCCGTTACTACCCCCCTCCCCTCCCCTCCCCTCCCCTCTTCTCTCTCTACCCACTCTACTGCAGTTCATATCTCCCCCTTGTATTATTTTTCCCTTTCCCCTCGTTACCTCTTGTATGTAATTTTGTATAACCCTGAGGGTCTCCTTCCATTTCCATGCAATTTCCCTTCTCCCTCCCTTTCCCTCCCACCTCTCGTCCCTGTTTAATGTTAATCTTCTTCTCATGCTCTTCGTCCCTACTCTGTTCTTGGTTACTCTCCTTATATCAAAGAAGACATTTGGCATTTGTTTTTTAGGGATTGGCTGGCTTCACTCAGCATAATCTGCTCTAATGCCATCCATTTCCCTCCAAATTCTATGATTTTGTCATTTCTTAATGCAGAGTAATATTCCATTGTGTATAAATGCCACATTTTTTTTATCCATTCGTCTATTGAAGGGCATCTAGGTTGGTTCCACAGTCTTGCTATTGTGAATTGTGCTGCTATGAACATCGATGTAGCAGTGTCCCTGTAGCATGCTCTATTTAGGTCTTTAGGGAATAGACCGAGAAGGGGAATAGCTGGGTCAAATGGTGGTTCCATTCCCAACTTTCCAAGAAATCTCCATACTGCTTTCCAGATTGGCTGCACCAATTTGCAGTCCCACCAACAATGAACAAGTGTACCCTTTTCCCCACATCCTCGCCAGCACTTGTTGTTGTTTGACTTCCTAATGGCTGCCAATCTTACTGGAGTGAGATGGTATCTTAGGGTGGTTTTGATTTGCATTTCTCTGACTGCTAGGGATGGTGAGCATTTTTTCATGTACTTGTTGATTGATTGTATGTCCTCCTCTGAGAAGTGTCTGTTCATGTCTTTGGCCCATTTGTTGATTGGGTTATTTGTTATCTTGTTGTCTAATTTTTTGAGTTCTTTGTATACTCTGGATATTAGGGCTCTATCTGAAGTGTGAGGAGTAAAGATTTGTTCCCAGGATGTAGGCTCCCTATTTACCTCTCTTGTTGTTTCTTTTGCTGAGAAAAAACTTTTTAGTTTGAGTAAGTCCCATTTGTTGATTCTAGTTATTAACTGTTGTGCTATGGGTGTCCTATTGAGGAATTTGGAGCCCGACCCCACAGTATGTAGATCGTAGCCGACTTTTTCTTCTATCAGATGAGGTGAAAGACTTATACAATGAAAACTACAGAACCCTAAAGAGAGAAATAGAAGAGGATCTTAGAAGATGGAAAAATATACCCTGTTCATGGATAGGCAGAACTAACATCATCAAAATGACAATATTACCAAAAGTTCTCTATAGGTTTAATGCAATACCAATCAAAATCCCAATGGCATTTCTTATAGAAATAGAGAAAGTAATCATGAAATTCATATGGAAAAATAAAAGACCCAGAATAGCAAAAACAATGCTAAGCAGGAAGGGTGAATCAGGCGGTATAGCGATACCAGACTTCAAACTATACTACAGAGCAATAGTAACAAAAACAGCATGGTACTGGTACCAAAACAGGCGGGTGGACCAATGGTACAGAATAGAGGACACAGAAACCAACCCACAAAACTACAACTATCTTATATTTGATAAAGGGGCTAAAAGCATGCAATGGAGGAAGGATAGCATCTTCAACAAATGGTGCTGGGAAAACTGGAAATCCATATGCAACAAAATGAAACTGAATCCCTTTCTCTCGCCATGCACTAAAGTTAACTCAAAATGGATCAAGGAGCTTGATATCAAATCAGAGCTTTAACAATTCTTTATGCTGGGTTTAAATGCTTTGTTATATGTCTGATATGCAAATATTTTCCATAGCTTGTGACTTTGTCTATTCATTCTATTCATTCTAGTGTCTTTTAAAATTATTAACTATGGCATAAGTCCATTTAGAATTTATTATTTTATTTTATTTATTTATGTATGTATTTACTTAATGTGTTGCAATATTGGGACTGAACCCAGGCCTCACACATGTTAGGTGAACACTCTACAACACAGCTATATCCCCAGTCCTTCTTTTATTAACTATATTTTTCCATAGGATTTCTCTAAGTTGCTCAGGCTATTCTAGAACTTGTGATCTTCTGGCTTCAGCCTCTGGAGAAGCTGGGATTACAGGTGTGCACCACCACACCTGCTGGATTTGTCTTATCAGTGATAATATTGGTTTCATGTCTGGGAGTGTTTTGCCTAACTCAAGGTCACCAATTTTTTTTCTTAAGTTTTCTTCTAGAAGTTTAAGAATTTTTTTCTTTTATATTAAATTATGATCTATTAGAGCTAATTCTTATTGGTTTCTGAGGTATTGCATTAAAGTTTCTTTTTCTGGCACATGGATTTTCAGTTATTCCAACAATATTTGTTTAAGATTATTTTTCTTCACGAAGTTGTGCTTGTATATTCATCTAAAATCAACTGTTTATTTATGCTCTGGTCTATTTCTGGACTGTCAGTTCTGTTCCCTTAACTGATCTGTGTAATGTGGTATCTTAATGCCAATTTTTATTATTAGTTGTCATATACTTGATATAATCACAACAGAAAAATCATGAAGATTAAAATTATCTATTATGCCTGTTGTTTTTTTAAAAAATATTTTAAGTTTCAATATCAATATTAAAATAAAAATTTTTTGAAATCATAGGTATATATATATATATATATATATATATATATATATATATATATATATATATATCATAGTCTTTAATTGTGCCAATAAACTAATATAGTCATAAAACCTCAAATTAAGGACCAATATATGTGACAATTCTTTAAGATTTATTTTATAATTTAAATTTATCTTTTCATAAAAATAAGATAATCTTAGTTGTTACTTTTTTTCTTTCCTCATATTATCACCATATGATACATTAATTTATTAAACAGTTATTATTTAAACACATTTTATTTATAGTTCTAAACACTGAATAATATCAATAAACAAAAGAAAACTCTTATTTTTATTGAATTTACATTTTAGTTTGAAGAAATAAACAAAAAGCAAAATAAATGAGTTATGTAGTTTGTTAGAAAGTGATAAAATATCCTGTGGGAACATATTAGGGAAGGATTGGGTACCTTGGTTGAAAGAATTTTACAAGTGTAGTATCAAAAGGTCCAACTGACTTATATGTAATATTAGAGCAAGAATTGTAGATACTGGGGAACTAATCAAGGGAAGGGCATGCACAGCACACCAGACAACTCCAAGCAGGGAATACACTTGGCATCATAAGAGACCAGCCCAAAAGCTGCTGCAGTGTGAGGAAGAGGCAAGAGTAGGGGACGATGGGCCAGGGAGGCAACAGTGCGTTCCTAAGACAGAAACTCAAAGCCAGTGGTAAAATACTTGGCTTCTATAGGAAGTGAACTGAGCAGTCCTTAAGAGTGCTGTAATTGGACCGATGTCCCTTCAATCTGGGCCTTAGAATAGACCCAGGAACTAGACTGGACACTGATTTGAAGCTTGAAGCCTGTCCACTTGCTCACACTGCACCCTAAGAAATGTTCCTGATGACTCATAATGGACATCAACAAAGTATGTGCATACTGTTTTAAGTGTTCATGCAGCATTATCGCAGCAATGGTTCATTGATGTTACACTTGCATATTGAGTGGATGATAAAGAGGCCTTAGCATTACCATCACTCTTCCTTTTTTATGAAGAACAGCTTCTCTTCATAGCACATTAGTATTTCTCAAAGCAGGTTCCCCAGACCAACATCAGCATCATTCAGGAGCTGTTAGAAATGCAAAGTCTTATTTCCATCCAGACTTACTGAACCAAGGACTTCAGAAGCAAGGCCCAAGAATCTGTATCTTAACAGTCTTGTAAGTTATTCTGATGTTCCTTCAAATCTGAGAATCACTGCAGATGAAGGAAGAGGATGAAAGATACACAGGTTTAGAAACTTAAAGACATAAAGCACAAAATAAACATTAATTTTAGGATTTTACCCAAGGCATCCTTACTCTAGAACTTTCATTTTTGTGCCAGGGATATGCACATATAATTTTCTTTAGCAATCAGCAAATCCACAAATTACGAATGGTTATCCTAATTTTTACAGATGAGGAACTGAACTCCTGAGTTAGAAGTCAATAGGTTATGAGCTGGTATCAATAACAAGATCTGCTCAACTTTACTACTATGCAAAAATTCATTCAAAAGAAAATCAAAACAAGTAGGGAACCAAGTCATGGTTTTCTTTTGTTTCATTTTGTTTTGATTTTTGTTTTGTTTGTTTTTCATATTTAGTGTGTAACCTTTCAGGAATCCCCCAAGACTATTGTACAGAAAACACAAGATTGTGCTATCAGGGTGCCAGGTCTCTTTAAAGACATGCCAAATCTTCAACTTAGGATGTACATCACAAAGTGTATTCCAAAGTTTTGTTGTGAGTGATTTCATGATAAATTTAGTAATAAAAACATAAATATTTAATGTTATATATTAATTGAATTGTCAACTTAGCTTTTTATGAAAGGTTAAAAAGTAAAGGCCAAAAGAAGAAATTCTTGCCAATTAGAAAATTTTACTTGGCCCATAAATGTTTTTTTTAATTTATTTTTTGGTTTTGTGGATTTTTTTGTAGTCACATTATAACTATAAATAATTATAAATCATTTTTTTTTTTGCTTGTAAGAGTTCAAGTCCAAACTTAGAAATGACTAGGGATCACAAACACACACACTCACACACAATTTTTAAAAAGCTCTCTCTCTCTCTCTCTCTCTCTCTCTCTCTATATATATATATATATATATATATATATATTCTCAAAAATCATTCCTGGTAACAAATGAAGCCATGTTATACCTTACATAGCCCAAGTAGAGCCACTCCTCATTGAGGGACTCACTCTTGATTATCCATTTCGTATTACCAATTGCCATGTGAGTCACTGCCATGGAGTCAGTCTCTCTTGGTGTAGCCCTGGCTTTCCCATGTACTCAGTGTGTGGACTTCAGCAAACTTCAGATTCCTCATCCTAAAAATGGAGATAAAGATAGATACTGAAGAAATTTGTTTTGACAAATTAATTGGTTCATGAATGAAAGTGCTCAATTTATTTTCGGGTATCAAGGAAATATTTAAAAATCTAAGCTATCATTTATTTTCATGTTTTTTCAATAGAAAGAAATATTTCACCATATGCATGTTTGTATTTTTTTTAGGGACAGATGTATCTATCTGTCAACTTCCAAGTAGAGAGTAGATGACATGCACAAATTAGTACAATTGATGGAAAATATAATAAAATCACACTTTTAAAAATGGGTAGCATACAGGGAACCACCAAAGAATAGGGGACCATGTTAGTATCCCCAGACCTGAAGGAAAGGGGAGACATAATTAACAGAATGCTGTGAAGTTGGGAGAGGTTGGTGTGGAGAGGGATGACTTTCAAACACCTGTGCATTTTAACTGAGGGCAGCAGCCTAGCTGGGAAGATCCAGTGGGGAACAGGGGTACTGAGAGCCCCTCTTCCCTTCCTCTGCTTTCAGGACTGAGCTCAACTGCAAACTCAGAAGGCTACCCGACATCGTCCAGGTGGGGAGAGAACTGAACGCACAGCCAAGCATGCCTGCATCTGAGGAGGCAAGAGTTCCAAGAAGGTCTGCCCATGGATTGATTTCCTCACCATACTCGCCTTGTCCTTTGATCACATGCAACCTGAGCTTCCAATAAGCTTTTCAGTGTTTCTCACTAAATATGAACAGAAAGAACTTAAGCATCACTAAATGCAGTTACATAAATAGGGAACATACTGGGGCCAGGAAATGCTAACAATTTGAAATTTATGAAGAGAAATTTTCCCAATTACATCTGTCAAATGTAACTTTACCAAATATTGTTTTAAAAGAACTATTTAGTTAAACTGGGCGTGGTGGCTCATGCCTATAATCCCAGATGCTCAGGAGGCTGAGACCAGCAGATCATGCTTTCAAAGCCAGCCTCAGGAAATTAGCAAAGCCTTAAGCAACTATCTCAGTGGGACCCTCTCTCAAAACAAAAATAAATAAATAAAAAAGGGTTGGGGATGTGTCTCAGCCTTTAAGCGCCTCTGGGTTCAACCCCTGGTACCAATAATAGTAATAATAATTATTATTATAATTTAAAAGTCACCAATTGTCATTTATGTATTATTAATACAATGTTTTAAGTATTTCAGAAAGTATGTAAAAGCAAATTTAAAAAAAACTTTTATGCAATAATTTTCCATTTGCTAAAGAAAATATAATACCTGTTTAATGCTTTCAAATATTCATTTTAAGCATAAAAAAATAATTCTTAAAATTTCTGCCAAGCAAGAAAAAGTACCAAGTTAGAATTATTGATACATGTAAGAACTCCTAGTTAAAAACTGGAAAGATGATTTACCTCATCAAAAATAGATAAATATAAAGTTTACAAGTTCTTCATACATTGTTGAGTATTTCCTCAGGTGCATAGAGCATATTATGCTGTTGTTATTTATTTAGAGAGCAGATCCCCTGATTTTTCCATTTCAGAAAAATTTTAAGGCAACATTTTAAAAGTGTCCCTGGCTATAAGTAGGCGCTAAAGGAAAATAATACATTCCAGGCTATTTTTACTCAGTATAGTTTTAGCAGTGAGACAATTTTGTTGGCAGCGGAGGGGGTGGCACCTCTGCCTGTCACAGTGGCTGTTGTGAATCGCCTGTGGTCAGTATTGCATAAATGTTGAGTGTTTCTGCAGGATTGAAAGCAACTTTTTTTGCAACTTTCTCACGACTTTTTCCTCTACAGAAGTTCTTTATGTATGAAGTCTCAATGCACAGTATATTTATAAAGGTAAATTCACAATTATGAACAATTCCCGGCATTTTTGATTATTTTGCCCTTCTCCATTCCACTTATAGGCAGTAAGTATATAGAAATATGTATACAAATAGATTCACCATATAAAAATATATATGTAATTTATATAAATATAGATGCATAGCAGTCAGATTACAAATGCTATTTTCAGGATAACTTTGAAAGTGTCAAAGTAATCAGAAGGCAATTCAATCATTAGCTGTTAATTGAAATGTATTCAAAATTCCCCTAGACACATTATTAACATTAGAAGATACAGATGTTCACAAATCTTTTAGAAGGTTGTCTTCAGACCAAACACTTAATCCAGAAAAGCAGACACAGGGTACATGGATAGATTCAAATCCTTCTAACCAGCATGGGCCTAACTATTGGATTAAGCATGCTCTCTCTGACAGCATTGTCTCTTACCAAATAAGTACAAGGAGCCATCTCTGATTTAAACTCAACAGTTTGGAGGTTGAGTTCCTCTAACTAGATTCCTTCACTAGCATCTTAATCTCCACCCTAAGAAAAATGTTCTGAGAAGAAAATGACCTTTAAAATCTTAGAAAGATGTTATTCTAGGATTTTATTTCCTGCTTTAAAACATGCCCTAACTTATCCAAAAGCAGAATTGCAAAGTTGGATTCAAAGTCATAAATCATGTAGTGCAACCTACATTTCTCATTCTCATTTTTGTTGCAAAATTCTGAAAACATAAACAACTAGATTCTAGCGATGGGAAATGCATTACCTTCAGATGCAGAAGGTGCAGGTTACTTCTAAGATAGATCATGTAAGGAACTGAATCTGAGGTGTCCAGTTCATTTTATTGAAGCACACACCAATGTCCACCTATCTCCAGCCCAATGCACAGCCCTGGTCAGCACCTCCCTCAGCAATCCCACACCCTGTCGGATAACCTTTGACAGACCCTTCCCTCCTCTGTCCCAGCTCCTGTCCTTTCTGTCCACAATAGAGAGAGCAATCCTATTAAAAAGCTAATTACATTTTTTATCTTTTCTGCTTAATATTCTTCAAAGGGATCCTATGGTACATGAATAAAATTCAAATTCAACTTGGAATAAAATGTAAACTCTTAGCCTTGTTCTGGAAAGTCTCTGCATAATCTCCAGATTCAGCACTAGCCCCAGATTCTGTATGTCACTGCTCCTTGCCCCATTTCCTCAAATATGCCACTCATTCATTTTGTACATGCCATCCTACCCCTGAAACATGCTTTTCCTCCAGGTTTCAGTTTAGTCTTGCTCCTGAAAATCTATGAGTACCCTTATTAAAACAATCTCTCTCCACCCTGTTATTTCTACTCCAGGAGTCTATGATTTCCTTCCCCTGTAGCACAGATTCTGTGTGGGCTCATTCTTAAAATCACCTGTCTCACCTCTTAGATTTAGAGGTGATGAAACCATGATTGCAGAGAAATATCTCACTCATTATTAGTATTAGTCAACCACCCCATCATCAGTACCTACAAAAATGTTTGATAAATAGTACCCATTCATTAAATATTTGGTAAACCAGCTTCCCAACTATTTTGATAAATAAATTATATATACTTACGTATATAATGTACAATAAAAATAAATATTAAAATTGTGTTCAGTAATGTAAAATCAATTTACATAGTTAGCTTTTTGGTATATATTGGTAAGTCTATGGCTCATAAAAATTGTATGATTATTATATATTTGTATATATAAAGTCACCAAACATAAAAAGATTGTTTGACATATTTTATCATTAATATTGTTTTAATTTAATTTCTTTATTTTTTCTAATCAATCAACAAGGTAGAGTCTAGATAGCTCATGGTATTTTTAGTTCCTTTATTTCTTTTCCTTAAAGTTCTAGAAGATATTATCAATTTTTAACAGGAGTTTGAAAATGACATGTTTTATATCAGTGTTCCCCAAAATTCTATAGACTATTGTTAAAATAATGGTCTAAATATCTTAGGTAAAGGAAATTTTGTACATTTATTTTGGCCTAGATTTTTAAAAAACATTTATTTTTTAGTTGTAGGTGAACCCATACCTTTATTTTTTTATTTTTACGTGGTGCTGAGTATTGAAGCCAGTGCCTCACACATGCTAAGCAAGTGGTCTACCACTGAGCCACAATCCCAGCCCATTGATCTAGCTTTTATTAGAGCATTGTAGTTACACATAGTAGTTGAGTTATTACATAATCCTTTTCTGTTTATAAAACAGAAAGAAACCTCTTACATTCAAAAGTTCCCTTCTATACATGTTAAGTAACCTTAGCACAATATTGTTTTAGTTTTTCATATGTAAAATTTTTCTGTATTTATGTCTTCCTTATTTCTCTGTATTTTATGTCTTCCTTATTTCTCTGGCTTATTTCTTAGAACTGTTTTATGGTTGGGCACTACACACATTCCACCTTTGTTGTTGCTGCTATGTGATTCTTTCATCCAGTGATAGTTTTCTGAGGGCCCTTTAAGGAGCAGTGTAAATCTAGAACTAAATAAGGCATCCCAGGGGGTGGCCAATCTATTAGGGAAAAACTAACACATAATCTGTAAATGTAATATTAACATTCTGAAGTTATTATAGAAGTGAACAAAAAGGAGGGGTACAGTTTCTTACACAGGAAAAAGTGGTGTACATTATACCACTGGAACCCAGGAAGAACTTCACAGTGGAGGTGGTATAACTTTACTCCTGTGTTAGGCAGCCTTTTGTCATGGTGACCAAAAAAAAAGCAACAGGTACAAGTTAGAAGAGGAAAGATTCATTTTGGTTCACAGTTTCAGAAGTTTCAGTCCATGATTAACTGGTCCCAAAGCAGAACAATGGCAGAAGGGAAAGGCAGAATAAAACTGCTCAGCTCATGGTAGCCAGGAACAAGAGAGGGAGGGAGAGAGAGGAGGGGCTTGGGAGAAGATAAGTCCTTCTACCCCCCAGGAGAAGATAAGTCTTTCTACAGCATGCCCCTCCAGCCCCCTTTGACTTACTTTCTCCATCTAGGTCCCACCTCTCTGTAGTCCACTCAGCTATCAAGTTAGTGAATTGATAATGAAGTGGATTAATCCACTGATGAGGTCGGAGCCCTCAGGATCCAGTCATTGCCTAAAAACCTCACTTCTGAGCCTGATGCACTGGGGACCATGCTTTCAACATGAAGAACATTCCAGATCTAAACTCTAACACTCTATAAAAAGGAATAGGTTTATTCAACAGAGATGAAACCATGTGGGAGACTGTGTTGATGGTGGCAGAGGAGATGATGGCATTAGTTGGCAGATTTAGATTATTGATAGATGAAGAAAATTTTAAGAACTATGATTAAGTTAATATGGTTTCAGGGAGATATCTTGAGAAAGAGAATGGGGAATTGATGAACTTGAGCAGTCTTTCTTAGAAGGCAGCGTGAGTTCGTCTTACCTGACAGGCAGTGCTTAATTTCAGGGATCTTGCTCGATCCAGCTCAACCATAGGTATGGGGAAGTGGTGTACATTCTGCTGGCTCCAACCCTGGATCCTCCTGGCATCACATCTTGTTTGTCTACAGATGTTTTATTATCATTTGATTGGAAAAGACAATATTCTAGTTAACCAAAATATAAGTCCACCCTCAGGGGGTCACACAACATTCAGATGACTGGAGTCACTTGCATTCATATGATTGACAAATGAGTGGGTAATTCAGCATGAAGGTGACTCAAAAGAGCCACATAATACAGGGTTTCCTTGGGTATTTCCCTGTGTGATAGTCAAACAACTGTCTTCAAGTGTAACTTTCTTTTTTTCCTAGGGGAATAAGTTATTGTTATTTATTTTAAACTCTTTGCTCTGCAAAACATCTGTGGAGCAGTCAAAACTACCCAACTTGATAAAATTTCCCTATACTTGCAACAAAGACAGGCACAATCAGCGTAAGGATCTCTGCCAAATGCCTTGATCTATTTCCATAATCCCACCATGTGCTTGGGTGTTTATTTAGAAAATTTAAACCATGATAGTCATAAAATAGGTCAGAAGTTTATTTTACAAAAAAAAAAAAATTGTACAAGTTTTTAAAAATGTCTTTAGACATAATATTTTTGTGTGAATATGTGTCTCATATCAAGAAAATTGTAAGCATATCTGTATGCATAGCATTAGCACTGTTCAATTAATCAATACTTAGCAATAGCATAAATCTTATTAAAATAACATCAAGAAATAATGCAAAACATTTATGTTGCAATTTCTAAATGTCAATAAAATGAATACTTTTATGATACTAAAATCAGTTTAATGCATATTTTAAACTACTATGCAATCATCTATATAGAACATTTATGTCTCATGACTGGGATCAAAACATCTCAATTGTCATTGTGCTTTTTCAACTTGAAGCTAATTTTAAGATCAAGTTTTTGTCAATGGTATAATTTGCAATTATTTTATTTTATTTATGAATGCTAGGGATTGAATCAGGGCCTCACTCATACTAAGAAATCACTGTGCATCTGAGCACCCTAACCCTAACCCTCTATCCTTCCTTGATTTCAATTATTTTAAATCTGAAGGCATTGAATTTAGGTAAACCTAATAAATGTCTTTTCTAATTATATAGGCTATATCCCTGTTTTCTACTGCCCTAAATTGTGCCATAATATGTACCAACACATACTAAATTAATTACCTCACCAACTATACCCCTAAGTCTAGATTAAGAAGATCTTTTTTATTTGTGTCACAACATGCCTAGAAATAAATCGAAAATACTTCACTTCTCTACATGTAGAAATCCAAGCTAAGACAACTCACAGAGGTACATCTTTCTATGAAATTAAGTTCCAAAAATGCATCACTATAATAAACTGGACATTGATTAATATTGAAAGTTATGTTCTGTTACTTATTACATAAGTCATGTGTGTGTATATTACATGGTATTCTTTGTGTGTAAAATATGTGTGTTTTAAAAGAAAAAAATGAAATAGAAAAAATACTATGCATGTTATTTCTTTAAGTTTTGGCATTCATTATTGAAACCTCTATGCACCTATGTTGCTAATCATTATTTTTCCTGTCATAAAAAATGTAGATGAAATATAATTTTGAATTTGAAAGTTATATAAGATCAAATACTGATTGCCATGAATTTATGAGTAGACTGTCTTTATACCTACCCTTAGTCAAACATAAGATAACATAAATTAATTGATAAAATAGCAGAGATAAGTAAACATTGCATATGGGGCCGGGGTTGTGGGTCAGTGGTAGAGTAGCTTGCCTGGCATGTGTGAGTCACTGGGTTCAATCCCCAGTACCAAAAAAATAAATAAACAACAACAAAAAATGAAATAAAGGTATTGTGTCCATCTACAATTAAAAATATCTTAAAAAATAAAATAAAACATTACATGTGCTTCCAACATCTAAAGGATAAAAAAAAGTTACCTGTAAAAGCCAGGCTTCACTGTGATGGATAAGATCCAATATCAAGGAGTGAGAGGATGTGGAAGGTGAGGTGGGGGTGATGGTTTGATAGCAGTTCCAACGTGATAAGCAATTGTATCTTTTTAGTTCATCCCCAACATCATCAAACTGAATATTGAATGCATTAGCTTAGAGAGAGCATATTTGAGTCATGGAGAAACTTAGCTGTCCTTTCAAGGAGAATTAGTAAAAAAAATTTTTAAAAAATCTGCTAAAAGAAGAAATATGGCCTATATTATTATTCAATTTTGATTTAGTAGAGTAGCAATCTCTATTTGTGTAAAAACTTGGCATAAATATTTGGCGACTTTTCAGCCCAGTTTGGTTGTTAGTAACAGATAACTCAAAATAATAGTGCATTAGCCAAGATTGAAGTTTATTGCTTTCTCACATAAACATTTTAGAGAAAAAACACAGGTCTATAAAGGACTCTGTGAAAGTGTCGTAGAGGAGCCTCCTTTTCTGATGTTCTTCGCTGATGTTGCCTAGACCTGTGGTAACTCCATTCTGAGGGTAATTTCACAGTCAAATAGGGCAGTGTCAACTCAGCCATCTCTGCATTCTAGACAAAAGGAAGGACAAACCAAAGTAAGAGTAGACAAGATCCTTTCAACCTTCAAAAAAGTTTATGGCACCAAACATAGGACGTTGTCTAATTGCATTCCAGGGCCACACCTAGAGAGAAAAAGTGTTTCCAGGGTAGCCATGTGTATATATTCATTCATCGTTTTTTAAAAAAAAGTCTTTATTCTAATTTGTTATATATGACAGTAGAATGCATCACAATTCATATTACACATTAGAGCACAATTTGTTTACAATTTGGTTGTAAACAAAGTTGAATCACACCATTCGTGTCTTCCTTTGTGTACTGAGGGTTACGATGTCCATCTCATTCCACCATCTTATTCATCCTTGACCAGGTCAGAATGGCCGCACACAAACGGAGCAGAGGGCAGCGGTGTGTACACAATGTTCCGAGGCACTGGAAATGCACAGGCCAATTTATGTATGTAAAAACCACATCATGAAAGTGTTCAATGAAAAGAAAATGTTGTGATGTCAATCATTAATCAGTAAAGTAAATTTTTGATATGTATGTACACTATTACCATATGCATGTAGAACAAAGACTAGAGTAACTTAATAATTTGTATGATTTTTTAAAAAACTCTGGCTCTAACTAGCTGTATATCTTTAGGAATCCTATTCAACTTCTTTTTGTCCTATTATTTCTATATGTAAAAAAAGGCAACAATAATATTTCTTAGCCCATGAAGTTGTTAGGATGAAATGACTTAATGTATGTTAAGATTTGAAAATGCCTAGACTCTATTAAAAATTAACCAAACATTGTGTTTGTAAGTGTGTGTAGGTGTGAGATTTTAATTTTTTTTATTTTGACTTACTGACATGTTAAATATATTTTCTTAATATTTTATTTTTAACAAATATATATGTACATATATACATATATATGTATATATTAAGCTTGTTCTGAAGTACAGAGGATATGAGAAATTTAAAAAACCCTTCATTTCTTCAGAATGCCAAAATGGAAGGTGCTACAGTCTTATATGGTGTATTTTTAAAGCAGAAACTTGACCAGAAAACAGAACATGGGAGTATGTGTCATTTTTTAGCTCCAGGTATGATAATATCATTAACATCAGTCTATAAGAACAAGATTCATGAAACGTATTGCAAAAGCTTCAAGTGGTAGTGGTAAAAACACACAGGAATTCACATTGATTGTTAAGTTACTCATAGGTGAACCCAGTATGCTTAATATTTGAAAGAGGGTTTATGATTAAAAAGCAATTTCATAAATTCCAAAACATAAAAAAAATTAAAGAATTCCAGAACAAATATTGCTCTACAGCGTTAATGATCCTTGCTGTAATTCCATATTATTTATCCAGTAAATATTTCTCTACATTGACAGGCAAAAGAATTATAACAATAACCCATGAGTTATCTACATTTTATCACAATCATTTAATTATTTTTTTTGCAAACTGAAGTAATTTTTCCTGTTCAAAATTATAATTTATATAGAGAATTATTCTCCCTTCTGTTCGGCTGATTTAGAGAAGATTATTATTTTACAATCAAGATCTAACATAAAGCCATTTTACAAGGTAAAATAGATTTAAAATTAACTGTATAGAACTCTAAATAGATATAGAGGGCTTGCTATTTACTGTATGGATATAAATGAATACATCAGGCCAAGGAAACATCAGCTTCCTCAATGATGAGAGAAATTCAGCTGAAAGCAATTTTCAGTCTTAAACCATTCAGAGAAGTGAAGCACTCTAAAGTTGTTACAGATGTGCTTGCCAAGTAATTCCTTAAGAGCACAATCATTTGAGAACCCCCCAACACAATCTTAGCTCAGTAAATGTCCCCTGAATTCAGACTCTGAAGTCAACTAAATTAAATCACAACTCTTCCTTGATTTTTTTTTCCTTTTCTTTTTTTTCTTTTTTGCTGAGTAGTTATTTCCTTTTTGTCTCCCATATGAGCAAGACTGTATAATTTATAGTTTTTAGGTTGCTTAATAAAAGCATTTAACAAGTAAGTTCCCTCAACCTGGAAGGTTGTGGATTTTGAAGAGCTGACAGTTACGGGGATACTGCCTTCTCAGTTACTTGCTGGTGCTATATTTTGAGCAAATAATTGGATAACACTTTTCTTTCCTCCAAAATGTCTCAGGATTTTGCACTGACATTCCCAGTGTCAGCAGTGGTTTCTTCAACAGTTACGTCAAATGTGAAGATGCCACCAGAAGTCCTGTTTCACACTTCAGAAAACTAATGTTGGTGGATGTGTGGGTGTGCGGGTAAGGGAAAATAAGCTGTGCATTGTAGCGACATTTGTAATGGAATGTTTTAGAGGAAAAGAAAAAATAAAGGATTCCCAGAATATCACTCTGTAGGCAGTGGACAACCCAGTGATTTTGTGAAAAATGAACACTCTTGAGGAAGAAGGTTTGTTTTTGCATGTGTTTTAGGCCAAACTTTCTTCTACTCCTAATGTGAAATATATGCAGTGGAGAATAAAAATCATGTTTCAGGAGGGAGATGATCTTATATCAACTCCAGTTTTCCTATGCTGAGCAAGCAAAAGCTTTAGAGGGGTCATATAAAGCTACAAGTATAACCAATAAATAGAACACTATACCAGGGCTCTTTAAATAATCATTCTAGGTAATAAAGCAACTGGCCTTAACCAGAATAGAAATGAAATGAAATGTTTAATAGGTTCTGTGCATATTGGATAAATACATGAAGAAAACACGAGTATAATTTAAAATTTATTTTTGTCCAAAAAAATATAATGCAATCCTCATTTTTGCATGGGACTTTAATCATAATGATATATAATGTAAGACTGTCAAATGAGATACAGCTAATTATCTTACAAGTCCAGGTTTTTTATATTATTTTCCATTTGTAGAAAAATCTCTTCCTAAATTGTTAGATGGATAATTACTTCATGCTGTTCTATCCATACTCACAAAAAGTTCTTCATGAAATGTTTTGTGTAACTTATCAGGACAGTCCTGTATCTTGCATTATCAGCTTGATGAACACTGGCTTCCATTCTCAAAGTCATTTCAAGATGGTACCATATGGAAAGATCATTGCTTAGGTCTTTCTGTGAGGATGTACTCTAGGGAGAGCGATTCATAAAAAACCAGAACTATGAAGATGAGGATGCTCATTGTGGTAGGGCCAGAGAGACCCTAGAACTACTGAACCACTAAGAAACTGACACTGAACAGTTCTTTTCAGGATTAAGACTTTCTAAATTGAAAAAAAAATTATCTATCTGTAACTTGCACTTCAAAAGTCCCTGTAATGTAGGAAATATGTTTGTGTGTGTGTGTGTGTGTGTGTGTGTGTGTGTGTTTATGCATATACACACACTTTTACATGGCCCAAAGAAGAATGAATAGAAATTTAAAGTATTTAGAACTAAATGAAAATACAAACATGAAAAATTTGTGCTGTACAGTATTAAAATGCCAAGAGGAAAGGATACAGTACTGTATTAAAGAATAAAGTTAAAGAATAAAGTTAAAAGAACATATTTAAAGAATAAAATTCTAAAACCAATATTTGCATTTGACGAAAGTAGAAAAAGAAAACAAACGTACGTTTTAAGCATTCAGAAAAAAAGAAGGTACAAATTAAAGCAGGAAGTAATGACATTGTGAAATATAAAGCTAGAAAATGAAAAGCTGCTTCATTTAAAAAAATCAATAAAAATGAAAAAAATTAACCATAATAACCATGGACAATGGGAGAGTAGAATCTACTAGTACCAGAAGTGACATAGGGGTCATTATCCGTGAAAGGATGGCTGAACACCAGAAAATCCATGTTTGCAAATTGGTATAGTAAAAAACTACATAATAAATGCTCCATCTACCTTAATGGAGAAAAACAACTTGCCATTGGCAAAATTAAGGAAGCTTGTTGGGTAAAACTTTCAGCAAATCATAAGTTGAGCGAGTTACTTTTCATCAATCACAGTGAAATAGTGAGTGATCTTCCCCTAAGAAAAGGCAACATTTTCATTTCAGGCTGTTCCTTGAGGACATTGCCTGTGCACGACTACAATAAAAGAAAGAAAATTCAAAAGAATGAAAAGGAAGAAGTGCAACTGCTTATTTGCCAATAGCATAAAAGGTTCTCATAGTAAGGAATGAATGAGAACACAACTAATGGGGTATAAGTGAACATAATTGACAAGATGCAAGGTGAATACAATGGATTTTAAATGTCCATGCTGAAACTAAATATACCTAGAAGAAAAGCTAGCAGAATATGTTCATCGGTGAGCCACCAAAACCTTCTTAGAATAAATGTTAAAAATTTGGAAAAGATAGTTAAAAATTGGATCCTATCAACATTAAAATATTATAATGACTTATTATAAAAATTAAAGGGCAAGTAATAACTAAGAAAAAAATTTCCATTACATGCATCTAACAAAGAAATTATATAGTCAACATGTAAGTAATTATTAATAATAAATACTAAAAAATTATAATTTAAAATGGAACAAAAACTTGAGGAAATACTTAAAAAATGTGTGTATGTTCCATAAAGAAAAGTTGTTCAAATTGTCTGTTCACCATGAAAATGCCAACTGAACCACAATGACACACTGTGTCACACCCACTTGGATAGCTAAAATAAAAGGACAATGCTAACATTGGTAGGACCTGTGGCCACTGGAATTCTAATGTACCACTAGTATGTGTTTGAAATCTTGTAAGCATTTTAAAACACTACTAGTCAGTTCAAAGTCAAAAACACTTCTCCCTGTGCCCCCACCCATACTTTTACAAATGTAGCAGAGAGCAATTAAAATGTTAATCTATAAGTGTAGGCATAAAACTATTGTTAATTATATCTTTATTAATCTAACCAAAACCAAGAAAGGTGAGGAAAAAAAATCATAAAATGTGGGCAGTTGATTAGATAAACATATTGTAATAAATTCATGATATAATTAGCAAAACAAATAAATCAGCATCAAAATTATGATGCCAAATAAAAGAAACTGAACATGAAAGATTACACACCAATACATATTTTTACTTGTTTGATGATATTCTGGATCCAGTAAGCCTATCAATGGACATAAGCATAAGAACAGAGGTTGTCTCTGAGTCCTTGTAGCAGAGAGTGTGTGGCTAGAGATAAAAATGAAGATGCTAAGATAATTGAAATGTTATACATCTTGATTTGGGTATTTGTTATATAAAAACATAGAATTCCTAAACTTATTGAGCTCTGTGCAATATACACTAATTTTTTTACATTTTATTTTGATTATAAAGTCTTAGGAGGAAAAAAAAAAACTTGAAAAAAATGGAATACTTAGAATATAACTCAGCAATTTCATTCCTAGGCAGTTTCCCAAGTGAATTAGAAACCGAGGTTGACACAAGTCTGTACACAGCAGCTTATACTAGTTTTATTTATAGTCACTAAAACCTGGAGATCACCCAAATATCCTTCAACAGATGAATGAACAAACAAATTGGATAACATCCATATAATTGAATGCTACTCTGCAATAAAAAAAGAACAAGCTATTGATTCATGCTGTAATGTGGATAAATCTTAAATGCATTTGGTTAAGTGAAAGAAGCCAGTTCCCAAAGGCTACATATTGTACGATTTCATTTATATGGCATTCTGGAATAAGCCAAACTACAGTGGTAGACAATAGATCAGTGGATGTTAAATGGTGGGGCCACAGAAAGAGGGTGTCTACAAAGGGGAGAGCAGGTGAAAACATTTGGGGGTGATGGAACTGTTCCTTGTAGTGCTGTGTGGTGGATACATTGACCATGCTTTTGTCAATCCCACAGACAAAGTTTACTGAATAAAAATGTAAAGACAATAGGAAAGGAAAACAAAACATAACATGAAGTTGGAGAACACCAGCATGAAATGCAGAATATATAAAAATGAATCAAATTATACTACAAATAAATTATAAAGCTACATTGAAGGAACTGAGTGAAAGAGCTGACCTAAATACTTTGACCTACATACTTTGGAAACTGTTTTGACTGGAAATTGCAAGGATAAAGAGAACTGTACAAAACCCACTCTGCTATAGTTAACAAATTTCTTTAACACCGAAATATGGGTTAGCAATTGTGACACTACAAGTATATTGGAGTTGAACAGGTAAGTGAATGTCTCGTGAATAATAAGAACACATTTTCTTGAAGTAAAAGAAAGAAGTTAACAAAAAAGCAAAAGGAGAGAATGATGGAATGAACCCTGTGGTTCTGAACCCATGGACTGTCCGTGTGAGCTCATTTTTTTTACATTGTTTTGTTTTTCTTTGTTTTGTTGTGTTTCGGGATGCATGTGAGAGATTCATATAGATGATATATAATAGGTACTATGATCAATATTTATTAACAGTACACACATAGAAAATAATATGGACACATGTGTAGACATGGATTAGTATACGTACACACCTTTCCACACTCTGCTTTAGTGGACTTAGAAGTCATGACACAACACTAATAATGAGTATACTTGGCACATAGACTGATATTTTTAATTACCAGTCTCCAAAGGAAGCATGTGGGGGTTCCTTGGAGATACAGTGGGCAGCTATGTCTAAGGCTAGGGAAAATAGAATTCAAGATAAGTTAAAACAACTTATCATGGCAGAGAATGGGAAGTTCCAATAGCAAAAAAAAAAAAAAAAAAAATGGGAGTATATCAAAAGTACACGGGAGAAAATCTGAAAGAACATCAAGTGGCCAAAATTCAAATGAATTTGGTTTTTTTTTTTTTTTCTTTTGTTGGTATTAGAGATTGAACCCAGCCAGGAGCACTATAACACTGAGACACATCCCAAGTTTTATTTATTTATTTATGTGTTAATTCAGTTAAAAAATGTATAGTGAATGAGGCAAAGAAAAACTTGACATATAACACCACAATCAAAACTGCACTGTCCACTAATGACTGTTAAAATTAATGGCTAACTTTAGGCAAAACAGAATATTTGTACACTTTCCAGGCAGCTTCCCACAATATTTCCTAATTATAAATGTAGGGAGACTCAATTGCATAATCCTGGATAATACCAACTTATCCAAGTGATGGGGGTTCACATTTCCAGCAGAGAGCGGTGGTCTCTGGAAATGATGGGATGAAACAGAGACCTCTGTTCATCCCATCTGCTGTTCATCCAAAGTTCATATCCCCAGGTGAACAATGTGAAGACATCAAAACAACCAAAACCATAGAACTTGCAATACTGTTGCTGAATGGCACTTTGTAGTTTTGAATTTACTTTTAAAAAATGAGGAAAAACTAAAAAACCATCACTGACTGAAGGTATCTAAGGAATCATGAAAGCTGAGTGTGATGTAAGGACCTGAACTGAAATGCAGAATAGAAAAAAAAAATGGTATTATTGAAGAAACTGGTGAAATCCAAATAAAATGTTAAGTTTTGTTTACAATGTTGTACTAATATCAATCTCATAGTTTTGACAAATGTGGCATGGTTATATAAATTATTAATGTTTTGGGAATTTGAATAAAAAGTATACAGGATTTTGAGGTACTGTCTTCACAAACTATCTATAAATTAAAATTACTTCAAAATAAAAAGTAAAAAAAAAACAAAACAGAAATAAGTGAGTCTTTGTACATGTTTCAGAGATGTGAAAATACTATGGAGATTATCTCTTCAAGGTTTCAGTGAATTCTATTGTAAAGTGAGCTGGTCCTGGTACAGAGTAGCATTGACATTTTAATTAAAAATTCAGTGTTCTATAATATAAAAATAGATATTTATAGATTAGTTCCATAGTACTACCTACCAACATTCTCACTTCCCAACTATTCTAATACACTATATTTTTAAAATCACACTTTTATTAGGGATAATACATATGTGATAAATTGCACACGATTTAGCATGCACCATTTTGTAATTTTGATTCCCATGTACATCCAAGCAATCCACACCATAATCAAGAAAGTGAACATTCATTATCCCTAAATATTGCCCTGTATCTCTTGGCAGTCTCATCCTCCAACCCTCCCAATCCTTCCACATGTCCAGGCAAATACTATCCACCTGTTCCTATCTTTAAGTCTTCACTTTCTAAACTTTTATGCAAATGGAATCCTCTATTATGTATTCCTTTTTCTCTAACTTCTTGCACCCAATATATCTATTTTGAGTTTCATCCATTTAGGTAATTTCTTTTTTTATTGCTTAGTACTCTTTCATTACATAGATTTTTTTGTTTTTGTTTTGTTTTGTTTTTTTACTTGTTGGTTGACATTCAGCATTATCAGTCATTCCAGATAAAAAGCCAACAGGTACTTGGGATTCTACAAGTGTTTATATGAATGCAAATTTTCATTCTTCTTGGGTAAATACCAACATATGAAAGGGCAATTTTAACGCAGATGCAGGTTTAACATTTTAAAAAGCTGTCAAATGGTTTTAAAAATGATTAAATATTTTAGATTTCATCCAGTAGTATATAGCATTTCTAGTTTCTACATATCCTTTACTGTCATGTGGTATGGACCATCTTTATAGCCATTCCACAGGAAGTTTAGAGATGCATATTGTGGTTTTATTTGTGTATTTTTGAATGATTTTAAGTATATTTACCTGTCCTTGTAATGCAGTCTGTTTGATGAAGCATTTGTTGAAATTGTTTACTCTTTTAGTATTTTTTAGTGACTACGTTTTGAAAAATCAATGTTTTAGAATACAAATCCTTTTCTTATATTTTAATTGAATCTCTTTTGTTTCATCCTGTGACATGAATTTTTATTTTTCTAATAGTCTTCTACTAATGTTGGCATGTTGTATGTATGTATGTGTGTGGGGGGGAGAGAGAGTGAGTGAGAGAGAGAGATTGATTTCCTTCTTTCCCTTTTAATCTCTATAATTTATTCTTTGAAGTTTTTTTTATAATAACTACATTTTTTTATAATAACTACACTTTGTTTTTTTATCCTTGTCACTTAGTTGTGCTATTTAAAACTCATATATTGTATTTGTTTTGTATCATTAGTATTAAAATTATGATCCTGCTTTTGTATTAATTTGCTGTAACTATTTTTGTTCTCGTTTCCTTTTATTCTGACTTTCTTGATTAATAACTTTTGTGAACTCATTTTCTTTGTCGTTTTAGTGTACTTTATTTTGATATTCTACTTCTATTTTGTTCATGATATTCATCATTAACCTATTGCAGTCTAATTCCAACTGATACACCATTCAGTGTAGCACACTACAATCTTATCCTAGAAGACTCAATTTCTTCCCTCTTGGCCTTTATGCTACTGCTATCATATATTTTATATGTACACATTTCCCATCTTATAAATACATATGCATACATATTACATAGCACATATATTTAAACAATTGCATTTTAAATTGATTTAAATTTAAAAATCTTTTATATCTAACACAGATTTAACATTTAAATTGCTCTTCATTTCTCTGTAAACAGTAGATCCATATTTCTATCTGATGTCATTTTTATTTTGCCTTATAGAAAAAATTTCCTTTAGCATTTATTGTGATACAATTCTGCAGGTAAAAAATTATTTTGGCCTTTGGATATCTGAAAAGTCTTTATTTTACTTTCACTTTTGAAAGGTATTTTCATTGAAGATAGAATTACAGGTTGTCAGTTCTCTTTATCTTGAATTAATTTGAAATCTTTCTCTTGTATTCTTGAATTGTTACCAATCTAACATGTTTTTCCTCTGTAGATACGTCTTTTTTATCAGATCTCTCTTAATATTTTCTCTTCATAATTTTTTTAAAAAAATTTTTAATATGATGTACCTTGGTATAATATTCTCTATATTTTCTGGTGCTTAAATTCTTTGATCAATTTTGATGTGTAATTCTATAATTTTCCTCACATTTTTTTAAAAATCAAGAATACTTCTTCCAAGTTTTTCAATTCCCCACTTTCTTATTTCCTATAATTTCAATTAAATTAAAATTCTTGAAATTGTCCCAAAGCTTACTAACATCCTTTTCATTTTTCTTTTAAATTATTTTTTCTGAATATGACTTATTTTGCATAGTTTCTATTGTTATGTGTTCAATTTTACAATTTTTTTCTGCAATGTTTAATTTGAGCTACTGTGTTTTTATTTCAGACATGTAGTTTCCATCTCTAGACTTTAATTTGTGTGTTTTTTTCTATCCTCATATCATTAATTAGATTCTAAAACAAAATTAACACAATTATAATAATGTTTTAGTTTGCATGTCATCTATTGTTTACATCTGTGTCTGTGCTGGGTTGGTATAACAATATTATAATAATAAATTGTTATTGTTTTCTGCATATTTCCTGCTTCTTTGCATGTCTGGAAAGAAGCAGGAAATATGAAGATAACATATATTATAACATATATATTATAATATGTCTCTTCCTATATCTGAATGTGAGGCACTCTGAATTGAACCTTGCTGGATGCTACCTATGTTTGTACTCTTAGGAATATTTCTGAACTTTGCTCTAGAACACAGTGGAGTCACTTGAGAGTGGCTGAATCTTTTGAGGTTTTACTTCTAAGGTTTTCTAGGCATTAAGTCTGTAAATAATTAGTCCTCACTTCTGGGCCAAGATATTCTGAGTTTTCTCTCTGAAGTCCTTGGAACTGCAGAATTCCCATTCCTTCTGGTGGGAACAGGTGCTGTTCCTGCCCCTCTGTGGCATCTGACACTTCTGGCCTAACCCTCCCCATGGTTCTTTCCTTGCCTCAGCAACTTTCCTCACAGGCAGGCTTTGGACTGATGCAAAAGAACTTCCGATTGCAGTGCTTTCTCTTCTGCAACTTAATCCCATGAGCTAGAGCAGCCCTGGAGTCTCTGACTTCCAGCCATCACCCTGGGAAGCTGCCTGGCACACCCAGCTTCCCTTTTCTCTGGGCCAGCTTGGAATCTCCCTTCAGGCAGTAAATTGGGGCCACAATACAGCTAAATTTGCTTTTTTTAAAGCCTCTTAGTTACCATATGAGGGTACTGAACTCTCAAAATATCATTCTACTCCTTCTGTTTTCACTGGTATGTTCAGAGCTTGTGTCTCACTTAGGTACAAATAAACACTAAATTTATTTCAGTACCTGTTTGATTTCTCAAAGTCGCCTCTCTGCCTAGAATGTTCAAATCCTCTAGTCTTTGACTGACTGGTTCCTAGAACAGAAAGACTCACCTTACCTTCCCCTCATTCAAAATGCCTTTTCTCATCAGTCTCCACCCTCAGACTTCCTTCCTTCACCTTACTTACCACAACACACCAAAAATATAAATATAAGTTAGAAAGTGATGTCCATAGGCATTTTTTCACCATTATATCCATAAAACTTAATGTAGATTAGTTGCTAAATGCACATTCATCACATTGTAAAATTCTACATTTTTGTAATATTTACTGACATACAAACTATGCTTCTGTTAAAATATTTTATTTCAGGCAATATTACTGGACAAATAAAACTATCATGTTTGTTATGATTCAAGGGGCCTATGAAATAACATGATTATCCTTTTTAATTAAAAGTCAATGATGTGTGTATTTAATTATTTTAGTTAATCAAAACATAACATTCTTAAAAACGTGGATGTGTTTATCAGCTCAGTGGCTCTACTGTTCCGAACTTTCATTATTTAATTAAATTACTGACTTCCAAATATAGTTGGTGTGTTTACTTTATTTGTTATCTCTGATTGCTTTATACTATAATTATATGTTCTCCATCAGTGATTATAAACTCTACATATGAATTTATATGAGATTAAATATTATATTTTAGTACAATATGTCAGTATCATAACTACCATTAGTGGGCAATTACAGTTATTAAAACTACTGATTACTTGGTAATTAATGTATCCTAAGCCCACTGCTAAGTACTTATACATAGTATCTCATCTAATGTTTACCACAAATCAATGTACTAGATGTTATTGCTCCTTATTACCACTAAGTAAACTGAGATTCAGGAAAAAGAAGTAGAGAGTGCTATGCTGTGGTCTGAATGTGTCTCACAGAATGTGTAGGTTGGAATGTAAACTATGGAATAAATGAATAAAGTCTTTCCCATTTCACCAAATGACCTTCTCTACATCAGGCAATGTCTGTCAGGCACTGGAGTTCAGAATATTGAATAGTGCCATGTAATAAAATAGTTTTAAAAACAAAAACTCATGTTTTTACAGAGCTTGGCAGTTTCCCACATGCTTTGAGAAAACATTGCCACTTCAAACCCCTCAGGTAGTTAAGACAGATTTATGTGTCCATTGTACAGTTAAGAAAACCAATGCTCAGTGGCTGGTCATGATTAGTCAAGGCCACAAGATGGTTCAACCCTTCTCTGTGGCGGGCAGTGGGGATTCTCCCTCAGGTCTTCCTGTTTTCTCACAGAAATGTAAACTTGTTTTGGCCTCGTGGAATTTATACTTATTTTCTTTTTTAATGTTTTTAGTGCATTATAATTATAAAAAAAGTTCATCTTGAAATAAGCTATAGACATGGAATATAATGTGCTTTATTTCAGGCCCCAGTGCCTCCTCCTTCCTTTCCCTCCTCCCTATCCCTGTCCCCTTCCTCCTACTGGTCTCCTTCTCTTTAGTTTCTGTTTATTAAAATGCTGCCTTCCCCATACACACAGAGGAGAAATTGTCGGTGGTATGTTCATAATGTACACAACTCATTGATCCATTTCACTCCACAGATATTTTTATTCCAGTTCCTCCTCCCTCCTATCTATCCCTTTCCTCTCTCCATGGACTTCCCTTCTATTTTCATGGTATTTCCCCTCCTTTCCCCTTTATTTGGCTCCAGCTTTGGCATATAAGAGGAAGCATTCACCCTTGACGTTCTGAGTCAGGCTCATTTTACTCTGCGTGGTGTTCTCCAGGTTTATCCATTTGGCAGCAAATCCCATAATTTCAGACTTCTTTATAGCTGAATGAATTCAAGTGTATCTATACCACATTTTCTTTATTCACTCAGCTGTTCAAGGGCACCTAGACTCGCTCTAGAACTTGGCTACTGTGAACTAAGCTGCTGTAAACATCGTGAGCCTGTATTATGACAGTATTCTGATTTTAGTTCTTTTGGGAAAACATCAAGGAGAGGAAGGTCTGTGTCATATGGTGCTTCCATTCCTAGGCCTTTGAGAAATACTACTTTCCAACGTGGTTGTTCTAGTTTACAGACCCACCAAATGTGTATGAGTATTCGTTGTCCTTGGCTTCCTCGCCAAAATTTATTATTATTTTTAGTCTTGGTGACTGACATTCTAATTGAAGTGACATAGAATCTCAATGAAGTTTTGAATTTAATTTCACTGATTGCTAACAAAGTTAGCAAATCAAAGCAAAGAACATTTTTGCATGTGTTTGTTGACCACTTGTATTTCTTCTTGTGAAACGTGTCTAGTTCTTTTGCCCATTCATTTATTGGGTTATTTGTTTGTATTGGAGTAAAGCTTTATTGGGTTATTTATATATTCTGGATATTAATCTCCAATCAGGGAAGTAACTGGCAAAAATTCTCCCAGTCTAGGCCCTCCCTGATGCTCTTATTTTCTTTGCTGTGCAGAACCTTTTTAATTTGATGCCATCACACTGATTTGTTTTTGGTTTTATTTATTGAGCTTTAGGAATATTTTTTATGAAAGTTAGTACCAGCACCAATCTGATAAAGTGTTGATCCTATGTTTACTTCTAGCACTTGTAAATTTCTGTTCTAACTCCTAGTTCTTTGATCCACTTTGATTTGAATTTTGTGCAGGATTAAAAATAGAGACCTAGTTTCACTCTTCTATAGGAATATCACTTTTTCCCAGCACCATTTGTGAAAAAGGCTGTCTTTCCTCCAACATATTGTATTTGTCACCTTTGACAAGTATCAGATCACTATAAAAATGTGTTTGTCTTTGTGCCTTCTATTGTATTCCATTGGTCTTTCCTGTTTTGGTGTTAATGCAATGCTGTTTTTTCTACTATAGCTCTGTAGTATAATTTGAAGTCCAGAATTGTGATGCCTCTAGCATCACTCTTCTTGTTCAGGATTGCTTTGGCTATTTGGGGATTTTAGTCTTCAAAATGAATTTTAGGACTGCTTTTTCTAGTTCTGTGAAGAATGTCATTAGTATTTTTATGATGGCTGCTGTATAACACAGCTTGGAAAAGAATTTAAATTAACTCCACTTGCTGATGACATGATTCTACATCTAGAAGACCCAAAAACTTCAGCAGAAGACTTCTAGAGCTGACAAACAAATGCAGCAAAATAACAGAATACAAGATCAACATTCATAAATCAATAGCTTTCCTATTCACCCATAGTAATTCTACTGAGAAACAAATCAGGAAAACTATTTCATTCTCAATAACCATAAAAAAATTGGGCCAGTGTTGTGGCTCAGGGGTAGAGCACTTGTGTATCATGTGTAAGGTACTAGGTATGATTCTCATCACTACTTAAATAAATAAAAAATAAATAAAAAATAAAGGTCCAATTTATATATATATATATATATATGTGTGTGTGTGTGTGTGTGTGTGTGTGTGTGTGTGTATTTTAAACTTGGGGAATAAATGTAACCAAGGATGTGAATGATCTATACAATAAAAACTATAGAACACTGAAGAAAGAAATTGAAGAAGACTTCAGCAGATGGAAAGGCCTCCCACAATCTTGGGTACGTATGATTAATATTGTCAAAATAGTCCTATCACCAAGAGCATTATACTTACCTTCATCTACAAGAAATCATTTTCTTCTCTATATTTTTATAGGGTAACTACCTTCCTCATTGTAATCAAGTTTTGTTCACCTGATGCCTCTTCCCATGTCCAATGTAGTTGTACATCTTCCATAACTCCCTAAAATCTTATTCAACACAGAAATATAATAAGTACTTTTTTTCTTGGTGGGATTTTCACTTATCTTCTCTTTCATTATCTACTTATTATGTATTAAAGACAATAGTATACAACTGAACTTTAGATCTTAGAACATAGATTTTAGATTTTAGAATATATCTATCCACAAACAATTTTAATTTTAGTAATTTGCTTACTTTTCCCCTAATTAATTGCATGTTGCATGTGGGTTTTATCTAAGGGAACAACTTACATAGAACATTATTATTGTTTTGGATTTTATATCGATCTTACACATTTTGATTAGCCCATGTCAAGGTTTTATGACTGTATTTACTGATACATGAAGAGATTCATGATTTCAGCATGATAGTAAAGGTTGGCTATTACTGCCATTAAGACAGGTGGAGATATCTAATATTGCTTTTTAAATCTAAAGATTTTATCTTGCTTCTCTTTATTTTTTTATCTAAGATAACAACATCTATGAAAATCTGATTTCCCTAAACTTTACTAAGGACATAACTTAAAAAATACATTAAAACATCAATATATCAATCTTGAAAAATTAGATCATAATACTAATATCAACATAAGCATAATATGGTGTTTTATTTATTTTGTCTGAATATTATTTAATGGACATTATTTAAGCTCCACATTCTTTTTATAGTGACAGCAAATCAAATGTTAGCTATTTCTTTATAAAATTATGCACTTTAATAATTTTTTACTGATTTTGATGAACATTTTCTTTAGTTATTTTACACTGTACCATTTTCAAATTAAAACTTTTATTACAATGGGTTTTTACTGGTGTTTTGAATATAAGTAAATTATCTAGTCTACTGAATAAAAAAGAAAAAAAAAACTACGCTTCTCTGTTAGGTCAACTGACTATGATACATTAATGCCACCACAATTTCATAATGTAAAAGGAAACTAAGATATGCTCAAAAATATTTTAGAGTTTCATTTGATACATTTTTTAATAACTCTTACTTCTATGTCTTTATCTAATTTCTAATATCTAATCCAAGTGAACAAAAGTAGTTTGTGTTGTATTATTCCTAATTAAAAGATTATTGGAATCATCATGATTTTTAGCTATATTTTGGAAATTTATAACTTGTAATATTTTTGATAAATAGTAAATGTGCAAAACATTTTTTTTAATTTCCACATCATAGCTAGTTTTGTTTTTGACTTACCTACCTTGTATTACTAAATGGGGCAAAGTTTTAATATGGATTAGTCCACAATTTTCCAGTTTCGTATTATAAAATTATTGCTTTGAAAGATAACTAAGGTGATATAGTTTAGTTATTTGTAATTCTGAGAAAATAAATGTTGATTTTATTACTTATTTTACTTCCTTTGACCTAGCACTTACACAATCTGGACATCAGTGTCAGTTGCATAGGGAGGGTGATCAGAGGCTCAGACATGCCCAAGATAGCTGGTGGGTATGATGGCCAACTTGGCCTGCCTGATGTTTTCCCACACTTTCACCCATTTTCAAAATTTTCCCATTAGTAAAAATTGATTCTACATCATTTTGTACTTAGTGAAAACTCTTTTGTGGCAGGAAATGTCAACTAATATAAAATATTTCAATATGTTTAATAACTATACAAATTAAATCATTTGCTCACTTCCATACTTATATTATCCATGATTACACACAACATCCAATATTGTGGAGCACATACATGATCATCATTTATGTGAGTGCTTCAAGGACCACAATGAGAGCAGAACTAAGACAACTAAGAAGATCTGAGGTTTAGGATGTAATAGTACATAATAGGTTTTCATTTCTTTCTACAATTGTGATAATATATACATAGCAATATTTACCATCTTCTCTATTCAAATGTAAAGCTCAGTAGTATTATACCACTGTGATTAACTTACATTTAAATAATATAACAACAATGAATCAACAAAAAAACCTTCAAAAAATTACAACATAGATCATAAGCAAAATTATGAAAAAGGTAAAGGGGGGTTAAAATCTGGAATTCCTTTCTGTATCCTAATTCTGAATCATGAGAACCCTGCTGATTGCATCAGATACAGATTCCCTACATATCACCAACAAAAGACAATGACCAGTCCACAAGGCCATTAAAGGCAGCATGCTCAGTACTTCTGGAAATTGCTAGTTGTATTCTACATGAATCCAAATAGTTATGTGACTTACCTACAGACATATAGGAATTAAAAATTAAAAATTTAACATAGCTTGTTTCATCTCTAAATATGCACTATTATTATGTATATTAGGTATTTATTAGGAAGCATGAATTACTGAAGGAAAATGACTATTGAGATACAAAATATATCAATTTCTTTTAGTTGTAGACCTATGTTACAAAAGACAGTTACACATGTAATTAAATTTCCAAAACAAAATGCTTTCAGAATTGTTTTTATCTTGTTTAATAATTAAAGTTGCTATTTTTAAAGTACCTGACAAAGAGGCAGAATCTGGATTCATTTTCTCTAATGATATCAACTAGCTGTATGAATCTGAACAAGCATCTCAAACTTCTGGATATCTGTATCTTGGATCTGTGCATACACACACACACACACACACACACACACACACACACACACAAACCCATCTATAGAATTTGACATAAATATTTATCTGAACATTGATATAATATTACTCACTACTGTCCTGAAAATGGAGAAAACAGTAATACCAAAAACATTTATTTTGTTATGAGACCAAACAACATTTTACTAGGTAACCCTTGTTAGTAACCTAATATTTGGAGTCTATCTACTCAGGTTCCAGTGAAAATCATACTATTTAACTTGAGGCTTAAAAATCTTTAAATATAAGTATAGAAACAATGGCAGCACTTACCTTGTAGAGTTATTGGATTAAGTAAATTATATGAGATGTGTGTAGAGCATAACCTGGCACATAATTAGTGCTCCAGGTGAATTTGTGTTTATTGTGATAACTTTCTTAATTTTTCAAGTCAGAGTTCCCTGAGCTTCAAGAAAGGTCATGCTACAATAAGAATCCAGAGCCCATTCACTGAGAACAATGAAGTACTACTTCATGGGAGCTAAGAGTCTTCAAGAGTCCTTCACTGGGAGCCACAGGAGACACCTCCACCTGGCAGAGGATCTAAGAATCTCCCCTTTCACCAATCAGGTGGCTGGGTTTATTCAGTGTCTGTTATGTCTATCCGGACACCACCATTGTCACCTGAGCTGTCATTATGTCATCATGTATGAATACTTGATAGGCTCCAGGAAACTACTCTACAGACATTAGGTGAAGCCCTTCAGTATGTACGTTCCCAAACTGAAAACTCAACAAGGGACAGCCTAGATCTTTGTCAAAGTTTATGCTGTTAATGACAGGAACAGCAGGCATCTTAACCCATGTGTTTCAGGTTCCAGAGTCCCAAGACCCACCACATGGCAGTGTTTAATATGCTAACTACTTAATTTACCCCCTAAAAGTATATCCCTAATTTCTAACCATCAAACTTCCATCAAAAGACTCTTGATTAGGGAGCTAATTCAATCCAGTGCAATCACGGGCCCCTTGTAGGAGCTCTGTTCTAATCAGGTACTGGTACTCAAATGAAAAGATGGTGTAGAATCAAAGTATGCGCCACATCAAGAAATATAAAACTCCTGAGATAACAAAACCAGCCAGTCCTTAAAATAGCTGTAACCTTGCTTAAGACTACAGATATAAATGAAACTTAACTTGTGTTGTTTCTGGTAAATGCTTATGTTAAATAAAAACGAAACAACAACAACAACAAAAAAAAAAAAAAAAACAAACAAAAAAACCTTAACCTAAGCCAAACAAAGACAACCCACTAACATATAGTGTTCAACTCACTAAGGTGAACCAAACAGGTAATTTTGTAACTGTAACTTATCAAAGCATTTCTTTGTTTTACCTCCTTGTTCATTCTATAAATACTTCCCTCTAAGGCTTCATTATATTCCAGCAGTAAAACTCTTTTGGTTCGATGCTTTCCAGTTCATGAATGGCTATTTGCACAAACTCTTTTTAAAATGTCATTGTGTGTCAGTTTTTCTTTTAATAGTTAAAGTGCAATAACCTGTGAAATCTGGTCCCAATGAGCAAGAATAACACCACTCCTTCCTCAAAGGAGGAATGCACAGAAGTATCAGGTGGACAGAAAGAAAACACTGTGTGGACCTGCAATGTCCAGGACCCACCCCTCACGCTCCCTTGCAGTTCTAGGAGATGTTTGGACACAGAAGCCTGAACATGCCAGGCCTGGCTCTTCTTTTCTTAAATAGCTCAGACTCTCCATCCTTCATAAACACACAGAGCCTTGACAAGAACAAAGAACACTGTGCCCCAAGAGTCCTTTCTGTTAGAGTTTCTGCACTTTCTCATGCTCCAACAAGAAACCAAATATCAGAAGCACAGTCTGAGAAACAGAAGCTAAGTATTTTTACATTTATTTTATACAACACTTCACATTTCATGTTATGACAAAATCATTAGCAAATTTTTTCAAATGATCTCAGAGAATACTTTTCTTATAAATCTGTGAATGTATTCAACTAAAAATTTGTTTTAAGCTGGGCACGGTGGTGCACACCAGTAATCCCAGTGGCTGGGAATTCTGAGGCAAGAGGATCTCAAGTTCAAGGACAACCTCATCAATTTATCAAGACTCTAAGTAACTTAGCAAGTCCCTGTCTCAAAATTTAAAAAAAAAAAAAACAACAAAATAAAAAGGGGTTGGGGTGTGGCTTAATGTTAAATGCCCCTGTGGTCAATCCCTAATACTAAAAGAAAAAAAATATGTTAAAGCATGTTTTTGCAAAGATACTGCCTTTTAAATTTATAATCTTATTATTATAAAATGCATAAGACATAAAAGGTCTCATATTTATAAATTTATGATTTCCAACTATAGGAAAATAATATTTAATTCAATGGAAGAATTTTCTTTTAACTTGATAATCATAATAGCTCAATTTATGTAGCAAATGATAGTTACTCTGATCAAACTGTAACACAATAAGCCCTGTCATTAGCAATACTTTTTTATAAATTTTTGAAAATAATAAGATTAAAAGAAATTGAGAGTAAAAGTAATATATTTCAACAAGTTAGTCTGAAAGATTAAATTAAAAGTTTAAATCTTCATATGAAGACTACAGATTGGTTTGAAAATGTTTCTCTCCTTATTTTATAACCCGTGATAAGATGATGTTTCAATTCTAAATTAAAATATAAGCTTAAATTAAATACAGCAGGGCATATTAAATGTAATGATTATCCTTAAAATAATAGTTTACCTTCTTAAAGAACAAAAGCTATCCAACTGATTTTTGTATGTACATTAAAGACATTTGGAGTAATACAAAATAAATTTTAAGAGGGACTCTCACATGTAAGAATATATAAGAACAAATCTCACCATTATGTACAACTGTAATGTACCAATATAAAATGTGGAAAAAAAGGACTTTCACCTATGCATATCTACAACCTTCATTGATAATGAGCAAACAAGCATGAAAAAATCAGAGCAAAACCCAGGCTTAGAAACATTAAAGGATGCTTTAGATCATGAGTCAGTGCCTATACAAGAACCAATGATCTGCCTATGCCCACCCACACTTCTCCTTCTACACTGGTTTCCACAGAGCCCCCAAACTGCTCAATTCTATGCCAACAATAAGGAAGAAGTAGAGGAGGATGCACTTACCTGAAAATATAATTGAAGTGTGCATGTGTGTTTGTGTGTGTGTGTGTGTGTTTACATGAGTATTTCATATACAAATATGAATATTCTGTTTAGAGACCAGATATGTGATGGAGTTTAACCAAAATGAGAAGATAATTTGCAAACTGCATATAACATTTCAAGTGAAATGTTGTTGAAGTGCTTTTTTGAAAAGGTTTCTTCTGGAATCTATATCTGCGTTGGAGCTCTCATCCAGTTCATGTACTGGAAAATACATGAACTGGATGAGAAAAAAGGTCACATAAAAGGCAAGATAATGAGTTGAAATGATAGGAGCTAAGTCAGTATTCTAAAAAGGATGCAACTTCTTTATGTAAGACAACAGGAGAAACAAGTGTGAAATAGGTATCTACGATACATTAAAATATTTTAGCATATAATAGCTATTCAACACACACACACACACACACACACACACACACACACACACACATTTAGTACCAGGAACAGAACCTGTAAACACAACCACTGAGCAAAATCCTCAGCCTTTATTTATTTATTTTTTCTGAGACAAGGACTCCCTAGGTTGCTCAGAACCTCATTAAATTACTAAGGCGGGGTTTGAATTTGCAGTTCTCCTGCCTCAGCCTCTCAAGCAGCTGGGAATACAGACATGCACCACCATGTCTAGCCTCAACAAATATTTTTAAATGATAGTAGGATAAAGTTTTAAGAATAACCGCATAATTATTTTGTTTGCTCCCTTTTGTTAGGAAAACAGTAAGAAAATGAAAACAACTGTAAAACTGAGAAGGTGAATTCTCAGTGCCTTTAGAAGATTTACAGAACTATTTCCTGGAACACTTTATTTACTTTTCTTATCCATATAGATTAAGCAATATATATCTACATTGCATTGAGTTAACCAAGTGCCTTTTAAAACTATTTATTGGTCAGTGAGATTAATAGTCATCTTAAATTTATTTATACACTTTAAATGCTATGCTATCTAAACAGACTGCCTTAGCATTCATGAGTTATGTGATATTATCTCATTTGTGATAATGAATAAAACATTTTTGGTAATTTAGTATAGACAGCATCCAAGGGAAAACGGGACAATGGAGTAAATTGGTGACGATGTGCCATCATTGTCACCATTAGTCACAAATATGTGTGTTATGAGCCACTTTGCACATGATGTTTTGCTGGGCACTTCTTCAAATACCTTATTCAATGAATAAATCAGCAGCAAGATGACAACAATCTTTCCCAAAAACAATCAGATGTTAGCACAATATTAAAATGTATGGTTGGGCAAGAGAAATGTTTGCCTTAAAAATTAAGATATTATAGGAAGTCCATGTATATATTCAAGATAAAGTCCAACACAAAATCATGCACCATGTTTTTCAAATGATACTTATCAGGAGCTCCTGTTCTTCCAAAAAACCCTTTTGCATTAACTAGAAATCAATTAGAGAAGGAGTATTATTACTGTTTTCAAAATATTACATTCACTGGACTCTATTGGCAAAAGAGTTCCAAGTAAAACTTTCCTGCAACATGGCCTTTTTCAAAGCTCTAGGATTTGTTTCCAATTTTTCCACAGAGAAGTTCCTTCTTTCCTATCTATTTTCTATTTCAGTGTGTCAAATAGTAAAAACTCAAAATAGAAAGGAAATTGCATGGATTTGTCATGGCACTAAGTACGAGCCCCATTTTTGTTTCCCCTAACCTTGAGGGGAAAAGTGGCTGAGTAGACAATACTTTTTCATCCTCTTAAGGTCCTGTGTTTGTAACCTCGTTGCACATAAACCAGTCCCACACTAATTCAAACTATTTTCCAATGTAGCTACTCATATTCTTTCTTACACAGGCTCCATTGTTCATATTTTATATATTCAATTAAAGATTACTAAAGTTGCAACCAAACCATATCAATATATATATATACACACACACACACAATATATTTTATATATATTATATATATATTACTCTGTAAATATCAGTCATTCAAAATTACAACATGTATTTTCTAAAAGGTTTCAAACTGATGTAGTTTCAACAAGGTAATTAAGTACATTGCGATGTAGGGCAAAAATAATTTTTTTTCTCCAAAGTTTTTCACAGACCACAGCAGTCTGAAAACTGATACTCCTGCATGTCCAGTTTCCAGGATCAACAGCACACGCCTCACGCAAATAGAATGGCTCTTATTTAATGCTTCTTTATGGGAGGATTCAGAAAAATGTCCTTTCTTGTTATAAGTATGGTGCAAATAGAGGATGCTGTCTGTCCCTCACTAGCAAAAACATTTCCTTCCCTTTCTTTGTTACCAGAAAATCATTCCTCTATCTTTTTCAGGTGGAGTTCTGTCCAGAGAAACAAATCAGGGGAGAGATGATTTTCTTTCTGATGCAAACAGACTTACCTCCCTTTTAGCCTAGGTTTGGATTCAGTGAAGAAAGACATAATGTTAAAGGTGGTGTACCATCTTGTGGCCATCTGATATTTTCAGCCATAGGAAACCTAAATTGAATATGCAAAAGTTATGGAAAATAAAGCCTAATGCAAGCTAATAAGCAGCAGGATTTTCAAATAAAACACCAAGAAAATGAGAGTGAATTCTAAAATGTGTCCTTTTTTTTTCTAGAATTAATTATGTGCAAATTTTATTATCTCCACATATCTAAGTAAAAGAATATATATTAATGCTAAGAATCTACTTTAGTTAATATTATATAGTCATAAACTTTAAATCATTCTTCCCACAATCTAAGTAATAATTTGCTTGCTTTATAATTATCCTGGGGTGTAGTGTTCTTTTTTGTCATGATATAAGCATAGCAATATAACTTAGAAAATAACTTTTTCTCTAAACAACTGTGTTAGTATTAATTATTTCTGACAGTAATCATATAGCATCTCATGATAGAAATGAAGCAAGAGTTGGTTTAAAGTAACTCTAACATTAATTTCATTAGTTTCATATCACTTATGATTAATTTCACATCATTTCCTGAGATGTTTTCTTGCTTTCTATGTATTTCTTACTATAAATTATTGTTTTCCATTGTCTCCACCACACATATTTCCAGAAAGTTTAAATAAAAAAAGCTACAAAAATATTGCAATATTTTCAATTAATTGTCTAAAGTTAATAGATTGCATAACTGTTAAAATCTTTAAATCAGAGCAATGAATTATATAATTACTAATGCTTATAATAAAGCTATTTCCACTTTTTCATTATTTAAAAACACTTAAAAATGCACCTATACAAAATCATGGGGGAAAAGATAAAAACACTTTCAAAAAAGAAATTTATTATGGGAAATAAAGTATAAACACTTACACTTTTTCCATTTTTTTTCTGATCATTTCCAAATCACAAGAAAGTTGCCATTGGGACTAAGGCTAATCTGTTTAAATATATGAAGATATGTCACATGAGTTTAGAAAGAAACTCATTTTACTGTATTGAGATCAGCCTGGTCTTCCCACTAAGATGTTTAGACAGATGATCACAGCTACTCAGTCAGTGCACACGGTGTGTGGCTGCCAAACTTCCTCCCTCCAGCCATGGATTAGTGACCTTTGGGCAGCTGCCTATGCAAGGGGGAGAAGATGCGTGTGTCTTTTTCTGGGATCCTCCATAGCCATTCTGACTGACTGCAGTGATATCTACTAGTGACAGTGGAGAAAGCTGACAGCTGCAGGCCCTGTTTTGCAGCCAAAAAGCCACTCTTGTGGAGATCTTAGATGAGTATATTAAGTACTTTTACTAGCTCAGCTGGTGCAGTTACTTGAGCTCACTTGGCATGAGCACTGGCCTGAGAATAGTAAATCAGCTCTTAAAAGTGTCTTCTTGTCATCTGAATTGTAAATGTTCAGTGAGCTAATACGAATCCTCTTTTATAAATAGAGCTGACCCTTTAGTGCTATACTGTGATCAGAAAAAAAGTTTTTCTTTCATTTTGCTAACTTTTCTTTTCCTTTGCTTAACCGCATTTGCCCTTCTATCCCAGTAAGCAGAAATGTCAGGACAGCTCGAGATTAGGCATCATAAAAGAGAACTCCAGGTGAACCATCTGAAACGATAGCTGCTGAGCTTTCTAATGCTGCCAGGAGCTAAACTTTAAATTGTAGAAAAGAGTACAAAAAGAAACATTCAGAACAGAAAACTCAGAGCAAAAGAAACAGTTAGGCAACCCAACATAGTACTGCTGCTTTTAAGTGGCAGATATTGTCAGACTGTTCCACAAATTAGCTGGAGCTGTTCATAACACTTTACTTAGGCAGCGTAAGGAACATTAGAAGTTCATAATTTTCAATATACTATAATCCAACTTTGTAAATGAACAGTTGTGTTGGATTATAACGATTTAGTTCTACCATAGGTTGGACTGAATCTATATTTACATATTTTCCATATGAAATGATACATAAAATATTCTTCAAAATGCAATCACAAAAACAACAAGGAAATCTGAAGACCTAGAAATGCTGCCACTGGCACAAATAATTTCCAGGAGCACAAAACTTCAAATTTTCTAGCAAAGAAAGCATTCAATTAACAAAGGAGCTAATGGAATTTTCATGCTTTAAATACTTGTCAGAATGGACCATGTTTTACTGACTTTCATATACCCAGTTCTTTAAATGTAAAATGGCATAAATAGTACATGGTTAATAATTCATTATTAAATAAAAAAATGAAGAGTAAATGACACTTAATTGCAGCAAGCCATTCTTGCAATTTCTGAACTTAATTGGAAAGTAAAATTGGCAAAATCAAATTTGAATGCTGCAGTGAGACCCACAAAATAAAATAGTTTATCTCTCCGTATATGTATGCCCTTAAAAATGAATCAAATTGTTGTTTTATCTTATTAGCAAAGCTCTAAATATCCCATAGATTTTTGTCTCCCTCATTCATCACATTTTAATATTATCAAGGTGTTATAAATTACACAGTAGAAACATTTTACTAAAATAGTTCTAATTGGGATAAGTAATATTTTCTCATTAAAACTTCCCTCATAATTTTTCCCCAAAACTGTGAATCTGGTTTTTCATATATAGTTTTTTTTTAATCTAACTTAATTTGAAATTAATACTCTCTTAATATTTTCTCTCTATAGGAAAAGCAAAACAAGTCACTTTCTCCACTGGCATAGTTTTACAAAAGGATAAATCAAATCACTCAAAGGGTATAATTACATTGAATAACACCCTTAGGAAGAAAATTGGTCTCTCAGCTGGGTTTTTAGTTTTGGATTCCCAGAACCAGTTCTACAATGGATTCTGTTACTGCTTCTATAACTGGCCTTAGGAACACCTTCCCCTATAAATACTGGAAACTGCAAATAATATGATTAGGATAGTGATTAAGAAAGATAACAGCTGGCCGGTCATGGTGGTGCACACCTGTAATCTCAGTGACACAGGAGGCTGAGGCAGGAGGATCATAAGTTGAAAGCCAGCTGTAGAAATTTATTGAGGTCCTGTCACAAAATTAAAAAAAAAAAATAAAAAGGTGTGGTGATATATCTCACTGGTTAAATGCTCCTAGGTTCAATCCCTGGTACCAAAAAAAAAAAAAAACAAAAAAAAAAAACCGGTAATAAATAAATAAACAATAGAAATAACTGGCTGCAAAGTAGGGAGAGCTGTTTGTACCATTCTTGGAAGCACCACTTTCCCCCTACACCTAAGGCACCATCTCTCTGTTGCAGGCTATTTGTGATGGAAAAACAAATAAGTAATGTTACATATCATATTAGACATGTTTAAAATTGTTTGGTTTGGGACTTAGATCTGTTGAATTGCTTAATTACTAACATTTAACTCTCCAAAATGACTTCTTATTTATACCAGTTTATAATGCCTCTAAATGAAATATTAAAATGTAGAAAAGCATTCAGGCTGTAAACTGAATCAACTGCAAAGGATGAATGTATGGACAATTCATGTTCTTAAAATCGCTGCTACAGCTTGGATCTCATCATCCTTTTATTTATTGAGGATTATAATTAGCTAACAAAAGATAGCAATTGAAAAGTCACATGATAATTTAACTTTACATTTCCCACCATTTATTTTCTAATATTTTAAACATCTACCATTCATCTCACCATGTGTATTACTTTTGTTTGAATTTGAATTTTCTCATCAGAAAGATCCAGCTTGGAGTTCCGTCACTATACAGCCACCTTAAAATTTTTTGGTTTGGTTCCTAAATCTTTTATCTCTCTTTCTCACTTATAGATACATACAATAATGTTCAGTAGTAATTATTTAGTGAAATAGCTGTTATTGAGTGTATACATATTTCTTTTTTTTAAGAGAGAGGGAGAGAATTTTTTATATTTATTTTTTAGTTTTTGGCAGACGCACATCTTTATTTGTATGTGGTGCTGAGGATCGAACCCAGTGCCACGCACATGCCAGGCGAGTGTGCTACTGCTTGAGCCACATCCCCAGCCCTATACATATTTCTTTTTGAGATACAGCCTTGTTATGTTGCTGATGTTTGCAGAGGCTGGCTTCAAACTCACCATTCTTCCATTCTTCTGTCCCAGTAGCTGGGATTAAAGTGAGAGCCCCCATATGCCTTGCTAATATTTTCTATTAATAAGAAATGCATTAAAATTAATAATAGCAATAATAATAAATCCATTCTACTGAATGTTAACACCTGTAACTTGTGTTTTAAAAAGAAAATCAATGGTAATACAGATGCCAGAAGTATAAATTATATAAGGTTATATAAATTACATGAGGAATACGTTATGGTTGACAATAGCGTAAAAAAATTCAGTATAAAATTTGCAGAAGCTACATCTCATCCTTCCACCCATCAATTCTGCCATAATCTATACAACCCAAAGACACAAATTATTTTCTCTAGTACATTTTTTCACAATAGGTAGCCAAGGAGCATCAGTTCTTTACAAAGTGTCACCATTGACCTTTCAATTTGATGGAGGTGGGGTAGGATGGGTTTCAGGGTGAAATAGTTTGAGTAACCTGTTAAGGACACTCTATAGCCACTTTAAAATTTCACCATGAACTTTACCCATTGAAAGACTTAAGGAAGTCCTGCAATAAGAAGCTCCGAGTGGCATATTTGCAGGAAGGCTGCTTCATAGGTGAAGAACCAGAAATGCAAGTTTAACAACAGTGGAGGAAAAGTCCCCTGAGAACTCACTTATACCTCAAGAAATTAAATTTCAGGAAAAAAAAAATTTATTTGGAGGTTTTCAACTTTCGTGGATACATCACAATAATTATTTGACCCCATGAGTAAAACAGTAACCATATTGATGACTACACTGAATGGATATTTTGGGAACATAACTAAGCACAACTTCAAATGAGGAAAAACCAAAGATTGTCCAAAAAAAGGCAACCTTTGAGCACATCAGCCTGTTTGTCATAAATCTGGTTTTAAAAGGCCCTGTAATTGGCAGCTGCAGCCAAGTTATGGTGAATGATGCTGTTTATGCTTTGACATTGCACTCAGTCTCGTTTGTTCAACATTAAGAGAAATCACATTGGTTGAGACTAGAGTTATCTTCAAATAGGAAAAAAAAAAAAAAACAACAACAATTAGAGAAAGAGAGGCCCTGTCAGAGAAGAAACTCCACCTGAAAGTCAGCAAGGAATAATTAGACAACAAAGAGCAGGGGGCAGGAAGGCCACCGCGACCGGATGGATCCTGGGGAAATCGCAGCAGCTCACTCCCCACACCACGGCAGTCAGCAGGGCCTTGGGGTGGTGACGCAGGTCTTCCTGAGTCACAGTCCCAGATGAGCCCCGACAGACATTCTGCATAGGGTGGGTTGTGCCCCTCAGAGAAGACCACTTCGGGGGCTCAGCACTTTTTCAGCAAGAAGCAAATAAGCCAGAGTGCTCCCCAGGGCAGCAGAGTTGTACAGCAGGCACCAGGGTGTCTTTGACCCAATTAAGCGTCTATGCAACTAGCCATGAACCTGCTCATTCGCAGACAATACTCAGAGCCCTTTATTTGTTATATTTAGTGAGGACTTGCAAAGGCACTCAGGAACCATGGCCCACTGCTCCTCTTTACAAACACAATGTCTGAATCAAATTCATATAAATTAGATTCTATGGCATACATACTGTACACTTTAAAAAAAGGTTATTATAATGGTTCATAATCATGAGATTGATTGACAATTGACAGTTTTAGCTTCTTTCAGCCTTCAAAGGAGCATGTTCTAATCAACTCATCTCTCTTCAGATTTTAGAGGAATGATACTCGTGTTTAGAAATAATTAACAGACTGAATTTTAAAATGTATATATTCTATAATTATAATCCTTTATTTAAAATTTGCATAAATTGATACATCACTATAAAAATTGTGTGAAAGAAACTCCCTATCTAAGTTTTAATTTAGGTAAATTATTGTAGAATTTTGGTTGTGATCCAATTATTTCCCAGGCCATACCATGATATACTGAAGTTTTATTCTTTCTCAAAATGTTATAAATTTTACACTATGAAAAAGTTCAACATTATAAAATGGTAAAAGTGGTATCAAAAATAGAATAATATAAAATAGTCTATGCTAATACTTATGTACAGAAAAACAAACAAAATATGAGAGCTCTATCAAGAAGTGTCCCCTTAGTTTTTATGGTCTCATGAGATGTACATACATCCACATGAATTTGTGGTAAAGTGGAAATGCCAAAATCAGCAGGTACAAATTAGTAAGAGACCACCAAAAAGAACACTGAAAACACAATCTGGATTGTAACACTGAAATCCTCCCTGAATATGGTGTTATACCAGCACTTTATAAGAGGAAGTGTTAACTTAATAAACAAAACAAAGAAAAAAAACCACACACACACAAAAGGATACTTCGACATAGAGACAATCTGAGAAAGAGCAGTGTGGCATAGAGTAGGAAACTGGAAACAATGGCTGCAGTACAAAGGCGGTCTCTCTAGAAGTTCTGGAAGGTCTTCATGATCCAGCTTAAAGACTATTCATGAAATTGTGAAAGTCACTCACACAAATGAAAATCATATAAGGCTGTGACATCTCATAATACATTTTTTCAAATTTTTTTTTTATTATTCATTAGGAGAAGTAGTTTAAGGTACACCTTAAATGAGTCAATTTAGGAAGAAAATGAAGGTAATTGCTCATATAACAAATGATGTGAAGATGAGAATTTAGATGGGAGCAACCAGATGAAGAGACAGTGGGGAATACTTAAGAGATGTTAAAGAGATGCATCATGAAATACTTGGTAGTCAATTAGCTGCTGCATCAGGAGTGAAGACCATTTAACCAAATTTAATACAGGATGATATAAGACATGATTCACAAGGTGGCCAATTTAGGGAAAGGATCAGGTAGAAGTTGTTATGGTAGATTGAATGAATACACAGTTAGTTCACTCTTTCTGTAAAGGGCTTTATGGATTTCATGGATTTCTACTCATTGTTATATCCTTGCCCCAGAGGATGAATATAAGGCCAATTTTATGGAATCTGGCCATACCCAAATGAGAAGTTTTTGCCAAGGAAATGTGAGCAGAAATAATGTTTACCATGACCTCAACTAAGAACACATTTTAAATGTGGTTATGCAACAAGGATTAGGCTCCTGACTTCCTACCCTCTGCCATGGGATCACTGTGTCCCAGATAACGTGCATCCTTTAGCCCCTATCTAAAAATAGAAGTCACGGAGAGTCCAGGAAAGCTGAGCTGAGACACAGTTAACCTACAGCCCTCAAGTAATGCAAGCAAGGTATACTGGTTGTTATCATCTAATGAGGCGATGAAGCTGTTTGTTAGTAGAGGAAAACCTAACTAATAGTAAAAGTGCTTGGTTAAGTTCAATATTTACTTAATTGCTGACAAATCTAAAGATAAATGGGCAGTTGTAAGTCATTTATGCATAAGAGATATAGAATTAATAAAGGAAGTGACAGAAGTTGAACATGTAATAAGAAAAATCTATGTCCCCAACACTCTTGGCAATAGTGAAAGGTATTCAATGGGGTTAAGTTCTTCTTCCTGGAACTAAGTAGGAAATTGTCTCCATTATTTCTTTCTACAATTCGTATTTCTAAAGTAAGAGATTCATTTTATTCAAGAAAAGCAGGAAAAAGAATACACACAATTTAGATGGTTTATATGAGCAGGTTTGAGTTCTGTAAATTCACACTGTACAATGATGACTTAGGCAAATCTCACTTTAAATCATTATACCTACAGTCTCTCCAGAGATTACTATCTTGCCAATCATTTTTAACTTTAAAGAATAATATAATACCAACAATAGAAACATAGTTGACTCATGTTTGTTAATGACCTAAAGTATTAAGACGTTTGATTTTTAACACACACACTTTCCCTTTATTTATATCTATTCCAGTCTTGAGTATTAGGTGGACATTTTCTTGTGTGAATTCACAAGATTAAGCCCTTCCAGTGTCTCATTATTAAGCAAGTTAAGCTCTTATTTTATCAGTAATGTGGATTAGTTTTATCTTTTCCTAACTTTCTGACCCTCTCAGATTAATGCAACTGAAAGAGAATGAAGCATTTATAGAATGATGACCTTGCCAAAAATAGAGTTCATCTGGGTTCCTGGGTCATTGGTGCAAATCATCTCCATCCATTGTAAATGTTGTAGTAATTGGTAATTTCTGGCCAGCACATGGCCCATCTTTATAATAAAAGTCACAAGTATTTCTGAACATGTGTTATACCCAAGACCTTAAGAAATAAAAAATATGATAATAAAGAACTTCAAGAGTTTGTTAGTTGGTAACACTTTAAGGACAGTGTCTGCTTGGTTCTATATCCCCAGTATTTATCCAGTGCATGATAAGCACTAATCAAAGATTGAGAGATTCCTTTCTTAACAAGGCAGTTAAATAATGATGATGAGTACAAGAATGTACATAGAGGACATAAGAAGTGACTGAGGACACATGGCAAAGATCAGATGTACCAGTGTGATAAATTAGTTGACTGTTAAAAGTAAGTTAATTAGTATGCTTTGTAAGATGTAGATAACTTTTGTCTGGCACTGGACCCCAGGGACATATGAAAGTGTATTTAAGCAGGGCATGGTGGCACATGCCTGTAATCCCAGTGACTCAGGAGGTTGAGGAAGGAGGAGGCTGAGGCAGTTGGATCAAGAATTCAAAGCTAGCTTCAGCAACTTAGCAAGGCAATAACCAACTCAAAGAGACCCTGTCTCTAAATAAAATACAACAAAAAAAGGGGTATTTAAGCTGCACATCTATGTAGCGATACTCAGAAAACCAGGTTATCCTAGAGAGAGTTGTTCTGTACAACAGGTACAGGATTCAGTTTTCAGAAATCAAACTGGAAGGGAAATCAAAAAGAAACACTGTTCAACATGACTCTGATTTTATATTCAATGGGTGTTTGAGCATACAGAAAAAAAATAACTATGTAACAATATCTCAAAATTCAGAATGGTGAGCAGGATGAAATAAGAGAATAGAATTCTATATCTTGGTTCTGTAATACTCTCTCTATATAAACAGTCAAGGTATGTTTCAGTATCTGCCAATGGAATGGCAAAGGGATAAATCCTCTGGAAAGATCTCAATAGATTACCAATTGAATCTTAGGGTCAATCACCCCACAATTTTATATTCGCTTGTAATTCTACTTCCAGCTCTTTTTTAGGAATATAAATATTGTATGATTCAAATGTTTTATGTAGTTATTGAGCAATTTTAAAAATAAATTTTAAATTTAATTAAGTAAAAAATAAGCTTTAGCCTTAATTGGTCTCAGTTATCTTATAGATATGAAATAGAAACAAACTCTTATAATCTGCATACATGCAAATGTAATGTTATTTTAACATCAAAAATTCTAAACATTGCATTTCTTCACTTGAAGTTGAAAAGAAATACCTTTTTGCTAAGATAAAAAAGAAGGAAGGAGAAAAGTAAAATATATAACTTAGTTGAAATCTAAAGTATAGAATCACACTATGGCTATGTCCTAGAACACCCTAAACTGACTATGACCCTTCAGGTAAAAGAGAAAGAAAGCTAAGTAAATTTAACACACATTGTTTGTTATGTCATATACGGTTCTATCTAATGTCCATAGTACATTTTTTAAAAGGACACAATTATTTTCAACTTTTAGACAATGAAAGATGATCAGAATGTTCAAGGAAATCAGGAAAGGTCACAGAGCAAGCAAGGAAAAGAAGTCCAGATACTTATCTCTGTCTTATTTTTTCAAGTAACAAGCAGGTATTAATCATCTAAAATAGTTCAGGAGCTATTTTAGGTAATAAATTTAGGAATTTCATGTTCTTCTGTATTCTCAGATAAATCATTTAATCTTGCGGAGTCTGTTTCTTCATTTATAAAATGTCGATACTTCTTTACCTCTCATATAAAGTTAAAACAATTACATGACAATGTTTTATAATCTTCTATTCAAATATTAAAGTAGATAATTGGTGCTTTATTATTAGCATGAGTAAAGATTTATAGTTGCATTGTGGAAGATTAGCATAGAATTTAAGTAAAGTATTGAATAATTGTTCCAAAAAACAATTCGTAAAGCACCTTATTAGGTAATGGAGAGTAGGGACAGAGGAAACAAAGATAAATAAATAAATAAAAGTGGTTAGAAAATACACTTTGAATTCAAGGCATGAATTTTCTATGTGAAGATGAGAAGTATGTAATTTTACTAGAGATAGGTCTAGGTGGATTTATTAAACCAAAGGATGACAGATTTGATGTCACCTTGAAGGGTTGCTGAGCTGTATGTTGTTGTGGTCTGAAGTGGTAGAAACTGAAATCAGCAGTTCAGAAAAAATGAATTTGAAGTATGAACATTATTAGATTACAATTGTTAACAGTAAAACTGAATCAACAGAGATGGGAAAAAATTAAAGTGCAAAAAATGATATATGAAAGCCAGACGAAGTAGCTGGATAAAAGTAAAAAATAAAGATAGAGAAAATAAGATGAAAATAAGAATTAGTGAAGATCTTAGCATCCTCTATGGCATTCTGATTTACTGTGAAGTCAATTTCTACATATATAAATAGTGATACTATTTGGTATGTATAAAATACAATATTACAGAGCCATCATGAGAGATAATTGCTGCTATGAACAATTTTGTTGAGTTTAATACAAGGATTAAATATTTAGAAAATCCTAAATAAATATATTGACTCTGGTAGTCTTTTCATTAAAGTTGCATCCATATCATATTATGTTTTATTTTTCAGAAAATATTCAAATTTGTATAGTACCAAAATAATGTTATTACCAGGATTTAATGGGCTAATTAGAATCAATTGCATATTTATAGTGCAACATCAAATTAAGGAGTTATTGCTCAACTTGAGATCTAGTTTGTATCAGGGAGCCAAAATTGTAAGGCATTCTTCCAGAGTAAAAGCCCATAATTGTTTTTATGGGCAGGGTGAGTGAAGATGAGTGAAGCAAACATTTATAGTGAATGAATCCACCCATTAATAATTTTGATTGACTGTAAGGAGTTGGTCACTGTTTTGTTACAAAAGTAGACTTGAATTCTTAAAGAATTTACTTTATTCCATAAGCAATTAATTATATATTAATGACCACTTATAAAATCATGAAAGCATCATAAATTCTAGAGAATTAGATGGGATGTTAAAATTATGTATTCCAGTGATTTGAAAATTTTTATATTATTAAAACTCTTTATTCAGATGATACCTGATGTAAAAATCATTTTATAAAACATAAAATCTGGATAAAATAATTTAATATGCTTTAGGACATGTAGGTCTGAAAAAAATTAACAGTCACTGAGGAAAATAATGAAATGTGGTTACAAAAATGTTATTAAGCAATGAAGCTGCCAGATATTATCAGGGAACAGACAGATCTCAGGTACTAAATCTTTTTTCACATAAATATTAGTGGCTTGTGAAAGGCATAGAGATGGGTTGAAGCATACACACTCAGTTCTGATCTTAAGATGAGATAAATATCTGGAGAAAGGTATAATAGGATATAAACATTCACCCAAGAATCTCAGATCACCTGGAAAACTCTAAACCTACTTTATTACCTTTGAAGTTAATAAAAAAATTAGTAATAAATTAAAGTCTGAGTATACACTATTAGCTCAAGAACTTTAATTTAATTTTATTTAATCAATTTAGAAGGAACTAGTTTTACATTGCATCCAGGAACCTGACAATATTATGCACAACTTTTCTGAAAAAGAAGAAGCATGAAATCCAGCCTCCAGAATTACCCGCAGACAGTTATCACAATGATGAACTTGCAAACAAAAACTTACAAAATTCATATCGAAGAAGTTTGCATTAGGTGAGTCAGCTGAAACAACTGATGAGAGAACCAAACCTACAAGTTCTGCATATATACTTTGAAACAATGCAAAATAATCACATCTCCATGTCTAAATAAATTGACTAAAGATAGAAGTATCTATCAAGAGCACTAATCTTTTTAATTGATTTGGTAAACTTGTAATTTAGGTACATAGAAATGTTAGAAGCAATACATAAACACACATTTTACAAATGATGGTGAGATTAAATTAGATAGAACTGAAATAGAATTAGTAAAACTGAAAATGATAACAAAGAAAGGACACAGAACTAAGAAATAAAAAATAAAATAAAATAAAATAAATCTATAACAGATTATTAGGCATGTTGGGAAAACAACAACAACAAAAATCCAGGGCTATATAAGAGGGTTTCTAGGAATAGATATTTATAAATTAGTAGGATCAATAAGTCAAAACCACTGTTTGTCTCCCAAAGTACCTGGATTGGAAACTTAATTCCCCAATGAAAAATTGTTGAGAGAAGATCAGATTGGATTAATGTTGTTACTCTGGAATAATTTAGTTGTTATGGGAGTGGTTTCCTGGTAGAACAAGTTCAACTCTCCATGCCCGTCTGCCTTCTGCCATGGGATGATGTTGAATGAAGATGCTGATGCTAACAAATGTTAGCATCCTTAATACTGGACTTTCCTGATTGCAAAACCACGGTAAGAAGTAAGTCTTTTCAGACTGGGGTTGAGGCTCAGTGGTAGAGCACTCACCTAGCATGCCTGAGGCACTGGGTTTAATTTTCAGTACCACATAAATAAAAGATATTCTGTCCACCTAAAACTAAAAAAAATGAATATTAAAAAAAAAGAAGTAAGTCTTTTCCTCAGAAATTACCTAATCTCAGGTATTCAGGAAGTCTAAAGATCCTTAAGCAAGACAAATTAAAATAAATTCACTCCTAATTATTTAAACATTAAATCATAGTTACAAAACAAAATTAAAAATAAAAACCACACAATAGCCACAGAAATAAAAGTTTTTCTGTAATAAGATAAAGAAGTGAGAAGCAATTGACTTCTCAATGCAACAGTTATAACCAGAAGAAAATGAAATTTAACTATATATTGGTCAAAAATTGCTCTTAAATATAGGAATATATTGCACTGAGCTATCTTTCAAAAATAAAAGCAAATAAAAGTGTTTTATGTAATCAAAGTAGAGCATACCTAGATATAATTTGTATAATTAATTTTATATTCTTATGTTAGAGACAATAGAGCTAGGTTTCTGGACCATAGTAAAATGAACTTCTCAAATTGAGAAGGAAATGATTCTAAGTGTCTTCACTCATAGACACACACACACACACACACACACACACACACGCACACACATATTTTCATGGCAAGTGTAAAAATTAACTGATTATAGATTTTAACATATATATGTATATATATATATATATATATATATATATATATATATATATGTGTGTGTGTGTATGTTAAAATGTTAATATTATTTGAATACATATATAAAATATGCATGTTAGAAATATGACTAACTAAACTAGCCTTGAAGAGAAAAAACAAAATAGGTATTTTACACTAGAAGAATAAATAAAATGAAGGAAAGGAAAGTTTCAATCTGATCTAAGGAAAACAAGAAAAAATAAAGTAAATTAGCATATAATAGGATGAAAAAAAACCACAAAAAATAAAATGGAAAAATAATCTAAATATATTTTCAACTACAAACAGAAATGGGTTAGATTAATTTGAGCTCAATGCATGTATTTTTAAAAGTTATTTCAAAAATGTATAGACAGAAAAACAGGGCATGATGCCTCCACATCAGTTAGATATTAAAGGTTACAGCTGGCAATCACTCCTGCAGTAATAACTAAGAAAAGAAAAACTGATGAATTTTTTAAATCATATATTTTTTAAAGCATCCATGAGCTGTGAATACAAAGAACTCTCAGGGGTTCAATTCATAGGAGGAAGAACCCTCCTAGTTTGTATAAGAGTGGCTGCCTTTCTTACAAAGGTGGGTACTTCTTGATCCTGGACATGAAAGTCAGATAACTGCTTGATTGGGGCTGGGAATGAAAGCACCAGAAGGCATCCACGTGAACAACCTGAGTTGCCCACACTCTTCCTGTGCTGTCACATAAAAGTAGCTCTTTCTGTCCTTATTGATTGGAATGAAATATCATTGCAAAAATTGTAAGTCTTCTTCTTGTGCACTAGTTCCTGGACGTAAGGCTTCAACTGTAGCTCAGAAACAGCTGAAGTTTAATGGGATCATGGCTGTCTCCTAGAGAGAGTGCCCAGCCTTTGGGACCAAAGCTTCTAAATCTTCAGAGACCCAGAGTTAAGGGGTTAAGAACTCAAAATTCTGTCAGTGGATTGTTTGGCTAATGGAAAGAAGATTGTCTATGCCTACTGTATTAGTAAGGATTCTTAAAAAAAAAAAAAAAGAATCGTAATTAATTATAATAATAGTTATATGTGATAGTTTTATAATGATAATTTATATTCTATATATAGAGAGAGGGGGGAGATTTTAAGGAACTGGCTCAACTGACTCATGCAATTATGGAGGCTTGGCTAAGCCCAGGACTGCCTTTGTTCTGTCACAGCTTTAACTGATAAAATGAGTCCCACACACATTTGAAGAACAATCTGCTTCATTCAAAATCCACCAATTATATGTATATGTCAGCCAGGCATAGTGGCACCCACTTGTAATCCCAGGGACTTGGGAGGTTGAGGCAGGAGGATCAAGATTTCAAAGCCAGCCTCAGCAACTTAGCGAGGACCTAAGTAACTCAGTGAGACCCTATCTTTAAATAATTTTTTTTTAAAAAAAAGGCTGGAGATGTCGCTCAGTAGTTTAGCACCCCTGAGTTCAATCTTCAGTCCCCTCCAAAAAAGAAATGTAAATGTCATCTAAAAACATACTCATAGAAATATCCAGAATAATATTTGACCAAATACCTGGGCTCTGTGGCCTAGCCAAGTGGATAAATAAAATTAACTATCACACCTTCAACAGATTGGTTCCCAGACACATATTATTATTACTGTTGAGGACACAATATAAAATGGAGGACTCTAATTCTAGATATATATATCTTGCATCTTCAATGACACACAATTGCTGAGATAGCAAATCAGCTGCACTTTGGTAGTTCACAGAATGGCTCTAGAATCCCATCTACTTTCATATGGTGTGGAAAGAAATGCTGTCTCCAAGTGCCATGATCATTGGCCTACTCCAATACCTCCTTTCCTTTAAATGGATCGCTATGTTAAATTGTATCATATGAAGGATTCTATTAACCTATTTTAATGCACCAGCATGCCTATGTGTCAACCATGCTGGAGACCAGAAAATGATGCTTGTTGAGACCTCTTGAGCATGAATGAAAAACTCGTATCTGAAATAGAGATCAATCTGTTAAGAAGAAGCCACTTATCCTTGCAAGATGGAGAGTTTAATGTGGTCAGTAGACTCCTAAGTGACTGGTAACTAGTGTTTCTACTTGGGTGTTCAGTTGACAACTAGGTGAGCTGTTTCTATTTAGTTGTTCAACACTTATTTTGTAATGGATATTCTCTGGTGATCATTAATATGTGATGGAAAGATATTTCCACTCCTATCTACTCTCATGTATTCATCCACAAGAAAAACGTGTCTTCTACTTTCTAGAATTTTTCCTTTCATGCATATTAATAGCCAGTGAGGCCATTTACCAGTGTCCATAGCTCATATACATTCTTTTCTTGAAACAATATGCATCCTATATTAAGTCTGCAACAAGGTATAACACTCAAGTTCAGTTCATTGAAGATTCTCCCTTGTTGTTGTCTTCCAGGGTAAACTCTGATGTTAGCTATAGTTTTTGCTTATACTAAACCATTTTACCCTCATCCCAGATTCAGAGCACCTACCAAAACTGAAATATGGCATATGGTATATAGTATGATGATATAATATATAGTTATGTAATTATAATGTTATTAATATATATTAATATATAAAATTAATATATATAATATATAATTAATATATATTAATGTATAATTATGTAATTATAATGTAATAATCATAATATAATAGAATTAATAAATATTTATATTCCTTAATAATATAACTCTGGATTATGATTGTTAACCTATTTTAATGCCCTTATGACAGGCTTATTGAAATAGTCACAGAATTGAAAACTTGGGACTTAATGTGCTAATATACTGAGTCAAATTAGCCATATATGAGCCATTTGCTTTGGATCCTCTCTTCCTCTGATCTCCTGACATATTACCCATCCAATATAGCCCTGGAGTGAGCAGATGTCAGGATGCCATTGCAACCACAGGAGTGACACAGGAGTCTGGACATACACTAATAATGTGAAGGACAATCTGGCTTTATAAATATCATAGTAAACTAGAAATCAGAGAGCACTGTCATAGATGAATAAGGGTGTTTCAAAACAGTGAAAAAATTCAACAGAAAGACCTAAAAATCTTAAATGTATACGCACCTAAGGATGTAGTATCATGCATAAAGAAATTTTTTAAAAATGAAGTCAAATTCATAATTATATTTGAAGATTTTAACAGTAACATATTCAACAATTGATAGAAAAGGTAGAGAACAATTAGAATACAGAAGATTTGTGCAAGACTGTTAATTAACTTGAGCTTATTTGATACATAGGACATTATTTCCAATGACTTCTGAAAACATACTCTCCTCAAATGCATAGAAAGCTGAAATAGAAAACATACTGATTCACAGAAAAACTCTCAAGAAATTTCAAAATCCTTTGGCCTGAGAGATAATAATCTGAATAATAGCAACCAATTGAGCTTATGGTATGCATCTAAGGCTGGTACCAGAATGGAAAAAAAAAACTGCTTTTACAGATTTGCAGCTTGGGAATTTTAATTGATACAATACAAACTAAGTATGATATAATTTAACACTTTATAGGCCCAAGAAATCAAACCAAAAGAGAAAATTTAATTCACAGAAATTAGATGTCATAAAATTATAAATATAAGGACATAAAAGTAGAAATAAATATAAATTGATAAAATTAATAAATCAAAATACATTATTTTCAAGGAATAATATAAAAAGAACTCCCCCATAAGATCAATTAAAGAAATAAAACAGCATGAAGCAAATTATTGATACTAGTAAATTGGCATATGATTACAGATCCTAAAAACATTATTAGCAGACTATACTTAAAAATAACATAAAATGTACAATGTATTTGAAAAACAATTTAATGAAAAACAGAAAAGAAAAAAGATAATTGAATAGTTCTTCATTTGTTATATTTTAGACCCAAATGAACATACAAATTATGCAACTTTAAAAATGACTACAGAGCCAGGTGCCATGGCAGACCTATAATCCCAGCAACTGGGGAGGCTGTGCAGGAGGATGGATCACAAGTTCAAGGCCGTCTTCAGCAATTTAGTAGGGCCCTAATCAACTTGGAGAAACATTGTCTCAAAATAAAAACATAAAAAAGGCTGGGGATGTGGCGCAGTGGTTGAACAAGCCCGGGTTCAGTGACCAATACCAAATAAATACCTGAATAATACAAACAAAAATTAAAATCAATAATTTTAATTACTTTCACAGGTACACAGAGGAAAGGCCTACATGGGTTTTACAAGTGAGCTGATTCGAGAAATTGGTAATTTCAATCAAATATAACATTTAAAATTAAGACTGCTTTTACAGATTTGCAGCTTGGTAATTCTAAATCTGCTACTCAGACCTGTGACGACCTCTGCTGTGGGTCACACTGAGCACCAAGGTCCCAGGAACACATGAGATTGCTAATGACGATGGTTCCTGCACTGGGAACAGCCATGCAGGGCCCCGCCTGAGGGATCAAAGAACAGCCTGAAAACCACAATGTGTTCCCACTTTTTCATTTTATATGAAAGGATATTTAAGGACAAAGGAAGTCACATTTATTTCAGTGTTTCTAAAAGATTATAAGACTTTTAACCACACCAAAAGTTGTCCAGATTAATATATCTTAACCTATTTCAGTCTGATTCTATTTTTGCTGAAAGAAAACCATAAGAAACAGCATCTTTTTTGCAAAAGAGAAAGGAACATATGATAGATCAACAAGAACTTAAGATATATTGCACAAGTCTAATACAAAAGAAATTCATCTTAATTCCTTTAGGAAATAAATTCGTGCACTCATGCAGAATCTAAAAATATCCATTTCAGAGAGGTAGACAGTAGAATGTCAATGACTTGGGGCTGGGGTGGGAGCTGGCTGGATGAGGGTCAAAGGACACGTATTAAATTGAATGGAAGGAATCAGTTCAGTGGACCTATCATGCAACATGGTGACAATAATTAATGAAGATACATTTTACTCTTAAAAATTTCAAAGAGAGTGATGTTAAGTGTTTAACCCACAAATAAATGATAACTATGTATGGAGATACATTTGTAAATTAGACTTAGCCAATCCACAATGCACATATATTTGAAAACATCATATGGTGCATGATAAACACATACAATTTTATCAATTAAAATAAAAAAACATGAAAATTACAAAACTGGATAATAAGACACCACTTACAAATTTCAAACACTAAGAGAAATGTATTCTTGAAGAAAAAAAATACTACAATGCTTATTGTTAGGAAAAATTTTGTAGAATGCTTTCTAAACAGTAAGTAAATAATATTTGTAGAGTATCTTATTCTTTCAAAACATTAATAAATAGAAACTTCTTAGGAACTTGCTTGGAAAAAGCCAAATGGCCCACAGGCTTACATAACTAAAATGACAGGGAAAAATCATGGAATTATGCATGTTCATATCTAAAGTATGAACATACATATGCATGAATTTCCATGAGAATTCATTCACATTTGCCAATGTAATTTGACACAACTATATTTTAGAATCAATGATGGTTTTCTGACATATGTTAAAATGTTTTATTTAATTAAGTTCTTTATATTGTAAATAATTCAAGAAAAATAGATCATGTGCTTTTTATACGGTTGCTTATAGCTTAAAGGTATAAGAAGGATTTTCATTTATCAGTACTTAAATATTCATGAATATTGCCTGACAATAGATAGGGAAACAAATTATTATTGTTCCTAAAATTTTTTATGCCTTACAATTAATGGATAACACTGTGAAAGTTTCTATATAAACATACAATAGGAAAGCATTTAATAATAAAAAAGATCATATTTAAAATATTTGACAGGCTAAAAATTCTCAACAAATTTAGGTAGGAACTAAATTACTGCCTTCTTATTTCAGATAAATAAATGTTAGGTACACTCATCTTCTGAGGATAATTTGATAACCACATTTCAATTTTAAAATCACTCTTTCTAAATAGATAAGAAAAAAATGTTTTGAAGTGGCTAATGCAATGATTTAGAAAGCCATCATTGCGTAATTTGCTTAAGCTATGATCTTGTATTTAAAGGACCCAAACTTTCAGCTTTCCTATCATTTTTTTTTAAGTTTGGTTTTCTATTATAACAATAATCACTACCACAACAAAACAGCATCATTTAATGGCACTATTAACTCAAGAACATAAAACGGCAACTACATTAATTATATTCATTATACTTAATTGAACATAATCATCAAACCTAACAATTCCTTGTACACTAATTAATAAAACAGCATGTCCTCTGCATCAGAAATATGTAAAAATAGTCTTTCCTTTTAAGCAAATGTTTCCTAAAATATGTAAATATGGAAGATACTGAAGATAAGTTTAATTTTAATATTATAATTTCTTAGTGTTGCATTATTACGGATAATAACTTAAGAACATAGTGGCAGACTCTTAATGTGAGAAAACGTGTCTTAAATACCTCTCGGGGGTTTATGGGCTCTACTAATGATGTGAGAGAAGACGCTGCCTCAGAAACCATTCCACAGTCATCTCTCACATCAAATGATGCAACCAAACTCCTCCCCCCAACTCCAGGTGCCACTGCAGAAACAGGACTGTACGTCCTAGCTCAGAAAATATTCTACTTGGTCTCTACAAAAAAACAACACTCTCAAGTACATGCCCATATTATTCTATTTTTGCAACAGGTATCCCTTCCCCTCCAAGATTTCCTGTGCGAGTGAAACCACTTTTGACAGGGTCAGTAATGACACCCTATTGTTACTATATTTCCCTGTCACCTTTTGACACAATTAATGGCAGTTTCCTTGCCAACTTTGCTCCCTGTGCCAACCTTTTTTCCAGGGCATCGCTCACTCCTGGTCTCTTTCCCAGCATCTCTTTCATAATATCTCCCTGCTGCCCAGCACGAAGTCACCAAAGCTCTTCAGTTGCCCAGTTGGATCTCTGTATTTCTCCCATTATATAATTTTTCCCCAAATTTTTTCATTATACCTCATTCACAAATATGGATTAAAACAATATATGCCCCAATATATCTCTGATCCCAGATTGCCTGTACCTCTACAGACAGTATATTTTTACAATGGTCATGATAAAACAGCATCCAACTTCCAACATTTGGTAAAGCACTCTATTATGCATAAAGTTCAAGGCAACCTAAAAAAATATTTTTTTTCAAAGCCAATTTGCTCTTCTATATTCAAATTACTAATGTCCAGTAAATAACTCAAATCCAGTTCCCAAAGAGGATTCCATCACCTTTATTATTCTACATGCTCAAATTCCAAATCATCTTAATCATTCAAAGCAAAAACCAATGAGACATATGGACTTCATATGTAATCTGTAAATAATTCCTATAGATTCTATTTGTTCCATATTTTTTCCCCAAAATACAGCATTCTACTAAGAATACTATTGACACTATTTCATTTTTAAGCCCTTATCATTTCTGGCTAGAAGCAGTCTATACACAAGTTTTTCTGCTTCCAAACTTTCTACAATCCTTTTTCCACAAAAGAGAAAGAGATTTTTTAATATACATCATTAATCAGATATGTATACTTGCCTGCTTTAAACAATCCACTGCAATTGGAACCAAACTATTTTTAATATAGTCTACAAAGGAGTAGATGAAGTGGTCCTTCAACATTTCTGAACTAATTCTGTGCCTTAGCTCTCTGCCCTCCATCTTCATGACTCTGTCTACTCTTCTAGTATGGCAATAGCTTCAAAGCTCTCTGTACTCTTTTAGATACTCACTTCACTGGCCTCTTTTTGATATTTGGCTTACAAACTATATATTAATCCGATCTGACCTAAAAATTTCTCTCTATTCATTTTCATCTAAAACACCTTACATATTTTTCTTTTCTGTTTATTTTTAAGGTACCAAGGATTGACCTCAGGAAGGCTGAACCACTTAACTACATTCCCAGTTTTCTTTACTTTTTATTTTGAGACAGGCTCTCACTAAGTTACTGAGACTTGCTTCAAACTTGTGATCCTCCTGCCTCAGGTTCCTGAGTCAGTGTGATTACAAATGTTCATCACAGTCTCTGGCCCCTCATTATCATATGATCCAGCTATCCCACTACTAGGTCCATATTTATAGGAAAAATAAATCAAGATATCAAAGAGTTATATATCTGTACTCCAGTGTTTTTTGCAACACTATTCTCTACAAAAAACAAACAAAAAAAATGGAATCAACTGAGGTGTCCATTGAAGGACTTTTGAATTTTAAAAAAATGTGGTATTTATGCACAATTGAATACTATTCAACCATATGAAAGAATGAAATCCTATCATTTGCAGCCACTTAAATAGAAATAGAAGATATTAAGTTAGGTCAAATAGGCCAGCCACAGAAAGACTAATAATACTGCATGTTCTCACTAAACTAAAGTCACCCTACTGTGCTGTAGAGAAACATAACTTATGTTTCTATCTAACTACATTTTGATACCTGTTATATAACTTCTATCTTTCCTCCCCATTACCTTTCCTAAACTCTAATGATCACTATTCTACTGTCTTCTTTTGTGAGATCACTTCTTTTGTTAGCTTCCATATATGACTGAAAACACACAAAATATGAAACAGGAACAAATCAAAGAATATCACTACACAGAATCTCTTTCCATAAGCTATATAGCAATGCAGGAAAAAATAAACAAATAAAATGGATAATAGCAAAAAATACAAATTTAAATTCATGTATGTCAATAATTACTTTAAATGTGAATGGAATAAATAGGCCACAGTGACTCTGTGACCAGAGGGGGAAAAACAAAGATTCAACTATATGCTGCCTTAAGGAAATTCACTTTATCTGGAGGCACATAACAATGGCTGAAAGTGAAAGGATGTAAAAATATCCCACAAAAATGGTAAACGACAGAAAACAGGGATACCAATTTCATCACTCAAAGCAGATATTAAGATAAAATGTTGTCAGACAGAAAAAACATCATTATATCATAATAAATGGATCAGATCCTCAAGGGGATATAAGAATTGTAAGTATACATGCACCCAACATCAGCACACATACAGATATAAAGCAAATATTAACATAACTGAGGGAAGAAACACAAAGTAATACGATAAAAATAGTAGACTTCAACATCTTACTTTCACCAATGGAGAAACCATTCCTAAATTAAGCTGATTAGAGGGGAAGCAAATATTAACATAACTGAGGGAAGAAACACAAAGTAACACGATAAAAATAGTAGACTTCAACATCTTACTTTCACCAATGGAGAAAACATTCTTAAATTAAGCTGATTGGAGGGGAGGGGAGGGGGATAGTAAAGGATAGGAAAGGCAGCAGAATACAACAGACACTAGTATGGCAATATATAAATCAATGGAAGTGTAACTGATGTGATTCTGCAATTTGTATACGGGGTAAAAATGGGAGTTCATAACCCACTTGAATCAAAGTGTGAAATATGATATATCAAGAACTATGTAATGTTTTGAATAACCAACAATAAAAAAAATAAATAAAAATTAAAAAAATTAAGCTGATTGGACTTGAGCTATGATATACACTAAAGGAATTAACAAATATATACAAAATATTTGATCCAACTGCATCAGAATGCACATTCCTTTCCAGCACACATGGAAGATACTCTAAGGTAAAGTATATGTTAGTTTCCAAAGCACTTCTTCATGAATTTAAGAAGACTGATATCATATTAAATATCTTCTTCTTCCCATAGCAATATGACACCATTGCCCTATAACTTCAGGAATTTCAAAAAATTACAAATATATAAAAAATAAACAACATAATCCTGGACAACTTACATATCAAAGGAAAAATTTAAATGTAAATTAAAAAAATATCTTGAGACAAATGAAAATGGAAATACTTATGATATAGAGCAAAAATAGTTATAAAGGAAAAGTTCTATAAAGGAAGGTTAGACTGACAATGCCTAAGTAGAAACAAAAAAGAAAGAAATATTTCAAATATGGGCTGGGGATGTGACTCAAGCGGTAGCGCAATCGCCTGGCATGCGTGTGGCCCGGGTTCGATCCTCAGGACCAGATACAAAAAAAAAAAAGATGTTGTGTCTGCCGAAAACTAAAAAAAATAAATAAATAAATATTAAAAAAATTCTCTCTCTCTCACACTTAAAAAAAAAAGGAAAAAAAAGAAATATTTCAAATAAGCAACCTAACTTTATACCTAGAAGAACTAGGGGAAAAAATACAAAAAATTAATCCCCAAGTTAGCAAAAGGAATATTGGAACAGAAATAAGTGGAATAGAGACTAGAAGAAAATTTGAAATGATGGAATAAACTACAAGTTGAAAGAGGAGACATTACAACTGATACTGAGAAAAAAAAAGGATCATAGAAAAATACAGTGGTAATCATACACCAAAAAAATCAGATAACATAGAAGAAATGTGTTAACTCCTGGAAACTCATGAACTGCCAAGACTGAATTATGAAAAAAACAGAAAAGCTGAACAAAGCAATAATAAGTAAAGATGTAGAATCAATAATGAAAATCCCTGTGTCAGTCAGATTTTTGTTTCTGTGGCCAAAATACCTGAGAAGAATAATTTAGGAGTAAAATTTTGCTTTGCCTCATGGTTTCAGACCATAGTTGACCACTCCATTGCTACAGGCCTGAGGTGAGGCAGGTTATCGTGGCAAAAGATTATGGCAGAATAAAGCTTCTTAGCTCATAGGAGACAAGAAACAGTGAAAGACAGGAGCCATGGACAAGAAATGGTCACCAAAGGAACAAATACAATGTGTTCAAGTATGGGAAGAATAAAAACAGTAAAATGTGAGTACTTGTGGTCACACACATCTACCTAAAGTTACCACCCAGTGACCATTCAAATTGTTAATTCATCAAATGAATTAATTCACTGGGAATGTTACAGTCCTAATCGATGCCTAAAATCACCTCTGGACCCTTCTACAATGGGGATCATGCTTTCAAAACATGCAATTTTCAGGGAACATTTTGAGATTCAACATCCTTGGTGAACATAAGTGTAAAAGCTCTCAATATTAGCAAACTAAATTCAATAGCACATTAAAAGGATAATCCACCATGGTTAAGTGGGATTTATTTCTGGGTTACAAGGATGGTTGAGCAAACAGATCCAAAAGTGTGATACATCACATAATGGAATTAAATAGGAGCAATGAAAACATTTGACACAATTCAAAATCTTTCATCAAAACTTTAAACAATTTCAATAAGCATAGAGTGAATGTTCTACATTAAAAAAAAAAATGCCATACGTTGCAGGCTTGCTGGTAACATCAGTCAAAGACAAAATGCCAAAAGCTTTTCCTCTAAAATCAGGAACAGGACAAAGATAACACCACTGTACTCAATACAGTGCTAGAATTCCTAGTCCTAGGTATTAGGTGCTGAAAGAAATAAAAAAGCATACAAATTAGAAATATAACAGTAAAATTGTGTCTGCTTATGACATGAATGGATAAAAAAATGTAACACACACACACACACACACACACACACACACACTAGACTATTATATCAGCCATAAAAATGAAGCAAATTCTGTCATTTGTGATAACATGGAATCTGGAGGGTATTATTTTAGGTGACTTAATCCAGGTACAGAAATGCAAATACTTGATGATTTCACTTACACATAGACTCTAAAAAAGTCAGACTCACTGAAGTAGAGAATCAAACATATTTTGGGGGCTCTGGTCTTGGTGAAAATGGTGAGATGTTGATCAAAGTGTATAGTGCTTCAGAGAAATGGTATGGGTAAGTTCTAAAGGTCTATCTTACAACATAGTAGCCATAGTTAACACTGTATCGAATATTTGAAATTTTCTGAAAGAGCAGACCTTGAATATTCCAACTTAGACACACACACAAAAATAAATGATGTATACATGTGGACACATTAATTATCTTATTCTGAACATTTTACCACATGTACATATAGCAAATTATCATGTTGTGCAAAGGAGATATGAAATTTTTTTAACAATGTTAATGAGAGGCACTTTTATTCACCACATATTATGAATTCCTAAAAATGTATCTGTAGAAATATAAATTTTATTGAATATGGTTAAATACTGGGGTGGTATTTTAATATTTAATTCAAAACATTAGATCAACTTACAATTGGATCATTTGGGGAATTATTTCTCAGCCCTGAGAAATAGTTTATTGGTTAAATAGAAGCTATAACTAATAAAATGTTCACGATTTTAGTATCTACTATGACATATTAATTTTATCTTTACAATAAAGTAGTAAAATCAAAGAGAGATGGGAAATGTGAAGCCAGATAGGAAAAAGTACTTTGCTCAATGACACAAAATTAGTGAATGCCAGTTAACTGTCCAAGGCCGCAATCTTGCCAACTCTTATCTTCCTCCATACTTCATGTGGCTGCCCCAAATATCACTTGAAAGTTTTTATTGAAAAATTAAACAAAAAGACTTGTTCCTGAACTTCACTGGAAATTTTGATTGTTCAATTCATAACTAAAAAACATATTTTCCAACACTCACATCAGATGTTAGAAATTAAAATGTCATGCAAGTGTGTGTGTGTGTGTGTGTGTTATGCATTGGTGTGAGCACTGACTTTCACATTTTGGTGATAATTTTCTGATGCTAAACTCAAATATTTATGAATTCTTACAGACATTAAAACAAAATAAAATGCTCAAGACAATTCAACAAAAGTTAATATAGATAACATTGTATTCAATAGACTTTTTTTTTAATTTGTAGAGAGATATATGATAGCATATGCAATATTTACTAGTATGTATACAGAAGTGGATTTACAATGCTTTTAAGTATCCCATACCTTGTCTTTTATTCTTATTTTGAAAGAGAAAAAAAATCTCACTCTGCTTTAAAATATTCTGCAATGTGGACTCTTTTCAGGTTCTCCTAGAGAGACAATGGAAAGATGTCCTCTGCTGTTCAAAGGCTAACTAACTAACCAAAGGGTAAGTCCAAAATGAAGTAAAGGAAGCTTAGAATATGATGGAACTATCAGTGGGATATAAAACCAGTTATGAGAGTTTAATCAAAATGCTCGCTCTTATTATTTAAATAGTAATGATACTGATCTAAAATGATGGATTAAGTACAACCAAGTGGGAAATAAAACATAGGAGGAGTGGAATAAAATAGAGAAACTCCTTGTTCCTCTGAATTATAACCCAACATTGTAACCTTACCTGTTTGCAAAACCCAAACCAACTCTTTTCTCCATTCTAATGTATTTTATCTTACATTTAAGTAGTTTTGTTGACCAGTTACAATTTAATGAAAAGTTTGGAATTTTCTCATTTTCTGAAGTGTCCTAATCCTTCCAAAAGAGATAGTTGTTGAACAGCTGTCTTAAAAGATGACCTCTTTGTAGATGGAGGTCATGTTCCTTTTCATTTAACCTCTTCTTGAACAGCTATGCAGTGGCAAGCCTAAGGTTCTAAGAACCAAAAAGCACTCTGGCTCCTCATGAGTGTACAACTTCCGTTATGACCTTGTGCAATTCTTTCCTGTAGGTTTGTCTTTCATTAAAACATGAACTTCCTTGTCTACCTCAACTCTGCAATCACTTCCATCATTTACAATCTATCTGGAAAGACATATCTGGTAATAAATGCAACCAGATAGCAAAAGATTAAACCATTATTTATTTACTTTATTTAAAAATGCATACAGCTTATGCACTCAATCCCAAACATTGAGCTTGTTGCCTGGGATATGGGAAGAGTAAAAACAAGCTTCTTTGGGGAATTCACGATCAAATATGTGAGGCCTGCAGGTGGTTCCGTGGAAAGGACAGTGTGCTAGGAGAGAAATAGCAAGAATGACTAACCAGTGTGAAACCCCAGGACAAAGCTCCTAAAAGGTAACATGCAAGAAATAATGTGAAGGATGAGTAGCAGTGAGGTGCTGAGGGAGGACTTGAGAAACGGAAACAAAAGATGAAAAACTTCTAGGTAAAATATGAGCATTCTTAGTTCAGGAAACACAAGGAAAGTTTTACTTTTCTGAAGCAAAGATTAAGAGAGGAATAAATCAAAGTGGAGAGGGACTCTTAGAACAATGTAGGACTTTGCAGGTCATGTTAATGATTTAAAGTATTGTGCTAAGTGTGAAGAGAAGTCTTTGAATCATTTTGATCCAAGAGAAGGGAAATGATCAGTTTGCATTTTTCAAAGATCACTTGAGCTTAAAAGAATCATACTTTGATTAGAAAGTATATGTGTGTGTATATATGTACATACGTATATATGTATCAGAGACAAATGACTAGTTATTAATCTACTGAAATGTCCGAAATGTAAAGAAATGCACATTGTTGCTACAGGAAGATAAAAATGGGATAGTTTTAGGACAATACAAGCATGAGAACAAATCAGGTTTTGTGGCCAGTTGTAAGTAAGGTTGACAGAGGCAGGATGAAGCCAAATCAGATGAGAATTTAAGGGACTGCGTTTGAGTAAAAAGTAATTCCTCTTCCATTTACCAAAGGCCACAGTAAAAGGTGACAGAGGTGAATAGTGACCGGCCTGTTGACAGGAACTTGCTTGAGCTTCTTAGATAGTATTTGTTTTTCGGGAAAGGGAGGGAAGGACAGTGGCATTGAAGAGGATCTTATAAGGGCATTGATGAGGTAAGGAGCTGTTTGCTCTTTGATGACCAAATGAAAGTGTGGTTGACATAAATAACACTAGATTCTTGGGTAATTTTAAGAGACAAACTGGGAGGTTATTGGGAGCTGGTGTAGCCAGCAGGGGGCTTTCTTCAGAGGTTTAGCTGTGTTGGGGAGAGGCTGGTGGAACCAGAGCAAAGGAGTGACACAAGAGCTGTAGTAATTGAAGTGACATCATCGACCTCCCTGGTATTGCTGGGACTGTCCTGGTTTTAATCCTGAACAATTCCACATCACCAGAAACTCCTCAGTCCCAAGAAAACTGTGCTATGCATCCCTAGTGTCAAAAAAAATCTGTCACATCAGGGTAAAGACAACTGTATGAAATCTGAAGCATAAATGGAATTGAGAACCCAATGTGGTGAAGGAAAAAAAATAGAGAAATAAATAAAAGTAAAAATGTTGCTGAGAAAAAAGAACATTTTGTTTATAAAAGGCTTTCTGAATTTATTAGTGTATTAAGTTCTGCAATTGTAGGGCCTCCATTCTACAGAGTAGAGGTCACGGAAAGGAATCATAAAAGGTGTGCTGTTAAAGTGAGAGAATCAAGGAACTCAGAAGTCAGATGGCTGGATGGGTTGACAAGATCAAAAATAGTATTGTGACCACTGGGGCAATGATATGGTAGGTACTGCGGTGCATGTGTCTAGAGGCATTTAACCTAATTTCATGGGCCCTAAACAGGTAAGGGTTTTGAAAAAGGGACAAAGGAATAATAACATAAAAGCTGAAGGGCAACTGAGGAGGGATTTCACCACACTTTGGACAGTGGAGGTTGGACCCAAGAGTGTGAATAAGGACAGAAACTCTACCTAGAAGGGAGGCAGGAAGAAGTCTGCTCAGGGCCAAATCAGGTTTTTGCTTATGTCACATAGGAAAGGTTAGTTGAAGAGATTAAAGAGGTAAGAAACCTACATTAGTCCTGAACATGAGTTTAGACACAAATAAATATAATACCCAACTTTACAACCAGGTAATTAATTTTTTCTTGAATTTTTTACCACAAATGGGGACATTATATCAGAAAGAATATAAATAATCTTCTGGGAATGAACACTTATTATTAATGAAAGAAAAAAAAAAGGGCTCCATATAAATTTTATTGTTTTGTTTTTCAAATTAAAATCAAATCCCTTGTCAACCATTATAGGAGATATATGAGAATGTAGGTTTCTATGGTAAAGTATAAAACAGTGTAGAATCTATGGTTTTCACAAAGCCGGTGGTGCTCTAATTAACAGACAGATGTCAACAGATGCATGTGGAAAACTGACCTCTGTGAGCCACACACAGAGTGGCCACCAAGGCAGAGGTGTGAGCTTCCTGGGCTTAAACCTTTGTAAATATATTCAGGTGCCAATAATACTCCATACCCCTTTGCTGTGCATAGCTTGTGTGAAACTCTGAATCTTCTGAGTGTTGTGATAAGGTTGTATTAGTGGTATTCCGCCCCCCACCCCGCCTCCCAGCATCCGGGGATGCCTGAAGTGTCAATTTTGAAATTATAAGCATTTATTATTATATAATGAAGAAACATCCATCTAATGAGCTTTAATTAAATAAGCGGTAGATATAGAATATGCTATTTATCTTGTTTTTGATTAAATGAGAAGTGTTAAAAAGCTACATGATTATTTAGTATAAAAATAAACATAGTAAGAATAAGAAAAAATTATGATGATAACATTCAGATTTTAAATACTTGTCCAAATTTATAATAATTATTTAACAATTTTTAAAGTTTTACAACATAAAAGTGAGTTTAATAAAAATCTAACTTTTAAATATATGTATTACTTTGACAAGAAAATCTTTTTTCTTCTAATTTGAAAACAACTATGCTGATAGCAATAATTTAATGCTAAAATTTTAACTATGTGGTATGTGAGACTCCTAGTTCTGCAAATTGCAGATGATTTCACAAAAAAATGAATTTACTTAACCACATCTGTCTAGTATGTTTTCTTATTGTTAATATTTTTATGAATTTTGGAATTAGCATTAAGAATGGTTTCTAGAAATGGCAGTCATCGACACAGATGCTAACCACAAACACAAAACAGAAATTCAAAAAAAAATTGAGATTATTTTATGTGCAAAAACAGAAACAATGTAGTTTGTAAATATGTAGAGTTTGTATTTCAACTAAAGATAACATACACAAATAAAAAATAAAACACATTATAATAAGAGCTAGAACATACGCATGTGTATGTGAATGAGTACTGAGATAAAGGGGTATGTGGTGAGGTACAAACATGTGAGACACCTGACCTTCAGGAACAAGTAGGAACCATTCAATGGAAAGCAGAGCTAGTAAAGTGGGAGCAAAGGATAAAGATACAAGGTCACAAGACATAAAAAGTGGAGATGAAGAGATGCATCGGTTTCCTAGAACTGACATAAGGAAGGACTGCAAACGGATGACTTACAGAAACAGGATTGGGTCTTCCTAGTCCTGGAGTCTGGAAGGTCGGGATCAAGGTGTCACACAGCTAATTCCTTCTGAAGCTCCCAGGGAAGAGCTGTCCCCTGTCTCTCTCCTGGCTCTCACTCCTGGCATTCCATACATGGAAGATGCTTTGCCTCCATCTCTGCCTCCATCCCCAGGTGGCCTTCTCTCTTTCCTCTTACAGCAGCACCACTCACACTGCACCAGAGACCATCCTGCTCCAGTGCAATCTCACCTGATTCCATCTGCAAAACTCTATTTCCAAATAGTATCCCAACACAACGAGGGGCAGGAAACACACCTGTGTTTTTAGGAGGACACAATTTACCATAATGTAATGGCTAACAAATCATTGTGTGTGAATATTTCACCCTCAAAATATTCATCCTTGTAATAGCCTGTATACTAATCTTGACTTCTTGAGGTACAGTAATTTCCCCAAAGTCATAAAGATTCAGCCCTCAAACACCAAAGCAAACGGAAAAGCCCATTTTTAGTTATTGTGTTTTCCTGTCTCTCAAGTAATCCAACTTAGCCGAATCCATGCTTGGTAACTGGAAACAGCAGAGTTGGGTAAAGAAAGAATGATGTGTCTGAAAATTGGATGGAATTCATACCTCATTGGGAGGTGGTTAGAAATTACATGTTTTTTCCTTATAATTATAATTATTATCTGTTATAAAGGTTTATCTATTTGCTTTGCTTGTTTGTTTTTGTTTTGATTTTTGTTTTGGTACCAGAGATTGAACCTAGGGGCATTTAACTGCTGAGCCACATGCCAGACCTTTTTATTTTATCTTTTATTTTAAGACAGGAACTCACTAATTTTCTTAGGGCCTCACTAAGTTGCTAAGCCTCAAACTTGTGATCCTCCTGCCTCAGCTTCCCAAGTTGCTGGGATCACATGTGTGCAACACCAAAACACACCTGTTGGTATTGTTTAAAGAAGCTTGACAGAAAACTGAATTACATTATAGATAAGCAACAGGCTCTAGGAGCTGAAAGATCTGGATCCTCATAGGGACTCAGCCACTGATTAGTAGAATACCAGTTGGATTAACAGTGAAAAGTACTTATTTAGAGTAGACTCAGGGTGTGTTCATATTCATACCATAGAATTATAAAAACTAAATGAGTAGCATTCCTGAAACATCTAGTATGTAATGCCTGAATAGAACAAGAGTCTCAATCATGATGCTGCTCTCCTTTTTAATTAACAGAGAAAATGAAATAAATACAAAAATGCAAATAAGATCTAAGGACTAGGTTCTATTATAGATCTTAATAGAATCAAAATGCTTTTAAAAGTATGCCATCTTAAATACTTTGTGTTAATTACAATCTTTATTTTATATTTTTTAGTACTTGGAATTGAACCCAGGGATGCCTTTTTAATTTTTTTTTTTTTTTATTTTGAGGCAGGTTTTTGCTAAAATTACACAGGCTGGCTTCAAACTTAGGATCCTCTTAGCCTCTCAAGAAGGTGAGATTACAGGTGTATGCCCTCATGCATGGCTGTATTAAATATATATAGAGAGAGAATTATTAAAATTAACAATTTTGTAATTCTATAAAATTAATAATTCTATAATTATTATTGACTTATATTTAGCCATGTGACCATGTCACACTGTCAAAAAATTGTGATTGTCAACCTCTGTAATCAACTTTATAAAAATACTAAGTTAAATGGGAGCTATTCTTTACACTCAAAATTTAAAACTAATTGATTATGGAATTGTTATAACACAATTGAGCCAAAATTTGGAAATAAATGTATCAAATTTATAAACATATTACAAATAATATTTCATATATAAAAATACTGATTAATGTTACTTATGCTTCTCATGTACCAAGATCATTACTCCAGAACCATGTTGTCCCATGAATATAATGAAAGAACAGACAAATAATTCTTATGTTCAACCACGTCAACAACTGATTCACTCTTTCCTTTCTAAAAGCAACTCATAGAGGTCCCTGGGCTGTGTAGTCAGCAAAATATTATCACTATCTTCTTCATTATAAATCATAATTTTAACTATCCTTAGACAAAAGCACTGAATAATTTAAAGTACATGCTATCTGTGTGTTAAAACAAGAATTCGTTGAGAGATGAGTTTCCAACACAAAACTCCATGTATCCAGAAGGGGTAGCCCTCACCCCATGGCGATATAACTACAAGCTATCTTCCCACACAGTTTTGGCATGCTTGAGAAAATCTTGATTATTCTATTATAAGCAATCACAGAAGCTATCCTCTAAGCATGACATAAAAACACAAAAATAAAATTTGTTATGGACTAGCAATGATAAACAAAATTAGAGTTCTTTTGCTGACAATAAATACTGGCAGAAGACAAGCCCACCACAAGAATCACAAGCACTTGCCCAGACCCCTGTGTTCCTAGTTTTAGGTACTTGCCTGCTGAGAAGAATTTTGAAAAACTAATTAAAATAAGCATGCAAACTATAAAGAAAAGAAGATAGATAAGAGATATATATATAATTAAAGAGAAGAAATATATAAGTGGAAACCCATAACTCAAAACAAGAAAATGACATTCTAAATCCAATTACTCATAGTACAGCATTGCTAAGAATAAAACTTCCGATAAAATAAAAAAATTAATCATGCTATGCTAACATCTAATATCACATTAAATATATTTTTCTTTTCCTATTGTGTGCTTTGACTGATATCCAAATAGAAAAAAAATAGTTTTATAATCTGAATTTCTCTAGCAGCAAAACAAAGCAGTCATAGTTTGTAGAATATTTTAACTTCTACTTTAAATATAAAAATACCAATGTTTGTCATTTTTCTAGAAATAAGATGTATATAGGAAATAGAAAGGAACAGCTGTGTTAGCTAGCTTTCTATTACTATAACAAATGCTTGGGAAAATTAGCTTATAAAGAGAAACAGTTTATCTCAGTTTGGTTTTGGAGGTTTTGATTCTTAATTGATTAGCTCTGGTGCTTTTAGGCCTGTGGGGGGAAAGCACATCTCTGAAGCAATGTGTGATGAACCTATTCAACTCATGACCAGGTTGTGAAACAGAGAAACAGGAGGAGGAAGGGACTGGGTTTGAAAAATCCCCTTTGAGGGCATATCACCAGGGACCCCAGACCTCCTACTGGCCTTACTCCTTAAAGCCTGAACCCCAGTAGCAACATTCTGGAAACCAAGACCTTTAACTAAGACTTTTGGGGAACAGTTAGGATCCAAACTATAAGCTCAATGAGGTGTAACAGGCCTGTAATCCTGCTGACAGGAGCCTGAGAAGGAAGATCACAAATCCGAGGCCAGCCTGCGTAACATAATAAAAACTTGGATCAAAATATAAAGGGCTGGGGATGCAGCTTAGTCATGTAACACCCCTAGGTTAAAAACCCAGTAACTTCAGGAGAAAAAAAAAACATTCAAACTACCTCAGGGCTAAACTGGAAATCTGATTTATTATTCATACATTGTTTTCCAATATTAGTTATAACATATTCTAATATAAGATAATAAAAGATCACTTAGCTGCAGTTATTATTTTTTAACAATATAAAGCTATTCTCTTCCATGGAATTCTTTATAAATGAATTATGATGTGAATTTTACATTTTTGTGAATTTTTATGCCCAATCTTTAATAACATCAGGAAACACTTTGTATGAATAGTATTCATGATGTTCTAATTCTTTTACATATTAATCCAACCCTTATATAGACAACAAAGTAATATATTGTCTGAATTTTTAAATGGCAGGGGATGATTTAGTAATTTATCTAAAGTCACACAGCTATGTGAACATTTCAGGATTTAAAACTTGGAATATCAAATCATTAGTATTACAGAGAAAATCTGCCAATAGATTGGAGCTAAATATTCCACTTCTCCCTCCCTCCCTCCCTCCCCCTCTCCCTCTCTCTCTCCCTCTCTCTCTCCCTCTCTCTTTCTCTCTTCCTTTCTCTCTATTTCTATCTTTATCTATCTCTTTTTTTCTGTGAAATTAAAGTAAAAGGAAGACATTGCTGAAGCCCACCTCCATATTCAGGGACATATTTTGGAGATTTGAGACTACTGAAGAATAAGCCACTGTGGTTTTGCCTGCCTGCTTGCTGTGTTCAGGCCCCATACCTGATCGTTCAACGGCTAGTCACATTGCTCTCAACATAGCTCTAATTATCACAAGGAATTACATAGAATTCTAAAATAACAGTAATTTGAATTTTAAACACTTAAAATAATTATGTGTCATATTGCTTTTGGGGACAGAAAGGAGTTTCACACAATCAACTATAAAGTTGGAGGTTTCAGCCCATCCAAAATGCCAGAAATAATTATGACAGAATTTCAAGCTGCAATTAACCAAGAGCAACACTTCTTCCATTAGATTTGATAGAGTCATTTGAGAGTATCAAATCTAGGTTTCCATTTAGTCTATGAATCTCTTTCAAAAATTTAATATTAAAAACATGTAACAGAGTTGAGGTCCTTTGGCAAGATGATTAAATGGAGTGCAGTGTTCATTCAGGGTGATGGAAGTCTACATTTGACGTGTACTTTACCAGTCACTTTCTAACTGCAATATCAAAATGGAGAATTAACCATTCATGGCAATATTCAACCAAAGAATGTTTATTACTTTGTGTTAATAGTAGCATACTGTCAAAGGATAAAGATAAAACACTCAGATTGTTCCATAATAAAATTTAGTATTAATCCAGTGACCTCTTAACTCTGTGATTATTTTTTGTAGGTTTGAAATACATAAATGTATAATTATTACATTAGTTTTATTGTTTTCTTCAACTATGAAAGTCTGTAAAATTGTCTCTAGAGCCCACCATAGATTCCACAATTTGTGGTTGTTTAAGTGCCTTATTTAAAACAGTTTAGCATCTGTATATCACTTTTATGTATTCTCCCACAGTCTTTAAATTACCTCTAGATTATTTATAATGCAATATTACACAAATAGTTTTCATGTTCTATTCAGGAAACAAGTAAAAATGTATATATTCATGAAGACACAATCTTACTGAATATTTACTATATATGGTTGATTGAATATGTGGATAAAGAACCGGCAAATACAGAAAATTAACTTTTTCTAAATTAAAATATATCAAATAAGTGAAAAGACTGACATGACAATAGAATAGAACTTCTATCTTTGGTAACAAAATATAAACAGCTTCAAAGTTGTCATTCCACCCTCAAAAAGGATAAAGAACAACAACAACAACAGATACAGAAACTGAAAAAGCAATGACTTTTAGTTTCTTTATTTGTTGGGTGTTTGGATACATCAAAAAACTGAGATTTCAGGCTAACAAATTACTGAGAAATACAGAGAAATCCATAGACCCAGAGCATCACAAGTAAAATTTGCTTACTTCAACTAGAAACCACTAGAGACATAAACTGAGATGAAACTTAAGGATAATTTTACTAAATTCTGGAAGATAAGTAAGAACAGGTAGAGAAGGAAACCTGGGAATTAAATTCTTAGGGAAGCCCACATGTATTTGTGAGAATCCTCTCCAGAAACACCCTGTCCCAAATTCTCCCAGTAGAGAGTCAAAATAATTTCTGTCCTGGCTTTACCAAGTCAGCAGAGATGTAACTATTTTGAAATAATCCAAGTGCTTTCTCCATAAGAAGACTCTGTGCTTCAGAAGAAAAGACTTTATCAGATCTCTATCACAAATGAGGAACATGGTTTTCCCCAACTCCAGACTCTCCGAGGTTTACTATCACATGGGGGAAAATACATGTAAAGAACCTGAGATTCATCACATTATCAGAGAACACTTTGTTCCTCTCACCTTTCACCACCATAGCATATATTAGTATAAGAGTGAATTAAAACCATCAGAGTTGTGAGATACAATATCTACTTTAGGAGGAGCTCGTAGGGAAGCCCCAAAACAACAACCGACCAACCAACCAAACAAACAAAAGATACTAGAGGAATATGAAGTATCTGAAACCTCTTGAAATGTTTCAAAATATTTTCACCATTTTGATTTTTAGGGATTTTCTTTCTTTTTTAGACGTTGATGGACCTTTATTTTATTCATTTATTTGTATGTGGTGCTGAGAATCAAACCCAGTGCCTCTCACATGCTAGGCAAGTGCTTTACCACTGAGCCACAACTCCTGCCCTGAATTTTAGGAATTTTTTATATATAAATCATTTGAGAACAAAATGGTTTTCCTTCTTCAAATTCAATCTGTGATACATCCTTTTGTCTATTGCACTGGTTAGAACTCCCAGTACAATGTAGATGTGCTGTGGTGGTGAAAGTTAACATTCTTCCTTCCTCTTGACCTTTGGGGGAAAGTGTTATTTCTTGTCATTGAATAGCAATGGATGCTTCTATGTTTTTTGTGCTTGTGCTTGTTCAAGTTGAGCAATTACCTACTATTCTATGTTGACTGAGAGATTTTTATTATGAAGTTTGTGTTGGATTTGGTCAAATGTTCTTTTTTTTTAATCTACTGATATAATTATGTGATTTTTCTTCTTAAGTCTGTTGATATAAATTTTGAATGTTGAAATGACCTTGCTTACCTGAAATAATTCCTACTGTGTTGTGGTAAAAATTCTTTATATACATTTTTAAACTGATTTTTCTATTATTTAGTTGAGAATTTTGTTTCTATAGTCATGAGAAGTATTGGTATAGGGTACTTAATATAATTACTATTATAGATTGCCAGGCCCAAATGTCTTCACTGTTAAATTTTACCAAAATGTTTAAGGAAGAAATAATATTCATTCACAAACATTTAGTAAAGAGATGGGTGAAATAAAGTCCATAAACAGACAAACATATATAGTCTGTGTTATTCAACTTCCTTCACTGTGACCAAAATACCTGACAAGAACAGCTTGGAAGAGGAAATGTTTACTTTGGCTCACAGTTTTAGAGGTTCAGTCTATGGTTGGTTGACTCTATTGCTCTTGGCCCAAAATAAGGCAGAACTTCATTGCAGAAGAGCTTGGTGGACGAGTGCTGACCAGGAAGCAGAGGACAGGAAGGGACCACAGGGGAGATAAATTCTTCCATAACATGCCCCCAGTAACCTACTTCCTCTAGTCATGACCCACTTGCCTCCAGTTACTGCCTGGCTAGCCCATTCAAACTAGGATGGACCAATTAATTTACAACTCTCCTGATCTAATCATTTCACCTCTGAATATTCTTGCATGAACACAGGAGCTTTTGGAAAACACCTCATTTCCAAACCATAACATGGTCAATTTACTATTTGTTTACATAATACAAGCACAATACAAAGGGGGAAGTTTCATCTTTTCAACACACATCAATGGAAAAGTATCAATCTACATCTGGCACCTGATGAGAAAAAATTTAAATGAACCTCATACCTAAATGAGAAGCTCAATATTTCTGAAAACATTCCTTCAGCATGAACCTATAGCTCTCTATGATCAATCACAGAGGAAGAGAGGACCAGGGCCTGGTTCATGGATGGTTCTGCACAATATGCAGATACCACCCGGAAATGGACAGGTGCAGCACTGCTGCCCCTTTCTGGAATGACCTTGAAGTACAGTGGTCAAGGGAAATCTTCACAATGGGCAGAACTCTGGGCAGTGCAACTGGTTGTACAAATTTCCTGGAAGGAAAAATGGCCAGATGTGTGACTGTATACTGACTCATGGGCTGTAGCTAATGGTTTGGCTGGCTGGTCAGGGAACTGGAAAGAACGTAATTAGAGAATTGGTTACAAGGACATTTGGGGAAGAGTTTTGTGGATAGACCTTTTGGAATGGGCAAAGGATGTGAAGATATTTATGTCTCATTTAAATGCCCACAAAAGGGTGACCTCAGCTGAGGAGGATTTGAACAATCAGGAAGACAGGATGACCCGATCTATGGGATCTATGGACAGCAGTCAACCTCTTTCCCCTGCCACCCCTGTCATAGCCCACTGGGCTCATGAACAGTGGTCATGGTGGCAGAGATGGCAATTATGCATGGGCTCAGCAGCATGAACTTCCATTCACTAAGGTTGATTTGGCTATAGCCATGGCTGAGTGGCCAGTTTACAGCATCAGAGACCAATGCTCCGATGTAGCATCATTCCGTGGGGAGATCAGCCAGACACCTGGTGACAGGTTGATTATATTAGAACACTTCCATCAGGAAGGGGCAGTGGTTTTTCCTTATTGAAATGGACACTTATTCTGGGGATGGATTTGCCTTCCCTGCACATAGTGTTTCAGCCAAAACCACCATTCCTGGACTTACAGAATGCCTTATCCATTGTCATGGTATTCCACACAGCATTGCTTCAGACCAAGGAACTCACTTCAGGGCTAAAAAAGTAAGGCAATGGGCTCATGCTCATGGGATTTACTGGTTTTACAATGTTCCCCACCATCCTGAAGCAACTAGTTTGATAAAAATGATGGAATAGACTCTTGAAGATGCAGTTACAGGACCAGCTAGGGTGCCATACATTTTCAGGGCTGGGGCAAGGTTCTTCAGAAGGCTGTCTGTACTCTGAATCAGCATTCACTATAAGGTACTGTCACTCCTATTGCTAGAATTCATGGGTCCAGGAATCAAGGTGTAGAGACAAGAATGGTGCAACTCACCATTACCTCTAGTAACCCACTTGGAAAGATTTTGCTTCCTACCCCTGAAACATGATGCTCTGCAAGCCTGGAAGTCTTAGTTCCAGAAGGAGGAATGCTTCTGCCTAGAGATGCAACAATGATTTCATTAAATTGGAAATTAAGACTTCCCCTTGGCCACTTTGGGCTCCTTATGCCTCTGAATCAACAGGCTAAGACAGGAGTTATGATTGATTCAGATTACCAAGGGGACATTGGACTGTCACTCCAAAATGGAGGTAAAGAAGCATAATCCTGGAGTGCAGTAGATCCCTTAAGGCGTCTCTTGAAATTACCCTGTCCGATTATTAAGGTCAATGGGAAACTACAATAACCCAATCCAGGAAGGATGACAAATGTCGCAGATCCTTGAGGAATGAAGGTGTGGGTCACACCTCCCAGTAAAGAGCCAAGACCTGCTGAGGTGCTTGCTGAGGGAGAGAGAATATAGAATGGATAGTAGAAGAAGGTAGTCATAAATACCAACTATGGTCAAGTAAACAGTTACAGAAATGAGAATTATAATTGCCATTGATAATTCTTCCCTATTCCATTAAGAATATGTTTAAACACACTTACACATGCATTAAGAGGAAATGATTGTTACTCTCCTGCTATTCATCAATGTAATATTGTAATATTGATTGACTTACATTAGTAATTTTGTTTTTCTATCCTAGGAAAGCACTAGTGCATTCTGTTGTGGAAGGATAGTTATGTTAGACAGAATTATGACCTTGTTATCCTGTTTATTTAGAGATTGAGTATGATGTAAAGAGTCATATTTGTATATCACGTTGACAAGGGGTGGACTTGTAATGGTTAATTTGAATTGTCAACTTGATGGAATTAAGAGAGGCCAAGGATTAAGATGATGTATGGATGAAGGTGTGTCTAGGAATGATTGGTATGTGGGATAGCCAACAGAAAGGAAGACTCTCCCTAAGCATGGGCTGCACCAGTAGGATGATGGCTTGGACAGAATAAAAATTGGAAGAACACAGAAGCAGGAGCAGATGCAAGCTCGATTCTTCTTGAACGGGTTCTTGATTGATGCTGTGGCCCTCTGAGGATAAGGACTCTTGCTTCTTCACTCTTTCAAAGTGAATTCTTTAGAAGCCTTTGGTCTCAGAGTAGGGTAGCACTGTTGATCCCTCTTGTTCTAGTGCTTCAGCCTCTTGAACTGTGTGCACAGCTGCAGGTTCCTCCAGCTCTCCAGCCTGCAGATGGCCACTGTAGACTATCCAGTTTCTGGTCTCTTAAGCCAACCTAATCAGTCCCCTGTTATAACTTTACTTCCTGTTGATTCTGTTCCTCTAGAGAACCCTGACTAATACACCCCCTAAAATCACAATTTGTACTTCGTGAAAATTAAAGACTCCTATTCTCCAGAATACCTCTAGGAGAATCAAAAGATAAGCTACAGAAAATATTTGCAATTAATAGCTAGAAAAAGAACTTGTTCCCAAAATACATAAAAAAACCTCTAACCTTAATTGAAAAGAAACCATACAATTCAAAGAATGGGTGAGCACAATATTTGAAGAGACAATTTGTCCTAAAAGGTATATTGATGGTAAAATGTCATGTGTAAAGATGTTTAACATGATTAGGAAAATGAAAATTAAAACTATTATAAAATAATACTACATTCCTAGTAGAAAGTCTAACATTAAAGTTTGACCTTTCCAAGTATTCATGAGAATGTGAAGCAACCGGGACTTTCACATGCCAGTAGGAAGAATGAAAAATAGTTCAATGACATTGGAAATTAGGCAGTATCTCAAGAAGTTAAACATGTACCATTTGACATGACCATACTACTCCCAGTATTTCCAAAGAGAAATGAAATTCTACAACTATACAAAGTTGTGCATGTAGATATTCAGGACAGAGGTAATTGTGGTCTCCAAAATTGCAAATGGCCCAAATACATGTCCATGTGTGAGAGGAAAAATAAATTGCAGGATACCCATATGATGGATCACTACTGAGTAATAAATGAAATGAATTCTCAATATATCTAAAATAATGCTCAAGATAATTGTGTGAAATAAAAGGACTTAGATAAATAACAGGCCAGATAGACAATATGCTTCCACTTACATAATATTTTTGAAAGTAAAAAAGTAATTATTAAGATAAAGAGAAGATAAGCAGTTGGCTTGGGATGGGGAACAGTATTACAGAGAGGCAGGTGGGAGGTATAAACAGGACAAAAGGAAATTTGCAGGCTGATGACTGTACTTAGTATCTTAAGAATGGTGATAATTTCACAGATGGATAGTTATTTTAAAACTTACCAAATTGTGCAATTTGTATAAAATTTAGTGTTCATCATTTATGTCTCTATGGGATTTAAAAAGAATACCTTGACAGGGAATTTTCATTTAGGTATAAATCTTAATTATCTTATCCTCTTCATAAGATGTATAGTTTGGAATAGCTTGTCTTTTTTGTTTGTTTTTTCTGTATCTTGTTCCACTCCTGGTGATCACCCATCAGCCCATGCCAATCTGGCTTTGGGTCCCAGCTTCTTTGAAAATTTTTTTCTCAAAACATTCAATGGTCTCTACATTATTATATTCAAATTATCTTCATTCTTTCTTCACTCCTAAAAAGCATTCAACATTGAGTACCACTTCCTTCCATGTTTACTTTGTATTTTGCTACTAAAAAATAATTTTAATCAAATTTTTATCCAGTATTTTGGCGATTCTCACTCTCCTAACCTTCAACTCACTTTCCTAGTTAACTTCTCTATATTCTACTCTAAAATAGTTTTTCATAGCCTAGAACTTTCCTCTGAATTCCAGTCTCATCTGTTCCATATGTCATATGATATCATCTCTCCGATATACAAATATATCTCAAACTTATTAATCATCTGATTTTATCTCCTTTGTACTTTACAATGTAGCCAACAGAGGGTTTTAAAAAGGCAAACCTAACTTGCCACTCACCCTGAAAATATACCAATGGCCTTGATCTCAGGCTAGGATGAAAGTATTTAGCATGATCTTAAACATAACTGCCTTTGCTTGCCTGCAGACCTCATCTTACATATGCTACTATGAACTCTTTGAATTCTAGATATGCACTGACCTTATTTAAATTACTTAAGCATTGCTTTTTCCCAAACAAGGCTCTAAATATGCTTTTCTCACTGGCTGGAAATCATCCTAAGTGCTCCCATTTTTCATCTTTTTAAACTTTTTTTTTCAGATCTCAGTTCAAATGAATTTTCATTAGGAGATAATTTCCTGTAATTTGATCTGGAAGCAGCCTGATTTGTTTTCTCTTGGCACGTTTAACATGTTTTAATTATAAGTTGATATATTTGCTTGGTGGGTATATTACTCCACTAAGCTGAAAAACCAAGAACATCCTGTGTTAGCTTTCCATGGCTATGACCAAAATGCCTGACAAGAACAACTTGGGGAAGTTTTTGGGGGGTTCGTAGTTTCAGAGGTTCAGCTTGCTCTGGGTCTGAGGTGAAGTGGAGTATCATGGTGAAAGGACATGTTGGAGGAAAGCTACTCAACTCAGAAATGATGGGCAAAGAGACTCCAGGAGCCAGAGACAAATACACAATCCCCAAGGCACAACCACCAGTGACCCACGCTCCACAGCCATGCTCCACATGCCTACAGTTACCACCCCATAATCCAGATTATTAATTTATCAAGTGGATTAATCCATTAATTAGGTTAGAGCTTTCATAATCTAATTATCTCACCTCTGAACCTTCTTGCATTGTTTAGCATACAAGCTTTCTGGGAAAGCATCATATCCAAGCCATAACAGGTCACAAATATTTTGTTCAATTTTGATTCCTCCTTTCCCTCAAAAGTACCTAACCCATAGAAAGCAGAGAAATACACAGATAAGTATTGTTTGAGCTATGTGGGAAAACTCAGTTAACCCTTTTAATAACTAGTACTAGGTACTTAATAGTGTAGTCTATATAACACAGGCTTGGAAATAGGATATTATAGGGTCAAATTTAGTCTCCACTACTTTATCCATCTGTGAATTTAGACAATTTATTCAACATTTTGGCTACAAATTTCCTCTTTCTGTGTAAGGATAGTAATATCTCTCCCTTTAGGTTTTGATGCATATTAATTCAATGATGAGAATAAATCTCCCAGTACAGATCTGTAAAATTGCATAGAAATTATTTTAAATATTATTACATATATTAATATATTTTAAAGGAAGTTGTTTCAGAAAATCAATTAGTTTCTTCATAAATGTCAGAAAAGACTTGCAAAGATAATATTTACTTGAAGAATTTGAATGCTGTAAGCCCCTTTTAGGAAACGACCATCCAATGTTACACAGCATGCCTGTTTATACCTATTCTGGCTCAACTTACTTTCATTTCTCTTTGCTTTTCAATAACTTAGATCAAAATTGTGGGCTTTATCAATACTGAGTGGATACTTTATATATTAATACCTATTTAAATCTATTAAATGACATTAATATAATAACTAACACGTGAGCTTTCTGGGGACACCTCATATCCCATCTTATAATTTTATTAGTTCTTAATTTTTTGGCATGCTTTCAGTAATCTAAGAACAATATGATGAAATAATACAATTGATGTCTTAAACATGTAAAGTTCTATTGCCATTATTTTCACAATTACTGAATAACTAATTATACACAGTCTCAACCATTAGTCATGATATTTTAATGAATAAACTAGATAAATGTGTGAAACAAAATGTGGTCAGTCATCTCTTTTTAAGAAAAAAAATAATAGAACCATCATTTCCCTAGCCTTGAAGTGAGAGCTGAATAAAGAAATATAGAACTCCAAAAATATGATATAAAATAAGAGAAAAAAACTAAATTCTTTACTACAAACAATATAGGTTATAAAAAACAATACTAAATATTAAAGATTTTTAAATGCTTCTATTTTTCCCTACAATGAAGCATGCATTAAATAATATAATCATAGACATATTAGTTAATACAACCACTTTATGTATTTCCGGGTTTATGCTTCAAATAGTATATGAAAATCTGGAAGTTAATAATTTCAAATTTATTTATATAAAGAAATTTTAACTTTATTATTTTACTTATTTATTTGTTTGTTTATTTTGAAATTGGTTACAAATAAAATGAACTTTTTAAAAAAGAAATTCCTCAAAATAATTCTGAAGTCATCTAAATTATTCAGTTACATTTAATTAAAAAGTTTAATAAGCATATCTAAGAAGTTTCTTGAAAACAAATTGTCATGTTAAATTGAAATATTTTTTTATTTTCCTTTTTGTCTCAGATAATATTTTTTATTGATTTTTTAAAAAATAAATAACAGTGGAATGCATTACAATTCTTATTACACATATACAGCACAATTTTTAATATCTCTGGTTGCATATAAAGTATGTTGACACCAATTCATGTCTTCCTACATGTACATTGGATAATGATGTCTATCACATTCCACCATCCTTGCTAAACCCCTGACCCTTCCCTTCCCCTCCCACCCTTCTGCCGTATTGGTGCAGCCATTATGGAAAGCAATATGGAGATTCCTTGGAAATATGGGAATGGAACCACCATTTGATCCAGCTATCCTTCTCCTTGGTCTATATACCCGAAGGACTTAAAAACAGCATACTACAGGGACACAGCCACATCAATGTTTATAGCAGCATAATTCACAATAGCTAAACTGTGGATCCAACCTACATCCCTTCAGTAGATGAGTGGATAAAAAAAATGTGTCATATACACAATGAAATTTTACTCATCAATAAAAGAGAATAAAATCATGTCATTTGCAGGTAAATGGATGGAGTTGGAGAAGCTAATGCTAAGTGAAGTTAGCCAATTCCAAAACACCAAATGCAGAATGTTTTCTCTGATATAAGGAGGCTGATGCATAGTGGGGTAAGGAGGGGGAACATGGGAGGAATAGATTAACTTCATTATTTTAAAATATAAATACTCAATTAAATTGTCCTTGAATTTGACATGACCTATAGTACAAAGATATAGTGGCATGGTAATTTAAAATGACCACCTATTTTTGGCCACATCTCCCAAACAGAAGTGGAGTCTATTTCCCTACTCTCTGAGTCTGGCTAGTACACATAACTTTCCTTGGTCATTAGAATGCTAAAGAATTGATGCTTATAACTTACAAGACTGAATCTTAAAAGATCCTCAATTCTTGCTTTCATGGGACTAGAAGGCTTCCCCTTGGGATCCACCCATCACACACAAGAATTCCAAATTAGACAGGAAAGCCATCTGGAGGAAAACCAAACTCCACGTGAGGCTTCAGTTCAGCACCCAGCCAACTGGCTGCCACCACAAACCAGCCACATTGAATGAACCACCTTCTATATTCCAGTCCTGTAAAGCTTCCAGTAGACCAGAGACCAAGCCAGCACGTGGGAAACCTAAGATCACATGACCCAAGCACAGGCAACCACAAAATGCACAAGATGGTCAATGGTATTGTTTGTAGAAACAGTAAGTTTAGGGATGCTTAGCCATCCAGAAGGAAATGAGACAGCGTGCTAAGTCTCAGCTCTGATTTTAAGAGTGACTCCAGAGTCAAACTGCTTTTGATCCTTGGACTGACAGCAGTCATATGAACTTTGCCAATTCACAGTCTGCTGCATTCCTGAGTCCCAGTTTCAATAGCAAAAAAATTCATATTGTGAGGGCGGAGAGAGGAGTTCCTGTGGAGCATGCTCACGGGACGGGGACTAGGTAAAAAGCTTCAGCAGTGTTGCTGTTGCCATTGATGCTGGTGCTCATCTGGCCTCTGTGAAATCCTGAATGTGAAGGTTACTCTGCAGAGAGGCCTTGTGGTGTTGAGAAGGAAATAAAACAGCATAGGGTCAGGGAGAGCCTAAGCACAATGCAGACATTTGAAAGCAATCGCAATAGAAACATTTTGGGACAAAAAGGTAATTTTGAAATAGAGTAAAGCTGTGACTTGTTTTTTACAAATTATAAGACAAACTGCAGTATCCTTTCTCTATTTTTCCAGAAATATTCAAATGGATACATTTATTATGAGGTCCTTATGAAGCTTGAACAACTAAATTTATCTAGAGTTTGGAGTGATGATAAAATTGATGTTACTTTCTAGCTAATAAAAATAATGGATTTGGCTTTTCAACATGAAACTGAAGTCATCTCATCCAAAAAATATGCCACAAATCACCAAAGTCATACACATGTCTCAATAATATTTCATTACATGCCCCATTTTGCTCTTCATTTCTCAGATTAAATTTTAGTTTCTGACAAGAACCCTCATTTGAACTAGACAGTCATAAAACCCTTTCCCCTTTTAATTGTATTTTTTTTTTAAATTTCCCAGTGGTGTTCTCTAATTAGCTCTGAATTCTGACTTCACATTTAGAGTGGCTTTTCTTTGTCCTTAAGGGAAAATTAGCACTGGATTGATAGTAATAGCTAGTATCTATTTGTGTTACCCAAACAAGAAGTATTTTTATCTTTATGTTTGACCAATTGCATATTGTAAACCACTAATTTCACTTGCAAAAAGTCAAACTCTTAATTTCCTCTGCATCTAGCCTTTCCAGCTCAGCAGGACATGTCTCTTCCCTCCAGCCTCCATCACAGACTTCTTTATATGATGGAGAAGGGCAGTTTGGCACGTGGTTATGAGGACCTATGCCGTTGCCCCCGACTGATCTGTCCATAGCATTTGGCAGGCACCTCCCTTATTCTTAGCTCTTCAGAGTTCTTTTATGCTTGACTAGTTCTTATGAAGTTCAAGACATTAACATAAATTTGGTATACTTCCAAAACATCGTGGGAGAGGAGCAAAAGCAAGTCAATTAGGCAGAATTACATTTCTGAAGAGAATATAATTTTACTCATGAAATGGACTGGAGAAAACATACACATTAAAGCCATCCAGTACTTCATAAAGACAACATTTTAAGTAGAATTCTACACAGAAAAGTAGCTAGTGAAGCTAAATTAGTCTGGTTTGTTCATCTCCCTCTTACTTGGTGTTGGCCTGCTCAGAAATGTCTTGATGGAGATGAAAGTTTCCTTCAGATTTCTATTTACTCTATCTAATCACATGAAGCAACAGAGGGGGGAAATACAGTAAAATTCACAGCCTTTGTCCTAATATCTTTCAGTGATTAACTTGGAAATTCTGACAGTGTCAGAGGTATAAGAAATCCCACTTTCATGATCAGGATACAGGGATAAGTTAATTAGCAGATGTCAGCTAGCAAATTAATATTTAATGACAAAACAAAATTTATGTGTTTAGATTTTCCATCACCAGATTTGTATTTGGGCCTTTTAATGTCATCCTTTTATCTTAATTGGCATAACATGGGCAATGTCATTTGTAAAGCATTATGAGAAAACTAGAGCCGCAGAAGCTTCTTAATCAGCTTCTTCGGGCCTGACAGAAGCAAAATCCACAACTCAACTCTTGTCACCTTCTGACAATTTGACAGTGAATATTGGATATCAAAGCACAATGTTGTAGCTGGGTACAGTGGCACACACCTGTAGCTTCAGCCCAGGGAGGAAGATCAAAAATACAAGGACAGCCTCCACTAAACAGTGAGACCCTGAGAAAACTTAACCAAACCCTGGCTCAAAATTAAAATTAAAATGAAAGGGAGTATGACTCAGAGGTAGAGCCCCCTGGGTTCAATCCCCAGTATCATAAAAACAAGAAAGAATCATCCTCAGAATACCACCACATCCCTAATGCAAATAAGTAGCTTTGATTTAACTTTCAGTTCCTGGCCTCCTTAGTTGAGTACAGATTTACCTAAGGAGCAGATGAGGTGAGCTGTCCATCATCAATTTGGAGTCATAAAATTCATCTGCTACTCTAGGGCTGCAGCTCTACCTCAGTGTCAGAGCATTTGCTGTGTGAGGTACTGGGTTTCATCCTCAGCACCACATTTTTAAAAAATAAATTAATTAAATAAAGGCATGCTGTCCATCTACAACTATAAAAAAAAAACTTTTTAAAAAAGATTCATCTACTATAAAGATAAGCATGGCAAGTGATGGCTGTAAAGGACCTGCTACTGCAAAACAGGAGAACTTGGCATGTTGAAAATTTTAAATGGAAGGAAACTCTAATAATTTAGATATGAATGTCCCCCTCAGTAGCTCACATATTGTAGGCGATGCAAGAAAATTCAGAGATGGGGCTTTTAGAAAATGATTGGACCATGAAGTTTCTAACCTCACCAGTGGATTAACCCATTTGATGCATTAATGACTAGAAGGGTCTACTACCTGGTAACTATAGGCAGATAGACTATGGTTTGAGGAAATAGGTCACTAGTGGTGACCCTTGGAGACTACATATTGTTCCTGGCCCCTTTCTCTTCTTTCAGCTTCCTGTATGAGCTGAGCAGCCTTCCTCCATGATGGAAGGCCATAGCCACAGAACCACCTGACCATAACTGAAACTCCTGAAACTGTAAACCAAAATAAATAAGTCCTCCTCTAAGTTGCTCTGCTCAGGTGTTTGTCATAGGAATGCAAAGCTGACTCATACAGAATCTGAGAAGCAACATAGAAAGCTTCTCTGACCATTGCCTACTCTTCTCTGAGGCTGACCATAAAACCTTCATGGGAGCGGTATCCTCTCTGTACTCAGATAAGGGGAGTATCTCAGCTCCAAGGACACGGACACACAGAGCAGAGTCTTAAAGCAGAAGTTCCTCCTAACTATCTCTCAGCTTATTACAGTCACGTGTTCTAGGATGGTTCTCCATGACTCCAAGCTTCATGAAACTTATATTTACAATAAATGAATAAATAAAGAAGCTCAGGTTTTAAGTGTTTCATCAGGTCGTCACTCAAGGTTCTCATGTCTCCAAAACTTTGTATTTAGTGAATTTGTATGCTTTTCTCTTGCTAATCTATCTTCTTTTACAGGAACCCCACTCAATAAACCTAAGAGGAGTAAGAGGAAAATCCAATTCCCCTCCCCCACACCAGGAATACTTCAAAAGCAAAAGGAAGCAATATATCAATAATAGAACCCAGGAAGACTCTGTGGGCACGGCTAATTTGCACCTGGATCTGGGGCTTAGACCGTCAGTTCCCTCTATTCTTGGTGAATTGCTGCCTCCCTCTCAAATCACAACCACTACTGCATAAATCTCCAGATTCAAACCCCACCTAAAGATATTGGCATACATCAGTACTATTTAGACATAGACTGCCCCAGTACTACCACCATATTTAGGCAGCTCTAAAGCACAGTGGAGAAGGAAAATTCTTCTGTTACAGAATTTCAAATGCATTTGCTATACTTTTCACCTGAAGTAGAGATGGTCATAGACACATCTCAGGAGGAAGATATTCCTTTTTCCCTGTCCTTAACAGGTAAATAATTGGCAGTTGGCCACTAAGATGCTACTGGCTAAGGTGCTGAAATTAATCTGAGAAAGTTATGTAAAGGAGCATAGTAATGTTAAGGAAGGTTTGTGTTGGCTGTGGTAGTCAAGTGTACAGGGACATCCACAGCAACAGTAAGGATCATTTGAAGATTCATGGCTTTCTAATCCAGCACTTTCTCTGGGTTGTCCTGTGGATATTGGTCCTTGAGCAAGCCCAATTCTATAGCATTCCCCTAAAAAATTTTCCTTGAAAATAACTTTTTAAAAATTACTGTTTTGTTCAATGTAACCAGGGTTAATTTGTGTTTTGAAATCAAGAAGTCAAATCATTTGTCTCTGTATAAGGACAGCATAAAATATTTAGTCATGGAAAGTCTTTCCTTCACCATACATTAGTCTGATTCCTAAAACTTCTCCTGTGCCCACTTATGTACTTCTTTGTAAAATTCAGCTTTAGCAAGAATCCTACTAATAATCAGTTGAGCAATGACTGTCCCTTTCACCTAGCCCTTGACATCTGTTCACCACAAATACCTGTTCTGGTTATTCATCCTCCACCATCCTCTGGGTGACCTCTGATTCCTCTGCCTGCCTCCAGCAAGAATCCCATGAGGGATGTTTAGACAAAATCTCTCCTTACCCATGATGTTTCTTCCAAGTAATTTTCCACATAATACCCAATATCAGTCAGCTTCCTGTTACTATAACAATATACCTGAAATAATTAAATTATAAAGAAAAAAGATTGATTTTTGCTCATGGTTTTGGAGGTTCCATTCTAAAACCAGACAGAGCCACTGCTTTGGGCTTCTTGTGGATACGGCAAACAGTGATTGTAGGAAGCATGTGGTGGAACAAACTGCTCACCTCATGAGCCAGGAAACAAAGATGGACAAGGTCCTATCGACTCCTTTGGTGGTATGTCAACAAAGACCTAAGAAGCTCCTACTAGTCCATGCTTCATGAATGTTCCCTCAGCTCCCAACATTGCCACCCTGGGGACAAAAAGACTTTAACACATGAAACTGTGGGAGACAGTTACCCAAACCACAACAGACCTGTACCCTGTTTTTTGGCTGTAAGTTCCCACTTATCCATACTGGATTTAGATTTGAGCCCAATCTTTCTCCCTCACTTTAATATTCCATTGCAATGGTCCCTAGATCTATGATGACAATTTCCCATACACCCTGAATAAAGTTTGTCTTGCCCTCTGCAACAAGTATCAATATTCTTTTCTTGAACACAGGAAATGAGTTTTATGAGTTTAAGGCCAGATTTATTCAAAAAATATTTATCCAAATATCTTCACATTGAATATTTGAACATTGACATACAGAGCTTTGTATTTTAGAGATAGACTGACAATATGATTATGTTCTATGGATAAGATAGCCACAGTTAATTACAAATTTCCATAAATTGTGATGCACTAAAAATTATTTGCATATTTTTACTAATAATGTAATGAGAAGTAAATTTATATTTGACCAGAAAATTTCTAATGTGCTAAAGAATTATATACTAAATAGTATTTGGTATCTGAGATTCATACATTTTGATTTAAGAGGAAATATAAAAATTTTTCAGAACATTTCTGCAATTGATATACATTCATATAAGACTTAAGACAAACACTTTAATTGGTTTTAACAGGACAACTAGTTTTATACTAATGTGATAGGACTATGAAATAGTCAATAGGCAATAAAATCAATTTTTAAAATGCATAATTAGAAACAATGATAAATAATGTCTACTTTGTTCTTAGTAATATCTGAATTATGATTACTGTTTCTGTTTATCCATGTATGGCTCAAAAACATAAATCCACTCAAGGTCATGTAGAATGCTTTTCTCTTGATCTTTTGGTCTTTTCTGGTTATTTTTATTTCTTTTTAATGTTTGCAGGGACCTCTCTTTCTGCTTTCTTTTTAAATTGGAAGAACATGTTGAATCCATGGATGGAAAATTTAATTCAAACTTAAGTGCATCATCTAACCATTTGAATTGTTAAAATCAAGCATGTTGAGTATTCCATGGATCTGATCCAATGTCTTAGTTCATCTGTGTTTGGAGTACTTGAATATGAATACTGAGGATATTATTCATCATTGAGTCAATAAAGAGAGTATCATCAAAGGGAGCAAGTGACCGAAAGGAACTGTGCTCACTACAAAAGTCAATGAAGCCAGAAACAGTCCTTTAAAAATCAGCTATGCTGCCAGTGACCACAAAAAGGTCAAAGCTTATGAGTCATTGATATAATCAAAGTAATAGTTAAATGCACTACTAATCAATTAATAACCAAACTAAAATATTCCATCATTTTAATTCATTTTGACATATTTAATTTAAAAGACTACATTCCATGTTTACAGAGATGTAACATTTGTATTATCAAAAATGTTTACTTTTCTTACTAATGCCAAAGTGAAAAAAATAAGAGTGATTTAAAGCAGTTGTCTGAATCAGAATCTCACTGTGTATTTAAACATGGGATAGGAGGGCATTTGAAATAATAAAGAACATTTTCTTTTATTAATCTCCAAACACATATTTAATCGGAATAATGTAACTGATGGATGTCCTCCACAAAAATATCTAGAGGTGATGGACCATGACCAAGTTGCTCATAAGGCACTTAATAAATGAGGGCGAGAGAGAGAGAGAGAGAGACGGACAAAGACAGAATAACAAAGTACTTCTTCAGTACCAAGTTGTAGTTTTTTCAAGGTAGAGGGACATAAAAATGACAGAATTATTTTAAGCTATTTGATACATATATATGTAATAATGTGTTAGTCTTTCAAAGGAGATTAATACAATGTACAAACACTCTTAGATCAGAATTTATGCACTAATTTTAGGTAATTCAGAATCTAAACTCAAACAAGCCTCAATTCTGATTACAAACTGATGCAAATCAGGTTTGCCAGGAGTCTTGATAAGATACAACTCATACAAATCCATAGCCACCTGCTGGAGTTCCTAACAGGCAACTTCAGTGGGCTCAGGGTGAAACAGTTGATGCACCATTAAAATGATGATACGAAAACAGTTTCTGCCAGAATCTTCCAAACGCCCACTAAAACGCCTATGAAAAAGGAAAGAAAGATACATGAACATCTAATTTTTTTTAGAAAATAAGGCTATCAGCATTATATACCATTCTTAGGCCTTATAATCAAGGCCTAAGAATTTCATGAAGATAAAAATCATCCAATCTGTCTTTCATACCTAACATGAATCACATTCACAAACACAGAAGGTGGGAAGGACTTTTCTCCTTCTTTTGCTGCCTGTATAGAAAACAGAAACCCCTAAGCTGCAGGGTTCCCCTCTTACAGATTGTCATGTTTTGAGGAAAACACTCCCTGTCTCTTACCATTAGCCCTCAATTTTCTATGCGATGAAGACATAGACTTCCTCAGATATTTAAACTACTGAAGAAGAAAACAGAATTTGGAGGTTAGCTTCCTACTGCCCCTGTAACAAATTATTTTCAATTTATTGCTGTAAAACAACACAGATTTAATTATCTTACAGTTCTCTAGGTCAGAAGTCTGACCGAGGTTTCAGGGAATTTGAGTCAAGGTGTGGGCATTCCTTAAGGCAGAATCTAGTGGAGACTGCATCTTCTCACCTATTCCAGGTGTTGGAGGGTTCCCATCTTCCTTGGTTGGTAGCTTGCTTTGAATTTCAAAGCCAGCAATGATGTATTGAGAATTCCTATGACACCACTCCAACCTGGCCTTCATCATCAGATCTTCTTTTCTAACTCAGGCTCTGATTCATCTGCCTCCTTCTTCTTCATGTAAACAACCCTATGATCCCATAAGCTCAGGATATGTATATATAATATAATCAGGTTAATCTTAATTTAGTCATCTGAGTAGAAACCATGCTATAGTTTGAGACAATGCAAGAACCTTCAGGGGCGAAATAATTATGTTATGAGAGTTGGAGCCTAATCAGTGGATGAATCCACTGATATGGATTAACGGGGTGGCAACTTTAGGCAGGTAAGGTGTAGCTGGAGGAAGTAGGTCATTGGCAGCATGACTTTGGAGTTTCTATTTTGCCCCAGAGAGTGGAACACTCTCTGCTTCCTGCTTGCCATGTCCTGAGCTACCTTTCTCCTCCATGCCCTTCTGCCATGATGTTCTGCCTCACCTTGGGCCCAAGGTTACGAAGTCCTCCATCTATGAACTCAGACCTCTGAAACCAAAATAAACTTTTTCTCCTCTAGTTGTTTTTGTGAGATCTTTTAGTTGCAGCTGCAAAAAAAAAAAAAAAAAAAAAAAGCTGACTAAACTAAACCATGATTCTATCTACAATCTTAATTCTTCTTTGTCATGTAACTTAAGATATTCACAATTCTTAGGCATTTGGGCGCTGACACCTTATGGGTAGGGCGGCCCATTACTCTGCCTACTAAGCTGCATGACATTACTTGTTGGAAACTATTGCAAAGTATATAAATGGACTTAAGCTGAAATGCTGTAAGGAGTAAATTCTGCAGATTATATTTTTCACATACTCCAACAGTATGTTGTAGAAGTAATACAAAAGGGATACATGTAGCTCACTTCAGGCTAGCAGAGTACAGGAGATATGTGCCAAATGTATACAGAAACAAAGTTGCAAACAAGATTCTCATCAGCCCTGGCTTCGGGTGTCAGCCTCACCAGAGGTGGGGCTGCGGAGTTAGTGGGCCCCCAAAGGGGAGGCGTGCCTTGAATGGGCACAAGGGAGCTCCTTGGGTCTGAGACTTACATCAACTCAAAAGTGGCCTCCTACTTAATTTTAAAAACAGGAGGAGTGGGGGATCTATTTTAATGCTTCCTTTTACCTTTTGCTTACATGAGTGTTTAAAAATATCCCCGAGACGAAATAACCTAAGTCTTGACCCATGCACAAGTGTGAAGTCTGAATTTGAAACACATTTTGATGCTGAAACATCTATCTGTGAAATTCATATAGAATTATTTTGGGAAAGGTGAGGGCAAGGACTATGAATGAAAAAAATAAATAAAGTGCTTTTTACTAAAGTTCTTATCATGCAAAAAATGAAAAGGACTATTAAAAATAAAATAGCAAGATGGAGAAGATACCGAGAAAATATTTATATCTGCTTAAGAAAATTAATCACTCTGAGAGTGTATCATTACTAATAGCCATCAAGTTATTTAGAAATCTCTTAACTATAAATGATTAAAATGTAAGACTGCACATAAAAATGTATTAAGTAACCAGAAGGTAACAAATACATACCTTATTTAAAGATAAAGGATGCCATAATAAACATCTATTTTAAAAAGAACAAACATAATTTCTAAAAAATTTTAAATAGATCTTGTATTAAAAACAGCAGTCAAAAGATAAGCAAAATAACAGATTTCATCTTATAGAATAAAAAGTTAATGACCCAGAAGTTCTAAATATCATTACCCAGGAATAACATTATAAGTTACAAAATGGATATAGAACTATAGAAACTGAAGCAACACAAAGTTGATTTGAATTAAAAGAAACAACCAGTGTGTTCCTTTTCTGAACACAATGGAACAACTTCCAGTAGAACTATTATGGAATAATGAGAAAAAGCCAAAGTGAGGGGAAATGTATTTGAAAAGGATCAGATATCTTCTGTAGCAGGAAGAATCAGAGGGGCCCAGATTCTGGAGGGAGGAACATCATGGGAAACTGAGCCCATGTTCTATATTCACACTTCTTCAAGCGGCATTTACCAAACGTGGGCACAGGCAAAGAGGGTGAAAACCCAGGCCTCACTGAGACAGGACAGATCACTGCTGATGAACTGAAAGTCACCAGAAACACTTGGAATGGTCTCTAGTGGCTAGAGAGATAAGATTGGAGATTTGAACAGCATAAAATAGGTGGCTAGATTTTTTTTTTTCATTTCTCAAATTTTGATGTGACAAGATGTAGAAATTTACAAAGCTTAACAGAAGCGTCCACCACTCAGCATTGATGAGATAAAGTGCCAAAAGGACCCAGCAAGCAAAAGGGCCCATGGAACATTCCAGACCATTTTATTTCAATGCTGGATGACTATATTCAATGCAAATGGCTAAGGAGAGAGAAAAGAATCCTTACAAAACCACAACCAGACTCAATCTAGTTCATTGGTGATTGGTTCAAGGCCACATTTCTGCAGGGTAGTCTGCATAGGTGGGATATCTCGTCCTCATAATGCTTAGATGTTCTCTACCTTTTCCGTTTTGCTGGCATTTGCACTAGTGGTACAGAAGGAATGGCAATCAGTGGTGTTGGTATCTGAGCGAAAATTAAGTAAGTGGCACAAAGGTCTGCCAGGACTCATTGTTATCTAGCTATGGGAGTCTTCACAGCTTACAAACAAATTAAAATGGAATTAACTCAGATTTTTAAATATCATTTGCATTTATGAGAACATTGCACAAAGGGTTAATTGTATTAGATCATGACATTCAAAAATGCAGATCTTTATAATGACAATGTAATTGTGTATGAAACAATTCTGGCCTATTTGAAAATAGTTTTGAGAAAAATACGTATTATTGTTTTTCTTTTGTTTGTTTTAATGCAAGCTGAAATGAATATTGTTTTCTTGAAGCATCATTTCTAATAGGAAACAAAAAAAAGGAGAGAAGAGAGAGATTGAGACATAAGCAACACTTGAAAAGATAATTGCCAATTTTTTTCCTGAAATGATTGTAATAAACTATGTATCATTGGAAAGGTAACACAGAGAAAACAAAATAATAAAAAATAAAAATTACTCCAAATGAAAGCAATAAAGACATTGTAAAGGAACATGGAAGTGTTACATAGCAAGGCTCAATTTGTTTTAAGAGTAAAATCATTTAGAGTGTATTGTCTGACCACAGTGAAATTAAGCCCATAATTAGTAACTCAGTAGTAACTAGAAAATTACCAATTGTTTGAAAATTAAACAATACATTTTAGTGCATGAATAGATGGAATGAGGAATCACTGTAGAAATTAAAAATGTATTTCAATTGAAAGCTAATTAAAAAATAACACTTTAAATATTGAAGGACTTGGCTAAAGCAGCACTTAAGAAATAGAGACTTCAACATATACATTATAAGTGGATAAAAGTTTAAAATAACTGATCTAACTATGCTTCCATTCTAGGACGACCAAAAGACCAGCAACTCTAACTAAAAATAAATGAACAAAAGTGGAATTAGTAAAATAGGAAATTATTGTGCAATAAAGAAAATCAGCCATGCTGAAATATTTTTAAAGTATGAATTTTAAAAATATTATCTTTGAATAATTCAGAAGGTAGAAAAGAAACAATAAACATCATGAATTTAAAAAGAAAGACTACAGATCCTTAAAACCTTAAAATCTAATAGTAAAATATTATAAACAACTTCATGGTAATGAATTTGAAAATATAAATGAAATGGTCATATACACTGGAAACAAAAAAAAAAAAAGTGGATATTGGGCTGGGATTGTGGCTCAGAGGTAGAGCACGTGTGAGGCCCTGGGTCCAATCCTCAGCACCACATAAAAATAAATAAATAAAATAAAGATATAAAAAGAAATTGGATATTCTTAACATGTTGAAAGAAATTTAATACATTTTTAAAACTCCCCAACAAAAGAAAAAAAAATGGGTAAGAAAACTCCCCTGGTAAACTCATTCAAACATTTAAGAAAGAAATAGCATAAACTTTACATAAATTCTTTCATAGAATACTAAAAGAGGGAATTATTTCCAATATATCTAAAACCTCATATAAAATTCTAAGAAGGGCATTATAAGAAAAACTACAGATCAACCTCTCCCATTAACATAGAAACAAATACTGTAAAGAAATATTGCAAATTGAATTTGCAATATACTAGAATAAGCTGTCACAACCAAATGGGCTCGTTTCCAGTTATGCTGTTTGTGTAACTTTGGAAGTTTAATATAATTTGTTGAATGAAAATAACATTTATGACAATAGGCTTTTAAAAAAATTGACAGTACTCAAAGTCATTCATTATTTTTAAAAAAAATCCCTTTAGAACAAAGTAAAACAGACTACTAAATATGGTAAGATATATCCACACAAAAAAAATAAAGCACATACTATTCTTAATGATGAATAATTAAGATGTTCTTCTGGGATCAGGAGTGATATAAAGACACTCACTATCCAAATTCTTTTCAACACTATACCGAAGGTGGTAGAATATTGTAATCAGGCAGGAAAAGGTTTTTTTCATTGACAGTTAAGAAAGTGGCATTTTTACAAAACTTCCATTATTTGGGGGTGACATGTCTGAGACTGTAGTATGTCCAAATTATTTATAAAATTTTTTAAATTAATAAGTGAATTTAGCCAGGTGCTATGGTGTAGATAAGTGTCTCCACAGCCCAGGTATTACAGGGTTAGTCCCCAGCCTGTGCTGCTACTGGGAGGCGGTGGAGCAATTAGGCCCTGGGACCTGGTGGGAGAATAATGGTGCTGGGGGAGTGCCATTGAAAGGGAGAGGGACCCATTCTTTCTCTTTGCTTCCCAGCTGCAATGAGGTGAGCAACTAAATGATGTCCTACTTTGCTACAGGCCCAGAAGCAACAGGGTCAACCCATCATGAAGTGAAAACTCCAAAATTGTGATATGAAATAAACTTTCTTCTTTTAAACTTGCTTATCTGAGATATTTTCTACAGTTAGGGAATGCTGAGAAACACACCAGGCTCCTGGATACAAAAATCAACATGCTCTCATCCATAATGCATTTCTAGGTACCACAAAACATTGTACAGAAAATATAAATTTAAAATATAATATAATTTTCAATAGCCAAAATCAAATATATAGAAATAAATCAAATTTACAATCTGAAACACTGAAAATTTCAAGACATTGATGATAGAAATTTTAAAGAGAGAAACAGAGTGTATTCATGACTTGGAAGGATGAACATTTTAATGATTAAAAAGTTTCCTACATTCATTCATAGATGCAATGCTGTCCCACACAGGATGCAAGCTGGAGCCTCATTTTTATATGTGCATGTAGAAAATGACAAGCTGCTTCTTTCTTTCTTCCTTTTTTTTTTTAATCTTTTTTCCCCCCAATTACTTTTGTTTTTAATTTGAAATAATGCAGACTCTGTTTCCTGCCTGATTTAATACATTAAAAATCAATTACCTTAAGACATATAGAACCCCACCCCCACATGTCAACTATTTCAAAATTACATGGCACATTTATAAATATCTCAGAGGTCAAGGAATAAAGCATTTAAAAAGTAAACAAAGAGAGCTTTGGGGGCTGGGGTTGTGGCTCAGTGGTAGAGAGCTTGCCTTGCACATGTGAGGCCCTTAATTGGATCCTCAGCACCACATAAAAATAAATAAATAAAATAAAGATATTGAGTCCAATTACAACTAAAATTAAATTAAAAAAAATAAATAGTGCTTTGAACTAAGTGATAATAAAAGCTCAAAATGTCAGGATATCTGGGATGAAACAGTAACTCCGTTGAATATTTCTAACTTAAAGTTCTCATGTCAGAAAGAAGCTAGAATAACAATAAAATTATTTTCAAATTATGTAGTTGGAAGGAAAAATAAGGACAGGAGCAGAAATATATGAAATAGAGAAGAAATAACATAGTTAAGCTTGATAAAAGTAAACAAGCCTAATTAAGAAAAAAGAAGAACACAAAAATTAATATCAATGAAAGGGATCCACCAAATAACTATACAGATGCTAAAAATATGTTTAGGAAATATGACAATTGTATGCCAAAATATATGACAGCTTGCAGAACAGGGTCTATATTACAGAAAGATCTATGTGCTGCTGAGAAGAAAGTACATTCAGTCATTGATGGATGAAATATTCTATATACTGAAAAGCTGTTTCTAAAGTGTATATGAAGAAGCAAAGAGCCACAAGAAATAAAGCCAATCTCAAAGAGGGAATCAGAAAACCTACATTACCAGATATCAAGACTTATTATTTATTATTATAATTAAAGCGGTCTAATGGAGTCCAGAAGCACATAGATACATGTAAGATTACATAATAATGCTACAACATTGGAGTATATTGGAAAAGAGGATGCATGGTGCTGAATCAACTGGACAGTTACATTAAAAAGTGAATCCTAACTCTTACCTAATACCATAAAGAAAAATCAATTACAGATGGAATACAGGTAAAAATATGGAAAGTAAATCTGTAAGGCTTTTATAAGAAAACAGAAGACTATTTCCTATTCTCTTGTTTGGTCAAAGAATAGATAAGAAGGATTAAAATAGGACAAATATAAAGAAAAAAAGACACTCTGAGTTATATTAAAATTTACTAAGTAAGTCAAAGTACACTATTAAGAATGGGCCTCAGATCTACCCACACCAGCCTGTGAGGGATCCAGGCTCACAGTAGGCTGGGATCTATCCCTCCACCTGCAGACACCCACCAGAGCCCAGCCTCCGGCACAGGACTGCCTCTTCAAACCAGCAGACTACTACAGGAGCATTGGCCCAGCCCAGATCTGCCCACACAGATTGTGCAGGACCCAGGTCCAGGGTAGGATTGAGTTTGCCCCGCAACCCCACTTGGGAGCCTATGCCTAACCCACTTCCATCTTGGGACACTGCAGTCATTGCCATAGCCTTCCCCATGCAATAGCCCCTAACTTTTTGACAACAGACAGGGCCTAGAAACAGTTGCATCTCAGAACAGGCATCCCAAAGAGAGTATGAGGCCCACCCTTTCAGCCCCTCTCTGTAAGACACTGCTTCCATCTTGGGGCACCTCAACTGTTATCTCAAGTTACTTTGGCTATTGCCTCCACCACCCACTACAACCTATGCTTGTTGTAGTAGCATTCATTGAGGGACACCAGCAGGGTCTGGAAGCCCAACAACAAGGTGAGGTACAGACAATCTGCACAGGAACCATAAGAATATAGAGTAGAAACTGTAATATCTCAGATCCACACTGCAAGAGAGGAAGACACATAGACAACATGAAAAAAAACAAGGGAGGAAAGTGCCCCAAAGAAACCAGGACACTATAATAACAGAACCCATGGGCAGCGAAGTTGATGAAATGTCAGAAAAGGAGTTCAGAAGGTTCATAATTAAAATTATCTGTGAATTAAAGAATGACCTAAATGAGCAAATACAGGCAAAAATTGATCACTCCAATAAAGAGGTAAAAGAGCAAATACAGGTAGCAAAAGATTACTTCAAGAAAGAGATAGATACTCTGAAAAAATAAAAATAAAACTCTCAGAAATCCTTGAAATGAAGGATACAATAACCAAAATTAAAAAACTCAATAGAGGGCTGGGGATGTGGCTCAAGTGGTAGCGCGCTCGCCTGGCAAGTGTGTGGCCCGGGTTTGATCCTTAGCACCACATACAAACAAAAGATGTTGTGTCCACTGATAACCAAAAAATGAACATTAAAAAAAATTAAAAATCCACAATATGCAATTCATGAAGACCAGAAAAAAAGCTTTAAAAAAAACTCAATAGAAAGCATAACCAACAGACTAGATCACTTGGAAGAAAGAACATCAGATAATGAATACAAAGTATACAATCTGGAAAATAAAGTGGATCACACAGTGAAGATAGTAAGAAACCATGAACAAAACATCCAAAAATTATGGAACAGCATCAAAAGACCAAATCTAAGAGTTATTGGGATAGAGGAAGGCAAATCGTTCCAAACCAAAGGAATGCATAATCTCTTCAATGAGGTAATATCAGAAAATTTCCCAAGCATGAAGAATGAATTGGAAAACCAAATACAAGAGGCTTACAGGACATCAAATGTACAAAATTACAACAGATCTACACCAAGACACATTATAATGAAAATGCCTAGCATACAGAATTAGGATAGAATCTTAAAAGTTGCAAGAGAAAAGAATCAGATCACACATAGGGGGAGACCAATTCATATGTCAGCAGATTTTTCAACCCAGACACTCAAAGCCAGGAGATCATGGAACAACATATACCAAGCTCTGAAAGAAAATGGATGCCAACCAAGAATCTTATATCCAGCAAAACTAAGCTTTAGATTTGAGGATGAAATAAAAACCTTCTATGATAACAAAAGTTAAAAGAATTTACAATTAGAAAGCCTGCACTTTACAACATCTTCAGCAAAATATTCCATGAAGACAAAATTAAAAAAAATAATGAAAAGCAACAGAGGGATGTATAACAATAAAGGAAAATTAAGTCAGAGGAGAAATCAAGTCATGTTAAATACCAAAAGTAAACAAAAATGGCTGTTAATACAAATCATGACACAATAATAACCCTGAATGTTAATGGCCTAAACTCACCAATCAAAAGACATAGACTAGAAGATTGAATGAAAAACAAAACAAAACAAAAAAATGAATCAACAATATGCTGCCTCCAAGAGACTCATCTCATAGGAAAAGATATACACAAACTGAAGGTAAAGGGTTGGGAAAAGTCATACCACTCACACGGACTGTGGAAGCAAGCCGGGTTTCCATTCTCATATCAAATAAAGTAGACTTCAAGCTAAAGTCAATCAAAAAGAATAAAGAAGGACACTACATAGTGCTCAAGGGAACCATGCACCAACAAGACTTAACAATTATAAATATATATGCCCCAAACAATGGAGAATCTACATTCATCAAACAAACTCTTCTCAAGTTCAAGAGTCAAATAGACCACAACACAATAATTTTGGGTGACTTTAACACACCTCTTTCATCACTAGATAGATCTTTAAAACAAAAGCTGAACAAAGAAAATGTAGAACTCAATAACACAATAACTTAGATTTATATATATAGAATATTTCATCCTTCAACAAGAGAATACACTTTCTTCTCAGCAGCACATGGATCCTTCTCTAAAATAGACCATATACTATGCTACAAAGCAACTCTTAGCAAATATAAGATGGTAGGGATACTATCCTGAATTCTATCAAATCATACTAGAATGAAATTAGAAATCAATGATAAAATAAGAAATAAAAGCTACTCCAACACCTGGAGACTAAATAACATGCAATTGAATAAACAATTGCAGAAGACATCAAGGAGGAGATTAAAAAATTTTGAGAGGTGAATGAGAACACAGATACAACATATCAAAATCTCTGAGATACTATGAAAGCAGTTCTAAGAGGAATGTTCATTGCATGGAGTTCATTCCTTAAAAGAAGAAAAAGTCAACAAAAAAATGACTTAACATTACATCTCAAAGTCCTAGAAAACAAAGAACAAATCTACAACAAAAGCAGTAAAGACAGGACATAATTAAAATCAGAGCTGAAAGCAATGAAATTGAAACAAAAGAAACAGTTGCAAAAATTGACAGAACAAAAGGTTGGTTCTTTGAAAAAATAAATAAAATTGAGAGATCCTCAGCCATGATAACACAGAGAAGGACAGAGAAATCTCAAATTAGTAACATATGTGATGAAAAAGGAAATATCATGACAGACACTACAGAAATACAGAAGATAATTAGAAATCATTTTAAAAACTTGTACTCCAATAAAATAGAAAATATTGAAGGAATCAACAAATTTCTAGAATCATATGATTTGCCCAAATTGAATCAGGATGATATATACAATTTGAACATCAATTTCCAGAGATGAAATAGAAGATGCCATCAGAAGCCTACCAACCAAGAAAAGCCCAAGACTTGATGGATACACAGCCCAGTTCTACAAGACCTTTAAAGAAGAAGTAATACCAATACTCTTCAATTTTTTTCAGAAAATAGAAAAAGAAGGAGCATATCCATATTCATTCTTTGAGGCCACTATAATCCTGATTCCAAAACCAGACAAAGACACATCAAAAAAAAAAAAAAAGAAAACTTCAGACCAATATCTCTAATGAACACAGATGCAAAAATTCTCAATAAAATTCTGGCAAACTGAATACAAAAACATATCAAAAAGATAGCGCACCATGATCAGGTGGGACTTATCCAGGGTTGCAAGCTTGGTTCAACATATGAAAATCAATAAATGTAATTCATCACATCAATAGACTTAAAGATAAAGATAAAAATCATATGATCATCTCAATAGATGCAGAAAAATCATTTGACAAAATACAGCACCCTTTATGTTCAAAACACTACAAAAACTAGGCATAACAGGAACATATCTCAACATCATAAAGGCTCTCTATACTAAACCCCAGGCCAACATCATTCTAAATGGAGAAAAATTGAAGGCATTCCCTCTAAGGGAACAAGACAGGGATGTCCTCTTTCACCTCTTTCTATTTAATATAGTCCTTGAAACACTTGCCAGAGCAATCAGACAGATGAAAGTAATTAAAGGGATACACATAGGAAAAGAAGAACTAAAATTGGTACTATTTGTAATGATACAATTCTATACCTAGAAGACACTAAAAGTTTCATCAGAAAACTTCTAGAACTACTAAATGAGTTCAGCAAAGTAACAGGCTATAAAATCAATACCCATAAATCAAATGAATTTCTGTATATCAGTGACAAATCCTCAGAAAAGGAAAATAGGATAACTATCCCATTTACAATAACCTCAAAAACAAAATAAAATACTTGGGAATCAACATACTCAAAGTGGTAAATATCTATATAATGAAAATTACAGAACCCTAAGCAAAGCAATCAAAGAAGACCTTAGAACATGGAAAGATCTACCTTGCTCTTGGTTGAGCAAAATTAATGTTATAAAAATGATTATACCATCAAAAGCCCTATACAGATTTAATGCAAGTCCAATGAAAATCCCAATGACATTCTCCATAGAAATATAAAAAGCAATCATGAAATTTATCTGGAAAATAAAAGACCCAGAATAGCCAAAGCAATCCTTAGCAGGAAGAGTGAAGCAGGTGGCATCACTGTACCAGAACTTAAACTATACTACAGAGCAATAGGGACAAAAACAGCATGATATTGGCACCAAAGCAGATTGGTAGACCAATAGAACAGAACAGAGGACACACAGACTAACCCACAAAATTCCATTTATCTTATATTAGACAAAGGCACCAAAAACATGCACTGGAGAAAAGATGGCCTCTTCAACAAATGGTGCTGGCAAAACTGGAAATCTGTATGCAACAAAATGAAATTAAACCCCTATCTCTCACCATCCACAAAACTCAAATCAAAGTGAAAAGGACCTGGGAATAAAACCAGAGACCCTGCGTCTAATAGAAGAAAAAGTAGGCCCTAATCTCCATCATGTAGGATTAGGCCTCAACTTCCTTACTAAGACTCCTATAGCACAAGAAGTAAAATCAAGAATCAATAAGTGGGATAAATTCAAATTAAAAAGTTTCTTCTTAACAAAACAAACAATCTGAATAGGTGAATAGAGAGCCTACATCTTGGGAGGAAATCTTTACCCCACACACATCAGATAGAGCACTAATCTCCAGAGTATATAAAGAACTCAAAAAGCTAAGCACCCAAAAAACAAATAACCCAATCAATAAATGGGCCAAGGACCTGAACAGACACTTCTCAGAAGATGATATACAATCAGTCAACAAATATATGAAAAAAAAATGTTCATCATCACTAGCAATTAGAGAAATGCAAATCAAATCCACTCTAAGATTTCATCTCACTCCAGTCAGAATGGCAGCTATTATGAAGACAAACAACAATAGGTGTTGGCAAAAATGTGGGGAAAAGGTACACTCATTTACTGCTGGTGGGGCTGCAAGTTGGTGCAGCCAATATGGAAAGTAGTATAAAGATTCCTTGTAAATCTGGGAATGGAAACACCATGTGACCCAGCTATCCCTCTCCTCAGTCTATACCCAAAGGACTTAAAAACAGCATACTACAGAGACACAACCACATCAATGTATACAGAAGCACTATTCACAATAGTTAATCTGTGAAACCAACCTAGATGCCCTTCAATAAGTGAATGGATAAAAAAAAATGTGGCATATATACACAATAGAATATTACTCAGAATTGAAAAAGAATAAAATCATGGCATTTTCAGGTAAATGTATGGCATTGGAGAAGCTAATGCTAAGTGAAGTTAGCCAAACCCCCCAAAAAAACAAACGCTGAATGTCTTCTCTTATATTAAGAGGCTGATTCATAGTGGGATAGGGAGGGACAGCATGGGAGGAATAGAGGAACTTTAGATAGGGCAGAGGGGTAGGAGGGGAAGAGAGGATGCATGGGGTCAGAAATGATGGTGGAATGTGATGAACATTATTATCCAAAGTACATGTATGAAGACACAAATTATTGTGAATATACTTTGTATACAATGAGAGATATGAAAAATTGTGCTCTATATGTGTAATATGAATTATAATGCATTCTGCTGTCATATATAAATAAATAATGACTAAAAAAAAGAATGGGCCTGAGTGTGTTGGCAGACATCTGTAATGCCAGAGGCTTGGGAGGCTGAAGCAGGATAATCACAAGTTCAAAGCCAGCCTCAGCAATGGCGAGGTACTGAGCAACTCAGTGAGACACTGTCTCAAAATAAAATACAAAATACAGCTGGGGATTGGCTCAGTAGTTGAGTGCCCCTGAGTTCAATCCCTGGTACCCCCCTCCAAAGAAAAAGAATGGGAAAAAACATTTATATAAAAATATTTATACTTTAAATAAATGTATTTTTAACATTTGTATGCCAAAAATTTAATATATAATGTGAATCATATATTTATATAAACATCAAAAAAGTAAATGGATTATTTGCACACTATTATAACTTTATATGAAGAAAATAGAAAACAATATGAAAAAATGAAGGTGTGGAAAAAGAAAAATAACCAAGTGGCAAAAACAAATATAGAAAAAGTTCAACTTCACTAGTCATTAGAGAAAAGCAAAGTAGACTAGGTTACAATATCACTCTATATCCACCAGAATAACAAAATGAAAACAAAGATGATTTCAAGTGTTAACAAGTACGTAGAGAATTGGACATCAGAATGCATTTAAATTCCCATAATTTATAAAATTATGAAGCTGTAGTTCTACATACTCTGTGATCCCACTACTATTAGTACTCTCTTTCCTTATATATTTATTCTTTTTGTTGAATTTATTATTTGAGTCAAAAATTTTACTTCTGTCATCATAAATAATGTTGATTAGAGTAAATTAAATGTTGGATTAAGGTAGAATAGCTACTAATGTTACGATGATAAAAATGATAATGTAAGGCTAGAAGTAAGTGATGTTGCATTCGAGAAGGAATTACTAATATATGGATGTACTATTTCTTCTTCAATTATATTGCTTTTATTAGGTAAGATGATCTAATTACTCCATTTTGGGGGTCCCAAATATGTACCAGCACAATCATATTAGAAGCTTCTTACTTACTCATTAAACAGGCCAGTAGAGAAACCCTCCACCAAATGACCAGTAGATATCCTGCCATCGGCACTTAGGTCATCCTGGGCTTCCCTGGCCTCTCTGTCTCCACCAGACAGAAAGCCAAGAGAGCTCAGAGGAACACACATGGGAGTGTGCAATGAGCCAAGCTGGAACACGGTATCCAACTGTGCTCCTATTTCATTGCTCACAGAAAAAAAAAAAAAAAAAAAAAACAGGAGAAAAACTTAAACAGTCTTCCTAAGTGATCAAGGAGGGGAGAGAAAGCACATCAATGGGCAGTTGGCAATTTATGCCCAGACCATCCTCCTGATGGTAGATGCTCACGTGCACCCTCCTCATATAGATAGTATATACCCACTCTTTCCTCAAAAAACGGTATCTCCAAATAACATCCATTTCTATAATCAGCTCAAAATTCAAGATCACAGGGCATAGGGCAGTCCTCTCCATGGCTAGATGTGGCCATCATGGTCCTGTAATGTATGCCAGAAAGACAAACTGTCAGCACTGTGTGTGGTATCAACTGGGTAGCAGGAACACCATGACTACAACAGAAAAATTCCATCAAGAAAAACGAAGAGAAGACACTGAATGCACCTGCAACAGTATCTACAATATCCCACAAACAGCCCCTTCTCGAAGAGAAATGCTGTGGGGAGAGATCTTTCATTAGACCCTCAATCCTGGCCAAAGGAAACCGCCTTGTTCTCCCTGCCTCAAGTTCCCTCCTGAAATACCTGCTCTTTATTCTTCAAACCATCCACCATGCAAAAGTTTGTCGCTCTAAGTCTTAAGTCGTTTTCTTAATTTTGTTTATTCATTTTAGCTCAGGGCTTCTTTGAACAAACAACCACCTCAAAAAATTAACAGGCTTTGGACATATTTCCTTCCAGTCAATTGCACGTGTAGGTATAACCATGCCAAAATTCCTTCTTAGATAATAGCACCAAAGTCTGATTCTTTTTCTCCCTGGCCCATTGAGGTAGATAATTATTTTAAATTATCAAAACATTGACAGCCAACTAGAAAACAGGCTTGAGTGGGAATGTCACACACTGGACCTGATAATTATTAAAAGGCTTATGATCTAGCTAAGAAATCCAAAGGCTTCATTATTTACCTAAATCCTTTTTCAATTGTGTTTAATAGTCTTTGAATCTAGAAACAAGAGTCATTTCAGTCTTGTGAAGCTTCTAATTTTTCTCCATTCACATTGCTTCCAAAAACTGGTCAATGTTTTCCTGAGATAATGCTTTGCCTGTGGCTCCTTGTCAAATGCATGAAAGAAAACAAAGTAGGTTCTTTAAACAACAATAAATGCACATGGAAAATGACTAAACAAGACAAATATTTGTTGGGCTGATCCAAAAAAAAAAAAAAAAAAGACAACCCTGAGTAACTATAAAAATAAGAAGGAAGGAGATAAAGAATATATGATAGAGATTTTAAGATAAAGAATGCAATAAAAAAATTTTATGTCTACCATTTTGAAAAGTTAAATGAAATTTACTAATGCACTGAAAACTACCCAATTGATTAAATAGAAAACTAAAATCTCACTTGCATCATAATTATTCAAGAAAATAGCATAGCTGTTAAAAATATTCTCATGACACCCCAAGCCCAGGTATCTTTACAGGCCAATTCAAACAAATTTCAAAGATAAGATTACTTCCAGATTATAGAGCAATTTGGAGACTAGAAAACAAGTGAATATCACCCTACATGTAACAAAAAGAAACCGATCCCATTCATGAACATACCTATAATAAGTCTAAACATGAAATTAGCAAAGTCAAGCAAAGCATAGCCAAATGCTACTTGATTAGGTTGAGTTTATATTAGGAATAGGAATGCACAAAATTAGATTATGTGCAAACATCAACCACAGTAGTAGTATATCAATAAAAATTTGATTTTAATAAATGTAGAAAAAACTTGCTGAAATTTCATACATGCTCATATTGTTAACAAGCAAACATTAGTAAAATGAATAGGAAGGAATCCATTTGCCTCACAAAAGTGTCCAACTAATCTCATAAAGCAAATCTTATTTTCAATAAGGAAGAGTTACCATCATTAACTTTGATGTAATATAAAATTCAAGTTATGCACATTATCTTCACCTTTATTCAAAACCTTACAGAAGTATACCACACAAACGGAAGAATCAACCAAAAAGCAAAACCAACTGCAATTATATGAAAAATTTAGTACTATCATTTTTGAAAACTAAATAATATTCAAATTAGTTACTAAAACTGGTTCACATTCAGTAACATGGTTAAAAAAATTAAATGCATTTTAAGCAACAGTTAATTTATTCTAAATCTCATTGTAAACAGTAACATGCACTGTAAAATATTTCTAAACAAAATTAATAAAAAATAAAGAAACAGCATGCAGAATGTTAATAGTGAAAAACTTTTAAAGAACACAAGTCCTACTTACATTCATGAAAAAAAAAAAATATCACACCATCACAAAGAGGTTGAATCTTGCCCACACAGAAACACAGTTAGATAAAATTAGATTCCAGCTCAAAATCCCAGTATGTTTCTTCCCCTCTGTAAGTGGATATGGCAATCTACTATTTTATGAAAGAGTGATAGGTTATAAAATATCCAAGATTTTCCTGAAGAAAAAACACTGGCATAGTATCTTAATCTTCCAGCAATCAAAAGGTTTTTACAAAGCTAAAATTATTAAAAGAGTTACCATAATTGAAAGCTAAACAAAACACAAAACAACACAGAAATATATCCATGATATATACCTTTTAAAAATTACATTTTACATGTGTGGTAAAATTAGGTTCTAATTTGCAAATAGTGCTAAAATTTTGATTATCCATGTGGGTTGAGGGTTGATTTAATGATTGGTGAAATCACACATACATACTCATAAATCCATTCATCCACACATACATAATTTTGTCCGAATCAATGGATATAGTAATATGTGAAAAAATGAGAAATTAAAATGAATATAAATAAAGGAAAACATCAATTATTTTATTAGTATTGGCTTCATATTTAAAACTAACCAAAACATCATAAGTAACAACTTAAAATTCATGGTTAAATTCAGCTGCAAAATTTGTCTACAAAATATAAACAAACTGAATCAATCAAGGTAAAAGAGCAATAATAATAAAATTGTCACACCAAAATTGAGTTCAATATAGGAATGCAAGTGTGGTTTTATATTTTTAAAGATAAGTTAATATAATACATATTATCAGGATATTCATGGAGAAAAATAATACAGTTCTCTCAATAGAAATGATGATAAAATTAAATATCCATCCATGATCTTTAAAAAAGAAAAATCTTTTGGCAAATTTGAAATATTAACAATTAAGTGCATAAGAATTTGCAAAAAAATAAGACATTCTTCACGGATGACTAGATAGGCTACATCAAAAATATAAATGAAACTACAGGTAAAATACTATGAAATAAGATTTTGTAAAGGTGTGGGGCACAAATCAATATATAATCAACAGCACCCATAGGGAAAAAAAATGATTGCCTGCAAATTAACAGTTTTTATAAAATGGGAAAATGATCAAAATGTGTGAATACCCTCTTCACAGAAAATAGGATCATGAAGAGCCAGTATGTATTTAAAGACCTGGTGCTCAAACTTACCAATATTGAGGAAATGCAAATTAAATCAATAGGGATTTTTTTCACATATCGACTAACAATACATGTAAGGTCATATACTGAGAAGAATTTATGGAAATGTGCATTCTCATACATCTTTGATGAGAGTGTCCATTAGTAAAATCCATTTGAAAGATAATTAGGTAGTACATCATAAAATTAAAATATCTGTAAATTTAGACTAAAAGTAATTCAAATTTCTGGAAATCTATCCAACATTGAATATTCACAGCATTGAATATTAATTAATTTGTTTATTCATTTATTCCTTAATTACTTATTAAGTGCCTCCAAATACTAAGACCTCTTCTAGGTACTAGAATGCAATTGTTCTAAGTCCTACAGAATGACCAGAGAATAAGAAGAAAAGGACGTACCCTAATATTCTACAAGGCTTACGTGTACAAGGATGGGGGTGATAAATCAATAAAGAACACAACAATTAATAGGGTCATGGGGAAGAAAGATGTAAGGGCTGGGAGTTTCCATTTATGCAGGCCTCGTTGAATGTACTGAGGAGTTTGGCAATATCACATATGAAGTGACTTACAGCAGCTCTCCCGTGAGGAATTCTGCAATGGAATCACTTCCTGTTTATAGCAGGAAAAATGAAATACTGCTAACGTCAGAGGCCAGATCAACAAGGCCTGTGGAGTAAACAAGAAGTCTCCAGGGAACAAGAAGCAATTGAAGCTGACCCACTTGCAGGGGCCAGTGACACCCTCTTTCCTGCCTTACTCACATGCACTAATCCCCTGCTGCCACATGCTGTAATCTCCACAAGAACAAACTCCATGCCTGTCATTCTTGTTCCTGGAAACTCCATACTTGGCACATCTTAGCAATGAATGACTTTATTTATATGTAATTATCTCTCGTAGAGTGTTTACCATGCATGCCAACACAGTAATTCCTAATGTTTTATAAATAATAAATAAAACCACATTCACTGAGAACAGCCTGGTGAGGGAGTATCATTTTATCCCCACTTTACACTTGAGGAAGCATATGGAAGTAAAGCAATTTGAACAAGGTCCTGCTGTAAAGACAAGATGATAAACCCAGGCCATCTGGTTACAAAGAACTCATTCTTAACTCCTGTTATATGCTGATTTAATTAATGAACTGCTGCTCTCACTTTCTTGCAAACTAGTTTAACTTCCTTGAACAGCTTTGGTAGGGAAGTTTCATTTTGGAAGAGGGCTTCCTTTTAAAGACTCATTGAAGAGGCTCTCTAATCCAGGAGGCAGGATGGAGGAGGCTTGTCTCCTAAACTGCTCTGACTTTGCAACCTCTGGAAATAAAGGCAGACTAAAAATCTCTAGATTTGAAGTTTTAATTTTTTTGTTCTTACTGTTTTCAGCCAAGAAGCAACACAGCAGTCATGTTTAATATGTCCAAAGGAGGTTCCAATTACATAAAATTGGCAGAGATTATAAAGATCATCCCACTAAACTTTCTGAATATAGTATTTATGTGTTAAAGATCCTCACTAGCCAGTGAAATATTTTTCATTCGCAGTAGTTGAGAGATCTGTCTTTTGAATAATAGTAAATACAGCTCACATTTATTTTAGAATGTCAGAAAACAGCCAGTTGACAAAATTAATAGAGTGTAAAATCCATGATTACAGAAGCTCTCATGTCAAGCATGACAACTTTCTAAATTACTTGTCAAAGTTGACCTGCACACAATCTTAGATGAACTAAGTTAGGTAAGTTAACAGTGAATGTAAATAGATAAATCTCAGAATTTCAGTGATACTTATCACTGTGCAAATCTTGAAACTGAAAGAACTATCACTCAGCATGAAAAATATAGAGGAAAAGCTCACTATCTTTGTAACCATCTCAAAAAGAAAAGTACATATCAATTTCAGAGAAAAGAGAATGCTATCACATACTTAATATTATCATGCTTACAAACAATGAGGGTTCATTTTGCGATCAGGTGAAAATGATTATTTTTATTTTTTTTATTCTTTAAAAAAATATTTTCAGCTGTACATGGACACAATTTCTATTTTACTTTATATTATTTATTTATTTTTCTGTGGTGCTGAGGTTCGAACCCAGGGCCTCAGACATGCTAGACAAGTGCTCAACCACTGAGCCACAACCCCAGTCCTGATTATTTTTAATAAGGATTCCAAATATGATAAAAATAAAGCTATAAAGATCATATTTATAATTACAAATCTTAAATTTTTTTTCTAAATTGAAACGTTAATTCTTGAAGTCTAGGACTAAAAATTAAATAATGAACAGTTCCAAGAGAGAATTTATCATGGATTTACTGGAAACAGAGGAAATGTGCTCCTCACAACCAGATGGTCATTCACTGTGCTCTAGACCCACAAGGTCTACAGACAGAGGGAAATGAAAAAGCAGAGTCGGTGGCTGCCATCTATGGAACAGCAGGGAACACCCATGGCAGACTCTACTTGCTATTTAAACATTTCATTTAATGCTCACAAGACATTGCAGTAGAAAATTAGTGTGCATACTTCAGTATGCTAGATTGCTATAGTTTTCTTGCCCTGGAAAAGAAATTTAGATTTATAAACAGTTCTAGCGCACAAATGAACTTATTATTCCTTTCAGTACCTTAATAAGGAAGATGTCATGCATTGATATTCAATAAATGGCCTTAGTATATTAAGAACTTCTTGAGTATATTAAAATCCTTAGAGAAGGATATCAATAGTTTATAGTTAGGAAAGGTATATATGGGATTTTAATTCTTCAGTTTCTCATTTCAAATACTAAAGAAGACAAATTCTTTTTTTAAAAATAATTAAGATACAAACAATCATGGATAGTTAGAAACCTCAGACATATTTTTTTTAGATTGCCATAATAAACACTTTTAGAGAGCCCATTATATGCTGGTCATCATGCTTGGTACTAGAATCTGCCTACATCAAGGCCTTCACATCTAGCATTAGAGTATGCATCCATGTTTGTGTACACATTGAGGGGATGGGGTTAAAAGATGCAGTCCAATATATAAAACAGGCATGCTCAATACATATATGGGCAGATATGTTTTAGTATGTTAATCATTATTATATTTTCCCTCTGCAAGATTCTTACCATTTTTCTGCCTTCAAGTAAGTAGAAAGTCCCATATGTCACATATTTAGGATAGTTACACAGTTAGAAAAAAATGAAAAAAAAAACTTGCTATAATTCTGAATAGAGTTTTTGTGGATCCTAGAGCCACTAAGCAAAATAGTTTTTGGTTGAAAAATGATGAAGGTCTTGAAAAAGCAAGAGACACACTGCAATTCCCCCTAAATAATGAACCCAAACAGTAACAAGAGAGTGCCTGCCCCCAAGACTTCTAAGAAGAATGTCTGTGTGTCCAGGTGTGTCCCCAGCCTCAGCAGATATCTAATACCTCAAGCATGCCATGGGAGTTGCTAGAAAATGCCAGCCCACTTATGAGATCAGGCACTGAGAACATGCGTGAGTAAAGCATCAGAGGAAACTGTTATCAGAAACTCAAGTCCCCTTCCCTGGCACCAAGGAACCCTTTCAATTTCTGGAGGGAAATTAGGTGGAAGAAGGAGACCCTAATGTGCTTCAGATGGAATTTTCTGTGAACTTAAAAAGCTAAGGGTGACAATAAAAATAAGTTTGATGTAAGAAAATGAAGTAGTATTTTGTACACATCTTGGTTTGCAGCCTGTAATTAATACCTGCTTGGTTGTAAAAAAAAAAATGAAAGTATGTGTGAAGAACATAAAAAGGAAGACAAGTGAGTGATTAATGTGTCACAGAGAAGGTGACATTTGAGCAAAGCTTGAAAGGCAAATAAAGACTTCTTTAGCAGTGGGAATAACACTTGCAAAGTTAGAGATATCTCTAATACCACACTTCGACCTTGGTAGCATCAACAATCCATTACGGTAGTACTGAATATAAAAATTCACAAGCAACTGGTTTTAAGAGATGTGGAGTTGAGAGATAAGCATAAAATATATTGAATGCTCAGGAGAACATCCTTGAACGGCAGTGGTTCTCAAAGTGTGGTCAAAGGACTTCTAGAGATTTCCATAATTTTTCAAGGGGTCCACAAGGTCAAAAGAGGCTTTCTAATAATAATAAGTCTTTACTTGCCTTTTCACTCCTGTTCTCTCTCAAGAATGCAGTGGATATTTCCAAAGGCTATGTGATATATAATATCACAACAGACTGAACACAGCAACTAGGATGAAAAGCCATCTGTCTTCTATTAAGGCTGACATTAAAGATTGGCAAGCTGTAAAACAAAGAAACTCACCTCACCACTTGGTTTTAAAAATTATTATTTTTCATAATATACTATTTATATTCAAATGCAATAAAAATGTTTTTGAAAAATGTTAGTTTTAAATTCTAATCTTGTGGATTCTGCCAGATAAGAGCCACAGAAACAAATAAACAAATCTTCGTAGAGGTTCTCAACAAATTTTAATAACATGAATTTGTTTGAGATCAGGAGTATGAAGACTCACATTAAAACCTACCAAGTGTATTGGCTTCATTTCTATTACTCCTAAGAGAAAGAGTATGAAGAATGGAAGACAGGAACAGTCAAGACTGAAGAGCCGGCCAGGCAAAGGCAGCATGTACTGAGAATTGAGAAGAGCTAAGGAGGGAGGAGGTTCAGATTTAAAGTGGAGCTGAAAGGTGGCATAATATTGAGTTTCTTAAAAACAAAACAAAACAAAATTAAAAAAAAAAAACGGAAAGTAGCAACAAGTGGAAGCTATTATACTACATTTATTAAAAGTAGGACCAGAGAATTACTATTACGGATTTAAACCTTACTGATATTAGTTTTGACAAATAAGAAGGAAAAAAAATATACAAGTTAAGCTTTTTGCACACTGATTATTATTTTTGTGTGTGTGTTAGGTTGGGAGTGATAAAGAATATGAGCAATGAGAGAATATTGAAGTTTTAGTGTTGAAAATGAATATTTTCTGGCAAAAATTAAGAGACCCAATTACAGCCCAGTTCAAAAGTTTATGTTAAATAATCTCATGTGAAGACAAGAAATGTTTCAATATTTGATATCAATGTAAAATTATATGTATTTATTCAAATTTTAAGATAAATTGTTATTATGAATGTGATCAGATTATAGGATAATAATTTTATAAAGATTTATTTATAAATATTATCTAAATATTGGCCATGCTTATGGCTTACTAACACAATGACTATTCCACTAAGTTGCAGTTATACCCCAGATATCTAGAGAGTAAGCTGGAAGTTTAGTTAATTTGAAATAAATATTGTTATTTTGGAGATTTATTTTTATTTTGTTTTGGAGATTTAACAACATATGATAGAAAGCAAAAAGAGATATTTAAAAAGTAAGAGAGATTATTATTAACTTTATTGTTCTTTGGTATCAATGTTCATAAGTAGTTATATAATATTTACTTAAAATTAAATACATCTAAACAACAATAAATTACCACTGTCACTACAGACCTTTGAGACTGGCCATGATCACAGCACTGCCAACAATGACTTAGTGAGGACAGGGAGCAGATGCCACTCTCATTCACTGCTGTTGGGAATGCAAAATGGTATTCCACTTTGGAAGACAGACTGGCAGCTGTTTACAAAACCATACCTGCTCTCACCAGCAGTCATGCTCCTTGATGTTTACTTTAGGAAGTTTAAAACTTAGATCCACACAAAACATACACAGGCTGTTTATAGCAGCCTTTTCATAATTGCCCCAACTGGGAAGCAACCAAACATCTGTAGGTAACTAAATGGGTGAATAAATAGTGGCATCATACAGTCAATAGAAGTCAATTCAGGGCTGCAAAGAAAAGAGCTGTCAAGCCATGAAAAGACAGGTAAGAGACTTAAATGCGTCTAACCTTACTGCATATTTCTAAATGAAAGAAGTTAATCATGAATGCCTGTATAGTCTTCATATACAACATTATTTTTGGAAGAACCAAATCCATTGCAACAGTAAAAGTATCTGTGATTGTCAAGGGTTAAGGGGAAGGTAGAGATGAATGGGTAAAATGAAAGAGAATTTTAGTGCAATGAAATTTTTCTGCATGATATTATAATGATGGATAAATGTCATTATGAATATTTCCAAACCCATATAATGTACAACACCAACTAGGAATCCTAATATAAATTATGCACTTTGGATGGTAATGATATATAACTGCAGGCTTATCAATTGTTAACACATGTACCACTTTGGAAGGAGATGCCAATAATGAAGGAAGTTATTCATAAGTGAAAGTGGGAGGTATTCCAGAAACCTCCATATCTTCTGCTGAACTTTTTAGTAAAACCTAAAACTCCTCCAAAGAAGTAAAAGACCTCAACAACAAAACTAAAACATTAATGTCAGAAATGAAAGAAGACAACAAAAAAACAAAAACAAAAAAACAGGACATACCATGTAAATGGATTGGAAGAATCAATATTGTTAAAATGTTCATACTGCCCAAAGTAATCTAGAGTTCCAATGCAATCTCTATCAAAATAATAATGACATTCTTCACAAAACTAAAAAAAAAAAAAAGTACTAAAATTTATTTGAAACCACAAATCCCTAAACAGTCAAAAAAAATATTGAGCATAAAAATAAGAACAGGGGCCATTAACTTTAATATGCACTAGAAATCTTTTTTTTACTAGTCAAAACAACAAAGTCTTGTCATATATGCAGACATGTAGACCAAAGGCATAAAATAGATGGCCTAGAAGACAACCCAAACATCCACAGCCAACAAGTTTTCAAAAAAGGTACTAAGAATGGGTACCAGAGAAAGAACGGTCTTTTCAATAATGGGAAAGTTAGATATCCTTATAAGAAGAATGAAACTGGAGACTTGTCTCTCAACAGTTACAAAAAAACAAGTCAAAATGGATTTACAAACATAAAAATGAGATCGAACACTACAAAAGAAAACACTGTGTTGAACCTCTCTACAAAAGTAAAACTCTGGGGCTGGGGTTATGGCTCAGCAGAAGAGTGCTCGCCTCGCACGTGGAAGGCCCTGGATTCAATAAATAAATAAAAGAAAGTTATTGTGTCCAACTACAACTACAAAAAATAAATATTAAAAAAAGTAAAATGCTAAAATCAGTGTGTAACACTCTGATAACAATAAGAAGAGATATGCTCACACTTTTGTTTTGCTTGTTTTAACTCAACATTTCTGCATGTCTACAACTGTTCTTTTGACAGTTTTTAACCTGGCACAAATTTTACAATGTATCCTAGTGAATTTTTTTTTAGATATAGAGTTCACAGAATACAAATGAGCATATTGAATATTTGTTTTCCCTTTCTAAAATGTATCTTTGAAGTTTAATCTCTTTTACCTAGTTTCTGATTTATCCATGTTCTAATTATTCTTTCAGTATAACATTATACTAGGACCTGTAAATGCAATATCAGTAAAATAAACAGGCAATACTGGCCTAAAGAAAAAAAATTGCTTCAACATTTCTGGAGGAATGTTGGTAGACTTAATAACAGTTTCCTGAGTATTAAGGAGCTTTCTACAGTCATCACATGAATAGAGACCACCTGGTGATGAGATGCTGGTATCAGCATTAAAGCCAAGAACACATACTAGATTTGAAAACAAATTGGATATATAAAATGTTTTATGCAATGCAGTGTGACATGATTTTTTTAAGGCATTCAAGTGGTAGGAGTTTTTCTGAACTGTGAAACGTTTTTCTTATAAGCATGTCATATCATAAACCTTCAATGCCATAGAAAACTCTTAGAAATGTTAAAAAAAAATCTGTTCTAAGGATTTATTACTTTTCTTTCTGTTTCTGACATATACATTGATTTTTAAACACTGAGTGACAGTATAACAGTGTAATGTTTTAGATATAAAGTGTCCCCCAAAAGCTCATGTGTGAGACAACACAATGAAGCTTAGAGGCAAATGATTGGGTTATAAGAGTCTTAACCTAATAAGTACATTAATTCTCTCATAGGAATTAACTGGTGGTAACTGTAGGCAAGTAGGATGTGGTTGGAGGAGTTGAGTCATTGGGGGGCGTTCCTTTTGGGTATAGATATTTTTCCCTGAAGAGTGGAGTACTCTCTCCCTCTGTTTCCTAGGTAACATGCTCCCAACTGCCATACTCTATAACCAAGGTGCATCTCAGACCCTACAGAATGGAGTCTGCCAACTACAGACTGAGACCTCTGAAACTAGGAGCCCCAAAATAAACTTTTCCTCCTCTAAATATGTTCTTGTCAGGTCTGTTTGGTCACAGCAGTGTAAAAGCTAACTAAAACAAGCAGAATCTCTAAGTTGTCTACCAAAAATAAATTCTCCCCTTCTTTGCAATAATAGAACTGTGTACATGGAAGTCTCATGACTGCAGATTCCTTGACCATTGGATAGATACATATCTAAGTTATCTAATTAAACCATTTCAGTCATTTACATACGAAAGTGTCTTGGTCTATTTTCAGTCTACACTCTCATGCTCATAATGTCTTTTACCTCCCTGAGAAATTGAACACCAATGAACCTCATCCAGACTTGGAGAAACAGATTACTATCCCCCACAACCACTGGACTCTTCACCTTTTTATTAAGGCCACTAGCACATGCTAATGCTAATTTACAGAAATGAATGTCTTATCCTGTGCCAGTGCATGTTTGAGCTAAATCAGGGAAAGATATCTTACTTCAAAATATTATGCACTAGTTCTCTACTGACCACAGAGCACTCAACTGGATTCAAAAACTAATGTCATCGCTGCAATCTTGTTAAATGCATATATTATAACCAAAATAAAAATAAAGAGTCACCCTTTTCCCCTGTAGTAATCAGGATTTTTCCAATTACAAGGTTGGGATTCCAATTCAAAGCAGTTAAGCAATAGACTAACTAAATTGCTACCTCTCTTTCTCCTCTCTCTCTCTCTCTCTCTCTCTCTGTGTGTGTGTGTGTGTGTGTGTGTGTGTGTAAGATAATGTCAATTGTTATGTTAGATCCAAACCTATTCTCTATTTTTCATTAGTGGTCAAGTTGTTTCATCATTCACATTTCCCTAGCGAAATCATCAAGAAAGAAACAGATTCTTCATTGCTGAAGCAAATCATGGCAATCCCACAACCCTTAGCAAGGGATGGTTTAGGGTAGAAAAAAGACATTCTAAGTAGTGAGACCTGAAATAGGGGAACCTTCTGGTGAGATGTGACATGTTTTAAAACTATTTTTCTCTTAAAAAGAGAGAGAGAAAGAGCTGGGTGCAATGGTGCTCACCTGTAATCCTGAAAGCTGAGGCAGGAGAAAACAAGTTCAAGGCCAGACTGGGTAACTGAGAAAGAACCTGTCTCAAAGTAAAAAAAAAAAAAAAAAAAAAAAAATAGTTTAAGAAGGGCTAGGGTATAGCTCAGTTGTAGAACACCCCTGGATTCAATCCCCAGTGCCACAAAAAAATAAATAACCAAAAAATAAGAGGGGGGGGGCACAGTTACCTGTAAACATCACAAAACTATTATTATGCAATGTAAATTTTAATATACTTGAAATTTTAAAAGAAATGAACAAATCCTACCTAAGTACAATTTAACAAAACTAATTCAATAAAAATAAAATCTGAATTTCCTATGACCAGTAACTCACCATTTTTTTGGGGAGTCATGACAGTCAGTCAGCCAAATAACTATTATAATTAAAATTTTACCATATTGAAAATTGCAGGCTTTGATGCAAAACCCAATGGGAAAACATCAAAAACAAAAGCTACAGATTTATCTCACTTATGAACACAGGTGAAAAAATATATATTAGATCTGCGAATTTATAGATGTGAAGTATTTAAAAAGGATAATATACCCTGACTATTGGATTTATATAAAGAAAAGATTTTTTTTTAACTTTAGTAAATTCACCTTAGCATTTTGCATTCTTAAGATATGAAAGGGGGAAAAATCACATAAACATCTCATCCCAGACGGAAGAAGCATTTGTTACTCAAAATAATTGATTATAGAAATGTAAGCAGATTCCAAGTTTCTTAAAGTTAGAATATCTACAGATCTTTATAATAAATCTAATATTTAATTTTTAAATGTTTTATTTTTAGATTGCAAACATGTATGCTATCTACAGCTTTTAATGAACACTGTACTGAAATTTGTTATAGTATACTAAGACAAGAAGAGGATATGAAATGTATAAATATCAGAAAAAAGATTATAAGATCGAATTCAAAATAGTTTAAAGGTAAAATATTTGAATCAGAAACAACTTAGCGATGTTGTAAAAGAAAAAAAAATACATAAAATTCAGTCTAATTATTATGTTCCAGCAATGTCAATGAAAAGTATTTAGAATATAATTAATAATATTGTCAAATTCCTACTAACAAATACATTTAAAAAAATTTATTGGAAATTGAACAACTAAGTAAGTTCAGATAAATGATGTTTACATAGACTGCAAAAATTAATATCATAGAGAGATTAATTCTCCTCATAATGTGTAGAATGAATTAAACTATCATAAACCAAAAGTTTAATAGTTTTGGGGGGCAACTAACCATTTAGTTCAAATATGTATATGGAAAGAAAACAGCCAAGATCTTTTAAAATATTCACAAGATTTAAATTAGTACTCTTCTAGACTTTAAAACATTTTATAAAGCCATAATAATCAAGGCAATTTGGTACTGGCACAGAAAGACAAGGGACCAAGGAAACGGAATGCAAAGCTCTCAAACAGACCCCGCATATGAGGACATTTTAATTATGAAAAAGGGGAAACACAGACTTATAAGGAAAGAATTGTGGGAAAGTATCAGTTTTCTCAGGAAATAATATAGTTAATATCTATATAAAAGATAAATTGGAAATTGCAATAGACAAAAAGCAATATGAGGTGGATTATATGCTTATATTTAAACAAAACTGCAAAACCTTACAAGGATACATAGTAACACAGTCTTGGAGTTTTATTTTTTTTCTTTTTCTTTCTTTCTTTCTTTCTTTCTTTTTTTTTTTAATCAAAACAGAAGCACTTAAAAGTGAATGACATTTTTTTTTCTTAGTAGTCAGGGAAGACAACATAAAACAAAAGGATGTCACAGAATAAGAAAAGTTGAGATATCTAAAACTAGTAAAGCATTTATACTCAGAATGTGAAGAAAATTCCCAAACATAAGAAAATCACAAGTAACAAAAAAGAAGGAAGGAAGGAATTAGGCAAATGTCTTGAACAGACACGTCACAAAAGATTCACAAAAGACAAACTTCATAGATGATTCTCAAGTGTATTGAATCAGGAAATACCAAATTAAAATTACAATGACCCTAAAAAGCCACTAGAATTGCAAACACCTGAAAACCTGAGAGTGTCTGACTATACAGAGCAGCTAGAATTATCATAACTGCAATGAATATGCATACTTATTTGAATTTTTTGAATGCATATATTTGACCCATGGAATCCATTTCTGCATGCACACAGTTGAGAAACACTTGCAAACGTGTAACAGACATACGTAGGGATGAACATAACAGTACTGTCACAGCTGTCATCAAACAACTCAAGTTCCCAGAGCAAAATGGATTAATAAATTGTGATATGTGCACGTAATGGAATTCTGGGCAGCCTAAAAAGGGAAAAGCTGGAGGCATGTGCAACAAGGTGGGAGGATTTTATATACACACTATTCTGTGGGAATTAATGACACACAAAATAATTCATACCATAAAATTCCAGTCCATACAGTTCAAAGAGGCAAAAATAACTATATTATTTAGGATCACATACATAGATTTCAAAATTCTAAAGGCAAAAAAATTCTTCCCATTTCTTGGGGAAATTTCAAAACCAAAACCTAGGTAAAGACAAGGAACCCTCTAGCATTCATCAAGCAGCATCTGGGTGTCAGAGCCTTTGACATAACTAAATGCACCCAAGATTATCACAGAGGGTGGGGGGTGACTAGGTTCACTTACTTAGAGTTGTATCATCTCTTTGCCACTTGCTTATAATAAAAACGTGTATTGTTTCTGAGACAAATACTCAGATATACATGAATGCATGCTGCATTTCTTCTGTTCACATAAAGATTCCCATGAAACTTCCAACTTTCATTATCCTCCATCAAATCAAAATGGTAATTGGTATTTGAAATGAAGTAACATGACTAGATACTTTACAGATACAGTCATTATCATCTCATAAGTTGTTAAAGATTCCCACAGATGATGTAAATTTGATAGTTTTGTCAATGCTGTCATAGAATGATTCCGACTTTTCAAAGAAATGTCAAAAAACACTGGAAATAAAACAATACCTAACTAAAGAATCATATCCATACATCACCTCAAGAGAATCTGAGGTTCTGGATGATCTAATATTCAAAATTAAAAACCATTTCATTTCTTGAAGAATATGCAAAGGACATGGCTACCTGGAACTCTTTCTTCTGTTTATCAAGCATTTTAATTTTAGCAAGGCTTAAACTATCTTGCGCACTCATCAGGACACTAATAACTTAATTGCAATCTTTTCCTTCTGCACTCTCCAATTGAACCCAATCTTCTTGGAAAATAAAATCTGCAGACAGTCACTGTTAAACGGTTTAGTCATTACAATGAAGCCATGACCTTGGGTAAGACGTGTTCAATGAAAACATGAGATGAAGTATATCAAGAGAGGCTGTGTAGTGGGGCGCCATGGTACAGCCTGTAATCCCAGCAGCTTGGGAGGCTGAAGCAGGAGGATCAGTAGTTCAAAGCTCTTCTCAGCAACTTGGTGAGGCCCTAAACAATCCCAGGAGACCCTATCTCTAATAAAATACTTTAAAAAGTATCTCAGTGGTTGAGGGCCCCTGGGTTCAATCCCTGGTACCAAAAAAAAAAAAAAAAAAAAAAGGCTGTGCTTCAGAGTTACACAGAAGCAGGGCAGAGTGTATTGTATGGTGCTCAAGATAGGCACACCTGTGAATTCAGTTGTGTCTCAGACTGCCAGCACCGAGAGCCAAGTCCTCCAGATTAGGTTTGGAGTCTTATTCCAAATCTCACCAGTTCTTATCCTCATAATTTTCATGCAATGTCAGCAAGGATCACAGTAGGCCCAAGTTACCACTGGGAGCTTTATATTTCGTCATGTATGGATTGCTTGTTGCTGACTTTGAGACTCAGAGAATTTGCTCTTTAAAAATAAAAGAAAAATTACCCTGGAAATAACCTGCAATGTCACTTCAAACCTTTTTTTTTTTTTTTTTTTTTTGGCTGGGGAGAAAAAATACAGAAACCAAATGTAGGTTTATTTCCTTATGTGGTTTCAGTCAGATCTCATACAAAATAAATATAGAAAGAAAAAGAAAAAAAATTGCTGAAAGTGATGTGCTTTTTTTTGTCAGTGAAGAAAATAAAAAGTCTCTGGGGGCTTTTCTCCTCTCTCTTCTGTCAAATTTTATAATAAAAAGATTCGTGAAAGTGAAAAAGAGCATACACTCTGAGTTTCTTACGATTCTTGAGGAAATAGCTAAACTTTATGCAGTGCTCTGAGAATTACTTAGCCCATATAATTTCTTTGATATTTAAAGAAAACAGACATTGAAGATGGCTTACAGCAACATGGAATTTGGCTTAATTTGATTTTTAGATATTGTTCAAGGGGATTAGTAACTAGAAGGCTCTACCAATCACAAGGAATAAATGCTTTTGATCTCAAACACAAATAGGCAGAGAGGCCATTTGGCACCATTGTCTGTCCGTTACTCAATATCGTTGGATCTTCTATTTGTACCCCTTGGTTTTTCTGTTTTTCCCATAGACTCTCTAGTTTATGTTCCTTTTAAAAGCATTTTTCAGTTTCTTTCCCCTTCACTTCACATAGATATGATGCATTTGAAAAAACAAAATTTGAAAAGCCATAAATTATGGCTCAAAAAAAAGATGTTTACCCTTTTTCCTTCTTTTAAACAAGAAATGCAAATACTTCCCTTAAAAGCCTATCACCATACACTTTTGATTTTCCTTTCCTCATATAATCCAGGACTTGTTCATAAAATTGGTGAAATGAAAGCTCATTCCCAAACTGACCCTTCATTTGGCATTCTGTTGGTCATCTTATGCCTGAAAAAAAAATAAATAAATAAACATTTTCATTTCCAACTGTGTATATTTCAATATACCTTTTAACCATACTTTCTTTTGGAGTTTAAGAGAGTACTCGGCCTTGATAGGAACAGTGTCATTACCCTGAGAATGGCAGAAAGGATACATGATACAAAATTTAAGATACGTCAAGCACGTTTTACTTGAGGACAAAATTATTGTTGAATATATTCTGTAATTGGGAATACCATATGTTTCTTTTAGTAAAGACTGACAGTGTATGATCATTTGCTTATCTACATTTCGCCCTAAAACACTGAGTAATTTATTATGCTGCATCTTCAACTGTAATAAACAGTTCACAGATACTCAATTAGCTAAAGGATATATTACAATTAAGGCATAAAGACGAAACTTAATCAGGCGTGTTCACTTTCAAAAAGGAACCATAAAAAGCAGATTTGAGAAATACAGAAGGCCTTTTAATTGCTTTGGTAAATTGTTTTATATATTTTTAAAAGAAATACAGCATCACCTTCATTTAAAACTTTTAATCATGAAGATGTTAAAGGTGAATTGCTATTATATAGATAGGATACTTACAAAAGAAAACTTTACTGATATAGAAAGAAACTAATTTCTTCTAAAATTATACAACATAATATAATATTTTCTATGGATGGTTAGTGGCTGCATTTTACATGTTTAAATTTTGTTTTCAAAATTATTAAATAATGATGTACTTTAAGAGCTTACTATACATTGATAATATAGTAACTGCAATAAAATTATACTGAGTTATGAACCTTGAGTATTGTGGCATGAGCAGGACCCCCTCAAGAACAGTGTAATAGCCCTTACCTAGATGAGTCTAAGAATTAAATATGTTATTAAAAAAAAAAAACCACATGATTAGGTTACCTGCTTTTGAGTTCTTTAGGCAATTCCTCAGAATTTTACTGGAGGAACAAAGGCAGAATTCAATTAAAACCCATCATTTTATGCTATCTGGGACTTCATACAGGGAAACTTTTGTAGATGCACATAGGCATATGTATATCATGCTGCTAGTGCTGAAATGTTTTCTAGTATTGAGAAGGCAATATTTAAAAGGTATTCATATGAGCAAATCATTGAAAACTTTTTTCCTGAATGATTAGGTTGAGTCTATAATGAAAAGAAAAAGTTCATTTGAAATTTTAATATCAATGAACTTCTAAAGAAAGCCAAAATAAGGAAATATTAATTTTAAAAAAATCTCTTTAAAAGGGACAAGTGATCCTCTTCATCTATATCTCATTACCCAGAAAACTCTGCCCTACTTGGAAAATAGTAGGAACCAGGAGACCTGACTCTCATTGTCATTTAACCATTGTCATTTAAAACAAATCGATTAACTTATCTATATCTTAGGTGCCCCCTCTTTAAATTCAGAAAATGGATTAGAAGTTCTCCACGGTTGTCCCTAGCTCTAATAGTCCATGACTCTGATTACATTCTGGCCTGAGACCAAAAATCTTTAGAGCAAGATAAGAGGCAAATGCTTAACAAAGCTATGACCTTTATTAATAATACTCCCACAAACCCAAGAGGGCAAAGGCTTGAAGGCAGTAGAATGAAAGGCTTTCGCTTCCCTCAAAGAGTTGAATGGCTCATTTCCTCCTTTTATTCTGGGATCTGCTGAAATGCCCCTATCAAAAAGGCCCTTTCTCAATGCCCCATATAAACAATCATGCTGCATGTTGCCATATTTCATTTTTCTTGCTAGCACTCCTTGACATTGGATATTTTACATCTTGAATATTTTGGATGTTTCCAATCCCCCACTAATACAAGCTCTGTAACAGCAGTTTTGTCTTGAACTCTTGATTGTTCCCAGTGAAGTCTGTTGATTGAATAAATGGATGCTTTCAACAGGAAGCAGACCCATATGACTGGATCACAGAGACATATTTATTGGTGCTTTGAAGAAAATGAGGCTGAAAGAGTAAGCTGAAGGATGAGTGTAACATCCCAAGGCAACGCTGTCCAGTGAGACCTTCCATGATGGTGGAAATGTCCTGGAGATTTGGTGTCCATTTCAGTAGTCATTAGGGACATGTGGCTTTGGAGTACTTGAAATTAGGCTGCTGTGATAGATGAATTCAATTTGTTTTATTTACTTTTAATTAGGTACACATTCAATTTAAATGGCTGTACATGGCTAGTGGCTGTTGTATTGAGTATTTTCTGAGTGAGTTTTAAAATGACTCCAAAAGCAATGAAAAGTTGTTAGATATTGTAGGAAAAATAATGTGATATGGACTATATATTCACTCAGTGATGCTGAAAGCAATGCTTAGAATGAACTACAGAGAAACTGCAAAGCAAAGTGGCCAGATAGAAACTTCAAAAAATCTGAATGTAAGAAACAAAGGACCTAAATTAAGTCAGTGACAGTCTGAAGGGAAAGAAAGGACATGGATAGAAAATACCACAGAAACAAAGTTAACGGAGCTTGGATATATACATACTTTTAGTTATAGCATGACCCTGTGTTTGCTGCTATAGATAACAATGCCCCTAGCAAGAGAAGCCAGGTAGCACAGCAAAATCTATACCAGGGTCAAGAGAAATTCACTGACTAAAAGTTTAGCTTATGATTGAATACTTTGTAAATCCTAAGACCTAAAAAAAAAAAAATATTTCTTTGCATTCTAAATCATTCAAAAACCAAATTAAAGGAATATTTGTAACCAATTCAAAGTTGACATTGATTTGGGATTGTTTATAAGATTTAACATCAGATATGTGTGTGTGTGTATGATTACATGTATGTGTAAACACAGAGAATTTGCAAAACAACTGGAAACATTATCAATCAAATCTACTCTGCTCCATACTGCATAGAAAGCCACCTGGGAAAAACACGTGGTGTAGTCTGTTTCAATGGGGGATACGTATTTTTATTTTAAGTTTGGTTTTACACAGTGAAACCCTTTCTATCACGAGACAAGGAACACTTCTCCCATATTGGCAACACTTTTTATATGGTTGGCAGGTTTCAATGAGTCTGAACATGAATAAAATCTAACTACTCCACTGGATGAAAAGCTCATGAACTTCCGCTTTTAAAGATGAAATAGAAAATAACTGTCACAAGAAAAGGGCCAAAGCGTGATTTAATATTTCATCAACAAAGAAGCCTTGACCCTTATTTGCACTATTAAAATCTTAATATTGCAAAGTCATATAATGGGACAGTTAGAATTTAGAAGCAAATAAAATTCCTTGGCAAACTAGGGATTTTTGCCATCTGTATCTTAAAGCAGGAGGAAATATGCATGGTGTTCAGGCTCTGTAATAAGCATATTAAAGCCAAAGGTGCTGCTCTATATCCCAGAGTAAGTGAATGAAAAGAATTCCTGCAAGGCACATGCTCTAAATAAAACTGTCTGTATTTTGATAAACTCCACTTTCTATGAACTTCTGCTAATGACTACAACACCAAGAAAAGAAGCCAAAGATTCTCAAAGTAAATTGAAAAGCATGCTCAGTTTTCTATCTATTTCAATTACTGGAACATGCACTTGGGCAGCATTTGTTATGTCCTGAAAGCAAGATACTACATAATTCACTGGACAGATTGACAGATATCAGTCTCTATTGTTCTCCTCCTGACAAAGCAGTGACTTTTGTTATTAAAAAAAAAGAAGAAGAAAATTATTTTAAAGAAGTATGTGTATGTGTGCCAAGATTTCAAATCTAGGAAGTATTGAAAGTTTTCAAATTGATAAATAATACTAAAAAATAGCCACAGGTAAATGCATGTGCAGGAAATGACTAACCACTTACAGACTACTGCTAGTCTTACAAGTTGAGGTTTATTTTGAATATCTCAAATTTTCACTAAAATGTATTACTATATAGATATACTGATTTCTACAAATTAACAATAAATTGTCCATATCTTAAAATTGTTTAACTGGCAGTTTATAAAAGTATAAATCTAATAAATCTATGAGAAGATATTCAATCTGACTGATAATTCAAGGAGTTTAAATTAAAATACCTATGCAACTCAAGGCTAACTGAAATCTCAGCCAATACCATATTCTTGAACAATATGAGTTCCAGGCTGTCACTCTTGAGATGCTGCGAGGTATGCTGGTAAAACTGATTTGAAAACCATCATCAAGTAAGCATCTATCTCACATAAAACTATGCTGGGTACCAAAATACCAAAAAAGGTTCACAGAAAGTATTTGTGATAGCCAAAAATAAAATGTTACACACACGTGCAATAATAGCAAATGTATAGGTAATCTGTGAGGAAAATGTATTCAGTATGGCCTCAATGACATCTATGACTCTGATAATGTCAATCAAAAGAATCACAACACAAAATTAAACATGTAAATTTCTTTCATTCATTTAAAATTTAAAAATACATAAAACTGTATTATTTTACTATACCAACAGTAAAATTTTAAAGAAAAACAAGGAAGTGATTACCATAAAGTCTAATGAAGATGAACATCTCCGTATGAGATCATCTTGGACTGCAGTAGATCCTAAGTGACAAATTCCCTAGAAGAATTTCAACATAAGTTCCAGAGAGCGATAAGGAAGAGTCCATGTGCAGACTGGCATAGAGTTACATTGCCACAAGCCCAGAAAAACCTCCCTCCATCACAGGATGGAAGAGGCAAGGCAGGATTCCTCCCTGGAAACTTTGGAAGGAAACACTAGCTTGATATTGCACTTCTTGCTTTCAAAAATCTGAGAGAATAAGTTTGCTTTTTAAAGCCCAAGTTTATGGTTGGTTTGTGGAAGGAGCCCTAGGAAATAAATGTAAACACTCCAGCAGATAATATCATACAAGTATTTTTTTTTATTTTTTGTTTTGCATAAGGGAGTCGGACTTTGTTACAATTCGGATTCAAATTTTTACAAGCTTGTAACATATCATAATATTTTAACCTACTTTTTTTCATGAATAAAATGAGAATAACACTATCAACCTCAAAATGTTTCCATAAAAGGCAAATAGCAGCATTAAAAGACTTCAGTACACCTGAACATATGTAGGACCCACAAAATTACACACATTTATCCACTCTCCCCTCAAGGAACTAAGAGAATGGACTCTTCTTTAGGTAAGAACACAATATAGGGATATAAATGTATTAGATAGTTTTAGCTGACCCTGCCAAATACTGAGTTACATTAACTTGCCTTAGCCTAATTTTCAGGAGCACCAAACAACATATCTCAGCAGGGACTTAACTGCACAAAGTAAAGATTCTTCTCTAGTTGTTAGGTAGATAGTACACACGTGAACAAGACCATGGGGGAGGAAAATAAGAGGCAGACCAAAAGGCAGGATTCCTGCCTTTTGACTGGAAGCCTATGCTCAGCAGGGTTCAGAACTGTAGGTTCTATCTGGAAATGCCACACCTGCTCAGTCTAACTGGTCCTCACTGGTTCCTGGAAGTGGGGTATAGAGGGTGGGGGAGACATAAGCAGTATGTTTGAAGGTAATCTTTGGCAATGCCAAAGATTGCAGTTTTGAACTCTCTTGTGAGCATTTGCAAATGCATTTGCAAAAGTGCAAAAAATTGCAGGTTCGAACTCTCTTGTGAGCATTTGCAAGAAATGCTGAGACAGCACATGTGTCCTTTACCTGGAGTTACGCAACACCACCTGTCGGTTATGTTTCACAATCATGTGACTTAGGCAAAAGGGAAGAACAAATCTCAGACTAGACTGGGACACAAAGACAGACTGAACCCAAATGGATGAGATTGCTCCTGCTCCAGATGACCTGCTCCTGAGTTTGGGAGTGTCCTTTCACCTCTTACTTAATAAACACAACTGCTATTACAACACACCACATCTGTGTCTCCCTCTGAAATCTTTACTTGAATGACACGAGAATGGAGGAAAATTCTGTCCTGTACCATAGACACACAAATATTTATTATTCCAGACTCTGTTAGCCAAGAGCCCTTGTATTTAAACACATATTATGACTATATGTCACTCTGGCACTGATGGTCATTGAGAAATTAATAACAGAGAAAAAGACATAATCTCAATGTATTGAAAAAAAAAATCAAGTGTTAAACCAAACTCGTACCATAAAAATTCCACTTAAATGACGATCTTTTGGGAAACAAACTATTGATCATTCTCCAAGAAAAAAAAATATATATATAGCCATTTTTTAAAAAAAATTCTGTTCACTCCATTGAGCCTACACTGAAATAGCATTGATCCAATGAAGAAAATCACCTACCAATGTGTTCACCAAGTTGCTGGCACCTTTTCATGTCAACAAAATGAATTATAATGAAAACAGTATGATAACTAGTACAATTATAAATTAAGTTACAAATGATGAGGCAGCAAAATTAATAAGAATGAAATATGAAACCTAAGCAATATAAAATCTTTCCTGAGGTAACTTTTATAGTTCAATGAACACTGGAAGTATCAATCCTGCTAATTAATACATTAGTAAATGTGATGATCAGCCTTTCTTCCTTCTCAGATGGGGTTTCCTGCTTATTCCAAATACTTTCCCCTGCTCCTTTCCAGCTCATCTACTGGGGGCACTAGGGGACACCTGTCCTGAAAACAGACCACCCCAAGAAACACAGTTACAGGCCTCAGGACCCAGCAGAAAGCAAAGATGAGCAGACTGTCTGTGACAGCTTATGACAGGAGTCCACAGGATTATTCTATTAAAGAAGGTGACTAATAGTAACGTCAGTCATGAGAATCTAGAAATTAATGAAAGAATCATAATAAAAAATGGTGGAAGAATCTATGAACAAAAATAAGGTTATTGCTAAGACTTGAGAGAAGAATGAAGTTGATAGAGTCCACATACCAGCCTCTCATCAGGAAACACTGGTGGACATGGGATCCTAGTCATGCCAGGAAAAGAGCAGGGTTCCGTTCCCAGCTGATGCTGGTCCACAGTCTGGAGCCGTGTGAGGAGCCCACCCCATCTGCTGGTGGGCCACTAACAAAGTCATGATAGAAATCATTTGCAAATCAGTTTTCCCTCTGACAATGAGAAATGTCCACAGAAGATGCCTCTGAAAAGAAGACAAGGTCAAAAGCAAAGGAAAGGTCCCAAGTAAGATGCTGTACAGAGATGTCAGCCAACAATGTGTGGACCCCATTGGAAAAGACCTGCAGGAGTTGATCGTAAACACAGCAACTCCCACTTGTCTCTGCGGGATCATTTCAAGACCACAACTGGTGCCTGCCTGAAACCAGGGACAGTACCAAACCCTATATGCACTGTGTTTTTTCATATATAGATATGCCTATGGCAAATCTTCAATTATAAAGTAAGCACAGTAACAGATTCACAACAATAAAATAGGACTACTATTACAACATGGTATAATAAAAGTTATATGTGTTTTCTCTCAAACTATTTTATTCTAACTCACTCTTCCCTTTTTTTAATGATGTGAGATGACTAGGTGACGCGACCAAATAAGGTGACTGATAGGGGCATTGTGACATTGTATTAGGCCACTAGGTAAGGGTTACCTGAACACAAGCACTGTGACACCATAATAGTCAATCTGACAACCAAATCAGCTACTAAGAACAGGGTGGGTAGCACATACAGCATGGATACATTGGGCAAAGGGATGACTCATGTCCTGAGCAGAATGGCATGATTAGAAGTGTGCATGATTTAAATTTATGAATTATTTATCTCTGTAGTTTCCATTTAATATTTTCAAAACTGTGGCTGACCATTCATGACTAAAACCATGGAAAGAGGAATCACAGATAAGTGGGGTGGGACGGATATTGTACAGTGAAAAAGAACTCAAGGGGCAGAATGATGTTGCAGAAGATTCTGGAGTTTATTAATATCAATAGCCACTCAGATGGCCTGATATCACCGGATGCTATTGCCCTGGATAGCTTCCTGTTTGAAGATGGATGACAATGTTGACCAGACTGGAAAAGCTGTCATCACCAAAAAACCTCACAACACAAGGGACCCTGAAGAGGATCTCAGGAGGAGAAGAAAACAGCACTTCAACAGAGACTAACTCACGACAGAGTCAGAGTCAGCACAGACTGAGATGATACTCAGATTAGCCAGAACAGATATTCACGTGACATTAGTGGGAACCTCACGGGCCTCTGCCATACCTCAAGCAGAAACCAGGCAGCACAGTGATTACAAATCACCAAAGTCACAATCTTGAAGCTTGTGACCTCCTGTCACTAAAGTGAGCAACTACTGCAGATTCTCTAACCTCAACCAGGGACAGTATTCGAAACAATTGGTGGCAGGACAGGAAGGCTCTGTACACCAGGTACCACACCGAATCCTCCCAAAGTATGAAGCCAGGTTATGTCACCCAAGTCTGGCAGAAGCCACCGCAGCAACAGCTCCCTGCTCTCCCACCACACCTCTGCAACAGCCACCCTTGAATTCAGAAGATCTCCAAGGCAGATGACCTCAGCGACCACTTTGGAAAAATGAGCCTTAGCTTCCAAGATTCTACTGAAGCAGCTGATTCATCCTCAACTTCCTCCCAGTTGCCACTTGCTTCTCAGCACCCTCAGGAGACAAGCTCTATGAAGGTGCAGCCTGTCTCACAGGAAAGCCCCAACCCATTTCCACAGAGTCACCTCTATTAGACTTGGCAATTGCTGCCACCCTCGGGCTTGAGTTTGAGAGAAAACACATTCATATAACTTTTATTATACTATGTAATAGTAGTCCTATTTTATTGTTGTGAAACCCCTCAACAGATCCAGGTTTCTTAGTCTCCCCTTTAAGCAATATCCTAACTCCAAACATCAATATCAGTACCTCTGTCTCTGTCTTTCTGTGTGTGTGTCTGTCTGTCTGTCTACCTGTTGGTCACTGGCAGCAGTCAGCTCCCAATGCTGCTGACAACTGCCTTAATCCTCCCAATAGAGTTGGTGTCATGCAGGTGTGTTCCTAACAGACCTGAGTCATCTTTCCCCACATCAACCCCTTCATGGCCCAGTGAAATCAACAGGGGAAGAACCCTAGAGATCTGAACAATCCATACCTTGTCTTTCACTCAGTCTCCCACACTCTTTCTTGTCACTAGCCCCAGAGTGTCTGCAGAGGACTCACAAGGTTATTGTAGCCTGGGGGTCCAGCATGGTATGAGGGGTGGTGCTGATGGCCCTGGGACCTGCCATTCCAGCACAATCTGTCCACCTGTTGTCCCTTGCTGGACAACTAGTTAACTTGCACGGTGATCCCGAGACAGGAAACTGGAGCATGCAAACCAAGACAAGAGGCAAGCACTCAAATGCACCTCTCTTGCCTGGGGACAGCAGACATTGTCCTGGGCCAGGATGTGGAACTGACAGATCCTTGAGGTGCATCACCCTCACTAAGGCAGACCAGTTCTTCCTCAGTTCTCCATGCCTGGTGCCAAGATCCAATGGCTCAAGGATGCTCAAGAGCTTCCCAGCACAGAAGGGAGGGACAGCAGTGGCACTAAGAATGGCTGCCATACAAATGTCACTACCCTGTATACCCTTGTGGCTGTGTTCTCCAGCCCCCAGGATGCCCCCTGGATGCACCAAAAGCCTCCTGTTGCTACAAAAATCCCACAAGTCATTTTAAATTTAATTGAATTAGAAGAAGTAAAGCCTGAGGGCTGTGGAGAAAGCCAACTCCCCATAAAGAGAGAGGGAAGGGACCAGCACAGGAGGGCACAGGGACCCAACAGCATGGGCAGGGACAGATAGAGAAAGAAGCCAACCTGCATCCCAAAGGGCAGAACAAGGAGGCTCACAGATGCTGAATACATTCCACTCCCCTGCCCTGGGTCCCATGGATTTTCCTGGATCTCCCCTCTGCTCCCTTTTCCTTCCCATCTTCTTCTATGTTTCTTTTTTTAATTTCTTTTTCCACCATGGAATTAATTTCTTCATATTTTTTGCTGAGGTGGAGTTATGAAGATCTCACACTTCTCTAATCTCCTCTTTGCTCACCATCATGAGCTACCTTGTATTTTTTTGGTCTCTATAAATATATTTACATGGACAGAATTCAGAAAAATCAAATTGACTTCTGTGTCTCTCATGCCCTCTATTTTATCTCCCCAAACAGCACAGTCAAAACAGTCAATGTGTTCCGCCCCCAGAACACTTGCATATTATTTAAGTTTGGTGCTGCATAACACAAAGTCCAATACAGGTAACTGCTGGGTACATTCACTGTAAATTTTATTTGATTTCATTTCTTGGTTAGGCATTATTTGGAGGGATGTTGATTATGTTTTAAAACAGTTTTAAAAAGGAAAAAAATAACATGACAAGCTTCTGCTTTGGGAATATACTACAATATGTACCTTGAGCATGTGATTCTGTTTACAGGTAAAATTAGTTTGAAATCAGTAGAAAGGTTTTTTTGTTTTGTTTTGTTTTGTTTTGTTTTTTCCACTGAAAACTTACTCCTCATATATTTTTTCAACCCAAAAATACCTATTCACTGTCACTGAGTTCTTAACTTCCTAGTAAAAATAAGTAAATAGATACATACATAAATAAACATAAGTAGAGATGATGGTGGTGAAGAAAAAGTCAAGATTTTTCCAATAAAGAAGAGGTGGTGGGAAACAAGGAGATTATGAGCTGAAATAGGAGCACAGGCTAAATTCTCAGCTCTAGGACAAGTCTTAATTTAAGTTGTGTGATCTTGCAGGTTTCTTAAAGGATTTGTCTCTGAGTCTCTTAGGTCCTCATCTGCATTCATTGCTCAACCCACAAAAATGTGATTTGAAAACAAGGTTTTCAATGTACCTGTTATGGTTCAAGGACATCTACATTTCAACACACAGTCTATGTGTCAGTGACTTGTTTATAACTCTCAGGTGCATATTCCACCCTTCATCCCCTCAATTTTATCTAAGTACAGAAAGCCAGATTTCAGCCTTTCTTGTCACCACAAAGGATAGAAGATTACATTCCCAGGACTTCTTTGTAACTTGGTAGGATACAACTAAATTCTTGCCAAAGAGACATAAACAGATGGTGCCTGAGGTTGGTAAAGTCTCTTTAAAACGTAAGGGCTACGACTTCTTCCCTTCTTCCTCCATTTTGCTACTGTGGATGCCCTGTGCTTTGGGCCCTGTCGGGAGGACAGCCACCCCTTGGGAAGGCAGAGAGACATGAGAAGGAGCCTGATAACACTCCAGAGTTCACCTCAGCCTGGATTGCGTTTCCTCAGGCTTCAACTGCAGTGAAATGGACGCCTGTGTTGTTGGAGCACTTGTGATGGGGTACTGTGCAGCTAAGCGAGTCTGATCATTTCTCTGTGTTTGACTCAGGTATTTCTGAGAAGCCCCAGCTCTGCATTAGACGTTGCTACTTGATATTTCAAAAGAACTCTCAACAGTCACACATTTTCTCTTGCATGTGGAAACTGAAAAGGAAAAAGGGAAACAATGTGTGTGGGAGAGAATCTCATGAAAACCGAAGGGAGACCCAGGTAGAGGAAAAGGGACCAGCAGGAGGGAGGTTGGGAGAAGAGGGGACAGTTCTGGGAGTGATACTGAACACGCTATATTGTTAAATTATGTATCTGTGGGAATAAGAAACAACAAATCCCATCATTACGAAAAACTATAATGCACCAATTTTAAAAATGTGGAAAGAGGAAAAAATAAAAAAAAGAAGAAACCTAAACTTCTTTGTGCCTTGAACTTCTCCTACATTCCACATAACAAGTAATCCTGTCAGTATCTACCCATTACATTAACCTAGTTATTTCCATTCTCCTTTGTAATGTAAAGTAGGCAACAATACAACCACTGAACAGCCTCTGAATTCATGTACTCCTGCTTACTGCTATTTCAATAGTATACTCTTTTTTTTAATCTCACCCTGAATTATAGCAATTTAATGTTACACACCAATATGCTCACTGAACTTTACCCAGTTAAGTTGGACATTGTATGATCTTGGCCCGTGGATGTATACATGGTCACTAACATAGTATAGGACAGAAGCCATCTTAGCCTCTTCTTGCAGGCCCCTGAATTACTAAAAACTGAAGACAATAGTTTCATGTAAAGAACTAAAGCACATGGGATAAGACTGAAGAAATTATTGAAAGACAAGAGAGATAACTTCTCCAATCAATATCTTGTTAGATATTAGTGATGTCTAACACTCAAACAATAACAGTGGCAATAATTCTACCAATAGAATAAGCAGAGTTCAATATGACTGGAGGCTGTTCATCCCACTGAGCACTACAGCATACAGCAAACAAATATTCTGGTTTTTATTTTTTATTTTGGGGTTTTTTTGTGTGATATTCCTTTGTTGGCCAGAGGATTCAATCAGGTATATAGACATAATGTAGACATATTAGTGTTTAAATCAATTTATTTCAGTGGAAGAAACACCAGATTTGTGTTCCATAATGAGAAAATAATCATTTCCTAACAAGAACATTTTGCTATCTTAACTAATACAGAGTCTCATTAATACAAAGCACCTAAAATATAATAATAATAATCTGTATTATAAAATAGCTTTACAAAATTAAAAGTATATTGTTTGGGCCATTTGTTTTTTTAGTGCTTAGCTTTATGAGTTCTTTATATATCCTAGAGATTAGTGCTATATCTGATGTAAGAGGGGTAAAGATTTGCTCCCAAGATGTAGGCTCTCTATTCACCTCAGATTGTTTCTTTTGCTGAGAAGAAACTTTTTAGTTTGAATCCATCGCATCTTTTGATTCTTGATTTTAATTCTTGCGCTCTAGGAATCTTATTAAGGAAGTTGGGGCCTGATCCCACATGATAGAGATTAGGGCCTACTTTTTCTTCTATTAGACGCAGGGTCTCTAGGTCCTTGATCCACTTTTAGTTGAGTTTTGTGGATGGTGAGAGATAGGGGTTTAATTTCACTTTGTTGCATATGGATTTCCAGTTTTCCCAGCACCATATGTTGAAGAGGCTATCTTTTCTCCAATAAAAGAGAATAAAATCATGACATTTGCAGGTAAATGGATAGAGTTGGAGAAGATAATGCTAAGCAAAGTTAGCCAATGCCAAAAAAAACCCAATGCCAAATGCTCTCTGATATAAGGAGTCTGATTCATAGTGGGGAAGAGAGGGGAACAAGGAAGGAATAGACCCACTCTCAATAGAGCAGAGGGGTGGGAGCAGAAGGGAGAGGGCAAGGAGTTAGAAATGATGGTGGAATGAGATGGACATCACTATCCAAGGTACATGTATGAAGACATGAATTGGTATGAATATACTTAGTATACAACCACAGATATGAACAATTGTGCTCTATGTGTATAATATAGATTGTAATACATTCTCCATCATATGTAAATATTTTAAAAAAGTATATTGTTTGGATTCTGGTTGAACATGGCTTTTCTCTGTTGTCCCCCAAAGTCCATTCAAGTGGCAAGTGAATCAATATAAAACACACACACACACACACACACACATGCATATACACACACATAATACACATATACACACAAGACAAGGAAAAGAAACCACAGCAGATGAGAAATGGCAGAGAATTTTTAGTAAAAGGCCAGTAGATGTATACATGGTCACTAACATAGTATAATAAAGAAGCCAATGTAGCAATCTAAAACTCTTCTTGCAGACCCCTGAATTACTAAAAACTGAAGATAACAGTTTCTTGTAAAGAACTAAAGTGCATGGGATAAGACTGAAGAAATTATTGAAAGACAGGAGAGATAACTTCTCCAATCTTTTTAAAATCTTCTCACCAATCCTAAAAGCACTCTTCTTTCCTAAAAACTAATTTTATGGATGTATTAAGCAAAAGAGGTTTTTTTAACTGGGAAACCAGACACAGTGGACAGGAGTAGAGAAAAGTGAGGGAGCCAAGTAAAATCAGAAGGCTCCTCAAGAAAATCTGCAGTCAAAGTGGAACTCCCCATTCCATTTTATAGACTAAGCTGCAGGACATTAGAAGGTTCTGCTTCATGAAAATTAGTCATGTTACATGAACCCTAAAATTTGATACTAAAAATCCCTCCATTAAGTGACTCACAGTAGAGAGGTATATACCAACAATTCACAAGCTGACCCACATACACTGACTGTGTCAATCAGCTTTCTTTACTGTGACCAAAACACCTATTAAGACACCTTAGAAAATGAAAATTTTATTTTGGGCTCACAATTTCAGAAGCTCAGGACGTGATCAATTGACTCCATGGCTCTAGGTCGGCGGTGATTCATAATATTATGGTAAAAGGATGTGGTGGAAGAAAGGTGCTTGGCTCATGGAAGCCAGGAAGGCGGGGCTAGGGGGGGACTAGGGAACAGGCCAGAACAGACACCACAGTCCAAGGTCACACTTTGAGTGACACACTTTCTTTAGCCATGTACCAACTGCCTACAGTTACCACTTAAGTATCACTACACTCAACTGCAAAAGGATTAATTCAGCAAATGGATTGGGTCAGAGCCTCAATCATCACCTGAAAGCTACCCAAAATCATTCTGTATTGGGGATCATGTTTACAACACATGAGCTTCTGAGGAGACACTTCAATTCCAAACCATAGTATTCCACCCCTAACCCCCAAACCTCATGTCCATCTCACAATGCAAAATGCACTCAGACCATCTCCAAGAGTATCCCTATTCTTAATATTTCTAGCATTTCTCAAAAGTACACATCCAATGTTTCCTCCTCTGAGACTAATGGAACATTCCTACTTGTGAATCCCTATAAAAATCAAATGCAAGTTACATGCATCCAATATACAATGACACAAAGTAAAAAATTCCTTTCCAAAATGAAGGTATAGTAAAAAAGAAAGAAGAGATGATACCAAAGCAAGAGTAAAACCCAGATGGGCAAAACAGTCCAATAGTTCCACCTCTGGCATCAGAGGCATATGGTAGTGAGATGCAGGTCCCAAATGGCTTGGTCAGTCCTGCCCCTATATCCTTGCCAGTTACAACCTATATGGCCCTGTTCATAGCCAGTAAATTTCTTTAGCAGATTGTTTATGTTTCTGGCCTCTCTTAACTCCTGGAATCTCCATTTCATTTTTGACTTCTTACAACTTCACACATCACCCTCTTGTGAGCTTCCCACTGTATTGTGCTTTATCTCCCAAGCCTTCCTTTGAAATTACACTGGAAGCCTCTGTGCCCCCTCACTCCCACACCCTGCATTCCTACAGAACCAATACCACAAATACAACACCAAAGTCTTCTGACAAATTGAGCAGTAGCTGGGCCTGCCTGAACCACAGTTGTAGAGGCTTCAGAGTGCCTGGGTAGCTGAGCACAGTGAGAGGACTCCTGTGGAAACAACTTCCTAGCCAACCCTGTGTGGGCAGGTTGTCCCTATGGTCTCTTGAAGGAATTTTCACGTTTAAACACTTCAGCCTACCATGGTTGATTCCTGAGAAGTCCTCTCTTTCCTATTGCTCTGTGCAAAGTACTTTGCCTCTCTTTTGTGGCTATAATCACTTTAATAACCATGCCCTTCTTGGCTTCATTTTTCTTTTCTTTTTTTTTTTTTTTTTCTTTTATAGATTGAATCCAGGGAAGCTCTACCACTCTACCATTGAGCAACATCACCAGTAATTTTTCATTTTTCTTTTTCTTATTTCTTTTCTCTTTCTTTCTTCCTTCCTTCCTTCCTTCCTTCCTTCCTTCCTTCCTTCCTTTTTTTTTTTTTTTTTTTTTTTTTTTGGAAACAGGGTCTTACTGAGTTTCCAAGGCTGGCATCAAACCTTTGCCTCCTGCCTCAACCTCCCAAGTAGCTGATATATTAGAGATATGTGCCACCAAGTCCAACCCTTGGCCCCAATAATACATGTGCTTATTCTGCGGCCAGACTACAAGTTTTAAAAATCTTCCTGCATTGCTTTCTGCTTCCACTTCTCATAATTGACCTAACTAGAAGCCATGAGCAATACTCATGCCACCTCATAAATGCTGGGCTACCAGATTATTTTACTGCCTTTAAATTCAGCCTCAAAGAAGGTCTCAGGACATGGACAAAATGAAGACAAGTTCTTCCCCAGATTTTAATATATATGGCCTGAAGTTCAATTCCAAACAGGGTCCTCATATCCACTATGACCACAGTCTTTATTATCCGCCTTCCTATGAGCCTTCTCAGCTCCCATCAGAATTACCTATTAACTCTGCTTACAATATCCTGAAGGCTTTTTCAGGTTGCATCTCTAAACTTTTCCTAACTGATCCCATAAACCAGTTTCAAAGGATTCTCATTCACATTGTCAAGTGTAATCATCGCAAGGACCCCATGTCCCAATACTAATTTCTGTGTTATTAAGTTTTTTGTTGCTGTGACCAAAATGCCTGATAAGTACACGTAAGAAGAGGAGTTTATTTTGAACTCTCACTTTCACAGGTCTCAATTCATGGTTGACTGGTTTCATGACTCTGGGCTTGAGGTAAGGGAGAACATCATGGCAGGAGGATGTAGTAGAGGAAGACGTTCTTAGAAGCCAGGAAGGAAAGAGAGAAAGAGGGAAAAAAACATCCAGTGACAGATATAGTCCTGGCAAAAGTAGGTCTACTTTTCCTAGCTATAACCCCTCTGTCTAAAATTGCCACCAAGTAGTCCATTCAGGTCTGATGAACTAACTCAGCAAATGTATTAGTTGACTAATGAGGTCATAGCCCTATTCATAGCTTTAAAAATCCAACTTTCAACCTTGCTGCATTGGGAATCCTGCTTTGAACACATGAGGTTTGGAGGGGACATTTCGTAACCAAACCATAACTCTGAGTATCCAATTAACTCTTATTCTGAGCATCAAATCAATATTTTAGTTCAGCATTTAAAACTGAATGGATGGTCAATGAGAACCACACATAAAGCAATCTTCTAAATGAAAAGTAGTGAACAAAATCAATAAACAGAAAATGGGATCTTGAAAGAAAGAGGAGAAATGTAGAAAAATAATTCAAAAGAAAATGTTAGCTATTTTTAGAGAGCTAAAAAAATATAATGCATCTATAAAAGCACAATGAAGTTATTTAAAAAGTAGAGCCAAACTGGAAATAAAGAACTATTAAAATCTCTATATATGATAACAGATATAAAATATCCAGAAAGGATGGAAGACCAAAATATCAGATGGAAGACCAAATGGAGAAAAAAATTTAGAAAGCAGGAAAGTCACAAAGAGATGGAAAAGAGACAGGTAAAGGTAAGAAAACTAGGGTATGGATTTAATTAAAGAAGCTTAGAGGAAAAAAATAAAACTGGAGGAAAATTGGAAAATTATAAAAGGGAAAAAAATTCAAAATATTTCCAAAGAAAGAGACATTATTTTTTCAAAATGTGAAAGTATCTGCTGAGGACCCCACTCGGTGAAAGGTACTTTTTTGGTTTTGTGACACATATATTTCATCATCTTGAAATTTCAGGATAATAAAGAGATGATTCTAATATCTTCTAGAGAGCTACACAAGAACAACAGGCCACATTATACAGATAGAGTTTTAGAATTAGAATATCATGATTTTTCAAGAGAAACACTGGAAACCATGAGAAATAGAATAGCCTCAACATTCAGAGGAGTATCAATTTCGAAGTTAGAAATCCACCTTCAGTAAAATGCATTGTTCAGTAATGTTTTTTCAGAATTGCAGAAACTCCAAAATAGAATGCCATGGTCCCCTCCTCAGGAGTTTTGGGAAGCTAGGTTTATCTAAAATTAAGGAATGACCCAGAAAGAAAAGGCTAACCACAGAAGAAAGGCAAAAGGAATGTGCGGGATGCTGGGGAAGGGAGCCCTGGTTTGGCAGGTCTGTAGCTTTTGCAGAGATTGGATGCTGCAGGATAGAAGCAGGAGCTGGTAGGGAAACACTGAATAATGAACAAAGTAAAAACAACAGGAGTTGAGGTGGTGAGTTCATACCAAGAGGTTTGCATAGCATTATTGGAGTGTTGGAGCGATAGGTATGTACAGATCAAACACATGATACAACAAGTTATTGATACCGCATAAAAGCATGTTGAGCTCAGATATCAGCAAGTATATACACTGTTAAGAATACAAAATCTGAGTAATGTTTTAGCCAAAAATTATAATAAAACTCTACGGAGACAGAGAAAGTATGTTTTTATATGCACATGAGATAGTTAAAAGGTTTTCTACTCTGGAACATTAATAAGATACATCCAATCTAAAATGGGAAAAATCTAGAAAAAGGAATATTCATGCGCTATCTGAATACGTAGGCACAAATACCAGAGAAACAGCTTGCCACATTCTTGTTCTGGATCTCTTTGATGGGGAGGGTAAGAGTAGTAGATCTCTGTTCTGGTATGTTGTATTATTTTTATTAATAATCCAATTTATTTCACTGAAAAAAGTAACAAGCAATTATTTTAAAGAAGCTGAAATAATTTGAAATATGTTAAGGTCTAAAACAACAACCAAATCTTTCTTAAGAGGATAAATGATCTAATTAGTGAGCTGAAACTGTCACCTAAAGTGATCGAAAAATAATGTTTTGAAAATTTTCAACTATTTTTGAAACTTTAAAAAACTGCTGATCTCAAAGTATGCATTTTTTGCAATTAACTTTTCAACTATTTATTTGTTTAGCATACTCTTTTTCACTGTCAAAAATGTTCAAGACAAATTTTCAGGAATTCTAAATTAATAAAGTGCAAATTAATGTGTGATACATGCTAGACAGCAGAATCCCAAACACTGGTATAAATTCTGCCTTTGAATCAAATTCAACTGAAAAGTATCAAAACTGAAAATAATCTCCCTAAAAATCAGATGTTTCAAAAACTTTAAAAATCACTAATTTTTTTTAGTGACTAGTAGTGACTAAAAAAAAAAAAAAAAAAGTCACTATTAAGGTCTAGGGATATTGGGATATTGCTCAGTGGAAAAGCCCTTGCCTAGCATGCTCAAGATCCTGAGAGTTCTACCCCCAGCACCATGGGGTGGGGTGGGGAGGGAGGGTTGGGGTAGGGGGGAGTCACTATTAAGATTAGAAGAAAAAAAAAAGGAAAAACCTTCTCCATTATCCACTGAGGTTTCAGGAAATACAACAAAATGTTCCACATTCTATTACTTGTGCATGATCAGGAGACTTCAATTTTCCACTGTCATGTGCCAATTTTAAGAAGAATTACTATTTGCTTTTTTACTAAAGTGAGAAGGAAATGAAAACATTATGGGATTGTAAAGGTGAAACCTTGAAGTGAAATCAAATGGGACACAGGAAATCAAAGGAGCTTAAGGATTTAACCATACCAAGGAATAAAAGGTTACTCCGTTTTGCACATTCAAAGCAGTCTCTGAGGAGTCTAATTAATGAATAAAATTCTTGTTTCTTTTACAATAGACCTTTAAACTATTTCTACTCAGCAGTCTGAAAATGATTTCACTAGGAGGTACCAGGGTTATTGAGCTGAAATGGCAGCTGCTGTTTTTCTTAGTTTTCTTTATTCCATAAAAGGATTGGTAACTTAGATTTGGCTTCAAAACACTTCTCCTCTGGCTACTCCCCTCTGCTTTGTTTCTCCCCAGAAAAGTTTAATCTAATTTAGAGTATTCAAAGAGGAAAGATTAGGTTCTTTTCAAAAGTAATTAAAAGCATGATGCCTCTTATTCACTGGCTTCCAAACTGGGACTTGCCTTTCAAAGAATATTAAGCTCAAAAGGTAAAGTTCATTTCAGTAAATACTACAATTATGTGGAGAAGGCAGGAGCCACATGTAAATCAAGACTCTCATCCCTGTGCTTTAGCAATATGCACAGGAAAAAAAGATTAAGTGGGTCTGATTCTCAATTTTGAACTGTTAAAATCAGAGCCAAGACATTAATTAAATCCCAAACTCTTAAATACTGTTGTGATATATTTTTCATATTTGAATATGTCTTTTTTTGTAAAACTGCATATAGTATTTTGTTGTTGCTGTTTGTGTTTCCGTGTTGTGACAACATGGGGTTGACATTGGCCATAGATTTGACCGTAGATTTACAGGTCATTGGCATATGATATGCAATTTTTTGTTGAGTCACTTTGGAGCAAACAAAACTAAACAAAATACATAGGGAGAAATGTAAATGAGTAAAAGAAAAAAAAAAAAAAAACTCTGATTCAATTAGCCAAGGGCAAGCTCTCTCCCACTTTCACAACTAAGGATTCTTCTGAGGATACAAATAGGCTAATTAAATAGGTAACACTGTGCTTCTTAATTACTTTCATTTCTCCCAGAAAGATACTACATGAAATTTAACAATCTTTCCACAGAAAAGAAGACACATGGTTCCAACTTTATGTGATGAAATTAAGTTGGAAACATAACATTTATGAGTAAGTGTATATAAGATAATTTCATATACATTTTACTAAAGTAAAGCTTATTATGCACAGAGGAAAGGATGATTCAAACGTAATTCTTCAAATAGTTATAAAATAGTACAATTAAAAATATATTCTTTGCATCACAAATATATAAGTAATGAATTCTGTATTAAAAATAGGTTTGTAGCAAACCAGGCATTGCAAATCTGTAAGTATACACAGAGTAAAATTTTAAAATGTATTAAATAGAATCTTCAACGACATATGTTTATCAAAGTCTAAAAATAAGATAATGCATAGAAAATAAGTTTCTTACAAAAGGAGTTTAAAAATAATGAAGGACTTCACAAATTACTGAAATTAATATTATCAGTGTATTTGTTATTAACTTTATATAAATGTGGATCACTGTGTTGAAATCATTCTGAAATGCAGAGAAATGTTACTGCCTTATTAAAAGGGAACATCAAATTTTTATCACTGTCATCATTGTGAATATCATATATGTAGCACTTCCCTGAATTGATGCAGATTTCTGTTTGATAGTGCACCCAGTGCCACTTCCATTCTCACTATCAGCCACATTTATTTTTAAAATCTATGCACAGCTAAAAAGAAAGAAATGGTAGTTCAGAGTTGGGGTACCCATACTAGTGCTATCTTCTTACCACTTCCTAGGAGAATGCTTTTACCCAGAATAAAAAACCTGTAAGCACCAAGTGCAATGCCTCAAATATATAGGTACATATTTCATGTTTCTTAATATGTGGATAAATAAGTGCATGAAGATTGTAAGACAATAAAGAAGTGAGCTTCCATGATAGGCATACTGGTAAAGTAGCGACCTTTCAGCTGGACAAAAATTTCCAGAGCATTATAAGTAGGCATTTTGTAATTAGAGATTTCACATGCAACGAGATCTTGACTTGATCTAAGTCTACTGCCTGTCTCACCATAAAACTGAATGAATTGAGAAAAACCTTATAAAGTTGACATGTTCCAGGGAGCACAGCTTTATATAGAGCACATTCCAGAAGTGCCCATCACATGGACATTCAGCATCATTAAGCATTTAATTCCTCCCTGACTACAAATCAGGGTTTTGTGCAAAGGCTAATCAGCGGAGGCATGTTCTTAGAGTACTTGAGTTTGACAGGATTCCCTGTTACCAGTTTCTCGGGGAATTTATGTGTTCAAATAACAATAACTCAATTTATTTTTGCTTTTAATGTCTTTACTTTCATTTCATGTGTTGGCCACGCCCTGCGGATAATGAGAGTTTTGTTAAGGTAAACAAGGAATTACTCAAAGATCTCCCAGATCTCCAGTAAGGACTCAACACCCCAAACCAATGTTTTGCCTCCACTGACACATTCTTAAATATTAACTTTTTTTTTCTGCCAAAATAAAAAGACAGCTATCAAAAAAATGAAAACCTACCCTGCAACCAGACATAAAAAAGTCTTCTTACCATCAGAGTTGACAGAGTTGTTCTAGTGGTTCTCCCACTAATTTAGTGTTTGGGGCAAATTGCCTAGAGGGAAAACATTCAATTTAGTGGCTAATGAGAAATCAACTTTAAAGCAACTCCCAAAGGAAGAATTAAAGAAGAGCTGTCTTTTGTATTTTTCCCTTTCCCTGAATATAAAAACCATAGTCACTCATTACTACCCACCTGACCTCATGACAGTACCCTACAATCCTTACAAACGTGGAGAAAGTACTTTATTTAAAGTAAAAAATCCCCTTAACCTGCTCTAGGTTTTATTCTTCACAGGACTTTTAAACTACTAGTATTTTAGGGGCTTTATTTAGTTAATACCCTTATTCCTTATTATCTGCACACACAAACACACAACAAATGAAGGCAAGAGCCTTGTTCATTAATATATTTTAAGCATCTTGGCACACTGCCATCATTCAATATATTTATTTGTTGAATGAATATATTTTTAATCAAGGAATCAAAAAAATTGGCATTATTCATTTCAAATTGAAATTTTAAGTTGTTAGTTTTTTTTCATTATATAAATATAATTTCAAAAAAATAAAGGTTTTGATATCTAGATTATTATATAAGTGCATGCAGGTAAACCTAAATAAAGGATTATTTTTCTAGGCTATAGCTAAATATGCAAAAGAAGTCAAGTTTAATTATACTAGGATATCCACATTTTCGTGAAGATATTGATTTTTTTAATTGAACCAAAGCATGAACAGTAAGAAAGATTGAAATATCAACCAACTAGTACATTTTAAAAGACATGTGTGTGGTGGTGGGGAGAGTTACTAGAGATTGAGCCCAGGGGCTCCCTACCACTAAGCCACATTGCCAGTACTTTTTATTTTACTTTAAGATTGGGTCTCACTAAGTTGCTGAGGCTGGCCTCGATTCTGCAATCCTCTTGCCTCAGCCTCCCAATTGTAGGGACCTGGCCTTAAAAATACTTTTCATGGTGCTATATCCTGTGAGAAGATGGTGATTTTAGATATAGTATTTGTTTCAGTTGAAAAGATGCTCACCTCAAAATGCTTGTGTTAATAACCAAATGACCCAAGCAATTGGCCAGCATGAATGTGTGCAAATGCAAATTCAATAATGTACTAAAATATTTCAAAAAGATGGAAGAAAGAATTTTTTGAGTTTTTGACACAAGGAAGTGATAACTACTTTAGGAGATAGATGTGTTCAACCTGATCTAAATATTACAGAATGCATCAGGGCTTCCCATGGTACCCTATAAATATGTACAATGTTTGTGTTTCCATGTATCAAATAAATAATTTAAATTTTAAAAAAAAGAATATTCAAAAATTATGAGCTGCAGATAAGCCCAAGAATTTAAGACACTGAATGTGTTACAATTAAAAAAAAAAAAGGAAAACAAATAACCCACATTAAAGAAAAGACAAATAAAAACAAAGTATTACAGCGACAATATTTTGTTGTTTCAGCCTGCACTAATAATGCCTAGTTCTCCATTTCCTCTTCCATAGGAGTGGAATATAGTTTAGATAAAAGGACTTCCATTTAAGTAGGAAAGAGGGTGAGATCGTTCACTAAGTGCAATAAGTTAGAAATAACAGGAAAAACTTCAGGGCACCAAATTCGACCTATTCATTAGATGCTTGTTTTTACTCTTCTGACCCTTCATTCCCAGGCCATATGTCTCCCAACAACCTTCTTAAAGCCTTGAGGTGCACTTGTGAGCCTCTGGAAGGAAGGTGCTCGCGGACGGTTCCAGTGCCTGACATTCTTTTTCTCCAGGAGATGCCACCACCAAACAGCTATCAATCACGAACCTTAACATTTATCCAATTTCTTAATATCAGATATAATTTGAGCATTATTCCCAGCAATATACACTTTCCAGATGTATATCAGACATAACAAATAGCAATTCTGTAAGTAACTTTCTCAAAGATGAATGTAAGACCTCAGCATAATAAATCAGGATGGAAGTTAGCAATCAAAGCACATTTGAGTATAACTTTGAAGCAGGAATGGGAAGAAAATAAAAAATTCCTTGACACTGCCTTGATATGTAATTCAAGACACATTTTTTACTTTAAATTCTCATTTTAATATTAACTGGTCAGTGAATCTTATGCTCTTTCTAAATATGTCTCTATTTGCCTAAAGAAAGTAAAAATTAAAGGCTTCTTAACTACCCCTTTAAAATAAACTTGGGGTTTAAAGTACCTCCCAGGAGCACACTTTTACCTGACTGAGATTTTCTGGTGTTCTTTTATTAACTGAAGAAGGGGAGAAATTGTAAGGGACCGGAATGACAATAAGCTTAAGCACAAAAATGTCACCAGGGCTGGCAAGATGACTCCCTGGTGGAGAAGTACTGTTTGAATCCCTGGGTTCATCTCCAGCACCAAGAAAAAAATAAAATTAAATGAAATAGTTAACAAATTGAGAAATGTTTCATCTACCTGCTGTAAAACACAGAATTTAGCTGTGTATACTGCCACCTACAATTCACTGAAATATAACACCTCAGAAAAAAGGAGGAAATTCACAAATGTTCCTAACACAACACAATTCAGCAGGGACAGGGGGAACACCAGCAATTTAAGACAATAATATTCAATATTAGTAAATAGATGCATATTTTTCTTTATTCACAATTATTAAACTTAAAATTGTAACACTTATTACATGTTGGCTTTTATGTGCAAAACTCTTCTTCATATGTAGGGTTTCAAGGAAATAGAGGTGTTCCCATAATCTAAAACCCAGGAATCAGATCTCATGTTACCAAGCATGCCCTTATTTTATATATAAAAATACTACAAATTATGACACTGAAGTTAAACTCAAATTACTACTAACTTTGAGGAGAGGAACTTTTTTGGTGGAGAAGCATTTGTTTTAAAAGTATAATGAATTTTCTCATCTTGGCATAGCTTAATTCTGACATGCTATTAAAAAGAAGGATAATAATGGTCACTAGACATTTTAAAATAAGCAAAACATGTGTTCTAAGTTGAATATTCATTCTTTGCCTTTCTGAGATAAACATAATCTTATGTTTTAATTCTAGAAAAAAAGATGCTTAATCACATAAAGACCAGTAAAGCAATACACAAATAAATGAAGAGGCAAACAAAAAATTGTAATGTGAATTTTGGTAGGAAATAAATGACTATTAAAAAATCAGTAACTTACTTTTCCAGCCAGTAGAGAACTTGCCAAAGCTATCTATGTGTGTTTAAGTAACAGATCTCAGAATTCAAAAAAGAACTGCTCTCTAATTAAACATCTTTTCAAATGAAATGATAATAATCTAAAAAAAAAGTTTTGCTAGATTCTCTGGGATCTCACAACCAAAAGCCAGAATTTTTTTCAAAAACTCCTCCTAATGCAGAACATATAAAAAGGCTAACAATCTTAATCCCCCTCTCCCACATCAATGATAAAAGGGTCTTACATTTTCAAAGAGAGTATCCAAAATTTTCAAGCCTCAGTTTCGATTCCCAGAATTTCCATCAGTCACCATCATCAGTAGTGAAGAGAGCTGGGTAGGAGGGAGTAACTGCATCCTGGGGAAAGCTTCCCACTTCTGGTGTCCTTCAGGTATTTCTGGGTTGTGTTGTTGTATTTGTTGTTGTTGTATTGTTGTTTTGTTTCCTCCTGCCACAGGGTGTAGGGCTGAAAGGCACAAGTTTAATCACTGTTTTAAAAAACACACCAGGAGTGATATAAATATTTGACATAATATATACCTAGTTTTCCCATGGTTTCATAATTGTATCTAATACTCAAAGCCATCTAGAATTATTTGCTATATATTGGTAAACTAGCAAACCCAGTCTTCCTTCTCCCTAGCGTGTGCAAGTTCTCCTCTGTTAACAAAGGAAACTTCTATATATGGTATCATCTAACTTTGTGTGATTGATTTTCTTCCAAAGAGCTGTTTTTATTATCTTAAGTCCAAAAGCATAGTTTAATTGCAATGTCTCTACTTCCCAAGGCACGTGTATGTGTGTGTGAGTGTGCATGTGTTTTACATTTCCACTTAAACCCTTTCACTCTTGCCAACAAGCTCAACTTAACCTGTGAAAAGCCTCCCAGAATTATTCTCAATCTGGTGTGTATAAAATGATCACTAGCTGAATTGCAAAAGTAAGTACTTCCAAACTTCATAACTACCTAAACTACAAATAAGCAAGGTTAGCCATCAATAGGGGTGGGAATGGGGGCAGGATAGAAAATACTTTTTGGTTATTGGCCAATAACCCCCCTATTTTTTTTTTTTTTTTTTTTTTTGGTAGTGCTGGGGATTAAACCCAGGGCCATGTGCATTCTAGGCAAACATTCTACCAACTGAGGTATATTCCCAATCCCCCAATAACCTCTTATTGAATGGAAATATCTCCATTTCAGGAGGATGAAGAGCACAGAGTGAGAGGACAGACTGTGTCCCTTCTGGCTTGCAATTCCAGACAACACTTTGAATCTACCAAATCGACCAACCTTTCTTTTTAATTTAGCCCTGCAATATATTTCAAAATTATATTTCCTGATTCCACCTAAGGCAGCATATGCCTTAAGGTGATTGCAGACACGTTTACTGTTAACAGCTGACATTCTAATCTCAGGGGATTAATTCTAAGCATGTTATGATGATCTTGCAAGAAGAATAAAGCAATCAGAATAGTGGCTACTGTACCTACTCATTCATATTTAGACATTCAACATAGTGTATATGGAGTACAAAATAATTAGAAAAAAAAAGAAAATCATAGAATGATATTGCTGTTGACTAGTGGAAATCTGGAGAGCTTCGTCAAGTGTTTTAACCACATGCATAATAAAGTATGGTGAAAATTTCCAGCTTATGTAAGTTTTCATGGGGTTTCTGAGTATACACCATTGGGAATATAGCTTTTGGAATTGAGTTTTTTATGTTACAAATATCTATTATGACTAACAATATCCAAAAGTTTAAAAGTCCAGCATTCATTCACTTAGCACATCTTAAAAAAAAAAAAAAGTACTACTTATAGGGCTTACAACTCCATAAAAAGTGCAACCATTCCACTGAATGCTAGTTAGATTCCTTGGGTTTAACCAATACTTCTATCTCTTGTACTGTACAGCAGAACATAAATGTGTTCTTGCTAAACACTTATTTAGGAAAGTAGTCTGATTAGAAAAGGGTAAAAAAAAAAAAGGACTTCAGAAATTCAGCAATCAGCACTTTACTGTTAAATTAATAACAGCCAACTTTCTCAAATATGCTAAAGAACATGCAATATTAGGTTTTGTCAGAATTCCAAGACTGAACATTGGCTATCAGCCCAAAACATACCAAAGCCATTATTCAGGTATGAGTGCTGAATGAGGGTCTCACCTATCTCCTCTGGCTTTAAATTTGGTCAAATTAAAGGTAGGAGGTGGGGATAAATAAAAAGAAAAATGAAGACTAGCTGACATTATAAATTTAAGAAAGTGTCAAAGGCAGCATACTGGTCTTAAGTGAAATTATTTGTCATTTTTATCATCTTTACAAAAAGCCTACTTCTATCCCCACCTTTACTTCCTTATGATGCAAATCCCTCTATCCTGCTTCTGATAATTTCTTCTCACCGATGTGTGCCACTCTGGTCCATAAAACTGTAACAGAAATTGCTCTTCTCTAGAAATATTTTCTTAATTTACCTCATCCCAGCCTTTTCTGTACTCTCCATTTATGTACTATTTATAGTCATGTATATTTAATGATTTTTTGATATTGTTAATGAAACTATGAAACCTTTGTAGATATTTACATCTTATCAAATTCATTATGAAATCCTTGATAAACACATCCATGGTTTTACATTTTCCCCCCATTCTTTCAGAATTCCTATGGCTGGGTTCCCATCATATCAGCACCAATGCATGTTTCTGAAAGTTTTGAATTCTAAAGTGGTAAAAAGTTAGCATAGAAATAGCAAATAAAAGCAATACTAGGCTGAATCAGCAAGAAGAAGAAGGTTGAAGACCAAGTCAAAAACTATTGAGACATGCGCTCAGACTGGACATTCTGATGAACTCAGCCCATTATAAGTATGGACTTTTCACCAACTCATTTTTAATTTTGAGAATTGACCTGAATAGAGTGTTATATGTTAAGATGCTATAATAAAAATTTAGAAGAAAATAAATGATCATCATGTGATTCCGTTGTTCCTAAAGCTTTAAGAAACACAGAAAAAAACAAATTGGTGTTTTGAAATTAAAGAACTGTATTCCTATGAAAATGATTTTTAAATTGTATCTACCTATCATTTTATCATATAATTTTTATATTATAGAGAATTTAAGTTTGGGGGAGGGGGAGGAAGCAAATAAAGGTGTTAAAATAAAACATGACTATGGAAAAATCTTGTAATTGAGTTTTATGGTTTGAAGCTTGTACTTAGTCTTCAATTATTATATGCATCTACTATTCAAATTTGTATTGGGAATTCCTATAAAATAGGAACAATGTAGAAGTTGTTTTGTACTGCTTTAGTGAATGGTTTGTAATGGATGAAGAGAAAAAAAAACATGAAAATCAATGTTAATTATCATCAATGAATATCTACTTAAGTCTACCCCATTAAAAACATCTGAATGCACTAGTAGTTAATATTCACTGAGAGTCTACTATGTGGTAAGAACTTACATATATCATTTTATTTTAAGCCTCACAATGATTCAACAAGTTGAATATACCATCATATTTTAACAGATGTTTAGAGTGTCAAAGGGTTTCAAAGAAGTTAAGTAATTTGATCAAGTTCAAATATCTGGAGAAGCAAAGAATTGAGCCGATTCAATTTCAATTCTAAAGTTTAAGATCTTCATAATTTAACAAGTCATCTGCCACAGTTGAGGGCCATCAACAATGAGAAAGAGAGATGCATAATTAACCCACAGAGCCCACATTAACTGTGTATACGGCTAGGAGAAATAAGATTTTTCTTTTCAGTTCTTAGTACCAAAATATTAATACAATTTTACTTATAGTAAGTAAAAATGATGTCATAATTATTTTCTTTTGATCATTGCTCTCCAAATTTAAAATTATTTCTAACTTGTTTCAATTTTTTATTTTCTTACAAATAAATCTAATGACTTAATATTTTTAAAGTTCAAGTAAATTTTATCAATTACTTAAAACAATTTTTCAAAGTAACATTAATGAAGAAATTAGTATAAAGTGATACTTGGATTTCACCTAACAAAACACATTTCCCCTTTCAAAAGCTATTTTAGAAATGCATACAAAATAAACACCATTATTTTCATTGTTCAAAGTGAGTCTACTTCTTGTTTCTCCCTTGCTTTTAACCTCTGATGAACTGAGAGACTAGCCAATACATCTGGAATGAATGATTCATGTGGTGATTTTCAGGAATGGATGAAGCAGAGGCAACTTCTGCTTAGACATGTGTGGTTTATCAATTTTCATGTCCCTCCATTAAATTCTGCAATTCTCATGTCAGGCATTTCTGCATGAGAAAGAGATGCTTGTTTATAATCTCATTCTCTTATAGGAAAATATATTCAATCTTTGGTTCCATGATTTAAACAAACAAACAAACAACAACAACAACAAAAAACCTAAAACATTTTTGCTTTTTGTTTGTTTCTGTTTTTTGGTACCAGGATCGAGCCACATTACCAATCCTTTTTACTTTTTATTTTGAGACAAGGTCTCTCCAAATTGCTGCGATTGGACTTGAACTTGCAATCCTGCTTCCACCTCCTCAGCCACTGGGATCATAGGCTTGTGTCACCATGCAGGTCACCTCAAGTGTTTTTATAAATTCTTCCATGACTCAACTCCATGCTGTGCTCTGAGATAAAATCAGCATTCCTACCAGTACAAAAATTTGAAGAAACTCATGTCTAAACTAGCCTACTTTTTGCCTTATTTCCAACTCGGCTAGACTGTGGAAATATGGCATAGTAAAATGAGCCAGGATATGAGCAGCAAAGGACCTGGATGTGAACCTGTAGGAATCCAATGAGTTCCTTCAATTATGAACATCCTTCCTGGTATTATCTACAATGATGGGGTAATAATACCTACAGAGATAGGGAAGAGCAAATATTATGATATAAAAAATTTCTTGGCACATAATAAGCCATTAGTTACTTTCACCTAAAAAAAATACGAAATTTTTGAATAAACTCATTTAAATAAGACATTGTGGAAATCAAGTTTTTTATGCAAAATGTTATACTAACCAGGCAATGAAACTGAAAGTAATTTTTAATGGAAGTATCTGTTTTATTATTTGTTCTGACTACTGTAATTCTAATTACTAATACAGTTTTCAACATGTGTTCAATATTCTTTCCACAGTGCCCATCTCCAATAGTATTTTGAAATTCTGTGTGACTGGTCACCTCAACCATAATTTGGGTAATCTCATTCTGTACTTATAAAATCAAGGGCATCCCTTAAGAAAACAATTTACACTTGCCAGCAGAGAGTAGTATTATGCTAACTTGGTATCATTGTCCAATAAGAAGTAAAACCACTGGGGAAGGAAAAAAAAATAGGAAAGTAAGAGCTTTTTAAGGATAACTTCTCTCTTACTCATATAAACTTAATTAGGACTTGCAATTAATTTTTGAAATTCTTCTATTTTGACCTCGAGGTTTGAAGCTTCATTTCTGCAGAGGGGCCCCATCAGTAAATCCACACATCTCCCTGCTAGGGAAGCAGCTGGATTTTTAAATGTGATGTCTTGTAGTTCTTATTTACAATCCTAATCACATCATTGATTTCAGTAATCTTTCAGTAAGAGTGGTTATTAATGCTGTCAAAAGAAAAAAACTGGTATTCAATATGTTTTTTTTCTTTTTTTTTTTTAATAAAAACTGGGTAATTAAATTTAAGCCCAATAATAACTCTAAAGCCCTCTGGGTGATTAGCAGTATCCCATTGTTGAGTATGCAACACAGAAAAGGCACTACCCAATACCTTTACTTAAAATTGTACATGCCTTCAAAAAATATACTCATTCTACAAGCCACAGATGGTTAAATAAAAATGCTAGAAGAAGCCACTCTTTATAATTCAAAGGTAACTAGATTTTTATATTTTTCCAACTCAAAACATTGGTATCACATAAACTTTTATCTGATTGATTTTTTTCCCTGTAACTTATGACAGCCCACAGAATCTATTTTGTCCACTAAGATAAAAGAAAAAAAAAAAAAACACTTAGGTGCACTGATCTTTTTATTAACCCAAGTGTGTCTCTAATACACTAAAAAATAAAATAATATTCTGAAAAAAGATGGGCTAAAACAAATATGAAGAGGTTAAAAGACATTTTGGGGAAATATGATTTTTCAATAGCCAAAGCAAGGGAAGAAAAGGGTAAAATGAGGTAATGCATTACGGTTTTCAGAAAAAGAGGTCATGAGGCAATAAAGATTGTCATACTAAATCACATCTATTTATTTGCATTCTGAAAGATGATGTGGAACAGCCAAAGTTTTTTCAAAAACTACCAAAAACCCAATATATAAAGCACTGGGCAAGGATAATGTATGTTCTATTTTCATTATACACCCACCCCCAAATCACAGGGAGGGAAATAAACATATATATATATATATATATATATATATATATATATATACACACACACACACACACATATATATATACATACATATATAATCAGTATGAAACAATATATGCATATATATATATATTGAATCAGTATCAAAAGATATTGCTTAATTTTAAAAATATTCTCTTATTGATCAATTTCTTTTATAGAAAGGAGGAGAGCATAGTATCTGCCCTGAAACAGTATTATTAGAAAATGATATCCTGAGCATTAGGATGTATAATTCATGTTGCTTTCATTTGCTTGGGCCATTGTAAAAATCCATAAATCATTTTCTTGTTCATGTATTGCTTAAGTGCAATTTGTCATTTTGCATTAGTGGGCTGCTTCAGCTCATTCAGTGCTTTTAATTCACTGTTTAGAGTTTAACAAAATACTGGCCCTGTCTGATAACTGAAAAGACACTGAAATGTGAAGCTCCACCAATATCAGCCAGGTTAAACAAAATGAATAGGCATGATTCTATTCTGAATATCAAGATAATGGTGCTTAATGGACTATCTAGTATTCTCAGTACCAAGAACAAGGACTGGTTTGTTCTCTGTTGAGTTCAAAACATTATATCACAGTAACTAGAAATACTTGAGTACTTATAGTAGCATAAGCTATAAAGCTTTCCCAGAAATTCTAGTCATTATTCACTGTTTACTAAAGATAAACAAAAATTGATACAGTGTCCATGACACCAGCTCCAAAGCTTTGCCTTTGTGCTTCTTCAGTTGGGTCAGAGGACCACAAATAAACCTATTTCATGGTTACCACAAAACATGCAAGTAGTCTGGATCCTTTGCGGTTGAACTATGGGCTATGTTTGCTGATAATGACAAGTGACAGAAACCACCTTGCTCAATCCTGGTCCAGTCTGGCATCTGAAACTCTCCTTATTGATAAATCATTATTTCTTTTAATTCTTTTTTGGTTTTGTTTTGTTTTAAAAAGATATTATCTCTCCAAGCTCCTAGCACATTGAAATAACAAAAGGATTTAGAAACAAATTGCTTTCGCATCAACTTAAGTCAATGCAAACACTCATTTATCCAAATTCTGGTTAACAAACTTGTTTCTCTCCCGCCCATTCCAGCAAAGACTGGGGGAAAAAGCAATCTCTATACCTAGTTTTATAGTTTGTAAAACGCAATTCAAGGATTCTTAGCCCCCCCCCTTTATTTCTGCCTCACTTAGAACGCAAAGGAAAGATAAATATGCATTATCGATACAACGTATAAACCAAGACTTATGAACCCAGATGTTTATAATCTTCCTCCAATGATAAAAACTTCTCCCCTTCTGTTCTGGGATGCAGTTCCTCCTAGCTCAGATAGCTGGCGCTCCTGGGGCTTAGCGAGGGACGGAGGGTGGATTATGTAAACTAAATTTGCTTCTCCCTTCCCACTCTAGTTATGGGGAGTCGAAGAACGCAGGACATACATGACACTCTTCACTTCAAAGAGGTCGTCAACCTCATCATCGAGATTGCAGCACATATAACCATGCCCTCACTAAATTCTGGGTTTTCCGGGGGAAGAGTGGAAAAGCAAAAGCTATAGGGGGATCTGCTTAATTATCACAAGCTAGAAAGTAAACCTGTTTGTTTAAAAGGCATTTTAAGAAAGCAATTTTAAAGTGTTGCTTTGTTTCTTGGGTGACAGGGTGGAGTTATTTTAATGGCTCCAGGGTAAGGAGGCAGAGAAGGTTATTAATACCAAAGTCCAAATGTTGGCTCCAAACAAAATAATCTCGCAATTGTCTTTGGAAGGACTCGCTTCTCAAAGGGCGGAGGGCCGGAGCAGTTCTATTCTGCTCAGAAGACCCCATTGTCACCCCTCTGGTCCCGGGTCGGCGCCGCGGAGACTAGAAGTCATTGAGGATAGATCTCTGGAGGACCCCGGCCTGGCGTCGCTGGCGCGGACACCGGCCTTGTTGACCCAAGAAATCCGGTAGAGCCCCCAACAGGCAAGCCCTGCAGAACCAGGGCTCCAAAGCAGAATTATCTGGCTTGCCCTACGCTGCTTTCGCCGCTAGGAGACGCTTGTAACCCACGTTTTCAGAGAGAGTTCCCATTCAAACCATCAGCTACCAAAAAAAAAAAAAAAAAAAAAAAAATACTGCTCAAGTGTTACAGTGGATGTAGTGATTATTTACAGGGAAATCTGGCCATCTCCCCACGTTCTCATCTCCACCTCTGGAACCTCTCTTGCTTCCAGCAAATGCCTAAGTCTGTTTAAACTTCATACACATTTTGGAAGCAGAAAATCTATCCCCCAAATTCTGGATCTGCATTGTCATTCAGCTGCATGTTTTTCACACGTAAACACGCGCGTACACCCGCGCACACACACAAGTGTTTCCATACGTACAAATGAACACATTAGAAAATTACCATCATTTTCACTAGGATCCTGGATTCTGATGAGTCAGCTTGAAGAGCTCAAAACATTTCATTTCAACCCTGCAGATCTGAATAAAAAGAAAAGGGGGAAGGGGTGAGAAGTAGAGATGGAATACCGTATTAATATTCAGATACACTATAATCTCCTTTTCATTGATCCACAGGTCCTTTTATACAGTGCCGCTTCCTTCTCGGCCGCAGATGTGATGCTAAAATCATTTTAACTGCAGCGGTTTTCTCTTGGCTGTGGCCAGTCCTCAATTTACTGCAGCTGGAAAAGGATTAGCCATTTTTGCTGGCATCCTTTCCTTCTAACCGTTCGAAAGCAGGACCCATATCCCTGAAAGAGCCAACTGGAGGGGGAGGGGAGCGGGCGATAGACAGGAACTCCCGGGACTCGCAGGAGCATGCCTCGGACCACAAGCAACGCCCATGGACACTCGGGCTCTTTAATTTCTGACTGTAGAAAATGGCAACATACCCCGGGGTCTGAAACAACTCACCATTTCCCGCAGATTGTGGTGGTGTTACTCTTGGGTCATTCATTAGCAGAAAGCCGCTAGGGAATCTTCCTACCCTGTGGCAGGAGAGGGAAACGGAACAGGGACTGCTTTCGTGAATAAACAACCTATTCCTTGTGAGCAGCCCATTAATTAATATAAAATATATTTATATATCTTTCCTTGGAGAATTAGCATTCGATCCACTCTCCAACATTGAAGAGTTCGCGCTGTATTTTAACTTCACAAGAACTGAATGTGCGGATGCGCCGCGTTGCCCCGAGCCTCAGGAGTGGGCACTCAGAGCTGGTCAAGCGAGTCCTTCGAAACTCAGGGGAGGCTGGGTCCGGGCTTACACAGAACCGAGCACAGGGTCGGGAGGATGAATACGAGCACCGTGAATGTGCAAACGTGTTTGCAAATACCCGCAGCGGTGCACACTCGAGGCCCCGAGTGTATACCGCACCAGCTTACGCCCTGCCCGCCTACGCAGCAGCCCCGCGATTATACCGGAGAGCTGAACCTAGGCGGGGCAAAAATCGGTGCCCGGTCCAACGTGGGGGAGGGGAGGGATCTCCGAAGTCAAAAAAAAAAAAAAAAATCGAGCGGAAAATAGCCCGCGCTGCCGGCGGCTGAGTGGCACTTGGCCAGACCAGGCGCAGGGATACCGTAAGAACCTTGCAGCGCCGGGTGGTGCTCTGAGACCTTGCTCCAGAGCCGAGCATTTGGATGGCGGGCTCCTAGGCAGTAGCTCAAATGGAACTCTTCAGTCTTTCATCAGTGCACTTTCAGCTCAAATGTACGTCCCAAATAAATTATCTATTTGGTAAAAAAAAAAAAAGAAAGAAAATTGTATATACATTTAGGGAGGCAAGAAGCACGTCTAACGCGGAAGCACGTCTATAGAAGCTGTCATTCCAAAATCCCTCCGCTTTTTAGGACCCACCTCCGTACCCCATTCCAACCGTTTAGCTCCTTTCCACAGGATCCCTCCAGACCCTCAGGCTTAGATTGACACATGCTAAATTATAGCCATTTTTTAAACGTCCTGTCAGTCTCTGCTACAGTCCCTTAATTGGGCAACCCCTGTCAATTAGTGGCCCTATGCAACTTTTTCCTTCTCAGTGTTTTCTTTCCATGATCAGTAACAGGGAAAATACCTTAAAGGAAAAAGAATGTTAGCATCATTGGAAATCCCGCTCCTCGGAGATAACACCGCAGCTGTTGCTATTATGTTTTTGCATTTGCTGATGCAAACAGGGGAACCTCTCTATTCCCTTCCCATTACCTGCGGCTGGGGACTGGGAACTTTCCGCGGCAGAGTCCCCAGCCAGCGCCTCGGGACCTGCGGGGCTGTTCTCTCTCTCACACACACACTCACACTCAACCCGGGCAGCCCAGGCGCGGGTAGTGTCCCGCCCGGCCTGGCTGCCCGGTGACGTGTCTATTTGACGGCCGGTTTGGCCAATAAGCACTTGCTCAGTAGGTGGTGCTCCTCGACGATTGGTTGGCAGAATGAGGGCGCTGCGCAAAAACAGAGAAGCCGAGCGCTCGGAGCTCAGAAACTGCCAGCCGAGATCACAGGCTTTGAGGCTGAAGCTGGAGGAATGAAGGACTGAAAGAAAAAGAGACAGGTTAGAAGCAAAGAGCCTTGTGCAGGAAACAGCAAAAAGAAAATTGCTCATTATATTTACAGAGAGGCAAGTGACGGTGGAGAAGAGGACAAAGGAAGAGAAGATATGAAAGCCAAAAAATACAAATAGAGCGAAAGAGAAAAAAAAAAAATGTCAAGAACATCCAGCCAGAGAAATGAAGAGAATGAAAGTTTTATGCTGCAGAGCCGTTCTGTGTTTTTCCGGCACAAAATTCTCTCGCTGTTTTTAAGCCCTCCTGCATTTGCCAGCCGTTGATATTAAGAGGGATGTTCAGCGGTGCCAGCAGCATCTCTTCTTCCTTCTCCTCTTCCTCTTCATCTTCCTCCTCCTCCTCTTTTTCCTCCTCCTCATTCTCCTCCCATCAGCAAGAAGACAAACCGAGGACAGTCTTGAAATATCGAAATTTCCTCCTTGGGATTTGCCAGCGCCGCGTTGCGCCAAGACTGTCGGAATAAAGGACGCTGACTATTGTATTATCATTATTTTATTAATTGGTCAGTAGGAAGATTACAGATGAGGAAAGGGGACGTCTGTCACCTTTCCTGCGCTAAGATTGAAAAATTAGACTGGATCGAGGACAGCTTTAAAATGAAGCAAAAAGAATAAGATTTTTAAAAACCGAAAGGCATAGGAGCCCCCCAAGTAACACACTTTTATTTGTATTCTTTTGAGATTTATTTTTTTTCCCGTGGTGGTGGGGGAGGTGATTGGGTGGCTGACTAGCTACTGGGAAGCAGCTTCCTTTCCTTTTGGAGATGATTGTGCTATTATTCTTTGCCTTGCTCTGGATGGTGGAAGGAGTCTTTTCCCAGCTTCACTACACCGTACAAGAGGAGCAGGAACATGGCACTTTCGTGGGGAATATCGCTGAAGATCTGGGCTTGGACATTACAAAACTTTCAGCTCGCGGGTTTCAGACGGTGGCCAACTCACGGACCCCTTACTTGGACCTCAACCTGGAGACTGGGGTGCTGTACGTGAACGAGAAGATCGACCGCGAGCAAATCTGCAAGCAGAGCCCCTCCTGCGTCCTGCACCTGGAGGTCTTCCTGGAGAACCCCCTGGAACTGTTCCGGGTGGAGATTGAGGTGCTTGACATAAATGACAATCCTCCCTCTTTCCCGGAGCCAGACCTGACTGTGGAAATCTCTGAAAGCGCCACGCCAGGCACCCGCTTCCCTTTGGAGAGCGCATTCGACCCAGACGTGGGAACCAACTCCTTGCGCGACTACGAGATCACCCCCAACAGCTACTTCTCCCTGGACGTGCAGACCCAGGGAGATGGCAACAGATTCGCTGAGCTGGTGCTAGAGAAGCCACTGGACCGAGAGCAGCAAGCGGTGCACCGCTACGTGCTGACCGCGGTGGACGGGGGAGGAGGGGGAGGAGGAGAAGGAGGAGGAGGCGGTGGGGGAGCAGGCCTGCCCCCCCAGCAGCAGCGCACCGGCACGGCCCTACTCACCATCCGAGTGCTAGATTCCAACGACAATGTGCCCGCTTTCGACCAACCCGTCTACACTGTGTCCCTACCAGAGAACTCGCCCCCGGGTACGCTAGTGATCCAGCTCAATGCCACAGACCCCGACGAGGGCCAGAACGGTGAAGTCGTGTACTCCTTCAGCAGCCACATTTCACCCCGGGCTCGGGAGCTCTTCGGACTCTCACCGCGCACCGGCCGGCTAGAGGTGAGCGGAGAACTGGACTACGAAGAGAGCCCGGTGTACCAGGTATATGTACAAGCCAAGGACCTGGGCCCCAACGCTGTGCCTGCGCACTGCAAGGTGCTTGTGCGAGTGCTGGATGCTAACGACAACGCGCCGGAGATCAGCTTCAGCACCGTGAAGGAGGCGGTGAGCGAGGGCGCGGCGCCAGGCACAGTGGTAGCTCTGTTCAGCGTGACCGACCGCGACTCGGAAGAGAATGGGCAAGTGCAGTGTGAGCTGTTGGGGGACGTGCCCTTCCGCCTCAAGTCTTCCTTCAAAAATTACTATACCATTGTGACCGAGGCCCCCCTGGACCGAGAGGCTGGAGACTCCTATACCCTTACCGTGGTGGCCCGGGACCGGGGCGAGCCGGCGCTCTCTACCAGTAAGTCAATCCAGGTCCAAGTGTCGGATGTGAACGACAACGCGCCGCGCTTCAGCCAGCCGGTCTACGACGTGTATGTGACCGAAAACAACGTGCCAGGCGCCTACATCTATGCGGTGAGCGCCACTGACCGCGATGAGGGGGCCAATGCCCAGCTAGCCTACTCTATCCTCGAGTGCCAGATCCAGGGCATGAGCGTCTTCACCTACGTGTCCATCAACTCTGAGAATGGCTACTTGTATGCTCTGCGATCTTTCGACTATGAGCAGCTTAAGGACTTCAGCTTTCAGGTGGAAGCCCGGGACGCCGGCAGCCCCCAGGCGCTGGCGGGCAACGCCACCGTCAATATCCTCATAGTGGACCAGAACGACAACGCCCCTGCCATCGTGGCGCCCCTACCGGGGCGCAACGGGACTCCAGCCCGCGAAGTGCTGCCCCGCTCGGCGGAGCCGGGTTACCTGCTCACTCGCGTGGCGGCGGTGGACGCGGACGACGGCGAGAACGCCCGGCTCACCTATAGCATCGTGCGGGGCAATGAAATGAACCTCTTTCGCATGGACTGGCGCACAGGGGAGCTCCGCACAGCGCGCCGGGTTCCAACCAAGCGCGACCCCCAGCGGCCTTATGAGCTGGTGATCGAGGTGCGAGACCACGGGCAGCCGCCCCTGTCCTCCACTGCCACCCTGGTGGTTCAACTCGTGGATGGCGCAGTGGAGCCCCAGGGCGGGGGCGGGGGCGGAAGCGGCGGGTCAGGGGAGCACCAACGCCCCAGCCGCTCCGGCAGCGGAGAAACCTCGCTAGACCTCACCCTCATCCTCATCATTGCGCTGGGTTCAGTGTCCTTCATCTTCCTGCTGGCCATGATCGTGCTGGCCGTACGTTGCCAAAAAGAGAAAAAGCTCAACATCTACACGTGTCTGGCCAGCGACTGCTGCCTGTGCTGCTGCTGCTGCGGTGGCGGGGGTTCGACCTGCTGTGGCCGCCAAGCCCGGGCACGCAAAAAGAAACTCAGCAAGTCGGACATAATGCTGGTGCAGAGCTCCAATGTACCAAGTAACCCTGCCCAGGTGCCCGTGGAGGAGTCCGGGGGCTTTGGCTCCCATCACCACAACCAGAATTACTGCTACCAGGTCTGCCTGACCCCAGAATCTGCTAAGACCGACCTGATGTTCCTTAAGCCTTGCAGCCCTTCTCGGAGTACGGACACTGAGCACAATCCTTGTGGGGCCATCGTCACCGGTTACACCGACCAGCAACCAGACATCATCTCCAATGGAAGCATTTTGTCCAACGAGGTAAGGCTGAAGCGAAAGGACCACCATCTCTCATCTCCTCCATCTGAAAGCCTCCTCTAGCCCGGCCCTTGTATCTCTGGTGCACTATGTATTTATATTTAGGATATTAGCTTATTTGTATCGTTGTGGGAGTCCTGGATGTGGGGTTACCCTCTCCCACTCCTCCGTGTGTAACCCAACTTTCGCGTTGGTCCTAATTCTCTGCGCTCCACCCCTCCACATTTATTTTCATTCCCTCCCCCTGGTGCTTTGCCACCTTGAAACTCCCTCCCTCTGTCTCTCCCATGTTTCCTTTAAAATCTTAACCCTCTGTCGTCCCCTTCCCTTCTTGGAAACCTGGGGCTATTAGGGAAACTGCGCGAAGGGAGAGGAAAATGTGGGGGAGGGGCTTGCTAGCCCTGGCAAAGGTCTTTTGCTCTTCGCTTCTGTCCCAGACGTTAATAAAGTTGATTCTATTTTGCTTTGTTTATGCTACTTTCAGTCGCGTGTAAAAGTAAGCTATAAATTGTTTAACTTTACACAGTTGTCTAAACTCGAATGCATGTTTTGGTGAACAAGTTATTAGATCCTTATCCTCTGAACTTGGGTTGAAAAAAAAAAAAAAAAAAAGCCTTCAGTTCTGTTCTGGACAGCATTTACAGACGCTCTTGAAGCCGAACGCCCACACAGTGTGAATTTGAATGAAGTTGCTTTGGCACAAACCCCTGTAAGAGTAAAGAAAAGGAAAGCTTCAACAATTGTTGTTTTAAATATTTTTTGGCTAATAATCACCTTCTTGCCACTGTTTTTGATAAATCACTACTATTGGCTTTCTTCATCAAAGAATTTGGCTTGTCAATTCCGATTTATTTTTAAAAGATGGAGAAGTGGCAAAGTTGGATGGGGGGCAATGGGGAGAATGGAGTTGGTTCCTGTAAAAGTTTGGACCGGAAAAGGTGTGTGGGTGGTGGAGCCTGAGAGAAGAATACAGAAGGCCTTTGGAGAGGGAGATGATTGAGGGGGGTGGGCAGGATTTTGAACTCCTTGATAGCTCCTTATTTTATTTATTTGACTCTTAGGTATTACTCATATTACTCATTGACTTTCATGAATATATTTGTACAGCTCATTTGTATCTAAAGCACATTTTGAAAATAAACAACAAAATAATTCCATAAAATATCCAAACTTTTTGCTTATTGAGCGTGCTGTTTTTCTTGTGTCAATCAGTATGCATCTAAACACGTTTTAGGCCACTGAAGTCTGCAGAGTATAACTAGATTAACTCTGTTAGTGACAATAGTTCATGAGCCCCAGCTCTGAAGACAATTGCATTCTCTCTTACAAAAAAAAAAAAAAAAAAGAAAGAAAAGAAAAAAGAAAAAGAAAAAAAAGGAGAAAAGAATAAGAAAAGGAAAAAGAAAACACATCTAAAGTTGGCCAGTGTTTTTTAAACCTTTACAGCTGACTGAAAGAAATTTGGACCCAAACGTCTCTGTATCTTCCCTGCCCTTACCCAGCAATCACTAGGCTGAGGTCTCAGAAAAGGTTGGAAATTCATAAAAGTATACACAATTACTTAAACTAGATGTTATTCCTAACCTCAAATGCAGACTATACGTTAAACCCTTAGCATTCAAATGCTCTTGATTTATTTATTTTTTTTCCTAGACTAAACACCAGCGAGCAGAGCTCAGCTATCTAGTTGACAGACCTCGCCGAGTTAACAGGTATGGACCTTTTCTTCCCCTAGCATGGTGTTTGGACAATTTGCTACCTAGAAAAATGTAGAAAGTAGGTATACTATTTGATATTAAAATATAAAGTATTTTAAATTCAGGCAGGGCAAAAATGCGGGTGATATTGTGTTTCCTATATAACACATTATTTTAAGGGCATATTTCATTTGTATACAATTCACAAAATGTTTTTGTCAGTATAAATTGCTTACATGGCTTGTGATAGTTTTCATAACTTTTAGATGTATATTTACATCTGTTTTATGAATGAGATGTAAAGATATATTTTACTCCAATCATAGAATAATGGCTAAACTTTACGTGTCTTAAGTACTGAAGTTGGCCATGATCAATTTTCAAAGAGGTAGGCTTAGATTATAAAAACTGACTTTATGCAGAAATAAAGCCAACCAAGAGGTCTGTGAGTCTGCAGCACACATCTGTGACCATGTGGTGGCAGAAGAATGTTTTCTGTGTTTCTTCACCTTTTTTATTCTAATACTGGCATTTTTGTACTTCTAGTTCTGCATTCCAAGAAGCTGACATAGTAAGCTCTAAGGACAGTGGTCATGGAGACAGTGAGCAGGGAGATAGTGATCATGATGCCACCAACCGCGGCCAGTCAGCTGGTAAGTGTGATCAAAGGGCGATCTAAGTACTGACTTTGATTTTTTTTCCCTCCCAAATGAATCTAGAAAAGATGGTGTCCTAGGTAACTTTCTGTCAGTTTAATTCTGACAACTCAACAGAAAGATGATGTCATCTTATGTTGTTGTTGTAGGTTCAAAGAGGTTTATAAAAACGTGGAATTCCCTTGGAGAGGTGAAATTAGGAAATCATTGTTGAATATCTTTCATATGTAATGTTCTTTAGTGGAATTATATTGCATAGAGAAAACCATAGATCTCTCATCTGGTCCAGTCCTCAGTCCTCAGTTAATTAAGGTATTATTAGACTTATTTATGGGTGAGGTTTCAGAAGATGAATGAAATTGATTGACCAGTACAAGGTCACAGAAGATAAATGGATGATTGGGGTCTAGAATCCAAATTCCTTCCTTGCATAGTAATGTACTTTGTGCTCCACCAAGTATGGACTGAAGGAAGGAAAGCGGAATGTGAGTCATGGTGGGTTGAAAGTAGGGTTTCCAATCTTGAGTTGTTAAGCTTCAGGACACAAGTAAACATGTGTAATGTATGTTGTCTGAAGCATTTTGGGTTTCCTTCTATTTTCCACAGGTTTTGTGTTCTGTTAAGAGTTGGCTCTGAGTGTCTTTGTATGTGGGCTTCCTGATAGTTACTGATGAGAATTGCAGTATAATATTTTTGTTCGCTGTATTCTGCTTTAATTTCCTCTACATAAGTTCCACCTTTAAGTTTTATAGTTACCTGTTAGTTCTAATTACTAATCCAAAAAAAAAATGAAGTGTGTTTTTTAAAAGGAAAATTTCATAAACTTCTGGTTTTCTATTTACTTCATTGGATTTCACCTAGGCAGGGTGTTTGTTGAATTTTTAACTATTTTCTTCTAATTTGGTGTTTATCTGACACACAAGGGAAAGGAAAGGCTAGTTGATTTTTGTTATAATATTTCTAGAAAATATTCATCATTGGACTATCTCTGGATTCCTCTCAGCTCTCTTGAGATTTGATCTTGATTTTGGTTAGTAATACTAGCGTGGAGCGATGGGATCTTTATTTTAAGGTGGCATTACTCCTCGAGAGCATCCATTCCTTAACACACTTGGGCGACCTCTGAACGGTGCTGAGGCAGTGTGTCAAAGGGCAGTGTACACCCCATGGTGGACTGGCAGCAGTGGTTGCTACAAGCCTCTCACTTGGCCAATGTGTGCTGTGTCTGAGGCTGCCTTAGCCTTGGGAAATCCAGGCAGGATGAAGGGGAAAAAGGCTGCTCAAGGGTCTCTTTATATTGCTGCAAGTCATTAATATGCAGACCTAATGAGACTTGAGAACTGCCAAGAATCCCCGGAGGTCCCTGCCCCTTGCGGGCCTTCACGCTAAGTGAACAGAGCATCTATTTAGTGTCTGGGAACCTGACAACAAACCAGATCTTGCCAGAAGTTTATAGGCAAGTACAAAGTCCCTTTCATTTTTGCCCTATATATTGTATATGATTGATTGTTATCTTTAAAAAAAGATACATGCAGAATTGTCCATTTCTAGTCTTTCTTTGGAGTTTCCAACTTAACTACCCGCCCTTTAAAACAAGGTGTCTGATATAAAAAAGGAATGTTTGCTACATGTTTTTAAATGCATTTTTCTCCTTTCCCACCCACCCCATTTTGTTTTTCCTGTAGCACTCCAATCTCAATGAACATTTCAATTAGTTTAGTCCCTTAGACATAATGAGCCATAATAACCTAACCCAAGAACGAGAAACCAATAAACATCTGCAGAAAGGGCTAAATTTGGAAGATAGATGGGAATATATTCTTATTGATGTCTTCCCACTAGCTATTTTATTATAAAGGCACTCAGTATTTCCATTTTGGTAATGTTTCTTTCAAATTCTTTGAGATGTCAAAGCATTTAAAGCAATATTAAAATATAAAGTGTTTACTGGAAAACATTTGAAAAAGCCAGTTTTTCTTTTTCTTTATTGAAATGGTAAATTTTCTCTGATTCCTAAGCTCTTGAACATGTAAAAGTATTAATTACAGAATTACCAATCCATTTGTGTACTTCATTAGTAGTTACAGGGCAACCATAACCTACTGGGCACACTAAAAGCTGTTTTAGGTGTAATAAAGCACTTATAGTAAGTAATTGTACTTTTGTGTGTTCAATTATGATCAAATTTAATATGTTTAATTTTATTATAAGGATGATTTTAAGTGTTTTATTTTTTAAGTCCTAAATATAGAAAATTAAATGCATTCAATATATGACTTTTTCAGTCCATACTGATGTTGTATATTGTAAATTGCACTGTCAGTAGCTAGAATATTTTTAAAAAGTTGAGCCCGCTTCAAATAAATCTGTTTTATTTGTTGGTAAAGCCAGATAATAATGATCTTCCAAGTTTGCAAAATGGGGTAATATAATTCATAACCCTTCTATTTCCAGGTTAAGCATATGAAAATATCATACCAATAAGCAAATCCCACTTAAGTACATTTTAAATGGGGAAGATTAAACTATCATATGAAAATATCTTACCAATAAGCAAATCCCACTTAAGTACATTTTAAATGGGGAAGATTAAATTATCAAGGAAAAATAATATTAGAAAGATAAAAATTCTGAATTCTTCCTTGCAGTTTGTAGCTCATCTCATACTACAGAATCCACACTATTTAGCTTAGCGCTTTACCTGTTCAAACTTCCTTTTTCTTTATTTACTTACTTTTATTTTCCTGTGTCAGTGTTACTTCATATTTATTTATTTGAATATGCCTTCTGTTTACTCTTTTATGAATAGTTTTCGTTTCTGTTCTTTCTCTTTTTCGCTTTCTTGCTTTTCTCCTTTCTAAGCCATTTGCAGTCACCAGTCTTGTGCACAGAAGGGCTTTAAGCACGGAGGCAGCTGCACAGAGAACCACATAAGCTTTTCAGTTTCCCACTGCACCTGGCTCCATGTGTGAAATTCCTTGTCTTGACCACTGCTCTGTGCCACTTTTCTTTCTATAGACTTGTCAAGGTGCTTTCCATTTATTTTTCAGCACACTATTGATGTATTGGTTAGGTATGGCAGAAGTCCAAGGAGATGTGGTAAATGCAGGCATAAACCACCACAAGAGGAAAAACTGATTAATCACAGCTTGAAGAACTAAAAAGGTGGACTTTAAAGATATAAATTTTCAATCTTATTATTAAATTATTAGATTAAAAGATGATTTTTCTATTTTAGCATATAACAGTTTTAGTTGTATATTAAACATTTTAAATATAACTAGAGAAAGTTTTCTACCAATTATTAAATGCCTATACTATAAATAGCATTAGAATTAATTATGAATTTGTTCTTTTAAAAAAGCATGTTGAAGAGGAGAACTGACAAGTGATTGAGTTACTTGTTATACTTTGCCTAAAAATTATTAAGTTTCTCTTGTAAATTTTTTTCATTTGTAAAGAAATTTATCTACTAAGTGTGTTTAGTCCTTATGCAGCTATTATGAGATCCATACACTATATAGGGTCAATATTTGGCTATAAATTTAAAATGTAAAGTGACTTGGATTGTCAGAACTTTCAAATTAATATATTAAGACACACATCACTACAATATCAGGAGGAGAACTCTTGGATTATCATGAAGTACAAACATCACTTTCCTAACTCCAACAAGAATTTAGATATTGGCAAACGAGCTTTTAGCTTTATAAATAAAATGATTTTACACTGTTTGTTTACAAAAGCTTATTTAGGTTTCTGTTGAACCTCTGAACTACAACTTTTAATGTGAAGAGAGTTTTAATGGGGAAAACATGAAAGACAAAATTTTGACAGAAAGTAGAGAAAACTATTTTGAAAGATAAGTGGGGACAAATTTTTGATATGCCTTTATTTTTTCATGAGTTAATTATGTTTATAAACATATTTATAAATATCTATTTCAAAAAATACTTTGCCTAAAATTATAGAAATGCTTGTAATTATTATTAGTATTTCTTAGTTTCCCATTATTAGGTAGTTAAGGGAAGAATGGAAACTTCCTCAAAAAATGAGGGTTGGTTTCTTTAAAACTCATTTACCATTCTTAATGAAGGCATGTTACATGATAAAGAAATATGCATGTACTTTTTTATTGTTATCATTAGAAGCCAGCACCATTTGAATACAACTCTAATATTTTTGAAATCACAATTTGTTCTCAATGGAACTATCCACTTCCTCTGATTTAAGGGACAAATTTAAAAATATGTCCTTTAAAATTTATCTAAATATATCTTTGCATAACAGGCAGTCTATCACGTCAGCTGTCATGCTTTGCAGAACAGATTAGTTCTGATAACTGGAAAAATAAATAAGCGGAAAAAAGGATTGCAAGTAAAAAAAAAAGTATATGTTTAGACATTTCTTGAATATTAGCAAAGTTTCAAAAATGAGTTGGACCTGTACTTTTCCTGTTCTACAAATCCTATAGGCTCAATAGTAAGGTCATTTGAATGAAAAAATAAATCATGTTAAACATTAAGTCTTAAGTTTTCAATTTGAGCTATTAAAGATTGTAAGAGCAAAGTAAAAAGTATGTGTTCTAACAAGTCATAGATACTGTAATATCTGACATGCCAGTGCACTAAAATTTAAATATATCCCTACTTATTTGGCATTTGTGGTAATATATTTAATGAGACTAATGATAAATGATAGAAGAATAATATTAGTCATATAATAGCTCCCTACAGTGAGGACCCCTGCAATGTGATACATTTATTTGGCTCTCAAACTATATATCTAAATGAAAAATGAAAAACCATCCAATTTCAATTAATTTCTCTGTTACTTATTTGAACTTTATTGACTATGTTATGTTTACTTTCATTTCTGTGTCTGGTATTTCCTTATGAGAATAGATCCATTTGTTTTATCAATAAAGCTAGTAAAACACCAGGCACAATGTGAACTACTTCGTCTTTCATTCTAGCTATGTAAACCTGTATGTATTATTACTAAGGAAATTCCACTAAAAGGATTAATTCATAAATTTATTAAAAACCTTATATTCAGGTTTCTTCCTTTTTTCAATGACTTGTGCTTCAGCAAAATATTTTCATATATTCCTCCCTTTTTATTATGCCCATGATCTATTTTTTTGTACAGATTCTCAATTGATAAGAACCTTATTACATCAACTAAGGAAATTTAACCAATCTGTAATAATTAACATGGACAGAAAACCAGGGTTGCAAGAGGGAAAAAAATGAGCATAATTGAGTGTAAACTTCCTGCAAAATAATTTCCACCAAGAAGTACTTTTTGACATCATAAAGCAGTATCTTTATGTGGACATAATAGTTTATTAAAATTTTCTGTGTGAGACTGCAGTATTCACAATTAGAAGAGTACTTGAGCATGGGTACAGAAAAAGATGTGAAAAGATCTTATGTGGTCTTATTTGGAAATTTTAAAATGATATATATACCAATCACATGAAGAAAAATTGTATTAATTGCAAATTTTGCATTAGGGTCCAACTTGACCAGATCTACTAAAACAATTTCATCTTAAATTTGAATATAATTCCATCAGCTATTGAAATTTAATATCTTAAATTTATTTTGGAAATCACTAAGTAATTGCTCAGAGTAATTTTACTCTTATGGTAGTTTATTCTGTATGGGGAAAAAAGCCCTTTTTCTGTATCACACAATTAAAGAGGCAGCATTTACAGCAATATGTCAAAATAAAAATCTCTCTGGGTCTCTACCTATGTACTATGAATTCATGTACTAGAAACATTCTTCTTCTCTTTTTCCTTTCTATATATCTTCTTGTAGAAATAGGATAAATAACTGTGCTTCTTTCAAGTGTCTAGTGAAACATTTACATGTCTTACATGCTGTTCTCAGTCAGATTCCTTAATACCAGCTTCAGCTCACGTTTTATTCCTCAACAGTTCGCTGATCAGTAATTTATTTCCAGACTTATGCATGACAATTATCAATGGAACATTATAATCAAAGTCAGACTAGGCATTATGCACAGTTTAATTTAAAACAAAGAAGTCATTAGATAGTGAGATTAATATATGATAAAAGACTTGGTGTTATTTCTTTAAAATTTATATAATTAAGTGTTCTCAACTCTAAAGTATTTATAGATAACCTAGAATGTTTAGAATTTTGAAAAATTATTTTTTATTCATAAAAACCTTAATGCATACTAATAAACATATATAAATCAATATATAACTTAATACTGCTATGCATTTAAAAACTAATACTTGCTTAAGGGCTCAAATCATTTGTTGTATTTATAGAAGTAATAATCAAGTATGTTCATTAGGTAAATATTATTCTGTCGGTTTAAAAAAAATCCCAGTTTTTCCTTACTTGACATTTATTGAAGAGTTTCTTTTGTAGAGATAAATCATACTTTGGTTGTTTCAAATTAATCTTGTTTTAAAACATATTTAGTAAATATGTTGCTATGGTTAGAAAAACATTAAAACAGTATTTTTGTTCATGTGCTTTTCTTTGTAGTGTTATATATCAAAATGAATATCAAACAGTTTTCTGTAGTACTCAAAAATTCTTATGCCTTGTTTAAGAAACTAGATGAGCTTTCTTGATCATAATCAGTTAATTAATAGTCTTGTCAATCTAAGGAAACAATGAAGTCTGAAGTTGTCTTTAGAAATTATGGTATTATAGGATTAGTAAGTAGTTTTGTGTTGACTGGGACAAGTATTTACAACCAAGGACAAGTAATAAGGTAATTGTCAATAGTATCCGCAGCTGGTTCACTCTGCATTTGGTTACCTTGGATTCACTAATTACAGCCATTTGTTCTGGGTTTGTCTAAGGTGGTAAATAATAAGTGATTTGTAGTAATATGGATTACCAGAGTGCCAATGAGAAATACCTTTAGAAAGTCATTTCCTAAGAATCTGAGAAAATGTGCTTTTAGCTGCCCATGAAGTATTGTTTCTACCTGATATTTACTGGTTTATCAATGTGTATGCCATGTTTCTGTTGAATTTCCCCGTTTCTGGTGTAAATACTATAACCTAAATATCATTGATAGAGTTTAGCATGTTTCTTCCATTTTTGTTTAAAAAAAAAAAATGGCAGCTGATTCATCATGTTAGGGGTTAGGGATTGTGAAGCCTTTATACCTGCATTTTTTTTCTCTGTTATGAACTTCACAAGAGATTTTTTTTTTAAAAAAAAATATGCATTCCTTTTCTATTTACCATTTCCTGGTTCTTTGAATAATTTAGAGCAAACATGTCCATCCCCCCAGTCCCAATTTTTCCACTGGTTTAAAAACATCCTTTTCAGAGGTATCTTTTCCACAAGTCTTGCCCTTATATTTGCAGATCTCTTCTCTTTTAAAAATGATGAAAAAACTGATAACAAGGAGATCTTTGGTTCCTTTCAATTTAAGCATTTACCCATATACCCTCACCCATTACTTTTGACGCTACCTGTTATCTTTACCGCTAAGTAACTAACTGGTCCTGTTATTGAAGGAATACACCTGTAGTTTCTCCTTGTTCTTTTCTTTCTTTCTTCCTTTTCTTCTTCTTTTTTTTTCCTTTTCTTTCCTTTTTCTTTTGCTTACAGGTATGGATCTCTTCTCCAACTGCACCGAAGAATGTAAAGCCCTGGGCCACTCAGATCGGTGCTGGATGCCTTCCTTTGTCCCTTCTGATGGACGCCAGGCTGCCGATTACCGCAGCAATCTGCATGTTCCCGGCATGGACTCTGTTCCAGACACTGAGGTGTTTGAAACTCCAGAAGCCCAGCCTGCAGCAGAGCGGTCCTTCTCCACCTTTGGCAAAGAGAAGGCCCTACACAGCACCCTGGAGAGGAAGGAGCTGGATGGACTGCTGTCTAACACACGAGCGCCTTATAAACCACCGTATTTGAGTAAGTATCACACAAAAGGGGGTAAAAATATTACCTTGGGGAGAAATACAGTCCACCATTGCTCTTGGTAAAAACAGGATTCAGGTTCCGTTTAGAAATGAACGTAAGAGTTGCACACAGGCAGCATGGAAAAATCAACAGAACTGGAAGACAGGTCCCTGTGTCCGGGCGTCATTGTGGACCAACAGTAAAGCACAACTTTTGCGTTTGATGAAATCAGTTTCAAATGTTCCTCACGTTTCTATAGGATGTGGCAGTCTTGCTTGTTTGATTGCTGTGTGTTGAAGGGTTAAATTATGGTGGAAAAACTTCTCTCTTGATCTTTATCTCATTTTTCTTACTGATGTTAGGATTTTCACCCAATCATCCTTTTGCGGTAGTAAGGTATCTAGAGAGCGGTTCAGGTGTCATTTCATTTAAAATGATTTGATAGTATCTTGGTGTGGATTCAAGTTTGATCAGAACCAGAGGTACTCTGTGATGGAAGAATGTCAGGACAGCAATATCCCTGAAGGGTTTAGAACAGTGGGTTCTTCTAACATTCAGACACTGCTAATTAAACTCCGCTCATTCAATATCAGGACCCTATTCTCTAAGTGGATTATTTTATACAATCATTATGAACAATAAAAAGGTTTTGAGATTCTGTATTATGTTTCCTTTCAGAATCTTGGGAATGAAATTTTCCCATCATTCTCTGCTACATAGAAATAGTTTGTGGATAACTACTACTGATTATTCAAACTGTATATACAATAATTAATAAAAGTGAAAAACAATCAAAAGATGACTTTCATCTTGCATTAGAAATCCTTCCTACATATTTTCTTTATCTTCTAGTTTATATATATTTATATATAGTTCATCTTTGAACTAGCCGCCAAAGATGACACAAATTATAGATGTATTGTGTCTTTTATGACTGAGGAAATATGAAATGGGAAGAAAAACTTTTTTTGTTTGTTTTTGTGTTTAGAAACTTAAAGGAAAGGAAAAGCTGGATAGAGTTGAGTCCTGACAGATGTACAAGGGGAAAGGCAGACATTGAATACAGGAGGCTCTGGTTTAGACTGGTAATGAGAATAGACAGTTGCTATAGGATTAACCCGTGGGTCTTTCATCAGATGCATGGATCGTGATGGCAGTGGTAGCCATATGCATTGCGTGCAAGACTGTGTTCAGCTTTTAAAATTATTTAGAAGTACTGCTACTCCAGCGTGATGTAGTACTTTAGCACTTTTGAACCCAAACATTACATCATCCTATAAATCTTTGATATTTGTTTGGCTTTATTTTTTAAAGTTATATAACTTTAAAATTTATATTGTATTAGGAGAGCACAAATACATAAGTACTGAGAAGTCTAAGATGCAATTTGAAATTTACACATTCATACATATTAGGGTGAATTAAAATAGCCCCAATCAGATTTTAATAGGTGAAGACTATGGGGTAGTCCTTGTCTCTCAAACTGAATTCTGGACTTAAAATTTTGTTATTGAAAATAGAACTTTTCCAAATTTTCTTTTTTTTTTATTGGTTGTTCAAAACATTACAAAGCTCATGACATATCATCTTCCATACATTTGATTCAAGTGGATTATGAACTCCCATTTTTTACCCCAAATACAAGTTGCAGAATCACATCGGTTACACATCCACATTTTTACATACTTTTCCAAATTTTCACCAGCATATTTCAGTATTCTTTCACTTCAGAATACATGGTATAAAAACAAGTAATCAGTCATCTTAAGGCAAAAAGAGAAAGGGCACAGGATTCACAGGAATCAAAATTTGTATTTTTTAAAAAAACAAGCATTTGCTTTCAGTATACATTATCTGGCACATCTATTTCAAATGTAGTAGAAAATGAGCCTGCCCCTTATATGTACAACCAGAATTTTAAATATCTGCAAATGTCTTACTCCACTGATTAGTTTTTCTTTTTTAATAATCACAGCAACTCTAATAATAAAGTAATAATTCTGCATATATTTTAATGCATATTTCTCTACATCTTAAGAAACTAGTATTTTCATTTAGAAAACTTATTTTAGGGATTATGAAATTTCTTAGCCTATATGTGTTTCTAGAAATCATGAACTTATTATTTTAAATTTATTATTTTGAATGAATTTTGTATTTTGCCAGGTAAATTTATATTTGTTTGCATATTGTGCAGACATATTTGTCAGAATAAGTTAGTTTTTCAATATATATTTAAGTGTATATATACATATGTTTGTGTGTGTGTGTGTATGTGTTTATTTATTTGTTTATTTATTTATTTATTTATTAGCCAGTTTAGCCAGCTTATACTGCTCAAACTTAAGGGTTTGGGTTAAACTATGACCTGAATGGAAAATTAGCAGAAAAATGTTTGCATGAAATTATTCGTAGTTTTTCATACAATATTAATCATGTAAATTTTTTTTTGTTATACTACTACCTTGGACTCAAAGAATTATATGTAAAATTACATCTTAGCTCCAACTTAATACACATAGTCAATTTTAATCAAATTAGGTAATCTAATGTATACCATGCTCTCTCTTCCTGACCATTTTGCACCCCCGATTCATATGGTGATAACTTTTAATACTTGTGTCATCTATCATCAGGAATGAAATATTCTCATATTCTAAATTAAAAAGCACGTCCCTTATGTAATTAAAGAAGCTAAAAATTGACACTAATTACTTGCTTTTAATCAGAATGTTTAATTATTGAGGTTGCTGTTTTTCTTTTGCTGAACATGTATTTCGTTTTATAATGATCATAATATACATTTTGATGTTTAGAAAGTAGCTGTATATGTGGTTATTTTTGTAAAGCTCTAAAATGCCTAATAAGACTGCCACTGTCATTTATATGAAGATGACAAGGAAACGGTGATATGGCTAAAAATATAACTGAGATCATTGTCTATACCAGTAAATTTTAATTTCTATACATCTGTTAAAGTTCAAAACTATAATAAGCCAAATCGTAGACAAAATTAGGTATATTCACACTTTAAAAAGTGTACTTTACATTTAACCAAATGCCTAAATACAGTCATGTTTTCTTTTCCATGAAGAGTAGCAAGTCTCACTTCATCAAATGAAACATTTTAAACATATCAGCCAATATTTTCTGAGTTAATCATGAGCTTCCTCTTTTTATTTTTGTTGGAAAAGGAGACATAGAAAGTTTGAGGAAATAAATTCAAATATGTAAAATAAAGCCACATATTCTAAAAATTGTTAGTTAAACTGACCTGAAAAATGTTAGTTTTAGTTAGTTTTACCTTTCATTTTTCTTAGACTGAAAAATATAATAAAACACTATTTTAACTTTTAATTAAAATTAGTAATTGCTTTTCAACTTTAAATAATAGTTTTTATATGAAATAAAAATGTTCTCTGGAGTTTTAAAATCCTATTGTATTTTCAGGGATTTGTTTAGAACTACAAATATCTTATTTAAAATAATTTAGTCTTTCAAATGACAACAGTGCATTATACATAAGCCATTTGGATAATCTCAGCCAATAATAGAAAAATAGGTTAAGTTGAAGAATGTGATTGATAAAAACCAATGCAATTTATATAATTTTGAAAAACCCCAATAATTAAAGTAATAGTCAAAAATAATTTTCCTTGATTTTGGCCTTACATTTTGTAGGTCACATCTTAAGAATATTGTCAGTGAATGAGTATGTTCAGTTCCAATTGGCTTAAACAATGCAGTAATAAATAGATAATGATGTGTTGCTTGCAAATTTGTTGACTTCTTGCCAATAAATTAATCAATCATTTGATGTTTCAGTTAATCATGAGATAATCAATGAAATTATATCTAAATTATGTTTGTGAAAAGTTTTTCTTTATTTATATTGTCATACCATAATCATATTTTGAGTAAAGTGAACAATTACATTGACAGCTGATCTTTGAAATTTATAAATCCGTGGAACTTTCTTGAATTGTAGGACTACAAGGAACCAGTTAGTGAAAAGTATCATAGCCCATCCTACCTTCACAATATGTAAGGTCTAGACTAATTCATGTGCACCAAAACATATCGGCTATCGATCTAACTTTATTTTTGCCAACTTGTGATCTAGTTTGAAATGCCCCTATCCTGAAAAAAGAAGTCAAATTTCTGAAACATCGTTTTTAAAATATTGCTGACAATATGACTCTTCAGGAAACCTCATTTTGAGAAAACTCTTCCAGGCATCTATATCTGATGCCCATGAGCAGTTCAGGTGCTTGGCTGATGGGATTCGTAGAACATGCCATGTGGGGTGACTTCTCCAATCTCCTCATCATCTTGTTCCTGCTGTTAGTTTTCGTAATGTACTGAACTCAGTAGTGTGCTAAGAGCCCATCAATAATTCACAGTGAAGCGGCTTTTCTTCCTGATAGTGACTTCATATTTGTCTACCCCGAGTAGTGCTGTCTTTGGGTAGGTCTGTTCTTCCAATATCATAATATAGCATGACCATCCTGTGTGAGAGTCCACCAAGAAGTACTTTTATTTTAGGCCTTTTTAGAATTTTTTTTTTTTCTATTAGGTTAATTTCTGTCCACTTTCCCTCAAGTTTTGACACTTATTTGTCATCTGGTATTTCGGGGTGGGGGGTGTTTTCCCACTTTTCTTCATACACATCTAGATTTGTGACCCTAACTATTGCATTTTCAGCTTATTTCTTTCGACAGATCTCTGGTCTTAGACTCACACGAGTCCTTCTACTCGTCTACTGACTTCCTTTGTTCAGGGTTATGAGGAAGTCTGTCATAATCAAGAGAGTTTAATTACCTCAAACCAATGAGAATGAGGCAAATGATAAATAGCGACCAGTGAAAAAAGCCAAACCTTATTTCCAGTCTCTATATTTGTTACTGTGAGAATTTAATGTTCTCTGAATCATATTTTACTTCTTTGAAAAATTATAATCTATTTACAGTTCATGTCATTATTCCAGTTAACCAATACCAGTAGCTGCCCCCCCCACCTCTAGATAAATGGGATATTATATTTTTTTTCCCTTTAGTTGTTGGGTAATGATCTATCTCAACTAACATGATACAAAGTGATGGCTATAAAAATTCTTCTGAGATGCAGGTAGGAAATGGCGCTTTCCCTTTCACATCTGTCCATTTCTGTGAGCAATTTGCTTTTTACTTGGTAGGACATTGTTCCTGTGACTTATCTCATGTCACTTAAAATCTGTGCCTTTGAAGGACTTGGAACTAATTCGTATCCAAGAAATTTTAGTTTCTTTGTTGAGTAACAGTTTCCTGGTTCATTCTGGCAACATACCAATTTTTATACTCTCAATATTTAAAGCATCATTTTAATATGACAACAAATTGAATTGACCTTATTTTGAAAATGTGACCCATGGTTTAACCAGACTTTTATATTCTAAAAACAGATTTACATGACCATTATTTATTATGAAATATTTTTTGCAAGTATTCTCACAAATTATTAACTTTGCTAAATTCTGCTTCTGGTCTAATATGTTTCTCCCAACAAAATTACTTCCTTGGCATATTTAGACTCACTACCCAGCTAAGCATATTATAAATGCTAAATAATTATGTGATGAAAATAGATGAATGAGCGTATAAAAAAATACCTGATTTTTCTGTAATACCACCGTCTTCATTTATTCTTTCACACATGTCTGTGGGCACATGCACATACCATTGTTAAATGTTTCAAACAAACTTTCTTTGCTTTCAAAACTTTTTAAAATATGTTTAAATTAGTTGTATTCTCTAACTAGTGCCTATAGGTTATTTTATTTTATTTTTTTATTATTAGTTGTTCAGAACATTACAAAGCTCTTGACATATCATATTTCATACATTTGATTCAAGCAGATAATGAACTCCCATTTTTACCCCGTATACATATTGCAGGTTCACATCGGTTACACATCTACTTTTTACATACTGCCATACTAGTGTCTGTTGTATTCTGCTGCCTTTCCTATCCTCTACTACCCTCCCTCCCCTTCCCCTCCTCTCCCCTCCCCTCCCCTCCCCCCCATCTTCTCTCTCTACCTCATCTACTGTAATTCATTTCTCTCTCTTGTTTTCTTTTTCCCCTTTCCCTTCACTTCCTCTTATATGTAATTTTGTTTAACAATGAGGGTCTCCTTCCTTTACCATGCAATTTTCCTTCTCTCTTTCTTTCCCTCCCCTCGTCTCGTCCCTGTTTAATGGTGATCTTCTTCTCATGCTTTTTCCCCCTATTCTGTTCTTAGTACTCTCCTTATTTCAAAGATGACATTTGGCATTTGTTTTTTAGGGATTGGCTAGCTTCACTTAGCATAATCTGAAAATCTATGCCTATAGATTTTTATAAATGAAATTAGAATTTGAACTCCTTCAAATATTGATATGTATCTAAGTACTTAAAATATAATGTAGATCTTCAATACCTAAAAATTTTAAACTTATTTTTTCCCTCAAAATATATTTTATATGATACAGAGGTGTTAAATTTGTTCAGATTTCTTAAGAGTCTTAGATTTTTAATTTTCTTTCTTACCTTGTCTGTGAGATCACCTTTCTTTTTCATATTTTATTTATCAGCAATTTCATACATTAGCTCTTATCTTTCATCTTTGCATGAAGCTAAAAGGTATATATTTTATTTCACTTTTTTTTCCTTACTTAATTCCAATGTAGCAATGATTTATTTGCATGGTCTTTACTTATAGCTTTGAATTCCCAGATAGTTAAATAAAATATCATCACTTAAGATAAAAAGATGACAATAGATAAAAGCTACTTGTATTTTTATTTAATATCCGCAGTCTTAGTATGAGTCTTTTTTATTTAAAGCAGTTTGTTTCATAAGTACTTTTCATTTTATTGAGTTAACATTTAGCATATTAATATTTTCATATACCTCATTTTATATTACAGATCATTTTAATCATCTTTCTTATTTTGTACATTGGAAGTAAACCCATGTAAGCATTTTTTCATCATTTGAGCCTAACAAAAGAAGATTATCAATTAAAATATTAGCATTATTCAATGAGAAGGAATATCTACTTGGGAATTTTTTCCTGCTCATCCTACTGAAGATTTATGAGTCCAGATTTAAATGCATTAAATTATAAAGATATTGTAAATAATCCTGGAAAATACAAATTGAATTGCCTACAAATATCATTAAACATTGTTCAATACTCAATGTTCTAGAGTTTTTTTGGGTGAGTCTGTGTGTGAGATCCTTTTTTATAGGGATGAGCATCATTAGATATCAGAGCTTAGAAACTGTTTTGGACTGTGAAATTTGTTGTTTAGTATTAAATAATATTATTGAATGAAGATTAAAGTCAGTACAAGATGAGTCATTTTTATTCATCTAGAGATTAAAAAACTTTGAAGTTTTATACTAAGGCCTAATGAAACTTCCTAATAACTAAGAAGTTTGACCTATGTCAGTTTAGATGAGGAGAGTGTAGGAGATTTTAAAACACTAAATTTCAGGATGTAATTAGTGCATGGATATAAATGAAGTATAAGCTAGAAACTTTGCAGATAAAAATCAGAGGTCTCCATCTGATTCTATAATTAATTCATTACATAACATTGTACACATACTATTACCTATGTTAAATAACAAGGCACTTGGTTACATTTTTTTTTTCTTTAGAGATAGTTTCTTAACAATATGAATAGAAGAGATAATATTTGACCTTAATTTTTATAAAGTTATAAACATACAATGGAGTGTTATTCTAAACTATCTATGATAGCTTAAATCATTAAGTTCAATAAGTGATTATAAATGTATTTTCTATGGTCTAGCTTCATGCTTCAGTTGCACGAATACATTTATACACATATACATTCCACACAAAACATTATTAAATTATTTAATTTTTAGTTATCTCCATCAGTTACCCGTGGAAAACATGATGTGATTATGTTGGACACAGAATAAACTTATTTAACTAATGGCTATTTTGTCATCAGGAGCTAATTAAAATGACAATACAGCACTGGATGAGAAACTTGTATCCATTTTAGTCTGTTCTTTTATTTTTTAAGGTCTGGATTGCATTTTTTGAGGACCAGTTCATTGTGCTTAAGTACTTGCAAATTAACCATGACACTGGAGAAGAAATAGGTTTCTGGTTCCAGTACTATGGATTACAAGGAAGACATTATTTTGAACTGCTAGTAAAGATGTTGTCCTGAGTAGGGCTTTCCCCATTCTGAAGGTTGGCATTAGCCAGAATCTTACCCTTGCACTAGATTGCAATCTTGCCTATATTGGATAGTTACATATATTTTACATAAGCTGGAAACTGAGATATAGTTTATCAAGTATTTTAAGACTCATCTACACATAAAAAACTTTTAAGCTAAAAATTAGATAGTGCATTTTCCATAAAAGCATATTTGTAATTATTTTTGTCATAATTTTCAAATAAATGTCTTTGAAAACACTTAATCATGAATGTAGTATATAAGTGAGATTTTTTACAAATGTATATTTTCTGAATTAAATTTTGATGCACCCTGGAAAGGGGCAGGATAGTTGGGTCTTTCTCATATGAGATTTAACTATTTCACTGAGAGTTCATTTCCTAAAGTGCAGTACATCATAATGTTTTCTGTTAAGGATGGTATCAGAAGAAGTAGCTATGATGAAGTTATCATGATGATACATACCTGATGATGTAGGTAAACTAAATGTTTCACAAGGAGGTTTAATCTAAATAGTGATAGGAATAGGTATCTAAATATGAGAATTCATGTAATAGTTTGGCAGTTGCCTTCTGTTATGTTCTTCTTAGAAACAGAAAAAACCTGGAGTTCAGTCTGAAAAAGTGGTATAAAATTCTGACGGTGTAAATATTAAGAATCATGCATCAGATGATTATATGGAAGGTTATTTATTGGTAGTTCTATCTTGATTCTTGATTCATCTCTAATAAATTGATAAGAGCAGTGGCCATTAAGGGCAGTCATATACAGAATTCATAGAGATTCACAAAGTTGTATTTTTAAACATTCTTTTAAATTTTGGAACGTTCAAGCTGTCAAAGCAGAGACTAGCGTACTTCTCTGCTTTTGATCAACTTTTGGGCAAATTTGTTTCATCCAAACACTAACATAACAGCCTGTTCATTTACATGTTTTAAAGCAAATCCAGCTATCCTATTGCTTAATCTATTAATATTTCAGCATGTGCTAATTAAAGTTTATTTTGAACACAACTACAACAATATTCCTTCTTTAAAGATGAATTTTCTGCTCTTGTTGATTGTCTAGTTTTTGTTCAAATTTTTATAGTTTTCCACAAATTATTATATTTACGAGTAATTTATTTGATTCTTGATTGAAGACAGTGTTAAAGTTAGCACACAATCTTTGCAATATTTTTATTTTTTTAATGAAGATATCAAATGTATGTAACAAACTACAAAAATCATAAGAGTATATATATCTCAAGAAATTGTCACAACACGAAAACCCTTGTGTAATCAAGGACTGAAACATTCTAGGTACTGTGTCCAGTAGCTGAAATATTATAAGTATCTCAAGAAGTCCACTAAGCCTGTTTCCAGTTACTACCACCCAAGGGTTAGTGCTATTCTGGACTCTAAATGATCATTAGTTTGTCTGTATTTTAAAGTTTATGTTATTAGATTGAATGAAATAATGGAATATGCTTAGTTTCACCAAAATTCAATAACAAGTTATCTTTGTGTTAGTATTGGGAAAAGTATCCACAGAGCCTAATATATTCAAGTGTGTAAGCTAAAAAGACAATTCGGTTAGTATGCCATCTCTGTGAACATGATTGATTTCCTTTGATATCTTTGATGCTATCTTCAGGTTTAGTCTATCAACAGCACTTGATACTTATCATTATGTCTTCCTTAGTGATTGAAACATAATCTACTGTTAGCTTAGTAATTTTTATAGAAACCAATATTTAAATAGTTAACTTGAATATCAGATTAGTTTTTCAAATTTCTTTGAGCCCAGATAAGAGAATTGTGACAAATTATGACCTTGAGGCTTCAAAGAGATTTTAAGTAAAGAGATGAACATTTTGGAAAATCAGGTATCCGAAGAGAATTTAAAGGGATTGAGGAACTGTGAATTGAGAAGAAAAGGGAAGAGATGGAATATTAAATGTTAAGTATTTAAACAAATGTGGCACAGGTAAGATAGTGATCAGTTAATCTGTCTTTAAGGATCTACTTAGCCCTTGAAAGCTGGAGGTTGCAGGGGATGGAAAGTGTCTGACCCTGACATTGGTGTTTGCTCCTGAAGGATAGGAAACATTTTATCCAAAAAGCTTTGCAAACTACAAATGCATGCATATGCCAGCTGTGATTTGGTGGAATAACACTTTCTAGCCCTTTGATGTTGCCTTTCCCACAAAATGCTTTTCTCTAGCTGGGTCTGGCAAAGGAAGGAAGAAGCTCCGTTGACTAGATGATAAAGGCAAGGAGGCAATTGCAAAAGCTCTGATTATGTCTATTTCTCATCTTTTCTCTCCATGGATGATTTTGTATAAATATTTCTTTAGAAATTTGAAGAAGAAAAAAAAAGCTGGGCTTCTTGAAACCTGCCTTTCCCCACCTCTCTCACTGAATGGCAACAGAGAATAAAATGTACAGAAACAAAAACTAAGAAACCAAAGTTCTAGAAAAAAGATTTGGGGAGTTGTGTAATGTGCAAAAGCTGAATATGCAGATGTCAATTGCACATACATGCAATGACTAACAGATTGTGTCTGGTAGGCATGTAATACATGCATCTGAACTTGAGGCTTGAGATGTCATATTTTATAAAATGTTGGCTTAAAAAATGAAAGCAGATGAGTGGGTATTTAAAATACCTTGCTTTTCAAAGATTAAGTATTTTCTTTATTGAGTTGGCTTATTTCACTTAACATGAGAATTTTCCATTTTCAGTCTCATGTTATCTTGCTGTATTTTAAGAAAAATCCATAGTGCCAGTGTGAAATGGAGCACAATTAAATAAAAATGAGACAGCCATTATTACTGTTCCAGTCACGTTGCTTGGTGTCCTTAAACCTAAGCATGATGTATACCTTCCTTGTTACTGGTAGAGTAAACAGACTGTCTATATCATATATGATCATTGTATTCTGGGTTGATATTTTGGAGAGTCAATTAAAATGTTGCCTTATCTTGGTTGTGTGGAAGCTTGAATTGACTACATGCTTAAGTAAAATGAAATGAAAGAAAAAATAAATTAAGAATTGTGTTAGCCAAACATGAAGGCTAAAGTAATAACAATAATCTATTGAATGCACATTTTATAAATTTGAATTAATGAAATAGGTATAATAAAAATATCAATTTCATACATTGTTACAAAGTAGCAGTTCTTGTCAATGAAAGATTATGGCTTGAGACTTTTGAAACTCAGGCTATAGTAAATAATTTTGGAATTATTTACTATATGAATATTTTATGTAATTATTTATAAGTACATAATTATAAATATACTTAATTTTGTATAGGCAAAAATTGTTTGACAGTTGACAACATAGAAATGCCTTTTAAAGTTGATAGTTTAGAGTGGGAGTGAATTTTTTACTCTTTATTTTCATTTGTGCATTATAGTTGGACATGATGATAGCATTTGTTGTTACATATTCATACTTGCATACAATATGACAATGTAATTTGGTCAGTATCATTGTGTAGTTCTTGTCTTCCCCACCTCCCTCCCCTTGGTCCCTTTCCTCTACTGATTCTTAACAATTTTTACTTGCCTTAGAATTTTTAGGAAATGTCTGACATTGAATAATAGCTCACAGTTAAAATTGAGCTTGAGATTCAGTAACATAATCATTGATAATTTAAAATTTTCACTTTGCAGTAATTCTTCATGAAAATTATGTTTTAAAATGCCTATTGGAAGTGTTCTGAATATCTAATATGGAGGAAGATTGCCTTCCCTTTAAGTTAGGGCACTTGATATTGTTTAGATATTTAAATCTATGTCTGTATTGTTAATGTTTTAAAGTTCTTCACATTTAACTTACTTTCTTTTCTAATTTCAATTGAAAATATTAACATGTTCTATTACTTTTAGTACTGTTATTTATTGGGAAGGCATTCCATAGTTCCCTAAAACCATAAAACAAACAAACAAACCAAAAATCCTTGAAAACAATGCTTTAGGCAGTTCTTCCCAAAATACTGATAAGAACAGTGTGATTCATGCTCAATAAATTATATTGTTGAGCACCACTGTTTTCTAAGTTCAGCAGTCTTCAGTTTTGTTTGGGCTACAACTACATTATATAAATGTTCTCAACATTGTATAATGTTCCCAGACTCTCTATATAGGGAAATAATTATGGCTCATGAACTCACCCCAGACTAATGTGTAAATAAGAAGATCAATAACAATTTAAAATACAAATAAAATATCTAAATAAGCTGGAATACTCCCGAGAGATCTCTAGGGGAAAATTTAAAACACTATTGAAACTGGTTGAGAATGTAAGGGGAACTAGATCCACTTAATTACTAGTGATCACCAGAGCTTAGAGCAGCCCTACTCACTGTAAGTGAGCGGTTCTGCTGCACAGATCCAAGGCTCAGATCTGGCCAGTGTCACCTGCTCTGTGTCATCCTACAAATGTACCAGAGCATTTTTATGACTCTCTCACTCCTTTCCCCCAAGCCTCATATAAACCACCAGCTTTTCTTTGAGATTTTTTTTTGTAAATAAATGAATAAACTGACCTTGTGCACATGTGCATTTGACATTTTAGCAGTCATGAAGTTTTCAACTTCCTTTACAGAGATCATGAAGCGCAACCTCGTCATCTGGTTGGATTGTGGTGGTGTTGGTAAACACACACAAAAAAATGCTCTGGTCTTTTTTTTTTTTTTTTTTCTTTTTACACATGACAGTACAATGATCTTGACAATTCATACATTTGAATCAAATGGGGTATAATTTCTCATTTTTCTGATTGTACAGGTTGCAGAATCACATTGGTCATACAGTCACCTATATACATACAGCAATCATAATGTCTTTTTTATTCTGCTGCCCTTCTGTTTTCAGAGCAGGTTTTCCCAAGCACCATTAAGTATATCCATTTGACTTAGAACTTTGAACAATAGAATCTATCATTATTTAATTGGTCCCCAAAGCACGCATTTACTTTCTTTGGACTCTCAGCATACAGTGTATTTATAAGAGCCATCTTTCGACATGTCCTCATATCAGAGAAGTGAGGTGGTACTTTTAGAACTATGGTCGTGGGGACTGCCTGACAGGGTTCAAATGCTGATCCAGCCAGTTACTAGCTGTGCTGTGCAACCTCTGTCATCTCTTTAGCCTTCCTGTAACTCGTTTTCCTGTCTGTGACATAGATTCTCAAAATCTCATTGTAGAGAATAAATTATTTAACATATTTAAAGCAGTGAGTGCTTGGCCCAAAGGAAGCACTCATTAAGTGTTGAAGGCAACTATATATTCAGTTAAAATTGGAGCAATGACATCAGCCTGAGTACGGACAAAATTAAAATGCTAGGCTTAAATAGAACTAATTATGTTCTCTTACTCCCAGAGAAAAAAAATCAGACTCTAACTGTTCTTTTCACCATGTATCACTATTTTGCATCTGCAGTAAATATATTCTTTCACATGATCTACTTCAAAGTACAGTACCCCTATTTTTCCTTTTCATCCATTAATCCGGTGGAACAAAACCAAATGTATAATGCACAGCAAAGATTGAACTTCATTCATTTTATGATAATGTTAGTCACAGAACATGATTATAAGTTTTAGAATTTCAAGGACATTATTTTTCTTATTTTTTGTGTTTGTTTACAATGAATAAAGATACTTGATTATGCACAAGAAACAGTAATCTGACAACAAATACTCATTTTTGAAACCACATTTTTATTTCAGTCTAGGAAGTAACATATTATATTTGATGATTGTACAAGAGGATGATTTATATTTTTCCAAGCCAAAAAATTGTCACAGTTATACAAATCAATGTGTATAAACAATTTGATTCACCCATATTTTGACAACCGTACTTGCCCATTAGTGTATATTCTCGTCTTGGACAGGATACTGTTACCCTTAAGAGTTCTGATATCCCAGAGTTAGAGACTAAGATGCCCTAGAATCATCAAAGTCTAAAAAAGAGACAGTTCATTTGGAAAATTGTGTATTTCTGTAAGATATATAAAAGAGATTCCATTTTGTACCATAGACCAGTATTTGAACACATAAAAGCCCAGACATGTTCTTTCCCCATTTTCTTCCCTAAAATCTTATTATCTGATAGATATGATTATCTCCACCAGCCTTATTATCTATATTTTTGTATCTTTGTCTTTCAAAATCAGACAGAATTAGCAAATGGTGCCACAACCCCATTTGAAAATCACCTAAGAAACTGCCCAGACTTTACCTTCTGCTTATGGTTTATTCATTGAGCTGTCTGTGTAATTCTTGTGATTTTATGATTCTAGGTGTTTTCTGTCTTTCACCTTCTACATAAATTTTGCATATATATCACTGTTTTGTCTGAATAACAAAAAGCTAACAACAAAGTTCCAGTGCCCAATTTCTTTTCGAGAATCATAATATTCTCTTCTTTTTCACATTGAAAACCAAAAAAAAAATCATTTTTATAAAATAGTAAAACTTTCTGCATCTAATAATACTATTTCCACCTATGAAAGAAATGAAAATTTGAAAACATTTTTAATTGTTTTTGCATTAATAGGCTTGTGAGGGAAATGTTATGGTCAACTGCAATTAAGCATTTCCTCTCTTCATGAAATTCACTGGTTTTCAATGTTTCCGTTCTTTTAAGTTTCTCTCCTAATTATCAGAAAAAGAAAATATTTACGTTATTAGAATAAAATGTATTTTTTAATCTTTAGGAAAGATTCCTATGTTGTACTTAAGGAAAAAAAATTATTATGGAGCTCACTTTTTTTGTGTGTGATTATATAGGCTATGTCTGTATGCTATTTAACTGCTAGAGACAAAGGTCATTCTCTAGTTCGCAGAGAAGTGCATGAAGAAAAGTCCAGCATTGGAGACAAATAGGACATTTATAGAAGTGAATATTCTGGGTTGCTTTATCTTTAAAATAAAGCCAAAGGTGTAGTGAAAGTTATTTGGGAGGGGGGGTAAATTAAGACATGTTTTGAATAATACTAATAGAAATCGTAGCTAACAGCTATTGAGAATTTATGAGTCTGGTACTATGTTCTGCACATATCAGAGATGAATTCATCTAAATCTTATGGCATGAAGTATGTATTTTTGCTGTACTTCATTTAGAGATTTAGAACCAAAAAGAGGTGTCCAGTGACTCACCCCCATGGTCTCATGGCTAATGATGAAGAGTTGTACCTTTTATTTGATACCATCTAATCCTAGAGTGGATGTTTGTCATCAACCTACTACTAGAATATCAGGCTTCAGAAACTGGACACTGGTCAGGAGAAGCCCAGTAAGGGTGTGTGGATGGTGGGTGTGTTTGGGATTTTAGTAATGGGAGTGTGATTGCAGCTGTCAGGCTTCCCGTAACAAGGCATGAACAAGAATGTTGCTGGTGGAGGAGGAAAACAAAGGGATTACTATTAGAGAAATTTTGACAAAGGAAGAAAAGGAAGAAAGCAATAAAAATCCAGCAAGAAAAAGTAAGTAAAATAGTTATCAAGGATAGTTCTCTGTTCTTGGAACTGGGTGACTGAGAGAAGATCACATCAACAACAATAATAATAATGGAGATAATGTGCTGCCAGGGAGTCAGCTTTGAACAGAACACCGATAGCCAATTAGGAACCTATGTGGAAGTGGATTTCAGTAGATAGAAGAAGGAAGAGGACAAATTATATGTGTGTGTGTGTGTGTGTGTGTGTGTGTGTGTGTGTGTGTGTGTGTGTGTTTAAGCAAGCAAGTTTTCTTTTTTCTTAAACTGAGAGTTTTGGAAGTGAGAAGTGGGCATGAGGGAAGATCATAACTGAAAACCCTAGTAGTCCGAGACATAGCAGGGGTTACTTCTGCATAGAAAAGATTTGATCAAATGCATGTGCTCACTTTAATCACTTAAAAATACGTTATTTAAAATGTTATAATTAAAATAGTCCTTATGTCTTCACTAATTCTGAGTTACAGACCGAACTTCATAGGGTAAGATTTCCTTGTATCTTTCCATGAAAGAATAAACCCAGAAGCAATCTTTTATAAGAGAAAAAAAAATGCTCAGTCTCAGTTATAAAGTGAATTTAATATTAGTCTGTGATCATTATCTGCCTTATTTTTTCTTCGTTAACAGTTATGGGGAAAATATCCAGTAGGTTTCTAGCTTTTATTGCTGCTGACATTACCTGAGGCTTGAGATGGGGGCGGGGGATAGAATCACTTTTTGAGCAGCTCATTTCATTACTTTTTTCCCTTCACAATTATTCTTAGAATTAAGTTAGGCACACAACACCCACTCTCTTTAACTACAGAATATCTTGTTATGTTTTAAAGATTTTGAGTTATGGAAAGCAGACTATTTCCAAACATATTAAGTATAAATACTGGGTTCTCTGCTGGGCTGGGTGAGGTGACACAGGTGTATTATTATTATTTTGTTGTTACTGTTGTTCCCAAACCCAATCCTTTTTGCCTAGCTCACTGAAATCATCCAGGACCCCTCCACTTTTCTATGTAGACTGTCCTGTTAATAATTGAAGCATTTCTCTAAGACATTCTCTTTAACATTTTTCAGAGGCTTGGGGTCCCAGCCACAGTGCTGCTGGTATCTATACAGACTTTTAAAACATTTTGTATTTGGCCATGCCTACGCTTTCTGCTTCATGTCATTTAGTCACCTGTGAGTTAGTCAAGGCACCCTATTTCTCCAGGTCTTGTGTGCTCACACATTCCGTTCTCCTTCTGGAAGGAATGTTCTCATCTTCAAAGCCACTGCTCTCCCCATCTGTATGTCCTGTCGTCAACCGAGATGCAACCCAGTTTACCTTTGAAGAGGACATTCGTCCTTCAATATTTTACAGATGCTTATACATAATGGCTGTTTTTAACATAGTCTGTAAAACATGATTTGGCCACAGGATTTAAAATTCTTTAGAGTCCATGTACATTTTAGAAGGGTGTCTGGAGCCTGCCTCACCAAGTCAGAAAAGGAAGCCTCCTGAGAGGGGCGGGGTGCATTTTCTTCCTTTCTGAGAAATACTCCAGGTATCTAGCAGACATAGGTAAATCATGCAACCAAAGTAATCTCAAAAAGCTAAACAGCAACAGAACCCTCATCCATTTCCCTAGTACTCTTTCCTGGATTTCGTTGTCTTTCAAACTTTGTTGATTCTCTTGCTTTTATTCTGACCTTAATTATATTGGCTCTTATATTTATTTTTTCTGCTATATCACTTTCTCTTTTATAATTCCTTAAACCTGGTGTTTCACATCACGATGCTACTTCCCTAATCTGTTTTTTTTTAATTGCCTGTAACTTATAATTTACAAACATATACACAAAAGTAATTGTAAGGTCACCTTCAACATGACCGTGACTGGGAACAGTGGTGGATGTGAGATTAGGAGTAGGAGGTTGTGGGTGGCACTGGATAATTATGGCTGGAGGAAGTCTATCTGAATTCAGATTTCTAATGTTTGCATGTATCAGTTTCCAAGTATATGGTATTAATATCATCAATATTGCATTATATATTTGTTTGTTTATTATGACAATATAGTAACTATTATTGGATGCTGATTCTTTTTAAAATAACATTACAAGATTTTAATTTTTTGCAGGAATATTATTATGAGATAAACTGATAGGTTTGTACATTTGTCATATTTTAGTAATATATACATTTTTCATGTCAATATACATTATCAATACTGTTTAACAAGAATCCTTTCCTGGCCACACACAAGTTGATTTCAAATTTTGAACATTTTCTTGAATTTATTATGATAACTTACATAGACAGCAAATAAATAACACAACATTTTGCTTTTTGGAGGATGGAACCAGGGATTGAATTCAAGGGCAATTAACCAGTGAGCGACATCCCAGCCATTTTTATTTTTTTTAAATTTTGAAATAGGGTCTCACTAGGTTGCTTACAGCACCGTTAAGTTGCCAAGGCTCATTTTGAACCTATGATCCTCTGGCTTCAGCCTCTTGTGATTCTGGGATTACCGTGTGAGCTACCACACCCTGTAATACATTTTTACTATGTATGTTGTTTAACATTTGAACTCTAGTTGAACAAAGGTTCACTTATGGAAAGTATTATAACCATTTAGGGGTCTAAATCTTAGCCTTAATTAGAAGATTACTAAAATGAGTTTTAATCTTTAACCAGAATGGTATAATCTTATTTCAACAATGTAGCATTTATAAATGTTTTGGCTGTTTGATTCACTGCCCATCATTTCTCAAATCTCTTATTACCTGATGAGAGATTTAACTGAAAGGGGAGAAGGAGTTGGTTTAGTAAGTCCAGAATATAAATCAAGTTAAAGTATGTACCTAGGCTTGGATTTTAGAATAGGTAATTTAAAATTGTTTATTATGCAAAGTAAAAATAACATTTTATCTAATATATATCTATCTATCTCACAAGAACAGAGGTTTCACTCAAAAGCCAGAGTTAAAATTTAATCTTAATACATATAAATAATTTAAAAAGCAATTAAGATTATGTTCGCATGTGATGATTAGTCATGAAATATAAATCTAGATACTGGATAACAATTTTACTTCATTATCTCCTTCAGGATTGTGCCACCTTAATTTTAAATTGCTTTGGTTGGAAATACGTAGAAGCCTAATTACATAGACTTTTCCTACAAATGATTAAAAAGCACAGCACATTTTTCTTGTGCTGGTGGCATGTCACCTGTGGTATCAAGAGGCAGGTGCCTTGAGGACAGGGTTGCAAGATTTAACAAATGAAAATAAATACATGACATCCAAATATTGCATGGGGCATGTGTATTGTAACAAATTATTCACTATTTATCTGAAATTCCATTGGTTCTGGGAACTCTGTATTTTATCTGATAGCCCTACTCTAGGCTTACTCCAACCTGGAGTCTTGAGGTTCCAAATCTGCTTTTGGTGTGTGGGTGTGTTTTCTGCATCCTCTGTCTGTGTTCAGCTTTGTGTGACTGTATCTCCAAGAGCCTGCACCTCCTGCTTTTCATCTACTGTTTTCTTTGACACAGAAATAACTGAATTATATCAGGGAGAATCAGATCATCAAGTATATTAAATAAATAACTGTACGTTTGCACACCGTTTCTAAATCCTGTGTGCTACGTGGCTTTTTTTGGAAATATGCTTGAATGGACTGGGATACATATTTCATCTAATAACCCTGAAAATTTTCATTTATATTTATTGCTTATTTCTCTAAGGCTGCAAGTAAATTATTTTGAAACCTTTACCCTTGGTTAGGTAGGTTATTAGTGGTTAAGAAATTAGATACATGGATATATGTTTTAAAAATGAAAGTGTCAGACATTTTTGTACATTTATCTTACCTTGCTGGAATTTATGCTTGGTTTTCATATAAAGATGAAGTTGTGCATTTTGTGAGGACTTGAGGTAAATAATGGGAGACAATAATGCTGTTTGGCCTAAATAGGTATCTATAAACATCCCTGTGTTTACAGGGATGACCAATCCCATTAAAGTATTTTTCCTGCCTTCTGTTTTCAAAATGAATACTGATTTCAGCCTCACAGAGAAGTAACTGCCTTAATTTTCTTATTTTGTTTTGAAGGAACAACCTGAATTGTAACTGTCTAGATGTCAGTAAATATTATCAGCTCCATAATTTTTTTTAAAAGGAAGCATTTCTTTTTTAAAGGAATGTAACAGTATCTAGTTAAAATTTTAGCAATACAAAATATTGGTGCTTGTCTAATTTAATGAAAGTATCCTTTGAGTTGATTAAAGTAAGAAATAATTGAGTAGATTTTCTTCAGAAAATGTTTCAAGGATATATCTTTATTGTCAATGTAAAAGATGCTATTTTCAAAATTTTCTGGAACAAATCAGAGTTTCTACATTTTAGTGCAGGAAGAGGTATTCCTGAAATTTTTCCAATATTTTTTTTTTTACATGGAGAGAAATGTATGTTACATTTTCGTTTCCTAAAATATTTGTAAATATATGGTCAGGGCACATTAAAAAATTATTCTTTCTGCAACCTTGATGTCAGTATACTAATGAAGCAATAGACTTTTATTTATCAAAGACAGCCTGGTGCACTAACCCTAGTCCCCTGGGTAGGGATATGTCATGTTATCCTAATGCACCTCTTTTTTGGAAAATCAAACTCCCAAGACATAATGTTTGACAATATTAGAAGGATTTGACTAGATCCCTTTCTATAAAATTCTACACACATACACATTTTCTTAGCATTTTTATATATAATTTAACTTAAACTTTTAATATTTAATAAACCCATCTTTATATTGCCAATAATCTGTTCTGAGTGGAAAAGCTGCAAATCATTACTGTATGTTTTTTGATATCATGTTCTTAAAATAAGTTTAGATAATACTGTTCCCAGGAATTTGCTACTTTTTGTCATAGTTCAATGTACTCTCTGTTAGTATAATTGACTAGATACAAGTGTTCATAAAACAAGCAACATTGAGTTGCTATAACGGCATCTTCCCTGCTAATAATACTAGAGAGGTCAATATAGTCACAGTATCCCTAAAATAGACATGTTCTGGTGAGCCAGCTGTGTGTGTCCTGTTGCCCTTGTGACACACTCAGTCACACACCCTGTAGAGGGGTTTCTAGGTGCCCACCACGGTCCATCTGGAAGGAATCAGCATACGTCCTGTGTCTCACTTCCTCCTGGGAAGGCACCTGAGGGCAATGGCACACCTTGGGACTTGTGAAACAGAGGCCCTTATCTTAAAGCTGTTATACTCTTCTTAGAGCAGTAAAATTTGGTTTAAAATAAACACTAAAATATACTAAATTCTGAAGTTTTTATTGGTGGCACATTCAGGGCTTTGTATAGCTTATCAACTCTACTTGATTTGGAGGGTATCTTATAGATTATCAAATAAATTCCTTCCTTGTGCACACCCTGCTAGGATGCCCCAAAGGCTTTTAATCCTAGTTTCAGTCAGTGAAGTCTCCATCTCAGCAGGTCCCTATGACTCTCAGGAGAGATGGCCGTCTCTAGCCAGGGTTGCTAGAGCTAGAGTGTGGAAGGGGACAGCACTGTGCTTTTCTCTTCTCTTCCACATGATTCGTTCTACTCATTCAGTGCAGTACATTTCTTTTTAAAAATTTATTTATTTATTCTAATTTGTTACATATGACAGCAGAATGCCATTCAGTTCATATTACACGTTTCTATTAGACTTGCGAATTTTCTTCTGTTTAAAAAAAAAATCCATGAATTTATTTATTTAATTTAATAAATATTTTCAAACAATGCTGTAAGCATAGCATACACACCCATTTTAAACTAAACTAAAAATAAACACTTAGCTTTACAATACATTTCTTACATTAATGGTCTGAAGAATTGCATGACTCATTTGTTTCACAGAGTTTCCTTTTGAAAAGATTGAAGGTGACACATTACATAGTACCATCACCTCTAAACCCCTACTTTCCACATATGTTATATAATCATGGAACTCTGTCAAGACAGAATAAAAAGGCATCCTTCTGATAAGAGGGAAAAAGCAAATTTTGCCTGAGGATAGTGAGAACATCACAAATTAAGTCAGAACTCAAGATTATACTGCATTAAAACAGTATTATTGGGCTGGGGATGTGACTCAGTGGTAGAGTGCTTGCCTAGCATGCACGAGGCACTAGGTTTGATCCTCAGCACCACATATAAAAATAAATAAAATAAAGGTATAAAAAATTATTATTAGGCACAAGGACAATGCATTATTTTGAGAGAAGGTTTCAGTTTTATAATAGTTCACAAGAATCCACAACAACGTGCAATCAAGGTTTTTTTCACACACTCATAATTTAAACTCTATGTGTAATTTCCTGAGGCAAAAAACATAATTTACAATCTGAATAATATACTATATGTTAAAAAAATAAAAGTACTCCCAGTGGGAGGGTAAAAGACCAGTCAAGTAGTTTCCCTCTGAAAAGCTGAACATTGCTACGCTCATTTCTGTATATAGGCTGAAACAGAAAAGAAAAAAAAAAAATCTTTAGAAAGATTTTTAAAAGGAATCCTCAAAAGTGATTTAAGAATAAGACATAAGAAAGTTGAAAGAACTGATTATTCCACTGGACAAATCTCTAATGCAGACTTACTTTTAAACCACCTTTAAGTTTATGATGTGCTTTACATAGAGAACAGAGGGCAGGTGTTTCTGACTTCCATAGGGGGTAATAGGCTCAAATCCTTGTGGGCCAGATTCACCTTATGTATAAAGAAGTGTCTCACTGTGAGGCTCATTAAACATTTGAATGAGCTCCGGAGTAGGTTACTGATCTCAGCCTCTGGAAATTTTTCACTGTGGTGGAGTCTCAATCATTTGAGATATTTGAAGGCTCTTCTCTTTTTCAGTTGCAGAAATAGATTATATTACTTCACAAGCATAATTTATTGCTTTAGTTCTGTGATTTATGCTGTCATAAAGTGTAAAGAGAATTTTGTGTTTATTGCAATGTGAGCACGGAAATGTGAATATTTGGGGAATGTGAATATTTGAACCATACATTGTCGTTTTAAAATGTTGCATAAAATTATTTTTTTCACTAGGCTTTTATGTAGTATAAAGAGATATGGATATGTTTATAATTGTTTTATTTATTATTGTGCAATGTACACCTTTACAGTCATTCTCTTAAGTCAATCATTAATAAATTTTACATAAATATTGTATTAAATATTTTAATTTCTTCCCACAGTTTAATACAACACTTTGCAAATTACAAAAGCCAACAGGATTCCATAATATGAAGAAAAATATACACTATTAAATATTTATTAAAGATTGTGTGTTAAATTATCAGAAATTAGATACTTGAGTATATTTTTCCATTAAGGGTATTTTCCATCTGTACTTCAGACATGAAGTATCTAACACCTAACATTTCTTTAAATTACTGTGAAAAAAATAACTGGAGTGGATGGATACAATTAAAAAGGAATGCAAACAGTTTATTTTCGATAACTTTTTGATTACACTGAAGAGAAAACCTTTAAAATTAAGTGATCAGTTCCTTACATAAGCTGATGAATAGCTAGAAACAAATGCATTTATGAAAAAGCAAAAATTCTTTGTGTATGAGTTGATAATTCTATGTAAAGGTAGAATATATTACAAAGCTTTGAAATTGGAAGTGTTTGCTCCATTCTTCCCAGCCTGAAATGCATCAGCAAATGAATAGCCGTATTAATACTGAACACTGTAGATCAATTGTCCTGGGCATCAATTCTAAAATGTAATCACATTTATTTAATATATTTGATTGTTACTTTGCCCATTGTTAACCCATCAGCTCTAAAAGCAAAATGATAATCAAGTCTTTAAATTGACCTCTTTAAAGCTTTGAAATAAGTGGGTGTGACTATAACTTTAGTCATACTGTAACCAATTTCCGTTCTGCAGAACTTTACAAGTGTGAGATTTGCTTCTGAAATGGAGGGAGTTGTTCCTCCTCAATCTAATTGTTCCAACCTTCAACTTCAACTCTGTCATATTTCCTATTCAGATTTTCATTTTTGAATTAACAGATAGGTGAGAGGAGGTCAATTCAACAAAAGTTGATTATATTATTTAAGCAACTCCTGAAATGGGGTGGATTTTAAATAAAAACAATGCACACATAACTTTAAGCAGCAATGGAAATATGTCTGTTAAGCTTAGGATTTTATTTAAGATATTTGGCATAATGTGTGCTAAAGCTTCTATGTTCTCATAAATATGAACCAAATTTTAATAATATAGTTTCTTATTGTATCAGTCTAATTCAAATAATTTTTTTTTAAAAAAATCATGCTGATATTTTTCACATGAGTAACATTTTAACGTAATAAGAAATGATATTTTAATAAATTAAACATCTTCTTGGTTGGCTAATATCTGCATTTATAAAGATGTAGTTTTTTGGTATATAATTTTTCACATTATGAATTAGTTTATAGATTCAGAATATGTTATTCCTGTGTTTCTTTTGTCCTTGAATTACTAAAATAAGGTTTTCTATTAATCAGAAAATGCTATAACCTATAAGTGTTATCTGCAACTTATTTTGAAAAATTAATATTATTTGTGGAGTTACCATATTTCCTGGGTTGACCAAGAAATCACAGAATCTTGGGTAATTATTAATAGTGTTCTTTTTCATACAACAAGTATCCAATTGGAGTAATAAGTTATTTTGTCACTTTAATTGTTTCAATTCATTTTATAAACTAGAGTTTTTGTGGTTACAATCTAAATTTTCTATATTTCTATATTTAAAATTACTGAATAATTTTCAATTCAGATTGGTCCAAATAAAACATATTTGAATTACTCATCTAAAGTGTACCATGAAACAGGAAAATTGAATTCAAGGACATAGAAAATAGGATTAGATTCTATTAAAAGAGCAAAGTTTCTGTTTATAGAATCTTCTCTGTAGCATTATGGCTATACAGTAAGACTAACTTGTAGTCTCCTACTGTGGCTAACTTGTTTTATAATTCATTATATCATCTGATATTACAAAACACAATGTTTTGATTACTTTCAATAATAGTGACTACACAATATATGTAAATAATCATCCTCACTTTGATTTCTGTTAATAGGATGCCTGAATTTTACAGTTTTAGCTGATTTACCTGCTGAATGTTGAACTAGTAAAGGGACATTTTGGTGGCTAGAAACTGGATTAGAGAAAAAAAAAAGTAAGAGGATCAGGGAAAATAAACTAGGAAAACCATAAAATTAGGAAACTTACGTGAAGTGAGTGGAAATATGAGAGGAGAGGGATTAATTTGATCAGCATATTCTTATCTTTGATAAAAGAGACAAATAGTTGTTGTACTACTTAATGTAGTTCTTAATTTCTAATGAGATTCTCATATATGTGATCTTTATTTCAACTGATCTATCATAATTTTCACATTTTTATTATACACCTATTAGGTGCTGGATAGTGATCTAGAGGGGACAATTTCTGTTCTCATTGTGCTTATGGTCAAATAGTATGAAGATTATGTAAAAGTGGTAAAACTGTCCCTTATCATTACAAATTAATAAAATGCTTACAATTATAGGTCTGGATAGTTGAATCTGAGCATTCCATTCCATAATCAAAGGTTTTATAAGACTGGACCCAGAAGAAAATATCTTATTCTTCTCTTTGTTTTTACCCTCTTTATGAAAAAACTGATTCCTTTTAGTAGACAAATTTACTTTAAACAATGGTAGACCATAAAAACATGGTTTTTATATTCTTTTTAAAAAGTGAGATAAAATAAACCCAGAAAATGTGATTTGCCTTTGAATTTTTGAACTACCTAAATATTTTCTGATACAGTGTTCTTTAACATTTAACATACACACACACACACACACACACACACACACGTATATCTGTGTATTTTAAAGTTTACTAAATTAAATATATAATTAATTATAGACTTTTTTAAAGACTTGGTCTTTAAATCTAAGAGCCACACTTTTTTTTTCCCTAAACCCTGATAGTGCATAAAGTGTGATGTGGGGATTGCTGTTTAGATAACTTTAAAGAGTTAGTCTCTACATTATTAATGATTGGTATATAGATTATCTATCTCCCATGCAAAACTGCTTTATACATATATCAAAATTACAAACTTCAGAAACCCCAACAGAATGACTGTGACTCCTAGAAACCAAAGCAGGACTGAAAGAGTTGGATGCTGAGAGAAGTGTATGCTGTAGGAGAGGACAGCTGGTTTCCAGTCGCGTTGGTTCTTGTACAGTACTGTGCAGTGCTACACTCTAAAAGTCAACCACTTTTTCTTAGAGTGTTTTTCTTTCTTTTTCACAGCACGGAAAAGGATATGCTAGTCAATTCTACAGAACTTACCTGAAGCAGCATGATTTGCACAAAGTCGACCAACAAAAGCATCAACTTTTCAACTTCATTATCTTGGCCATCCAGTTAGTTGTGTGTGACTGAGTATTAGATTTCCAGCGGAGTCATCGTGGCCAATTATTAGGACCTAATTGCTCTCAGCAGGCCTGAGAAATGAGTTGAAATGTGCAGAACTGTAGAAAACTTCAGAGGCAACTGACTTTGCCTCTCCGATCAGTGTGTGCCTGTTTACAGCACTATATATCTCTCTCTCCAAATGTCACTGAGCCCTTTAGATGTTTATATTCACCACAAGAAGCCAGTCATAAAGATAAAGGAAATTTGTGCATTATAAATGCAATATCACTGTTTTAAACTTGACTGTTTTATATTATTTTTGTGTGATCAAGTGTTCCCCCAACTATTCCAACTTTACAAGAGAGATTGTGATTATGTTCTTTTCACCTGTGGGTTATAAAAAAAAATGTTGTATTCTGAAGACCCACAATATCAAAGACATTCTGTAGTTTATACACCGTGTTGCAAAGTGTTTACTGTACTATTTCAAAGCTTCTAAATAAATATAAAATATATATATTATATTATATAATTTTCCTAAAATGTGGTACAAATCAGTTGGTTTTTAAATGGATTCATACAGTCCACATCATACAATAAAGTGAAAGGTAATTCAGGGTCGTCCCAAAGATAAACTTACTAAGAAAAAGATCATTAACAGTTCCTTCCCAGTTCTCATGTCTTATCCAACCCTGTTTTTCCTTGTTTAAAAGAAAATGAAGCTCTAAGCTACAAAATTTTGTCAAGAACTCATACTGAATTTTCAATGCCAAAGATGTAGCTGTGGATGTTACCAGACAGAGCACTGAATATATGCTATCAAAATATCAAACAATCTATATGATTCTGATTCTATTTCTATGGCTTTGAATTTAGAATCACGTAAAGCTTTTATAAAGAATCTTTCACCTGTATTTGTTGTTAGAAAAAAAAAACTGGGTGTGTGTACATTTTGTGGTGTAAAATATGTAATTGAAGATTACTATTTTAAGAAGTCCTCCATCATATAACTCACACAGAATTTTATTTTACATAGTTTTACGTAGTTTTGTGACTCAGTTACACAGTAATATAAAATATATTTATAACTCTATATGAACATATAGAGATATATAAGTATTTGAACTGGTAAAGAATAACCATAAAATATAAAGGATCTCTAAATTTAAAACATTAAATAAATTTGGAGATACATACATGGTACATTATTGTTTCAGTATTATGTGTGAAAATTTTCTATCTTAACTGTAGTCAGTGTTTATTAATGGCAAAATTCTTCATGAGTCAGCCTTGAAAAATCAAGCTTGCCTTTTACTTTTATGTCAACAAAGTTAATTATTAAATTCAGTAAGATGCAGTTTCCTTCCTTTTACATATTTTTTTCCTACTGTGGTTTATTGCTTACTGAAACACAATTAGGAGAGGGGGAAAAATGAGAGAATGTGAGATGATTTCTAAGCAAAAAGTAAAATTGTCACAGCTCCCCTCTTAAAAAGCATTGAATATGATATCCCCATATGTCCCATCCAAATGACAGACCTATTTTTAATAGTACCCTTAATTTTAACTGATCTTACATTCAGTGTTAGTTTGAGCTGTACAATGTTACTGAAGAATAAACTAAAACTTAACAAATAGTCTCTACCTGTTTTTAGGTAATTGAAGTGAATTTTCCTTAGATTTAACATTAAGATGCATACCTAATTCACATGTCCTGGATGTTTACCTTTAGAGTGATGTCTCAATATCACACATTTGACTGCTATCAAACTAGATAATAAAATGTCATAATCCAAATTAGTTTATAGACCAAAATAATGTACTTTAATATTCCAGTCTTCGGGGACCCTTTAAAGATGAAGCTAATCCATCATATGTACTATAGAAAGCACATACCTTCATCACGTGCAGCAGTAATATTTTCCCAACTTTTGAAATTTACTACATCAATATTTTGAATGATAGACAATTTTAGTAAGTAAACATTTATATATAATTTAACTGGAAAAAAAGTCTGTTTGTTCTAATTGCTTCTTAAACAAGAAAATTATTTTCTTGTAGAATCACTCCTTTGATTAAACCCTTTCATGCATCGTTTTACAATCATGGGGGGAAATCCACATCTGTCCTTTTTATTACCTCTACTAAAAATAATGTTATAATCACTTCATATATAATAGATATATTAATTCATTGGATTGAAGGTATTTTCTTTAATCATTTAACCCTTTATTTAGCCCATTGTATATATTTTTCTTTAATCAACTTTTATAACATATATTTGAATATTAGCTTTTATGTATGTATATATATCATAGTAACCTCATATAGTAATTTGCATTTTAGTTCTTAAATTATATCATCATTCCACAAAACAAGTCAAAAAGATTACCTATTTTGATGGACAACACTATCCCAAAGCAGAATACTAAATGATTAGCTTAGTAATCAATCATTGCATCCACATTAGGTCAGAAATTACAATACAGTAAAGATCTTATTTTTAGTAAATTGTCAAAAATGTTATCCATCCACAAGGGGGACTCAAAAGATGGAAAGTACAACCAACTAATAATAAAGTTTGCTAAATAAGTATTTACTAAGCTAGTATATCAAGGAATTATAGTATAGGCTTTCTATTTAATCTGGTCATTCTAACATCCAATCTTCCATAATTTTTGTACATGTAAATGAAAAACAATATACAGATTAGTAGATGTATTTCATTGATAAATTACTACAGAAATGAATAATCATGCCATTTACTCCTTGTTAACATCATGAGTTTTAGAGCAGTAAAAGTCAGAAAATTTTCCTGTGGAAACAGTGTTTTAATGCTTCAATGGTATGTCAAATGACAATTTTTAGAAAATTTTCATCCACATGTAAAATTCTAATTATTAGCTTATCAACATAATTTTGTGCAACCGTTTTAAATCAAATAATTAAATCGTTCATCAGAATTGCTTTAAAGATATAATGATGTCAATAACATAAGTGTATCCTCTTTTCTTGGGATATATTAAGGACATATGCATACTTTTGTTAGGAAGATATCAAACATATCAAATTAAGAACTATAGTAGAAGACTGAAATACTTTAATTACTCATTCTGTTTCATTTCTTAATTGTGCTCTAATTTGATTCGTCAGATTTTTATCATTTGGAAACCCTCCTGCTTTTCAGTAAGAGGAATAAAAATTCTCAAAGTTCTCAACATAAGCTTTCTTAACCATGCATTGATTGTACTATCTTACCTTCCCTAAATCACTGACTGCAGCTCAGTTGATCTTGAGTATAATTGCAGAGCTGGAATGTGGCAACTGCTAAGCAGGATAAAGGATGCATTTGTGTTCTTGACTGATGTCAGCATGGTTTTTGTTATTGCATGGGATTTTCTCCGCTCACTTCTCTATGTACTATGAATACCCAAGGAAATCAAAAAACACTGAAAAAATTAGTATACTTGATAATTTTTTCTGAAAATCTTATATTTTTCATATTATGATATCTTGGGTTCTTTATCTTTTTCAAGTCTAATTTTGTAGTGGTAAAGCTTTGCACTTAACATCCTTTTTATGTTCCTTTTTAACAAGGAAAAACAGAAAATAACAAAATTCCATATTTTTTACACCACGGAGTAGTACAATTATTTTCTATATTGTTAGTACTTCAAGGACTATCCCTCTGCTAAGTCAAGCAAAATCCTTCGACAGTAATTTGTGAAACTGTTCAGTAGAGTATTTTTTTTTCTTCAGAAACTTGGCATAGGCTTTAGACTATAGCATTCTTTAAGAATGCCAGTAGATGGGTGCCGCCAGAGTATTCCAGGCAATAATATGAGTAGAATTCTAATACCTTCAGTGTGCATGCATGTATTTCTAATCACTGTTATTTTTTAAGTATTTGTAAAATTAGAAAAATGACTTTTATTTCTTGACAACTTGTCACATGCTTAGTTTGAAGTTTTACTCTCCAGATATTTTTGAGTTGTGCAAAAATATTGCATCCAGGATGCAAGTGTATTATGTTTTCACACAAGACTCAAAAATCTCTGAATGACAGAATTTAGACTTTCAAACATCCACACATTCTTGAGCTGAAAGTAAGCAGGGAATTTCAGCTCTAAACACATTTTTTTTTTTTGAGACAGTTATCTGTGAGTGAAAACAGGGTATTATAACAAAAGATGAGTTTTGATCTTAACTATAGTGTTTGTTACTGTGAATGCTATAATAATACATAAGTAAAATGAGTGTAAATGTAATATATTATTTTATACTGCTGTATACATATGAAATAAATAAAACTAGGATACATATCATGCCATTTTTCCATGCATGGATCTTCCACTGACGCCTGTGGGAGCTTTGAATAAAAATCAGTGGCAAAATGTGGCCCTAAGTTTAAAAACAACTAATGCTGATTTAGTAACTTTAGTCTTAATATAACAGGTCTAAGGGGGACATCTGTTCAAAACTGATTCTCATTTGATGCAACATATGCTAGGTTTGAAAGGATTTCACTGTATTTATGGTTTTGAACATAGGCAATTCCACACGATTCTTATGATACCCACGATGAATCCTTAACATATATATTTTTTCCACCTGGTACTGTTCTTCTTTAACTTTTTTGATCTGTAGTAATATCAAGGGTCCACAAAGATTAATGGAGAGGTTGTACATATGATATGGGTGCCTTCAAGCAATAAAGAAAGATTTTTTTTTGTAAAATTTAGAAACATTTCATATTTAAGGTTCATAGAAACAAAATGAAAAATAAAGTTCTTATGGGTATCATTTTCAAAGAAGAACATATGAATTAAGGTTTAGATATTTTTTATAATGTTAATATAATCTGAATGAACCCTATAGAAATTTCAATTCTGAAATATCTAAGTGGTGATATAGAAGAAACGCCATGCTTCTTAATCTTGTGTGTGGTTTGTGTGACTCAAGTTCAAATTATACAAAGTGCACACACAAGGTTCATTTAGAAGGCAATAAGGGTGAGGATTAGGTACTTTTCTTGCTTTAAACGTCTAGTATTTTCAACTCTGTGGGGAAAAAGAACTGAATAAGATACATAGGAGTGATAACTCTCCATGAAGTGTTATCGGCTCTAATCACAGGGTGCCTGAGTGCCCCTGTAGCTCTTCTGCCTGCCCCTTACTTTCACCCTTTCTGAACACCATATCATGGACTCTTTCATTAAAGCAAGGTTGTGAATTTTTAGAAGTAAAATTAAACTTTATTAATTACATATTGAAGTTCGATAGTGAGGGGATATAAGAACATATGGTAATATATGTCTCTTAAGAAAATTCTAGTTTGTTTAGGAGTCAAAGAAATTGTAGGAAAATATCACATAACTAAATGCCCAAATAATTGAATAATCAGACATCGTGGTCAAAATCTATCGGTAGCGTCATGAAATCAACTTAATGTACAAAGATAATGACATGAAAAGAAAAAGAAGTAAGTAGAATAGAAAAAAAAGTAGATGATAGAAAAATATTAAAACTTACCTCTTATGTAAAAGTAAATAGTTCTTGGAGAAGCTTTTTTTCGGATCTGTGTGTGAAATAGGTCATAATCTGAAATGTATTTCTGACTGTGCATCATTTCCCCAAATGTTTGAAATGTACTGTACCATAGGATCTCTGTTTCAAATTTCAACTTATTTAATGGTGTAGAGAGTCAGGGAAGATATTTTTGAAGATTTACTTCTCAGATGAATCTTAGTCTTTACATTTTTGAAAATGTGGATAGGTATACTAGCTGTAGCTTTTTTTCTGAGAATTATGTGAACTGATGTCTGTGAAAGGCACAACATGACAGTCACATGCAAGTGGTGTATGTCAGTATTAATACCATTTCCCATCGCTTTGCCAAATATTCTTGACTACCAAAAGTAGAGAACACACTCTCCAAATGGAAAGAATTCCTTTCTCACCATTCCATACTGCTGTAGACTTGTATCTGAGCGGCACTTAACTTCAAAACCTCAAGATGAAAGTGGGTTTCCTTTGGTATTCCCTCCTGGGATTTGCTCACCTCTGCCTCCCCATTTACCAGAGCTGTGGAGCCCAGGAAATAAAACTCATATCTGGCTTTTGCAACTCCTGAGCAACCTTCATCCCAACTTTTGAAAAAAAAAGAAAACACCCTGATTGCACTAGAATATTTACCTTACTTTTCTCCTTAGATGCTAATGTCCTTTCTAAATATCCATTACTATATGTGTTGGAAACACTGCAGATTTGATAGAATCATATGTTTTTGCATATTTTTTTGCATATGACTACTATTCATTTCAGAAATAATTGCACAGTATTCAGCATCTGCTCAATAGTATTGGATTATTTTAATTGTTCTGATTGTAGACTGCTTGGTGTTGGCAATCCCTAGCTTGGCAGTCTGCTTCCTAGAGCGATTCTTTGGCTATTAAAAATATTTCTAAAATCCCCCTTTTTATTTGAACAATCAGTTAAAAGTTCTCTTCCTTATCATGGAAACTAGATTTTTAAATTTTCAGGTAAAATAAGGTAGTTCATATTAATCTGTAACTAAATCAATGTTTCTAAGGGAGCATTCTTATTTTACAAAGAATGTATTAATTCATGTAAACTTCTAAAGAGAATATTGCATGGATGAAGATACTTTTTGTTTTGTTTGCTTATTTGTTTTCCTTTGAGCGCAGTTGATAATCATGGGGTAATTCCTTAACCAATCTCTCTGGGAACAAGAAACATCTGAATTAAGATTATAATCACCAAATCAAGAACACAACAGTAGTCTCTCTCCCCTCCTTTTCCTCATCATTGTGAATAACTCTTCTCTTAATAATGAAAAAAGGAACACAAGTGTTGGCATGGTGGAGTATTTGAGTCTGAAACCCAAAGTGTGAGCATTCTCTCATTGGTAGTTGTGTTTTCTAATTAATAATTAATAATGGGGTCAACGGCCCATTTCTAAGTTTTCTGGCAATTCATTTCTCTCAGTATCTGGGGTGTGTGTTTGTGTGTGTGTGTGCTGTGCAAGGGTGAGTGGGGAGATGTGAGGGGTGTGAAGGGGTGTGGCGTTGTTTATGTGTGGGAGGTGTGGGTGTGTGTGGGTGAGTGATAAAAAGGAATATTGAAGAGCACAAAAGAGATCCCCAGGAAGGAATGCCTGGAGGGACACAGTCATCTCACAGGAAATCAGCTGTGCTCCCATGTCCTTTTCCTAAGTAGTCAGAAGAACATCAAAGGGCCCAGTTAGAAAGCAATAGCATTTGATCATCTACAAGTTGGTTTGGGATTTTCAACAGCATGAAATCAATGATTGATTGCTTTTGACATTGTGTGAAAACCACCCTTATTTATGAAAAGACAAAAACTGTGCGATGTAATAATAAAATATACCAAATAAAACTGAATCCAGAGGAGCTCATAAGTGATGTGTGTGTGTGTGTGTGTGTGTGTGTGTGTGAGAGAGAGAGAGAGAGAGAGAGAGAGAGAGAGAGAGAGAGACTGTGTGAAGGAGAGAGAAGGGGAGAGAGAGAGAGAGAGAGAGAGAGAGAGAGAGAGAGAGAGAGAATAGCAAGTTAAAGCAAGGAGAAAAGTAATGGGAATAAATGGTCATTGGGTAATTTGAATTAAAATCTAACTAAGAGTGAATGAAGTGATATAGTATGCCCTAGGAAAAAGTAAAACAGAAAAATAGAGAAGAGTTATATTAAATTTTCTGTAAAAATATAATATCAAATTGCTGCAATAGGATGCCTCAACAGTTGCTCACTTGCTTCCATTGTTTCTGTGAAAAAGATGCATGAATTCACACAAACAGGTTTTTGGGGTCAGGATTTAAAGATCAGTGGTAGAGCACTTTCCTAGAAAGCTTCAGATGCTGAAGTTGGTCACCAGAATGGCATTCTTTGCCAATAGTACTCAATTTAAAGATGTCACAATGATCCTAGGATAATGTAGTCGTCATTTTAGAAACCACAATGAGAGACACTGGCAATACCATGAACGGATCCTACAGAAACTTGCGATACTGGCATAGTGTTTCATAAAGCTCTAGAACAAGGTTGCAGACTATGGCTATCGAGGGTATTGTGGCTGAGATGGGAAGCAAGTTTCCAGCTATAAATAAGTTTGCAGAGGGGAAAAGTTGTATTGGATAATTTTTAATGTTTAGGTTTTAGCACAGAGTTTTAGTTTAGGATCCAAAAGTTTCTTGTGAGAAACGATTTTAAAATTCTGTAGAAGACTTTATCCCAAAATTAGATACAATAATAATAACAACAAAATGAAAATAAGTTCTGCAAACAACTAAGCATTATCCACTTTAGATTTAGTAAGATAACTCATAAAACTGAAAAAAAAAGGAAAATAAGGAAGTTGGGGTAAGGAGAGGCTATTTTGTGAAACTCTAGCTAGGTAACAATTCAGCATGATTTAACTTCAAGACTGCACTAGGAAAAACAGCAGGGAAGGAACAGAATCCAGAGACATTTTGGAGGACAAATAGATGGCCCTCCTTCAGCTGACTGATGATTGTAGGGAAAAATTGGAAGATGAGGTTTTTCTTTGCTTGAGTGGATCATGATATGTTTAAACAGAATAATCAAAGAAAGGAAAAAGTTTGCGCAGAAATATAATCCTGTGTGTAGATGGGCTTTTTAATTTTCCCATTATGATTTAATTTTATTATACTTATAATGCAAGTGGGGCCTGAACTTCATGATATTTAAATAATCCCTGAGAATTTTGATTTTGAGTCTAAGGCCAATTGGTGGTATCTGTCCTGCATTCTGCTTTACTTTCCATGGTCATTACTTAAAATTTATCTGAAGTTAACATTTTTCAAATTATGTTTGGAAATAACTCTAGAAATGAATGATGTCTGAATTTTGAATGTTTTTCAAGTTTTTTAAAAAAAATCTGGACAATTTCAGCTAAATATTGAAGAAGTACATATCACCACACAAAAGGGATAAAGTTGAGTCAAATTCTCCAGTGTTTTTTGTGACACACATATGACAGACAATACATAATGAAGAAAAAGAAACCTGAATATAAATAAAGACATAATAATTGTAAAATATTATGTATCTTTCCTTTTTATCTGAGTTCAAATAATGTTTTTAGAAAAAATTTTTAAAGACTCTAAAAAGCTTCATATTGATGAATCCATGCCTTTTAACTACCCACTGACATTTAAAAGAAGATGAGACAAATATAGGCCAATTCATGAAAGACCCTGACTACAAACTCACACTTACCCTACCCTTTCCCATCACTAATTTCTCTAGCTAGATTTCCAGCGTCCTTGCCTTATTTTAAGATTCTAGGAGTAAGTATATTTAAAAACATTTAAGTAAGTTATGGCATGTAGAACCTTACTTTATGTTTTGAATTTTCCAGGTACTTCTCATACCACAGGTTCACCTCAATGGATGATTTCCACATATCATTAAATTTGACTTAGGAACTTGAGATGATTTCTCAATGTCCTGTTACGGAGTTACATTAAAATAAGATGTTTTAATATATGCATTTTTATTCCTCTTAATGTTATGTTGACTGTGAATAAATAAAACTAGAGTCAAACCAACATGAGCACCTCTATTAGAAAAAATCTAACAAAGTGCTGCTTCTGCCTTTAAACAGATGAGAGAGAGAGAGAGAGAGAGAGAGAGAGAGAGAGAGAGAGAGAGAGAGTGTTTCTGCAGGAAACTTACAAAATCATCAAAACCTATAAAACTTTACAGATCATCATCATCCCATCTAGTAAATTCACCCAACTGAAATCAACTTCCTTCAGCTAATTAACTAATTTAGTCACATACATAAAGAACAATTGGAAAATAGGAAAAGTGGTTCTGGAAGTGCCAACTATTCCTGCAGTTGGTGACGGAGGTGGAGAACCCGGGTGGAGAACACATATAGCTGACCCAGGACAGACAGGTGAGAATGAAGCAGTTTATTAGTCACACATTCTCACAGCCTGGGGTAGGGGGTACCCAACACACATCACAGAAGGCCGCACTGTGGATGCACTTAGGATCAGAGTGAAGAGCCTCCCTAGGGCTCAAATGAGCCGATGGTGTCCTGTAGATCCTGCCCACGGGATGTGATTGGCTTATAATTCTGTAGGGCACATCTAGAACTAAACCCACTCTGTGGGAGTAAGAAAGAACTCCCCCTGGTCTCCTGATAAGAAAAGCTGTTTGGCTAGGGGAACTTCATCCTTGGGAGCAAAGTGAGGAAGGGCATGTGAGGCCATGGGGGTCTGCCTGCTGTGCCAGATATCCAAGTAGCACATGCTGTTGGGTCTCAGTTTTAGTCCTTATACAACAATTGTCTCTTTGAAACCTTAACAACAATTTATATCTTGACTATGAACTGAGATTTCTTGGGGAGTATAAGAGCCTCTAGGATGGGGAGAGGAAGCGTGATGAGGGGAAAGAAAGCCAACAGGAAGGACGTCTTCAAAATCACGTACTCAAAATTGCACACTCAAAATAGCTCAAAATCGCATACTTTGGAGGTAGCCCTCTTTACAGACAATAAAGGAAATTGAGAAACCTGTGTGTCATTGGTGTAAAGAATGTGTGACCCAGGGACAAAAATTTAGACTATGACCGGCCTCTGTCACAGAAAGTCTATTTGCCACTTTACAACTTCCATAGGGATTCTTTGAGGCCATCCTTACATCTGTTTTAAACTGACTCCCTAGGTCTAGAGACATGGAAATTGCACTGAATGCTTTCTTCAAGTGCCCAATACCGTCTATTTTCAGAACTTAAATAAGTACCTTGACCAATATCAATAATGTCTAGAACTCTAAGGGGAATGAGGACCATTCTTGTGAGTGAATTGTGGCTTCAGCAGTGTGAACCTGACTCAAGTTTGGCTGCTGACTGCTGCAGGGTAGCCAATTAAGATGAGAGGCAAAGTACTGAGGCAAGGAAGATGACTTTATTGCAAAAGCCTGATGTTCAAGGAGATGTAGGACTCTTATCCAAAAAAAAAAAAAAAAAAAAAAAAAAATCCATCTTGTCCAGAATCTGATTTAGGAGCTGTTTAGGGCAGGTGATTGGTGTTTGCAGACTAGTGAGCATCTTTTCACAGCATGTGGGCCAGATGATGCACATTTGCTATTAATCACCCAGTCAAGAGATGCTTTTTTAGTTTTGCAACTCTCAATAGAAAGAGTGGTTATTTTTGTGCACTGATTAGTTGGTCTACACACAGTTCCAGATATATTACACAAAGGACAAGCTAGAATGTGAACCTTTCCAGAGAAGAAAAACAAAGATCCCGTGAAATTAAAGATGGAGTCCTTAATGCTTGGTTTTAATACACGTAGTCATACCTGCTACCTTAAGTTGTATTTTGAATCTGTGAGGTGGTGAGAGAATCCCAGTTACTCAAGGAGGTCAACTCTTAGACAACAGAAGAAGAGTTTGTAAAAAAAGGCAGAGGGGCCCATTTCCTAAGCAAGGCATCCAACGCTATAACTGCTTGATACATGGCCAAATTTGCTGAGCCTTATCCTTTATCAAAAACACACTAGCTAAGGGTTGAAAAGAGCAACATGCCCCTGAACTCCATGTTCAGTGGTGGCAAGGTGCTCTGCACAATCCCCCATAGCATGCATTCAGCTGTTCTCAAGCCATTGTCCAGATTGTCAAGTGTTCTCAGACCAGGTTGGCCTTCTTAGCACCTTGTAGTCTAGCATGAGACTCAGAAGGGGTGGGGCAACCCTCCTGCACATTAGAGAGTACAGGTTTGATGCCAGGATGTTGAAAGAAGTTCTGGAGAATGATGCAAAACTGATAGAAGGCTGCATCCATGACCCAATGTATAGTGTCCAACTTGGTTTGTGGGATCGGAAGCTTAGGGTCTGTGAGAGCTATTTTAAGTAGAGCCCAGTATGTGGCCAACAATTTCCACTCTCATGGTGTTTGGTACAAGACCAAGAAGGACACCTCTTTGCATCAGAAGTCCATGGGCAAATACAGCCATCACAGGGGTTCAGACAGTCCAGTAACCATAAGAGGTTAAACTGTGAGCGTTTGTTTCAAACTTTTGCCCCCCTTTCCCCCATTCAAGATCCCTTCTTCTTTTTCCTTTCCCTTTCTGTCACTGGAAGAGATGTCCTCTCACCCTGTTCATATTGAGAAAGTTTTCCGTCTAGAAACCTCAAGTCATCATCATCAGAGTTAGGGGCCTCCTAACTAAGGCAGTGGTTAATCATTGGGTTTAAAGACCCCAGACTTGAGTTGGGTTTGAATGAAGCCCTTTGCTGAACCATGGAGGTGCCTCAGGAGAGTTTTTCCTCTCACTGATAATCAGGGCACTTGTTGCAGTGGAGAAATAGACAACGCAGAGGCACAGGGGAAGGATTCTGGGCTCAAGACGCAGAGATCAACTGTTCAAAACCATTATTTGCAAGATCTACTGCCCAGTGAGCTTCCTCTCCCTCCATCTCCTCTTTTCCTTTTTCTTCTTTTCCTCTTTACTCTCTGTACAAATTTTCTCAGAACATCGCGGATTTCTGAACATTTAAAGCAGTCAGAGCTTTCTATTTGTCTCCTGATGACCCTTGGTAGAGACTTTCTCGGGGTTTGAGGATAACCAGCTCAGGAGCCCTGTGCCTACCTACAGACGGCCATCTCCTCCAGTTAGTCTCTCTGGGATCAGGGTCCACATTTGGTAAGGTCATTTCACCTATGATGCTGGAGTTCGTCAAGCCCTGTGATCAGACTAGCTGTTTGGGACGCTGGTAAGCAGCCATGCAAAGAAAAGGCTAGCCTCATTGGCTATCAGCTTGTCACTGAGAGAGTCATTGTGATACTTCTCTAATGTTCTGCCAGGGGCTGCTACCCAATAGTCCTAAACCTTCCATCATTATTTATTCGTGGCTGCTGGGGTCATGGAATGGCATGGATATGCATCTTCACTCCCTTGGGAGTCAAGAGAGTACATGGGACAGCAGCAAGGGACACAGCACAGAATTCACAAAGTGCCTACCGTGAAGAATGACTTGTTAGGTGACCTGGGTGCCATAGGTGCCCTGCTTAGTTATTCCTAGGCTATCTGTCTTCCTTTCTTTCTACAAACCTCACCATGTGGCATTCCTGGGTTCCTCCTGGCAGTGCAAGGTCACAAATAATGACCACATGGCTGTCCCAAGCAGTTAATGATCTTCACCAAACTAGATGCAGTCACAAGAGAGCTCCAGTTTACCCTTCATATGCAGTGCTCAAGCACCAACCTGCCCTGTAGGTGCTGTCTTATTATTTTTATGAGTAGGAATTGTTATGCCAGATTCATGGGACCCCAATAGACCTCCAGGAGCCGAATCCGATGCAATCACACAAGAGACTTTATTGCAAGCTCGAGCCTGGACTCACAACCGTTCCCAATGCAGCAGTCCCAGGAAGTGAGTCCTGGTCCTTTGTCCAGTGAGATTTTATAGGTTTTGGGGGGATACTCTATGCGTCACAACATCACACAGCAAATCATTCCATACCGCGGGAAAATCAAACAACTCTTAACATTGATTAGCACATTCACTGGCGGGAACAAGTTGGATAGGAGTGATTGGTTAGTAAAAGAGGGGGGTTCATTTGAACTGATTGGCTTAGGCCACGAGGGGTGTACGTGCTGAACTACATGTTTCCCAACATGTTATCAAGAACATAAACTACTTGGGGGTCATCTGGCATTCCAGGTATTTTCCCTGTCTTATGTTGATTGGTGGTTGCTGGGGGGTTGCTATGGGTCCTCACCTAGCCTGAGTCAGGGATACCTGGCACCGCCACAGACCTCCCCTGTTATTTACACACAAACAACTCAGCAGTGTGGGTATGTGCTTAGGAGTGCTCTGTGGGTTTTTCCAAGGACAAGGGTCACGCCCCCTTCCTTAGGACAGGCCTTGAGGTAGAAGCTGCTATTATTTATTTATTTTTAAAAATGGAGTCACATCAGTTTCTCAGAATATCAGACCACATGCAGACATAAACTGAACTCCATAGCAAGTTATGTTAAGACACAGTCAATTATCAAGCCACCTTTTGGAGCCAAGTTCATTTTAGGGAGGAAAATATTGGGTAAAAATAGAAGTTGACTAGTAATTGGCAGTCTTCTAAGTGTGTCATGAAACCACTTAGTTATTCAAGAGAACTTAATTAAAACCAGTCAGGTGTTCTTTGTCGTGGACAGATGGGAAATGATTATTTTACTTGCCTCTTATTCACCCTAGTGGTGAGGGAGGGGTTCTTATCCTCAGGCTATGGAGCTGGAGAATGTGCAAGGCAAGATGCTGAGTGGATGAGACTGAGGGCAATATCCATCTCGTGGTTTCCTAGCCTGGGGGCGGACTGCACTCTGCACAGGAGCACAGAAGTTGGAAACAGAAGGAAAAACCTGGGACTGCGGGAGGTGTGCTTTGTAGTCTTAAGAGTCAGGTGCTCTTTTGGATCCCATGATTGATATGAGGGCTTCTTTGAATAACACTTTGTATTAGCAGGGAACTGAAACCCAGTACTAAAGAAAACAGGGCCGGAAACTGGTCCTCCTTTGTAAGCAGGTTTGTCTGGCTTAGGGACTTAATCTTCTGAGCCAAGGAGGAAGGTGAGCCCTCTAAGGCTAGATATTGAGGCAACACATGACATCGGGCCTTAATTTCAGGTGTTACCGCTCAAGGGTGAGCAGTCCAGAGGGAGAGAGGACTGAAAATCTGTAGAAGCACTTTACAAATTCTTTGAGGCTTGACCCAAGCTAAATCTGCCTTTTTTAGGTTTATATTGTTTGAAGGGATTCCCATATTGTCTTCCTGTGTAGTGCATTTTCATGAACCAACTTTCCATGATGTTCCCTCAGTGCCTTTGAACACTCTTGGGAAGATCTCTTTGTTATTGAATTCGAAACTTCATAATATCATATAATTAGATATGGATCTATTTTATCTGTGCTGCATACATTTAGTAAACTTTCAATCTTTAAAACTGAGACTTGTTTTTGAAAATTTCCTTGAATTAATGCTTTCACCATTTTTTCCTTTTCCCTTTTCTTCTTCTCCTTCTTCTCCTCTTATTGTTCAGGTATTGAATCTCTTCTACTGGTCAGCTGATGGCCTTCATAGTTTTTTTCCTATTTTCAATATTTCTGAATGGAGTTATTGGGAGATTTTGTTTTGTTTTTAACATGTCTATCTTAATGCCTTTTAGTGATCTTTGTATCTTCTGCAGTGTTTATTTCCCAAACTGCTATTGAGCTTTTTATTATAATTATTTTAATTCCGAGGCCCCCTTTTTCCCGAATATTCTTTATGAAAGGCATTTTGAACAGTTGTCCTATATTCAGTCCTTTTTCTTATTCATCTTAACATGTGGATGATAGTAGTTTATTTTACATTTTATTTTTCCTGAACGAGGTCTCTTTCTCAGAATTATAGAGGAGACATCTGAGGTGTTGGTTTGGGATTGTAACCAGGTTATAGAACACTCGCTTGTGTGCACAACAAGGCCCTGGACTTGATTCCCCGTGTCACTTATTTATTTATTTTTTTAAATTAGAAATGTAATACTTGGCTGTGTGCTTAAGAACACAGGAACCCTAAAATTCTGAAGGCAAACTCCATTGCTGAACAGGGCTTGTTGAGTATTTGTGAACCATTTAATCAGAGAACTCCCCATGTTACTGTTTAGACATGCTTTTCTTCATGAGCAAGTTAGATATTCACAAGAAATATTTTCAGATCTGCCTGCAAGTGTAAGCATGGGTACTTGTATTCTGAGAACTAACTGGGGAAAGGAATCTGGTGGACTCAAGATCCAAACTTTTCTTGCTGTGATGATCCTACATTAAGCTGTGCCTGCTGTCTTCCAATCCAGGCTCTCTTCCCTCTAGCCGGATAGACAATGAATCCCATCTTCCCTGGGATATCTGATTGCCTGCCTGAGACCACAGATGAATATACGTGGGAGGTCTGACAGCTTCTTAAAGTTATTTTTTGTTTGTTTGTTTTTGGTCGTACTAGGGGATTGAACTAAGGGGTGCTTACCCACTAAGCCACACCCACAACCCTTATTTTTTACTTTGAAGCAGGGTCTACCTAAGTTGCTTAGGGACTTGCTATGTTGCTGATGCTGGCCTTGAACTTGAGACCTCCTACCTCAGCCTTTCAAAGCTTAACATTTTTGACCCTACTTTTAAATTTTATATTCACTCCTATTTCAGGGCTAATTTGCCCTATCAATCCCTGAGTCTTAGATTATCTGTAGAGTAAGTCATATTTCTTCATACTCATTCTGCATACTCTGAAGATTAATTATTTCAATACTATAAAGTTACTTACAACTTGTTCCAATCTAAAATTCCCCAAATGTCCTCATCATTGTTTGTCTTTTGTTACACCGTATATGTTTTGCCTTTCAAATTTCCTTTTTTTTTTAGTAAAGTTTTCAGGGAAGAAAGGTTAATGAGTGAATTTCTCTCCTGTCTCTTTAACTAGAAGTTTGAAAATGAACTTTGACACAATGAGAAGAATCTTAAGAGAATGTCATGCGGAAATCTGACTTTACATTACTGAGAGTCTGAATGTAGGATTCTTGTTAAGATGGTCTTTTAGTGTTTTCAGGATTGTGTTGAAAACCACTGCGAGTTTTGAAATTCAGTCATATTTGGGAGTTAATAATTAAAATGTAAAGTTAAATAATTCATTCCTTTCATTACATGTCAGTAAGTAAAAATCACAGAATACAATATATTATTCAAGTTTGCCGAAATATCCCTATTACACCACTTTATTTTTCACTTTGGTTTTGAAACAACTTTATCTAATCTTAAATTATAAAGGAATTTTAGATCAATAATATACAAATCAAATTATGGCATGCAATGTTATGTTTGTTATAAACTAAAAACAATGTTTATTTAATTCTCTTTAAAATTATAATTTTACATAAAAATACAATTTAAAATCCAATATAGTTTCTCTCTTACTTCATTGATTTATTCACCATATTATTCTAGTTTGACTAGTGCCTGAAATTAATGTCCAAACAGTATCAGGAAACTAGCAAGCTTCAGTACTTGAGGTCAATTTAATTACACTGTGCATGACAGAAACTAGGCCATTCGGGTATTGCCTTTGCCACCAGCAATTGACACCTGAGTGTTAATGAGCTGGTAATTAAGAATTGGCACATACAGACACATTTTTCTGTTTGGGACTAGGATAACCATATGCTACATAACTTCTGTGCTAAGTACTTTGTTAGCTCCAGAATTTACACAATTATGTTTGAGAGGGGTTTTTTTTAATGCCAATTTCTATTAAAAATTTTAAAAATGAAAACTGTTATTTAAAAATTTCAGTAACTTTTTCATCATTTTAAAGTTGTGGAAATTTCTAAATCTACCAAGATTTTATGCGAAGAACAACGTATTTAGAAAAAAATAAAAGTGAAAAATTTGTGTAGTAAAACTGCACATATGGACTTGCATCTTGAAAAGTCCTCGTGTGATACAAAGGACCAAAAGCAACTTAATGTGAATACAGGGAGACAAACTCTCAGATGGCCTTCACGACATCCACTTTCTGTGGTTAAGCCCATGGTGTGCCCACTCTCTCTCGAATGTAGGAGCAATGTGGTAAACCACCGCTAAAAGATCAGTGTGATGAGGGGACATCACAGCTGACATTGTTTTTTTTTTTTTTTTTAAGTTTTTTTTTTTTTTTTTTTTTTCCATTTTGAGGACCTTCTTTTACCCTCTCTTGGTCTTTCTTTGATTGCTTGCAGAAGTGTGGAGGCAGCTGTGTGGAGGGACCCACGTGGCAAGAGATGGAGTCCAGGCAACAACCAGGAGTGAGCTTGGAAGCAGACTCCCAAGTTGAGCATTCAGGCAAGACCCTGCCAACAGCTGGGCTGCAAGATCAAGAGAGACCTGGGCCAGAGGCACCCAGCAAAACTACACCAACGTTTCTGAACCACACAAACTGAGAGATAAGTGTTTGAGGACAAACTGCTGTGTTTGGGAGAATATTGTTAAGCAGCAATAGATAACTTATACAATATGTAAGTGACAATTCTGCTCTCTGTGACAGTAATGTAAGAAATTGATTTTTTTTGGTGTGATGTGCCATTTTCCGAAACATTATGTATAATGTGTGTTCATGGTTTCTTTGTTTGGCTCTTCAATTTTCAGATCATCTTTATTCCTCTCTACCTCACACACACACACACACATGCGCGCGCGCACACACACACACACACACACACACAAATTCTCACCATTTTCTGTATTAATCTATTAGCTTAAAAAAAATAAAACTGTTCTCATCAGATGAAAAATGTATTAACTTTAGTGAATTTTAGTTGTGGGAATTACTTCTAATTTTCTTCTTTGAAAGAGTTTGCTTTTCCATCCAACCCTCTGTAGGACATATAGCCTTTTATATGCAGATTGGCATAATTACACTTTGAAATAGCTTTGAATTCCCTGTAGCTTAGACTGAGAACATGAAAGGCCAAATGTTATATTGAACTGAAGGATATAAAAGTGCACATACATCAATCCAGAATGAGGATATAGAAATGAACAGCTCTTTACACAGCGATGTCAGTTTTTGACAGATTATTGAAGGGTCTTTATAATTGCGGAAGCTGCCTTGGGTAGCATGAAAACTCTGCCTGGGGATGGCCTTATCAGTTGGTCCTTTTTTATTCTTTCAGTACCAAAGGGTGAGTACATGTTAAATGAAACAAGAGAAATACTCTCTGACAAAAGCTTTCTTTCTCTTCTCTTCCCTAGAGATGACACCTGGCCCCAAATGGTAAAACACAGTGTGGTCTAATGATGAAATTGTCTACCCGATCTGTCACACTCGCAGTGGCAGCCTAGAGGAGGAGGGTACATTTCCGGAAGTCAATAGAAAACCCACATGGCAATCTTCACCTCCGCAGAGCTCCCAGTTGACAGGGCCTCTCTATCACAGGAGGGGAAATCCTTTTGCCAGTAACAGACCCATCAAGGGTAGTTAAAGCACCCACATTCCTTATAAGATAAAAAACGATAAAAAGAACACATGGGGTTTTCATATGTTCACAATTTGAAATCAATACTATGCTTATTTAAAAACAGACTGTAAAAAACTTTATTTTGAAAGAGGATATACTATTAACTTTTATTATCCTGCAATTATCCTGACTGCTTTAAATAAAAGCACATCTTAAAATTGTTCTTTTGCAAGAGCTATGCATAAACAATCTATTTTTTTTCTACTTAAAGGGCATATCCTCTCCTGAAATTATATTCAAAACCAATGAGTAGAATGTGCACCTCAGCTGGGTTTGTGAGCAAAAAAATGTTTTAAAACTTAAGATAAATTGCTCTAAATTCTGTTGTTTCTAGAATGCACAGATATTAAGAAGGGTCAATTGAAATCAGAAGAAGAGGGTAAATATTTTGAACAAAAATGCATTTTGAAACGAATGCAACTGTGACAGAATTGGGTACTTAATGAGAGTAATCCTTTTGTATTCCACCTAGACTAAGAAGCTTCACCATGCTTGGCTTTTTGCAAAGCTTGCCCCTACTTAATCTGTAAAGTGTATATGGAAGGAAATGATGATAATTCAAATAGCAGTTGAGGAAAACAAAATTATTTCTTGGCTCAGACACTATGCTTTTTTAAAAGTGCCAACCTGCTAAAATGGATTTTTCTGAAATAACTGGTATCTATTTAAAAAAAATTCAAAGGTTTCAGATATGTAGCTAAATGAGTAATGTAGGTCAGAATCGGTCCCCATTAACTGACAGTTTGGGAAATACATAGACAATGCATAATAGATATCATGATAACTAATAACTCTAAGATTACATCAAACTGGATTATCTTCCAACAGTACTACATAAAACCAGATGAACATGGTAAAGTTTTACAGTTAACTCAGACATTCAAATTTGTTTTAATATGCATATTTTAGTCATGAATTGAATTATAATTAGGGTGATGTTAGGCAAAACATTCTCCATTTTAGAGTGAGAATCTTCCAGAATTGATGGCATATTCTCCCCATGTTTTCTTGTGGAATTTCTTGTTCAGTGTATGTTCTGGGTAGAAATCTAAATGTGAAACAAACTACCTTGTTCTTTTTCCCTCGCCACTCCCCCAAAACACAACAACAATAACCTCGCAGTACTTTTAAAAACCTACTAAAATCATTTCATTCATTATTAGTTGAAGAACAGTCACTTGTAGTTATTCTGGCAAGTGGTACAAATTATCTTGTTCAAGATAATTAAAGAACATCTCCACCATGAGTTTTTGTATAACTCCAAACTGTGGCATAAACCAAGAAGCATTTAAGACTCTGTAAAACCAAAACTAAGGTGATTTTAAGGTTATAGTGAAAGCTGATATTCATTGAGTGCCCCATCTGTGACAAGTATTGTGCTAATCCTCACAACACTTACTTGAAAAGGATGCTATTTTCAACACATCTGCAGATCATGAAACCATGAGAAACAGATGTTCTCATTTCTTGATTATAAGGCGGGTGAGCGTTGGAGCTTGAAAGTAAACTCTGACCTGTGTATCTCTCCTCTTAGTTCCCTTAAATAGTAGGAAAAAAAAAGATAACATAAAATGAAGACCCATATCAAATAATGCTTTGTTGGAAAGGTCCCAACTAGAAACACTACACGCTGCATTTTAAAGAGAAACTATTTTGGATACATAAATCCCTCCTACACTCGAACCACATGGAAGTGTGACTTAAATAGAGCATATGGTGCATGCAATAGAAATTATATAGTCTAATGCTTAAGTTGTAGGTCATATGCTTTTTTCTACATCTCCAGGCTAAGACAGTATGCCTCACATTATGTTGAGTGTGTAAATATGGTAGGAATCAATGATAACAATGCTGGAAAGGAATACAATAGTAAAGAATTAAGTAGAGAGTAGAGTATATTGGAGCAATGTGGAATTTAGAGATCTTGTTTAACATTCCCCAGCATATGCTCCACTAATTCTACTTTCACTCAATATCTCTCATATACAGAATCACATAGCCTGCCTGCTATGTGATTAATAATCAACATGGTGACATGGCTTTGGAGTCTGTGTGTGAAGGTTCAAATTGTGGCTAAACCTCTCCTAAGGTCATTGATGTGTAGGCAACTACCACACTCAGAGGACCACTAGAGGACCATATAAGTCCTTCAGTAAATTGTACATTTATTTAATAAATTTGCAGGAGTGCAGGAAGGCAGAAGTACAGAAATTGTCATTTTCTAAAGAATGCTGCACATCATGTTAGTTTCTGAAAGATTTACAGTTCTTCAGCATGTTGAAAGTATGTCAGGAGTCCTTGCTTAACAGTTTTTTGACCTCGTATTCCAAACCACTAACATGGAATATTTTTCTATAAAATTAACATCCCTAAAATGAGAACTCTAAAGCATATATTTTGGGAAATGATGATTAGTAATTCTTTATATTTTGTAGGAAACGATAATTAGGATGTGAGGAATGTGGCTTCAAGTTCAGTTGCAAAATAACAGAATTTGAGCTAAAGTACAATAAGGCAATAAATATTTAGTACATGTCAAACCCAGGATATGAAATTAGATAGCGTATGGTGAAGTCTTTATTCTAATACCCTAAATCTGGGTGACTTTTGAAAAAGTTCTTGCCAAATTGTGCCTTGTTTTTATTTTATTTAGTTTTTGTTATTTCTGACTAATACTTAAACTTTCCTCATTGGATTACTGACAGTTTGCAGGGATAATACATATAAAATTTATGTTAAACAAGACATTTAGTAATGGTAGTATACAATTATTTTTGGTTGTAGTATGTTCATTATGGTTGAATGGATTATAGAAGGTTAAGAAGAATCATCACAAAGCATTACTAGGTCTATGTGCTTTTATTCCCTGATATTTGAAAACAGAACTTTAGGATTGCTCTTGCATACTGCTAGTGAGTATGAGGCAATCTTGTTGAGACTTCAGTATAAGAAAAACAAACCAACCTTTGGAGCCAGTAAAATGGCAAATGACTTTAATCTCAGTGACTTGGGAGACTGAGGCATGAGGACAAGCTCCAGGCCAGGCTGGGCAATTTAGCAAGACCTTGTCTCAAAATAAAGATTTAAAAAAAGGGGCTGGGTATATAACTGAGCGGTAAAATGCCTCTGTGTTTAATTCTCAGTAGAAAATAAAAAAGAAAAAGAAAAGAAAACCTTTGTAGTCTTTCATATACATAATCACATTGCCTGCCTGCCATGTGATAAATAATTAGCATGGTGATATGGTTTTGGAATCTATGTGTGACGGTTCAAATAGTGGATAAACATCTCATAAGGTCATTGATGTGTAGGCAACTAACACACTCATAGGACCACTAGAGGACCATATAAGCCCTTCAGTAAATTGTAAATTTATTTAATAAAGTTCCCAAACCCATATCACTTGGTCCTCGTTACCTCACCCTGCAATTATTTATTTTCTAGATGTCCAAGTTGATCATACCAATTACATAGTGACACAATTACATAGTGATTTTTGCGTTTCAATTGTTCTTGGAGAATATTGCGGAAGAGGAAGAGATAGACTTGATATGCACACAGACATACTACATATGGTTTACCAGCTCAATCATATTTGATTAGAGAGGAGAATTCTCTAAAAAGTTGTTTTTTAAAATACATTTTTATATTTTTTTATAGAAAAAAATATTGCCTGTCTTCCCCTGTGTTCCACATCATATGAGAGAAAAATCTTGATATGTTATGTGCATTTTTCTATGAATGAATGACACATTTGAAGTTTATTCAATTATATATCAATTACCCATACAAAAGCATCTTTAGATAGATGTTCTCAGTATTTTGAACAATACTGACTTTTCTGAAACTATTTTTTGTTATCAACGTACAGAATTTCAACTGTTTGTAGACAAATGATCTTTATGTGTTAGCCAGGGAACTTGAGAACTCATTTGTAACATTAGGTCCATGAGAAAATAAATCCTATGCTCTAAAAGTTTATCTTATCAATTAACTTTCGGTAAAGAAATTATTTGTAAATTGGGGACTGTGAAAAATAATGTTTCTCAACATTATTTTGAATAGCTAAGATGAAAATAAAATTAAACAAATGACTTCTTTTTCTATCTCCATACAAAAACACTTTTTATTGATTTTACTATTCTAGAAAACTATTTTAGAGTAATTTATTTTTCATGAAGTACAATTAATATAATATAGAATTTATCTTACTAATTTAGTATGTTTTTCTATATGTTTTCTATATTTTAGAAAGTTGTTTCAGTAGATGGACACCTCATACTCTATATACCTATGGTATGTGTGTCAAGTGTTTTGTAATAGACACTCCACCTAATCAGCTGAAAATACAGGATAGCTGTCATCCTTCAGAGATAAGTGAGAAATAATACTCTGTTTAAAAACATATTATTAGTTATCAATTTTCATGTAATCAAGGCTAATAAGAACACTCAAAGACACTGATAGATTGTGTTCATTACTTATTCTTAATTAAAAAAGGCACTGAAAGAATATCTTTATGGAGAGAAGGGAATCAGAGTTGGAGGGAATGATTTTTTTCTCCTTTCCTTACAGGATGTCTAACATGATTTACCTCATTAATATTTGATGTGCACAAATTTTAGTAATAACAGATCATGTCACAATATTTTCAAGTTTGAATATGTCTATCAGAGGTATCTTCCCAATTCAAGAAACAGTATATATAAAACTAACAGAAAAAAAAAAAAACATTGATTACAAAAATGTTATGGGAGAAATCGTTTTAGGGAGATTTGATAATCCGACCAGCAATTTCTCCTTTATCTAGTGAAATTTCATCAGATCCATTGTCGCAGAGAGTGAGCCTTGCTCTGCAACCTCATTGCATGGGGCTCTTCTAGCCTTTACAGTATGAGCTTATTATCATTTTCCTCAAGCCTGAATGTGGGCCTGTCTCTTCCACACCTTTTTGAGGGATGATCTTGCTTCCTAGGTGGAGAAATAATTGAGACATTATAAAAGATCCTGTGTCATCCTGTGAGAGCCTCAGAAACTCTTGGTCACCTACACCCTCCTTACTTCTCAAGACAAAACATTCGCATCACTGTTTGCATTTCCCAGGACTCTTGTAAGAAGGACAAGACTGGCTTGGGTGACCAAAGCGTCCCTGCATGCATATGTTCAGGATCCAGAGAAGAGTGATTCTTCAATTCCAAGGATAGACATCAGTGTTTGAATCATGTTTTACTCAGGTTTTTCACTAGTGACCAAAAGACCTGATGAAAATGATTTTAGAGGAGGAAAGTTTATTTGGGGCTCAGAGTTTCGGAGATCTCAGTCCATAGATGGCCGACTCTGTAGGTTCTGGGCCCATGGTGAGAAGAGCATCTGTGTGGAAGGGCATGGAGGAGGAAAGCAGCTCAGGATTTAACTCCTGGAAGCAGTGAGAGCTCAGCTCACCAGGAACAAACTATAAATCCCCCAAGGCATGCCTCCAGCAACTCACCTCCTCCAGCCACACCTATGTACTGTGCCTATAGTTCCCACCCAGGTTAATACCCTCAAGGGGATGAATGCACTGATTAGGTTAAGGCTCCTGTAACGCAATCATTTCACTCTGAATTTACTTTCACTGTCCCACACAGGAGCTTAAAGAGGGACACCTCATATTATACCATAACAAATTCCATTTATTCCTGCCTGCTTCCATTTACCCTGTGCTTGAAGAATCCAACTAACTTTGCCCCCACCCCACCTTTAAGATATTTTGCACCTCACCTTTGGTATATAAATGTCTTCGGTCTATCCTAACTTAAAAATATGTTCTTCCACAAACATCTAGATTCATGGTTGGGTGAAGTCCCTCGCTTTGTCTCAATTTGTCCCAGCTCAAGCACTCAGACACAACCCGCCTGTTTTCCAAGCCTGTCCCTAAAACTCAGTGTATCTGGGAGGCAAAGCCTTGTGAGGAATCTGTACAAATTGCCTTCCCTTCTGGAGCCTCTGTGTTGGGCAAAGGGTTGTGGAGCAGAGAAGATTTAGACATTTAGCTCAGAATTCTGACTACTGGCATTCTGCTTTTATCTTCTTTATGTATAGAATATCAAACAATATTTTTTAAAAGCTTCCACTGCTGAAAATACTTGAACACCACTACCTGAGTGGATTAAATACAAACTATTCCATTGGATACCCTGACATATGAATTTAACCTTCTATTTTCCTAAATTAACCTCACGTGTTTCAGTCTAGAACCCCTGCACTGGATGTCTCCCCAGTTGAGTGGCCCTTTCATTCTAGTTCATTTGAACTTGCACCCAGTCCTTGTGTCTGGCGGTGTGGTCTGTCTTCCGCTGCCTTTCCACCTGGGGTCCCCTATTCACTCTTCCTTCCTAAACAGCTCGAATGCTGATTCTTCAGCAAAGCCTTTGACTTTGGATAGATGTCTGCATTTCTTTCACTTGATTCTCTTTCACTTCTCTCAGAAAACTACTATGATTTGGAAATGAATCAAAGAATGACTTTTGTCTTCAGGGTCTTTATTATGTGGAGGCATCTGAGAACAATACCAAAAATGCTGAGGAAGAAGAATGACAATGTCCAATCACCGTCGTCAGAGATGTGCTCACGAGGTAAGAGGGGATGGAGGGAAAACCAGGTACAGAACGGGGAAAGGACTGTTTCTTATGATTATATTTAAGAAGAGGTTATAGAAGACAAATCAAACTTAGTTTTGAATGAGTATGTGGTCTCTATCATAGCAAGTAATAAATAGCATGTGTTTACCCAAAATGTTGGGGTGGAAAGTACACTTTTACTTTGTCGTTGGGGAATACTCACCTGTGAAAGCAATACGTCGATGAAATGCATAATTTAATACAACAATCACAGATGAATTTTGATTGGCTGTGAAAATAGTTTTTGTTGTTGTTGTTGAATATACCAGTTATGATCTTATCTATAGATCATCATCTAAATGAAGACTAGACTTTTTAGATCTTTGAAACACAATGCATTTTGAAGTTCCTTTTTCGTGTTCATTTAAATGACCAGGAAAATATATTTTCATTCCCAATATTTAGTTTGGTAGCAATGTTCTCAATATCGGGAATTATAAAGAATTTATATATATTTAAACATTTAGCTGAAAATTCTAACTACTGTCATTCTACTTTTATCTATATGTGTGTGTGTGTTTTATATATATATATATCCTGAAACTTTCACGACATACCAGTGCTTAGTATATCTTAGATTAATGTAAGTTGAAAGGATTTGTAAATGAAGATGCTTAATTCAGGTTGATGTTTCAAACTAATCCGAGAAGTAATGTAATTTTTTTCCTGGCCTGCTGTAAAGCACAGACAAATTGACTGGAGCAGAAAGGATATCTGAATAGCTTTCCAACCCTTTGTAATTGTGTCTTGATAGTGTGGCTTAATTGTTTTCAATGAAATGATGTGAGTTCTATGAAAAACTGACTCATCTTGTAGAGAGGATTGCATAGACACACAAATGGTTTTTAAAATGTTCATAATATCTTATGTTCACTTTATACTTTAATTTTTTTTTTTTTAATGTAGTTTTGGGATGTAGCTCAGCGGTAGAGCACTTACCTAGAATGTACAAGGCCCTGGGTTCAATTCCTAGTACTGAAAAAAAAAAAATAAGAAGTAAAATATCAATCTAGAGTATCATTTTTTTTGTTTTCTAAATATAATTAACTTAGTCACAGAGGGTACTTTGGTTTCAAGGAGGACACTCCCACAGGGATTTTATTTTTTCCTTAATTCAGAGGAACAGAATAATTTCAGTAGTGAACAGAAGCACCAGACCATTTGCACAGATGATAAAAATAATCGTCAGGAAAGGCAGACTGTGGCACATCTCTGAATCAGCATCCCTGCTTTCAACCCCCAGCCTTGCAAATAAGAAAAAAAAAAATACACTAAGAGCACTTCCTCTTACTCACTCTTTAAGATTTGTTTTAGACAAATCTGTGTTCAGTGTGCTTGGCTTTGCCAGTTTCTGTCTTTGCAACTGTGAGTAATCCCTCTAAGCTTTGGAACCCCTCGGTGAATTTGGATACCTTTCCTCAAACACTCATAAATGGAAAAAAAAATTAAAATGACAATAATTGGCAGACTTTCATGGTTGCTCTTTTTTTGAGGATAACTTTTCTTTTTTTTTTTTTTTCCTGTAAGCCACCACACAATGACAATAAGACAGATGTGGCTTTCAAAACCTCATATTCCATTCCCACCATGTGCAGGTGTTTCATAATTGTGCAGAACACCAAAAGTGAACTAACTTGGATCAAATTACACTCATTCATTGAGTTATATTGCTTCATTCAATCATCACATGTATATCTTATGTTTTATGTTCTCTTTTAAGACCAGCTATTATAAATGGGCTTTTAATATTCTCTGAATTATAAGCAAGGAAGATGGCATCAGAGACTTCAAATATAAAGGTAAGAATAAAGGTCAACTCTCCCAAATTAAATTGAAATTGAAAATAAAGAATTGTAAAACGTTAACAGTAATTTCTTAAAATTGTCAGAAATTCACTGTGTTTTTTTCTTTTTTCTTTTTGGTACTGAGAATTGAACCCAGAAGCATTCAACCACTCAGCCACATCCCCAGCCCTTTTTATATTTTATTTAGAGACAGGGTCTTGCTTAGTTGCTTAGAGCCTCGCTAAATTTTTCAGGCTGATTTTGAATTTGTGATCCTCCCACCTCAGCCTCCTGAGCCACTGGGATTACAGATGTGTGACGTGGAACCTGGCTTCACTGTGTTTTTAATCTTGCTCAAAATTGTATTTCATCTGCAGTTGCTGAGCCATAGCTCATGCACCATGCACGTTTGAGGACATTTCAATTATCATGGTGCTCACTCACCTTTGTTGAGAATGGGCTGTATCACAGTTACTTTAGTAAGCAGATTATGTTAAGTTTCATTATTACAACAAACACTCTTGATTAAAGTACAGTTAAAATGAAAATAACCCCTTTATTATTTTATTTGAAAAAGAACTCATTACAGATTTTTAAATGGCTCACATGATCTAGGTAGGGTGAGAGGGGTGTCTGTTGAGAATCGCGTTCAAAGTCATGCTGCACAACTAACCTTCTAAGACGACTCCTGTCTTGCCTAGCATCAGCAGGTGCCTCTTCACTCTGCCACAGATCCAGTCAAAAACTGCCAACATTGGGAAACCAGCACTACTTTGGCACTGGAAAAAATTTATTGTAAAGAAAAAAAAATGCAGTGCACTCTCTTAAGTTACAACATACTTGTAAGCATATAGTGCCTAAGGAAGAATATCCCCTCTCTACCTTTTAGTATGCTTGTTGTTTATTCTTTACTAAAACTATGGAGTATATTCTTAAGCATATTCTCTGGTTTAGGTTTGCTGTGAATTGTATAAAGGGCAAATTATTATTCAAGGTTGAAAACAACTCTAAAGTGAAGAAAACATAAGTAACCTAATAAAAAATTTATTGAATTACATATGCAACAAACTCTGATTTTCTTTTCCCATCAAAGTAAGTTAAGCAACAGTTATTAATTGATCTGCATATTTTAAATGTTAATATCTGTTAAGCTCATTGATTCTTTTAATAGTGAACCGTGGGTGTTCTCAGACAGAGCTTTTATAGAATGTGTTTCTCTTTTATGTATTTGTATAGTGCAGATAACTTAAACCATCAATGCCATTTTACTCACATTTTAAATAATATAACACCTTTCATTAATTTTTTATAAAAATATTCTGGGTCATTGAATACATTATAGACCAATTTAAGACTCCTGCTTGAATTTCTGATGTAAATCTGCTCAATAGTATTTTTTATTTCCTATTCACCACATTTTTTTTTTTTTTTTGTAATTTCAGACATTGTATCAGATTACACACTCTTGGAAAACAAAGATAAAATATGATGAGAAGACAAATATTGAAGGGCTACTTTAAGTTGCATAACTTCATGGAGTAAATTCCCTTATGTATAAGATTTGAGAGAGAAATAGAGCTATTAATTGAGATTAATTATTTTGTGTCCCTTCAAAATAATATGCTTTATTATGTGGACCTTGTTAGAACTTACTAAGGATTTTTTTTTTTTTTAGGGCAGGGAATTTATATGATATAGGATGCTTCCTTTCTTGTCAAAACTCCCATTACATATTTCTATTTAACATATATCTGCTCTGCCTTCCCACCTCTGCATCTCTCTCCCACCATGATGTCTGGTATCTTCTTCCCCTGGGTCTAAATAATAGGAATACAGAGCTTCTGTGTCCCATTGTGATCATATCTTTTTCTTAGGTTTCATAACAAACATATTAATGCAATACTGTTTTCTCTTAGCATTATAAGAGGTTTTCAAATATTTAATTGTGCCCTTAAAATAACAGCTTCTATAATACCACAACTTATAGCAATATTGATTTACTCTATAAAAGTAAAGCTGAAACAGGTAAGATACATTGACTATTTCTACGTATGTGTGTGTGCATCTAAACTCCTGTCTCACACTGTTCACAAAGATCGAAATCAGATACATTTTATATTTTATAACCGAATTGTACTTTTATGGAAAGGGTAAGATTTCTTAAATGGAACTAATTATAAGTGAAACTAATTCTTTCCAAAGAATTTAAAATAAAAACTTTCATTATTAAAAAAAAAAAAACACTCATACAGAATGAAAAAGCAACTCACAGAGTAGGAGATTTCATGATACATGAATCAAAGGAAAAAAAAATGTACCTTAAATAAAGAAAGGATACTTACAATTAATGGTAAAAAGCCAAAATCCCAATAGAAATATGAGCAAAAATGTGCACAATCTTAATAAAAGAATAAAATTTAAACAGTTAACATGAGTAAATCTATAAAACTATGTTAAGCTGCATGGTCACCAAAGCAATGCAGGGTAAAGGTCACAATGAGGGATTTGGAGAAGATGGGGTAGCATACTGGGTGTTGGTCCCCCAACCCTTCCCAGCACAGAAAGGAGGCAGTGAAGGAGCAGGAGACTGGAGAGGAGTGTGACAGAATCCATGCTCGAAGACCCGATATTACACAATCTGAGACCTGGAGGGACTTGAAGTTTGGTTACTGGAGCAGAAAATAAGAGCAGGTTTCCCTACCCTTGAACCCCAACCAGGATGGGACAACAGAGACAACAGAGAGAGAAAGAGAGAGTGGGAAAGCACATAGGTTAATGACCAGAGCCAAGAGCTGGGAAGAAAAGCAGACCAAGTTGAAAAGGAACAGAAACATCTGCAGGAACATCCAGGTCATTGAAGGAGATCAAGCAATTTAACCCAACTTGTCAACAGGAAGCCATACTGGGCATGCTTGCCATTTTGTGGAGCCCACAACTGTTCAGTCCCTAGAAGAAGTTAACAAGGCATGTCTCCACCTCCATAGAGCAACAAGTATGATGAGAGGGAGCACCCTGAAGTGGGATGACTCAGATGAGTGGGGTGGCACAGACCAGCCTGGAAAGAGCTGGCTTAACCCAGCTCCATGCAGCCCCTGTGGGAGCCTAGGCAGAGACAGAGGAAACATTCATCACTCGTGGGTATGGGAAGCAAGAGCTCAGCTCAGGGCAGGAAAGAACTCTCTGTCCTAGGGAGCAGAGGGGTATGGTGACCAAGATTTGCAGTCACAATCAATGGGACTTTGGACTCAGGCAAGATGGTTGTCTCAGTCCTAGGTGGCAGAGAGGGACAGTGCCCATGATTTGCTGTAGGAGTTTGGAGAAGGGCAGGACAACTGTCTTTGTCCTGAGGAGCAGAGAAACATGGTGCCTGTGATTCGTAGGAGCAACTACGGGAGCTTGGACACAGACAGGACAGCTGTGTCTATTCCAGGCAGCACACGGAAGTTGCACTGGAGGTTCACATCTTTGGGCAATGGGAGCTAGAATCCAAACAAACCACCTGAGCCCTTTTCAGGGGCAGAGGGAGATGCTTCTACACCACAGACTACCTATAAAGAACCCACAACAACAGGCCTTATATTTTCAGATAACCAACATTCTCTATGCTACTTTGAAGAGGACCCTTGTGGAGGAGAGTGATCGTGCAGTAAGCCATGGCCTCTCGAGTTAGTCAACATTCTAGAAACCATCAACAGACACAGGACTGCACTCTCCAAGCTTCCAACCTCAAGCTCTGGGATGACACATAAGAGCTGACTGGTTGAGGGGTCGAGGATAGAACCTAGGGAGTTGGCTCTAGTTTTCCAGCAAGTCTAGGGGATCCAACACCAAAGAGTGATCAACATTTTCTGAAGTTCCCAAATCCTGATGAAATCCAAATAAAGACTCTTCATAATTTTGCTGACCTTGGCATGATCTGCTTTATATAGCTCTAATGTCAACACTTTTCCCTCTTAAATTACCTGCTACTGCCTCAAGTCCCTCCTCCATTCATCTTTTTTTCTCCTGGTATTTATTATTATTTTCTATTTCCTCTTTTTCCCCCTTTTTTGTCTCTCTTATTTTTCCCAAACTTTCTCCTCCCATTTTCAGTTCCCATGTAATATTATAGCTATTTTACTATAATTAATACCTGATTTTTAACCTGTTCTTGAACTTTACCACAAGTTTATATCTGGGTTACAGGTACTGTGAGGACAGTATTAATAGGATTTTGTTTTTTCCTAAGTAGATGAGTACAAGTTTTTTTCCTGAAATGATTGGAGTAAATAGGATTCAATGTCTTCTCTTAAAGTGGTGCTGATACTGAGAACATTAGAAAACATACATTGGGTGAAAGTATTAATACCTGGACATTCACTCAGCCTGAGACTCTGAAGAAAAAGGAGTCACTAAATAATCCCTTGCATAAAAATGGAGATGATAATAATCCCCATAAATGGATAGACACACAAGCAGTATGAAAAAGAAAGGAAACAAACCACCCTAAACAGCCCACAACACTTAAACAACTAACTCCATGGACACTACAGCAGAGAAGATGTGAGAGAAAGAGTTTAGAAGTTCATAATTAAAATGTTGCATGAGGAAGATGAAAGAAATGAACTTACAAATACAGGAATTGAAAGATCATTTCAACAAAGAAAGATTTTCATAAAGAACCAAACAGAAATTTTGAAAAGGAAGCACTCAGCAAATCAAACTAAGAGTTCAATGGGAAGCATCACTGACAGATTAGATCAATTTGATGATAGATTTTCAGGTCTTGGAGACAAATATGTAACCTTGAAAATGAAGTCAACAATAAAGAAAAGAACTTAAGAGACAAAAATCCTGATGAAATTCAAATAAAGACTCTTCAGAATCTTACTGACCTTGGCATGACCTACTTTATATAACTCTAATGTCAACTCTTCCCTCTTAAATCTAGATAGCATTAAGAGACCAAATTTATCATTCGTGTAGAAGGATCCAAAACACACACAAAAAAAGGAATACATGATCTCTTTAATGAAATAACATTAAAAAACTTTCAAAATATAGGAATGAGATGGAATTCCAAATATAGGAGGCATATGGAACTTCAAATAGGCAAGACAAGAAAAGATCATCCCAAGACACGTAATGAAAATACCCAATATACAAAATAAACATTGAATTTTCAAAGCTGGCAGAGAAAAATGGCATATCACATTTAGAGGTAAACCAATTTGTATTTCAATTGATTCTCAGCCCAAACCCTACAAGTCAGAGAGGTTTTATACTAATATATACCAAATCCCAAAAGAAAACTTTTGCTAACCAAGATAATATCCAACAAAATTACACCTCAGATGTGAAAATACAATTAGAAACCTCCTTGATAAGCAGAAATTAAAAGAATTAATAACCACTAAATCTGTAGTACAAAACATATTCAATGAAATATTTAATGCCAAAGAAAGAAAACATAATAATTAAAAACAGCATAGAGATGAATTGAACTAGACTAGAAAATTAAAGGTGAATCAATTCCAAATTAAGCATTAGAAACAAATCAAAATGGCAGGAAATAAAATCATTTCACATTGAATGTAAATGGTTTATTTAAACTCTTCAATCGAAATACATACATTGGTAGATTGAATTAAAAAAACAAGAACTAACCATATGTTATTTACAAGAGACTTGCCTTCCAGGCAAAGACATCAACAAACTGAAGGTCAAAGTATGGGAAAACATGTATCCATGCAAATTGTAGCTATAAATAAGCAGGGACAGGGTAACTATTCTCCTTTCAGACAAAGTGGACTCCAAGATAAAATTGTCAGAAGAAACAAATAAGGTCACTTCATACTGGTTAAGAAAATCATTCAAGAACTTGATTAGTGAATGCAAATATTTTTGTCCCCAATAATAGCATATCTGCATACATAAAACAAATTCTTCTCAATATTAAGAATCAAATAGACAATGATACAATAACACTGGGTGATTTTAGAACACCTCTTTCATTATAAGGTAGATTATCCTGATGTAAAATTTACTAAGTAAAACTTCTTTAGAACTAAAATTATTATTAATCAAAGAGACCTATCATACATCTGAATAATATTTCATCCATTACCAAATGAATTCAGCTTCTTCTCAGCAGCACATGGAACATTCTCTTAAATAGATCATATATTAGGCCATGAAGCAAATCTTAGCAAATACAAAAAGAATAGAGATAACTCCTTTCATCTTATAACATCATAATAGAAAAGAATTAGAAATCATTGAAAAGATAAAAAGCAGAATCTATTACAACACCTTGAGATTACGTAATATAATAATATGAGGGATTAATTACACAAGAAAAAAGTGGAGAAATTTAAAAAATCCTTGGAAATAGTAGCCCTATACAAATAATTTCAATTGATTATGATTAAGTTTCAAAAGGAGAAAATATAGGCTTTTCAACAAATGATTCTGGAACTATTGGTATAAGGTAGGCAAAAATATGAACTTCTGCCGAACCTCACACTTTATACAGAACTTGAAATGGATTATAGATTTAAATGTTATATAAAATTAATATGGATTATAGATTCATAGGCAAGTATGAGTCTCTCTGTAAGAGTTTAGGGTAGCAGAAAATGTTTAGACTTGACACCAAAAATATAATCCACTTAAAAATTATTAAATTGAACTTCATCAAAATGTAAACTTCTTATTCTGTGAGAGACCCAATGAAGAAAATTAAAGACAAGCTCAGACTGGGAGAAAATACTTCCAAACTGCATGTCTGACAACTTGTTCAAGATATAAAAAGAACTCTCAAAACTAAACAGTAAAAAGACAAATAATCCAATAAAATGAACAAAGAACATGAAGAAACTTCACCAAAGAAGGAAAATGATCAATACCTAAAAAGATGTTCAATATCCACCTGAAAAATGCAAATTAAAATCACAATAAGACACCACACACCTATCAGAACGACCAAAATATTAGTGTCAGCATATAGTGTGGGCAAGAATACAGAGAAACTGGACTGTTCATACATTGGTGATGGGAAGATAAGATGGTGCAGCCACCCTGGAAAATAATTTGGAAACAAGTATACACTTAACCATATGATCCAGCACTTGCATTTATGGGCATTTATCACAGGAAAATAAAAAAACATTATGTTCTGTACATGATTGTTCATAGTTGCTTTATTTGTAATAGGCCAAGACTGGAATCCACCCAGATGTAGTGGATGAATGGTTAACTGGTACATCCATGCAAGAAAAACTACTCAGCAATAAAAAGAAACGAACTACTGAAAAAAAAAATTCCTTGGAAACAAATGAGAATAGAGATGAAATATATCAAAATCTCTCACAGCATTTCTAATAGGAAAGTATTTAACACTGAGTTTAAACATCAAAAATATAGAAAGATACCAAATAAAAAAATCTAACATTAAATCTCAAGGTCTTAACAAAAGGAGAACAAATTAATATCAATACCAGCCAAGAAAAGACATAGCTTAAGATGAGAGTCAAAATTAATGAAATTGAAAACCAAAAAGAATACAAAAGATCCTGAAACAAACAGTTGCTGTTTTGAAAAAGATAAAGATCATTGATAAACCCTTAGCCAACCCAGGCAAAAGAAAAAGAGAAAGGCCCAAATTAACAAAATTAGAGGTGAAAAAGGGAGATGTTACCATAGACACTACTGAAATCCAGAGGATTATTATAAACTATTTTGAAAATTTATACTCCAAAGAAACTGGAAAACCTAGGATAAATCGACCCATTTCTAGACACATATGACCTAGACAAATTGAATCAAAAAGATACAGAAATTTTATGAAGACCTAATTGAATCATAAATATATAGAAAATTTAAACAGACCAATACCAAGTAATGAAATTAAGGCAGCAAGTAAAACTTTCTAGGGAAGAAAAGCCCAGGACCAGAAATTCTCAGCCATGTTCTACCAAAACTTTAAAGAAGAAATAATGGCAATCCTCCTTAAACTATTTCCTAAAGTGGAACGGGAGTGAAAACTGTCAAATTCATTATATGAAGCTAGTATCACCCTGATACCAAAACCAAACAAAGAAAAATTAAGAAAGAAAAATTAAGGCCAATATCCCTGATCAACATAGATGCAAAAGATTTTAATAAAATTTTGGCAAAACTGATTCAAAAACACACTAAGAAGATAGTAAAAGATAATCGTGTGTTTCTTCCCAGGTATGCAAGATTGGTTTACTATACCAAAATCAATAAATGTCACTCATCACATAAAGTTAAGATCAAGAATCACATGCTCATCTCAATAGATGCAAAGAGGTATATGACTGAGTCAAGAACCTATTCATGTCTAGGGAAACTAGGGGTAGAATGAACTTATTCCAATACTCTAATGACTATATGTAAAAAACGTAAGGTAAGGTTGACATTATACTTAATGGAGAAAAACTGAAGGAATTTCCTCCAAAAATAAGTAAAAAAAAAAGAAGGAAGTCCACTCTCACCCCTCTTATTCAATATAGTTCTTGAAACTCTAACCAAAGAAACCAGGCAAGAGAAGAAAATTGAAGGGATGCACATAGGAAAAGAAGAAATTAAATTATCTTTGTTTCTTATAATTAGAAGACCCACAAAACTTCAGTAGAAAACTTCTAGAGCTGATAAATAAATTGGGCCATATAGCAGGATGGAAGATCAACACACATAAACAGACCAATCAATTCCTTTCCTGTTCTCCAATAATGAAATTTCTAGAAAAGAAATTAGGAAAAACAATCCATTCAAATAAAATAAAATAAAACCCTGAAAACTTGGAAATAAATCTAACCAAGAATTTGAAAGACCACAGATTCAACATAATCTGCAACAAAATACTGATAACATTTTTCACAGAACTAATGCTTCTAAAATTAATTTGGAAGAATAGGGGACCCAGAAAAGCCAAAGAGATTCTAAGAGAGAAGAACAATGTAGGAGGCATCACAATGCTGCATCTCAAATTGTACTACAGAGCTCTAATAAAAAAGCATCATGGTATTGGCACCAAAACTGACATGAAGACCAATGGGATAGAACTAAAGAAACAGACAAATTCACAAAGATACAGACATCTGATACACCATAAAGGTGCCAAAAAAATGGTGGAGAAAACACTTTATAATTAATGGTGTCAGAAAACCTGAATATTTGTAAATATATATATGAATGGAACTTGACCCCTACCTCTCACTCTACACAAAAGTCAACTCAAAGTGGATCAAAGACTTCAGAGTTATACCATAAACTCTGTAATTGCTAGAAGAAAGAAAGAAAATGGAAGCGCAACACTCCAACATATTGGCACAGGCATTTACTTCCTGGTATGAATTCAACTACTGCTGTATCACTCTTAGAAATACCCTTCTCTGACAGAGAGTTAGTTTCCTCGGATTGAGAGAACAATGTGAACATTTTCTCCCAACTCAACAAAATTCACTACCTGTGGTTTTTTATCCTAGAATTTCAAAACAGCTGGAAAAGGTAACTTGAGAGTGCATCAGATGTTCTTGATGGAGCAATATGCCCTGATGTATTTTATCATATTTATTTTGCTCCAGGTAGTCATATTCAGTTGTATTGTCAATTTGAGTTTGTGTCCTAGCTGAATAGATTCCCAAACATGGGCATGCCAGAAGCAGAAAATCTCCTGTTGTCCTATATTATATATGGTTTCCAGTCACGTTTGCTGAGTGGAGAGATGTCTACCATTGGTCACTACTGTGGACCCTTCTTTACGTGCTGTTCTTTTATATAAAGCAGAAAGCTGTGTGTGTGTGTGTGTGTGTGTGTGTGTGTGTGTGTGTGTGTGTGTATGCAGATCAGTAGGGGAAAATTTTATGCAATTTAAGGTTTTCTATTGTTCTACGGTACATAGAACCCTTATTTCTAAATACAGTATGAATTTTTAAGTTTCTTTCTGTCAGACATTTAACTGTCCTTTTAACTGTATCTGAAGGGATCATTCTTTTTTTTTTTTTAATTTGCAAAGGTCTCTGACTATGCCTTCTCTCTTCTTCCATTCTCACTAATTCAATATTGAGATTCCCAATTTTCCCTCATAGGCCTTCTTTTTCATGTCACTTTCTACTCACTATCTAAAAGGAATCTGTCTGCTCCCCTGCTTTCAACAATGCTTGTATTTTCAAAAGTGGAAATTTATCTGAGTTCCAATCTAGTATTAACTATTGATCAATGAATGTAATTAAATTTGACACCTTACAATTTTATAGGGAACTTTTATTTGATCTGAACAAAATCTATTTTATTCTGGCAGAAGTGTTCCTCATTCTGGAATACTTTCAAGAAAATATTAACATTTTTCTTATATTTTATCAAAAAACTATGGATTCTACACCTAATGCTCATTAATATGTCTGTATTCTTCCACTTCAATCAATTTAACCTGATTGAAGCGTCTTCATCCAAACAAACCAACAACAAAAAACAACTCACAGCAATATTGTTCCCCACCTTTTTTAAAACAGGAAAATGTAAAGAATAATCATACCCCTTGAGTACATTTTAGCAATCAAAAGTTATCTCAGAAAAGTGTCAGCAGAATTTTGCTTGTTTTGTGTGTTCACAACTGGGAAATATGTGGGTTCTTATGGGAAAGAAATTTCAAAAATTGGAGCCTACTATTGTTATATTTGACTTGTAACAAACATAACCTTCTCTTTCAAACAAAACTTTGATCAAAAATAACAGAAGATAGGCAACTAGCTGAGAAAGCAACTAGCAGAGAATGTCAAAGACCTGGTAGTCGAGAAGCAGCTGGTGAGGTTCAGCATCCCAGGTAAACAAAAGTTTGAACACAAACATCTCAAGTAGGAAAGTCTTTCATACATCTGAGGAATAGAGGTATGCTACTGGGATTGGATAGGAGGGAGAGAGGAGCTTATGGTTGATGATGGATTCAGGGACACAAAAGTTAGATTATAACATGGTCTCCTGAACCAGATCCTCAATGACTCAAATTGAGGAACCATATTTTAGCCTGTCTTTATTTTAAGCAACTTGCGTATTTCTAGACAATTAGCAAGCTTCATTTTATAAAATGAATGAATGAAGAGCATCATTTTATATAAATATTTCCAAGTTTCTGTAGTTTTTTAATGAAGAATTTAAACTATATTTCCAGGAAAACATGTTAATAGGTCAAAATCATAAGACTATTAATTGTGTTCTTCTGTACAGACTTCTCTAGGGTTGATAATATTATTTGAAAACCTAAAGGCCTATTTTAAATTGTTGATTGCATTAATATTATGTTCCCCTCCCTTTCATGTATTTTTGCTTTGCCAAAGAGGTCACATGAAATAATATGTTGTTCTCGCATTAAATGGGGGAGTTCTGATCCTGTTTGTTGTTTTACATATGTGAAAAATTCAAAGCTAACTTTGTTCAATATGACTGGTTTTAAAAATTTACAGACTTTTTTTAAAAAATGGGGTAAATTGGCTATTTAACCAATATGTTAGTGATGCATTAGCCCTACAATTTCTGTCATATTGAACTGAAAAGAAATGACTGACCCTATTATAGTCAATAGCAATATGCTAAATGCTTCTAGTGTGTACAGATTTTTCCCTAGCAATTGTTCTTTGGTGTTCTTTTTAAACACAAACCACCAGTTCTAATAAGAAATATTAGCAGTAAATTCCTTTATATTGCAATAGACAGGTGTTTTAAAAACATTTATAATATGCCATAGTTGATTAAATGTAACACCATATTATGTGTTATAGCATTTAGAAAGGTTTTGGAAGTTTATTTTTCATAAGAGCTTAAAAAATTGCTTCCATTTTCCCCTTCACTCCATTGAGACATAGATCTCTAAAGCATAGATACACATAGTACATTACATCATACTCACACATGCACATATAATAATGTTGTACATGCATGTGTATTTTATATTATGTATACATATATTTGCATAAAACAGACTTTAATTATTTTTCCCTGTTATCCCTAATGAAAAAAGATTTTTGAAAATTTTTCTCATAATTAATAATAAATATTTACAGAGCATGGAGTTAATTTCCATGAATTATTTTGAAAGTCTAACTTTTGTTTCCTGTGTTTTCCATCTGAGCATCTTACATTATACATCTATGATCTGTTTCCAAAATACTGTTTGGAAATGGAGTGTTGATTTCTTCTTTACTAAAATATATTTTCATTATTTTTGAAGTAATGAAAACATTTCTATTTTTGTTGAGTTAGCTGACAACACCTTTTTCCATTATTTTATTTTTAGCTGGCTAAGTTTAAACTTGACTGTGTGTCTTTTAAAATTCAAAGTGAAACAATCAGACCGTTTTATTTCCATTTGCCATCAGCTGAAGGATTAAATACTTCAACTAGAGTGTAATATAATCAGTAATGACTAAATTTATATCTAAGGACCATCCTTGAAGATATTTTTTTCCTTCTTGGAAGCACAGTAAATTCCATCATAAATTTGGCCAGAAATAAGACCCTCCATTCTTTTAAGTATCTGTCACTCTCTTACAGTCCATTTTTATGAAAGGAGGTAAAATAATAAATCAAAAACCATTAGTTATGAAAGGTCAATGAAATGTTCCTAAAACACACTATTCTGCAAAATCTAGATAGATCTTATGCATAGCTAAGCAGGCAATTTTTTTGTCATTTTTTATACTTATAGGGTCAATAAAATGTATAGTAGACAAGAATTATCAGGATAATTTAGATTTACAATATTTTCTTTGATTGCAAAAATAATTTAGCTAATTTACATTTCCTTTTGCTACTGAGTTATGGCGGCAACTGTCCTATGCTCCCAGAGTATAGAAATCACAGTGCATAATAAATATTCAACAATGATTCTAGTGCTTATAATCCTTCTATGTCCAGAGGCCATCAAAGACAAAAAGTGAGGTTTTACTATCCATACTTCTTCTAAAAATATAAATCTGAAACTTCAAGGAACTACTAAAGTAACATAGTATTATTCATTAACTGGAAGCAAAACCTATTTAATCACTATAAAATGTGACATTTAAATAGTCAGCAAATAAAATCATGTTGTTTATTATTTGTGAAAATAAAACCTGCAAAAAACTTCCCTTAAGGCATTCTTCCCCTCAATTTAATGTTGGTGTGCCCGTCGGTACCATAACATGTATCTATATTATTCATCGCTAATAGTCCCCACCCCAAACAAGCTCAAGGATGTGTTTCTGCTTACCATCAACTTGTTTTATTCTTCTGAAGTAGAATACAGCATTTCCCAATGAAATATCTTGGTCTAAACTTCTTGACTTCTAACAGTTTGTTCCAAAGGAAACTCTCCACTAGAGAGTCCTTCATCTGAAGGACTCCTTGAGACCTGTGTTAAGTCATCCTTTCTACAGACTGAAGATCTCTACTTTCCTTAATCTCTTTTTTTTGCTGTGTTGTTTGAAAGCATTTTCACTCTTTTTTAAACTTTCACCAAAGAGCTTTCTCTTGAATTACATTGTTCAAAAATTGACACAATTTCCTGGCAAAATTCTGAATATTACTTGGAATGACTGGAATGACGGCAGGGCAATTACAATATTCTTTTCCTTCATCTTTCCTCACTATATCAGAATTTGTTTATAATGTTCTGCTATTTGATTTACAACTGCATTATCTGACAGTATTAGTTCACTTCTCCTCAGAACGTTCCGTTTTCATAAAACTGCATCCCCGCCCCTCAACACTGATGTCTCTGTGTCTCCTCGGTTTCTTACATATGCTCTTTCCCCTCTAACGTTCATTTCTTTAGGATCTGTCTCTGCATTAGTCCTCTTCACTTTTGCTGCATTATCATATTCACTCTCATATTAAACATTCAACACTGACATTTTGATGCCTGAAAGATGGCATTTTCATCTTTCTCCAAATCTGCACATCCTACAAAGTAGATGTTTCCACTTGGAACTTCCAATCTCCCTTCCATCTTCCCCTCTGCCCCTCCATGCACGTGAAATGGCATGGTCTGTCCCCAAATTTTAAAGTCCAAAATTTGAAGTCCCTCTTTGCCCCAAATGCCTCTACCACAGTTCACGGAGTTCTGTGGGTTATTCAAATAACTTCCTTATACTTTTTTCTCTCCCTATTTTCTTTTCTTTCTCGTTCATCAATCTCTTTAGTTTAGCCTTAAACCATCACCACAATATTTTACGTCAATGTGAATACATGCTATTCCCCTTGCCTTGACCAACCCTTCTTACTCTCTTTTCCAAATTATTAGAAAATATTACAAAATATTTTTAACTTTCCAGGAATTTACTTCAACACTTCACTCCATGTTTCCATTAATCTTTCTACTATTGCCATTATATTTAATCCAAAGTGTTAGTTGTCACTTTTGTGGTGTGACTAGACTCCACCACTGGACTGTAAGGTGGAAACATTGTTCTTCTATGTAAATATCTTTAATACTTAGCAGAGTTTAATGGACCAGGGTGAAGACTCAATCTTTTCCAGAATTCAATGAATAAATAAGCACAGAAATGCATATACATGTTCATCATGTAAGAGCCTATCTGATTAATAATCATGACAGGCAACTTTGATATAAGAATCTTCAATGTTTTAGGTATCCCATAGATTTTCATATGGTAGGTCAATGTTGATGATGTTTCAATTTATATGAAACAACTGCATGTAAAATCTATTTAAGATTTCAGTAAGTCAGATATTGGGATTTCATGTCTGTGCCAATCATAATTTGTCATATGGAACAAGATTGGAGAATTAATAATGAAGGAATTAATTAGAAGGCTACTTGAAGAATAAGTCAATAATAAAGGAAGTAAATGCTCCAATATTTACCTAGCAAATATTCATTGAGTGTGGATGGTCATTTAGGAACTCCCTGATTTCAGATTCACTGCAAAGGTAATGGAGCTCTCCATGTTTTCAAGAACTAAATAATTTTTGAAAAATCAAATTGCATACTCTGCTGGATGTGGTGGCACACACTTGTAATCTCTGTATCTCAGAAGGCTGATGTAGGAGGATCACAAGTACAGGGGACAGCCTGGGCAATTTAGTGAAGACTGATCTTAAATAAAAGAAAAATGTCTGGGGAATATAGTTCAGTGGTAGAGCACTCCTGGGTTCAATCCCCAGAATCACAAAATTGAATGCTCAAAATTTTACTTTCATATCTGATCCCAAACTTAAACTTAGCATGTCCAAAGACAAGCTCTTGACATTTTTTTTTTCTCCTCATTTATCTGATTCTGTCACATATCAACAAAACCACCGTCTACACAGTTTCTCAGGGCAAAACAACTCGTCTTCATCCTTTATTGTTTCTTCACATCCCCAAGTCCTGTACATCAGTCTATCACCTCTAACAGCAGAATGGTTCTGATTGGACCACTCCTTTGTCAGCCTCATGCAGTTCCTACTACTTTCTCCCCAATGTCCATTGTCATTCAGTGAATTCTATTGTTTTCACAAGGACTGAAGATATTTAAGAAATTAAATTTGGACCATATCACTTCCTTCCAAACCTCCTTCTTCCCAGCCCCAGTTTCATCTTCCATTGGTTCCTCATTGCATTCTATGTAAAGTCAGTGTTGTGGACACTTTAAAGGCCCTCCGTGACCTTTGTGTACTTATGGGACTGAATTGTCCAGGCCTCTCCTCTCCTTCACTGAGTGCCAGCTTCAGTGGTCTTCAAAACACCAAACTCGTTCCATTCTAGCATTTTCCCTAGCTGTTTCCTCGGCTCCTTTTTCCATGAATCTTTACATGTCTGTTTTAGTTTATGTCATTTGAGTATTGGGTCAAAGAGAGCTGCAGCCCTGTCTCAGGTAATGAATGACAGTGCAAAATACTAAAATTTAGAGCTCAGAGTAATCTTCTGGACACCTAGAAAGAACTTCCCTACCTCACTTAAATTCTAACAAACTCCTAAAAAGCCCCTTTTCTGTTTCGTTTCTTTGTTGATTTTCTTTTCAACATTGATCACTGTCTGAAACCATATGGGTCCCTTGCGTGATCTCTGTACCTGACCAACTCTACATAGGCTGCATGAGAGCATGACTTCCGAGCATCTTGTTCATGCTTTCTCTTTCTTCAGTGTGCAGAAGAAAATGCTCGTGTAAAGTTGAAAATTCTGGAAAATATTTCCTACCTATGCTGAAAAAGACACTTTGATATTGATGCCCTAAAATACCCTGCCAACAATGTTGCCTTTAGTAAAATCAATTCAAAAGATCATATAGAATTGTCTTTGGTGAAATATATCATATATATTTGCCCAGTGATTCTCAAACTTCTTAGCCAGAAGCTCATGAACACTTAAAATCCAAGTGGATGGAATATGATACGTCAAGAACTATGCAATGTTTTAAACAACCAATAATAAAAATTTAAAAAAAACCAAACACTTAAGATCTATTGAGAGCAATAACCTTTTGTTTAGGTGGATTTCATTTACTGATAATTTTAATAATGAAAATCAAAAAGAAAATTTAATATATAATAATTTCTTTTAAATTAAAAACTACTACATCCTAATAAATAAAATTTTTTCATAATAAATAGTCATATTTTCCAAAATACAAAATATATGTTGAGAGGAATGAGAAAAAGTTCTTCTTTTCCATCTTTGCAAGTCTCTTTCATGTCAGGCTGAGTTAGAAGACAGTTGGATTCTTTAAAGTGCATCCACATTCAATCTCTTGATATGTAGTTTTATGATAAAAGAGGAAGAAACTGGTTTTGACAGAGTTCAGATTGTGTTGGATTCAAGGGAAAAAAAGTGTCCAGAATTACCCTGAGCTCTAAATTCCTTTTTCACATTCCTTCATTACCTGAGTTATAGCTGCAGCTCAGTAATAAGATCATCCTCCGTCACCCCTAGTTTTCAAAATTGCTTGATACATGTTATTTTCCCTAGACTTCCTACCATTCTGATCACACTTTTATGGATGAACTCTGATTTGATAATATTATTACAACATGGTACACAAAACACAAAAACACAAAAAGAAATACTAACGAGTGAATCAGCTAATAGAGTCAGCATATCTTATGTTAACATGAAGATGTTTAAATTCATCATTGATTTAGAATTAATTACTTGAGCCCTAAATCAAATTGGTTACTTATTTCTGATTTAGTTTTCTTATCCATAGGTAAGGTCTTCATAGAGATGACCTTTGGGTTCTTTCTGGTCTCTACATATAATTCTATGACATTGTGCTGTATAGCAAAGGTGTTACCTGTTACTTAATATTAATGATATTTTAATACTTGTGATATATTATGGAAAATATTACTAGTTAGTTTAATATTTTTAAAATTTATAATAAATAAATACAACTTCAGTTATATTTATATTGTTATATTTATATTATAATAAATATAACTTCAGTTATATTTATATTGTTATATTTATATTTGTCAGTATTAATACAAGAATTAGGTTGATTATATTTCAGGCATTATGCACTTATGCTAAAATTGATTCTGAAAAACATCTATGAATCAAAATGACTAATGCATTCAATAATTAATTGACATTCTCTCTAAAGGAGTCAACATTTATTCTCTTGATGATCAAAATGATCACTAGTTTTAGTTTCAGTGAACTGGAAAGGAGAAATAATATATATGGTTTTTGAAAAATTATGAAGCAAAGAGTCATTTGTTTTCCTGTCTTTGATACCCTAAATTTCTTTTAAATTTTTATGACAGAAATAATCCTGGCTTTGAACATTTCGAATGATATATAGTTTCTGAGACCTTACTTCAATTGTTAGACCTTTTCAATTGCTTAATATGAGCCAAAGGCTTCCTTTTCTTAACTTCTCCTATGCAGTCCTAATGCAGACTTCTAGAACATCTGCAGTGGATGTCTGTCTTCTAACAGAAGTCTTCAACTACTTGCAGATACTGAGGCAATTTTTCTTGGTTCTTGCAAATTCTCACACAATGAGGTTTTCAGGAAGTTTCACAAATAATCCTTCTCTAAATAAAATTAATTATCCACAGTTTATAACCCTCCTATAAATAAAGTTAATTTGTCCACAGGTTTTTATACCTTGCCCCTCCAAATTCTTCACAATGCTGTGGACACAGCCTTGATGGTGGGAGATGTCATAAAACCACAACAGCACATTTGAATTATGTGAAGAAAAAATTTTCTCTCTCTCTTTCTCATCCACCATCCCTTAACCCCTGGCAACTGCTGATCTGTGACTGATCCTAGAGTTTTGTCATTTTGAGAATGTTATACCAACAAAATCATAGAGTATGCAGGCTTTGGGATGGACTTTTGTCACTCAGCATAGTTCTGTGGAGATTCATTTAGGACTGCATGCATCAGAAGTTCATTTCTTCATTATTTCTGAGTTGTATCCTATGGCATGTTTGTACCAGTTTAACCATTTGCCCATTAAAAGACATCTCTATTATTTCCAGTTTTTGATAGCCTGAATAATAAGGTTGCTTCCAACATGCTTGCACAGGTTTTTTATGAATGCAAGATTAGATTTCCTTGACATAAATTGATGGGGTTGTGTGGTAGTTGCATTTTTAGTTTTTTTTTTAAAGAAAATATTGAAGTTCTTTTTGAGAGTGTACCATTTTATACTGCACTTAGCAAACCATGAGTGTCACAGTTTTTCTGCATCCACACCAGCACTTGTTGTTATTGTTATTTTTTATTTTGGCCATTCTGATAGATACGTAGTGATATCGTCTCATAGTTTTAATTCCCATTTTGCCAATGGCTAATGATATTGAATATATTTTCATGTGTGCATTTGAAATCCATATATGCTTTTCCTTAAAAAATGTCTCTACATGTCTGCTGCTCATTTTCTAACTAGATTTTCATTATTGTTGTGTTTTGAATAGTCTTATATATCCTAAACAAAAGTTTTTGTCACACTTGTCATTTATAAGTATTTTTCCTATATGTAATCCTTTGTTTTTATTTTATGAGGACTGGTTCTACAATTTATTTTTTAGCTTGAGATCTAAGATTTTTCTATATTTTTTCAATATTACATTTAACTTTTCTATAATTTTCAATATTACATTTAATTCCATAACCTATTCTAAGTCAAATTTTATATAAATTGGAAGAATTATCACTACCCACAGAAGATATTGGCATCCAAAAGCTGAGAAAGAGGCACTGAAGCTCTGACTTGGAGATTTGGTGTTACTCAGGAAGTTCTTTTGGTTCTATAATACCCAGGAGACTTCAGCATTAAAACTTGTGAAAAAAGTCCCATTATCTTGTTATAAACCAAATCCAGAAGCCACTAGAAATGGTGCCCATTCCAATTCCTTCTTCCATGTAAAGGTTCTAATTGACAGAAACTTCATTGTATTCAAAACTGGTTTGAAAGGGAGACTGGAAGAAATAGACTAAGCTTTCCAACACTGAAAAGTACACAGAAGATGTCAACAATGTTTTGAGAACATCAAATAAAATTTCTATTGAAATATCCCTACACTACTTTTACTACACAGCCACCTGACTGATGATATTGTTTTACTCCATAAAACCAAGAGCCTTACCGTTTTACATAGAATAAAACTCACAATTCCTGTTGTGGTTTAAAATTTGCTCCATGATCATGTCCTTTATCTTACCTTATCTGCTACTTTTCCTCTTTCATTCACTTTTTTCTTCTACATTTTTTTCTTCTTCAATTTGTTTCTTCTATATATTTTTTTTCCTTTAAGCATCTCTAGGATTTTTTTTCTTTTACTTAGAAATTCTCCTTGGAGAGCTGTGTATGGTTAAAAAAAAAAAAAATGAGATTTTAGTTTTAGTGACCTTCTAGTGAGATACTTTCCTTTCCTCTCCAGTATAAAGTACAATTCCCCCCTTAATGCCTGTCCCTCTTCAGCATTCCATTCTGTTTAATTTTCTTGATATCAGTTTGTTATAGAAATGACAGCTGTTGATTGTAGGGAATAAACAGAAACAATAAAACATTAGAAGATCCTGTGATGTACAGCTGGGCACGTTGGTGTTACTTGGGATGTTGAGGCAGGAAGGTTGCAAGTTTGAAGCCAGCATGGGGAAATGGTCCTTAGACCTTGTCCGCAAAGAAAATGGAAAGGTGCTGGGGCTATAGCTCAGTGGTAGATGCTTGCATAGCATGCACAAAGCCCTGAGTTCAGGGACCAGTACTGCAAAAGAAGAAGAAAGTTCCTTTATTTGTACAGCCTTTTAAAAACCTTTCCTTTGTACAAAGGAAACTACCCTCGCAGATTATAGATCGATCCATACATGGGATTCAGGGGGATAAGCATTCCAAATTATAAACTCCAATATGTTCTGAGTGTTTCCTTTCAACTAGGAAGAAACAAAGGCAATTTAAGAAAAGAGGTAGACTGCAGGTTTGCCTAAGTTCCTTCCCCGTGATCCACCTCCCATATTCGTCTAACTCCTTACAGTTCCGTTTTGTCAATTGTACTACTCCTTATCATTATATATAGAATATATGCTTACATATTTTGTATACCTATGTCTTTTACAAAATGAGCAACATGTACTACCCAGGAGAAAAATAGTGTAATATGTAATTTAATACATTGAAAACGTCCACATTTCTTTGTGAGTTGAAAGATGGGTTTTGTGTTAGTAATTTTTCCATTGCTTTGATAAAATAGCTCAGATAAACAACATAAAAAGAAGAAGGGTTCATTGTGGCTCATGGAGTCATTGGTTTCAGTCCACAGTCACTCAGCTATTGTTTCTGGGCCTGTGATGAGGCAGAACCTCACAGTGGGGAGCACCTGGTAGAGCAGATCTGCTCACTTCATGGCAGCCAGTAGGAGAGACAATGCTTTTATAACAACACACCATTCCCCACAAACCTACTAAGCTATGAATCCATGAATGGATCAATCCATTCTGCAGGCAGGAACTCGCATAATCCAATCACTTCCCAAAGGCCCCACCTCTGAACACTGCTGCATTGGGGACCGAGCTTTCAACACAGGGGATTTGGGGGGGATGTCCAAGTTCCAAAGCACTACATGTTGTTTGCTGAGGGAAAGTTGGCAGCAGTCATTGAGCTCACGTGGACAGTGCATGCTGCTGCAGAGATGCTGGGAGGACCACCCGCCCAGGGAGCACCATTGTGGCGGGGGGTCACTCGCAAGCTGCTCCCAGGTACACTGTCATTTCCCTGCCCTCCCTTTCTGTGCCAGTGGTCAACCTTCATCTGGCTCTTGACATACTATGTGTTTTTATAGAATTCATATTTTTTTTGTGAAACTAAAACAGTCCAAATGTCATTTGGTTTTCTTGCTCAAATATAGAATTAGATACTATGAAAGACATCCCATTCATGTTTTAGTGATATTATGCAGTTATATCTTGATCTTTTGAGGTGCACATTACACATTTTGTGGTGTCCTGCTTCTTACGAATAATTTAGTATCACTCATGGGAATATAAAAAAGGTTATTTTTTTTTCAGTAAGAGCACATTATTTTCAAGACATATCTCTTTCACTCTTTTTTACATAAACACTTATTTACTATAAAACATACTGTCAATGAACTCCTTTGTTCAAACTACAGAATTGGTATGGGCCCATGGTTTAGAAGTCTCCGTTCTTCCTGTTTCTGCCTTATGAATGGTATTGCCTGACAGTGGTTCTTCACCACAGGTGTGTGGACAGTTCATCTCCTGTTCATTAACTGAAGAGCAACAGGATTTCCATGGCTGGGTGTGGTGGCACAGACCCTATAATCCCAGTTACTGGGGAGGCTGAGACAGGAGCATGGCAGATTCAAAGGCAGCCAGGACAATTGAGGGAGACCCTGTCACAAAACAAAAAATTTAAAAAGAGCTGGGTGATGTACTTCTGTGACAGAGTGCCTCCCTAGAATGCTAGAGCCCTGGGTTCTGTCTCTAGTACTGAAGAAACAAAACAGAAATAGAAACAAAACCACAAAACTTAGCAAAGAGCAACGAGAGGATGTGTGTGTTGTGCATGCATGCATGTGTGTGTGTGTATATATGTGTGTGTGTGTGTTTATGACACAAACTTTTGAGTAACTTAGACTTCATGGTTATTGTAAATCCATACTCCTGGAAGTGCGATTCACTAATTTATACTTAACTTGTCAATTTTTTGGCTTGTCTCTTTCACAAGGTCATAATTATCTAAAAACAATGCATCATTAGCGACTGCAGTAATTTTAGTAGTACCAACGCATAGTTCACACCTTGTATATAAAATTTAAAAATTGTAGTGAATGGTTTCTGTCTCATTTACAACTTGCTTTATGCTCATAGGTTTATCCAGATATATGTTGGATTGAACCTTTTAAAGAATTTCACCTTGTTTGACAGTGAAATAGAAATAAAAACGTGACATACAAAGTCATAACTTTTTTCATTTCTAATACATTTTCTTCTATGAAATTATAATTTTATTTATAATCCTTTAATTGTTTTAAACAATGTCTATAAGTTTGAAATCTTACCTATCCTTATTTCTCCTGATTTTGATAATAGTAACATTTATTTTCCCTTTGAATCTTTGGAGACATATTCAATTCTTTTTTAAAAATCTAAATTAGATATATTTGCATCTTCTTTATTTTTCCCTTAACTTATAATTATTCTCTCTGGGCAGTTTTTTTTTTTTAAATTTCTGTTTTATAGGGATGTTATTGATAATTTGTACTAATTCTCTAATTTTTTTAATACCAATAATAACTCATTTCTGAGCTTCTTGTTTTCATTTATATTTGACTACTTTTCAACAGGTCTAGGGTCATTTGTTTTCTTTTTCCTTATTAGCAAAGATACATTCAACAAAAACTACATATTTTTCTTATGGTGATGCTGGGGATCAGACCCAAGGTCTCACTCATGCTAAGCACACACTCAACCTTTGAGCTACATCCTCAGCTCAAATGCACATTTTTAAAATAGTTAATAAGACTGTTTCACTATCAAATACAAAATAATGTTAATGTACTGAAAATTGTTACCTTATAAAAATTAACTATATATTACATCTTTTATTAGAAAGTTGGTATGAAATGCATTTTACACTAAGGAGTCACTGAAATTGTTTTAGACTTCTCATGAGAATGTGCATTGCTTTAAAGGGGGCTTCCAGGTGAAAGAGGTTGACAAGTGTTCCTCTCGGGGACAGGTGAACAGGGGCTGGAGACTCGATTTGAAGATTAACTTGACCCCACTATTCAATTGAATATCTGAAAAGAATAACTGGAAATTACTGAAGAATGGAAGTGAAATGAGGTTACAGATTCAGTACTGTGAAGAGTTACTAAAGCTATTCTCCTTTTTGGAATTGAATCTTGACTGATAGTGGGAGAAGAGGAGAATGTATCACCAGTTTTAGGAGTCTTTTTTAAAAATCCAGGTTTGTGAGGTTAGCTCAGAGCCAAGATATTAGAAGTGAAAATGTTGAGATGTGATCATGTATGGGAATGTATTTGGGAGGGAGAAATTACAGACAATGAGCAGAATACTCAGTTTAAGAGATACAAATGATGGTTTTTACTATAATCATTTTATTTAGGAAAACAATGTGAGCATTTGAAAATTAGGATATGCATTCTGATTATATACCAAAGAAGTAAGAGACAACCAAGATATCCCTCATTGCTACTCTCTCCTCTCTGATTTTTTTTTCTTCTTTGTGGCATCTAGCCACCTCCATCTGTCTGGACTCTAAGCTTCAATGGCTCAACTCAGAGGCACTGATGGGTTTCACCCAAATCCTGGAAAATATAATTGTAGGGACAATTGTAGGCTTCCCTTATTTGTCTCCTGTTTCTTAGTGATTGCTGTCTTCTAGTCTATGAGAGTCAATATCTTGAACAGCAGTAGTTCATGTATCTTGTCTATTTCATGAAGGAAGGGAAATCTATTCTCCGTTAAGTGCATCTTGGCTGAAGACAAAGGTTCTGGTTTCTGAATCTGATTTTTGTTGGGTTACCATGAAGTAGAACATAAAACATGAATTTGGGTAAAAGTGGCCTTTGATGAAATGATGTTGTAGGAGAAAAAAAATTAAATTTAAGGAAGAAAAAATTGGCAGCAGAAATACTGGTGAAATGTTGAATAAAATTGCATTCTCAAATTTTGATCTTCTCTAGATCCAAGAGCTAGACCTCTAAAGGATTGATTAATTAAGAATATTTTTCCCTCTTTGGGTGTGTAGACCAGACACTTTTGACTCTTCTCAGATACTCATTAGCTTCAGGGCACCACTGCTGCACGGAAACACACACTTTCAAACACTGATGTTGCTGCCGGACAAGAACAATTCTTGGAATAACTGGGGGAGGAAACACAGGGCTGTTGAGTTATTAGTAACCTAACACATAGCAACAGAAGGAAGAACTGCCAGCACAATCCCACTGTGTACTACACAGATGGAATAGAGAGGATGACTACTGTCTTAGGATTCATGTCATAGGCTTCCATTTATATAAAGTTAAAAATATTTATGATAAAGCAGCAGCATCTGTTTAGGGATTATACATGACTCATACATCTAAATTAAGGGGTTAATTAACAACAATCCACATTAGCTATTACCCTTGTTTGTTAATGGCGAGGGAGGGCAATTCTGAAAAGATTCACAATGGTATGTATATATTTTTGTGTTTTTAATGCATAAAGTGTATTCCATATATGAAAATACATTCATTCTTTCCTAGAACACAATTAAATGTGTGATAAGTGTCACAACAAAAAGTATATTGTGACTCCTTGCCAACCATAAAACCCATTTAGCTTTCAAAGTAGACACTGTAGTATATGAAGACACCCCAGGCAAGTATGCAAACACAAAATTAAGGAAGTGAGTAAGCTTTACAGGATGTCAGCTGGATAACTAAACGACAACAAGAACCACACCAACATTAAAAACTATGAATTCCATCTTCCTCCTTGAACCAGAACCCTGAGTGTGTTTTTAAAGCCTATGTATGATATAAAATGCTATTTTAAATTTAAATTCTTTTTGTTTAGAAAGCTACTATACTAAATACTTTTCCAAATACACTATAGTGTTTATCTCATGGGTGTACTTAAGTTTGTGTTGTGATGAATGAATTTTTATATAGTGAGTACCCATATAGGTAAGTGGCTTTATATTATTTCCATTTGTTTTTTCTCTTTGTCTTATAACTCCTTTTGCAATTCTGTGTTCTTTTTTTTTCAAATCATCATGCGTATTTACATCTTCAATTAATGAATACTGAAACTTTCAGTAAACAAAATAAAAGATGTTAAATTAATTTGTATTTGTGAAAATCAGACATTATTTTTATTGATGCTTTCAAAATGTTTTGCTTTATTTCTAATTCAGTGAAACCTTGTGTAAGAAATAAAATTTACATTGCAAACTAGTAAATATAAATAAATTATATAGAAACAGAAACAGACATAATTGAAACACAACTTGTATAAAATATTTCTAGTTTCTACTATGTGTGATATTCTAGTATTTACTGATTCATTTTCTAGTAAATACTAGAACAGTTCTAGTTCTTTTATGCTGGCTAAAACCTGGAGAATATATGTCAAATCCATAGTTTTCAAGGCATAAAATTGAAAAATGACAAAAATGAGAACTCTCTTAAGCAACATGAATTCATAAACCGTGTTTGAACTTTTGTAATAACTACAATTGTTCATCCAGCAGGTGAACAGTGCCATTTCTTTGAAAGACAAGATTCATTTTTGAGAAACTATAAACATATCTTGCATAATAGATTGGCACACCAGGCATGAATGTTTAAGCAATAAGGGTTAATGTATTTTAGTAGGATTTAGTAAGATTCACTTGTAAACAACAAACAAAAAATATGTGAAAATATTTCTACTTTTTTTAGGGTAACAAAACATATCTTCTGTGTAAAGTTGCAAACACAGAAGCCAATTCTGAGTCATTATTTCAGCATCTGATCTTTGCAAACAGCAACCTCTTTTAATCTATCACAGCCAACTTATTCAAGCCATTAAACTGTTAATGCTGTTTGATCACAGTAAAAATCCATTGTATACTTGAGAATAGAGTTTTGCATTAATTTATATTTAAAATTAAGAATATTTGAAAAGAAGTGCTGTAGGCTCTCATGAGTTAGGAAAAAATTGTCTTAAAATATTTAATTAATTTCAGTAGATTGATATAAGAACATTATCTTTCAAAAGGTTTATCAGCCATTATATTGGCTTCTTTTTATTTGAACATATAATTAATGCAAAAATATAAGCCACATATTAATGCCAAAATATGAATCTGATTTTCTAGCAACAATACCTGGCATATACTATGTTCTCAAGACTAGTTTTAATTAACTGAACAGAACTACATAGTTCTTTATAATCATATGTTTACAATTTATGATATGCATTAAATGTTATATTGACCAAGAGGAAACAGTCTTACAAGAAAGTAAAAACCTTAAGAAACAACCAGTGCTATTTTAATGAGTTATTGATGAATTGCTCCAGGACAGCAGAAAAGCATTTATATACTGCAGCTAGTTTAAAGACAGGTGACCTTTTAAGAGATTAGTTAACCTTTCAGCAATTTTGGAGAGTTACTGTTTTGAAAGATAAAGGTCAGAGCAGAACTCAAAATGCAGTTATTGTCTTCCCTATGTTTGTTGCCATACCTTTAATTTCCAACAAATTAACTCAAACCATAGAAACTAGATTTTTTAAAAAACAAAAAGCAGTGTGTGTTTCAAGTATTTTCCATGTATTATATACGAATAATGAAAACATGAAAATTTGAAATCTCAATTCCACTGTAAATCTCACCTTTAATCTCATTTTGTACTAAAAGTTGAAAAATATGTTTAATTAAAGAAAATGCATGATGCTTACTTTTTTTTTCTCTCTTTACAAAAAGTTTATTTCATGTTTTTGTTTCGCCCACACAACCTTTTATGCCAGAATTGGTCATTTGAATTCTCTTCCTCTGAGCCCCACATCTATCTATTTCCTCACAAGTGTAAACACTGTTTAGAGAACATTGGTGTAAAGTAATATTTCTCTGCCAGTCTTTCAAATACTTGAAATTAGTGTGGTGGAAATAACCTAAAAGAATTGTAACATTTGTAGATTTGCATCAGGGTGTGATAAGTGAGGGATCATTATCCTAACCTACAAGCTCCTTTCCCTTTGTGGTTTCCTATATCCATATTTTAAAATGCACATAATCTCCTTCTTGACCTAGTCATTTCTAAAGAAACCACCCTCTAGTTTAGAAATAAAGAAAATGTGTTTTCCTGTTAGATTTGATGATATTTACAAAGAGGTCAAGCTAGTTTTATATTACCTGGACATATAACTTTGTTTTTGATGTTTTATTCATATCCAACTATGGAACAAATATAGATAATACAGTGCCCAGACTTAAGGAAGCATAAAAAAATCCAAAGGGTAAAAATTACATTGCAACAACTGCATGCCAATTGGAATGAACCAGCACTATTTTGGAGATGGCAATATACATACTGACAGATGTTTCATTTATTCAAAAACCTGTCGGTATTTTTACAGTAAATTTCACTTTACATGATAATTATAATTCACCAGTTCTTATCATTTCAACATCAGTGTAGTCTTAATGCTGAAAAAAAAACTTTGAGTGACATATGAACTTTCTGGTCATTCATTACACAAGCAAAAAGAAGAAAAGAGAACAAATTGAAGTTAGGTAAAAGATTTTTAATAGTAAAATGTGAACTTTTGTTATTGCAATTTAGTATTGACTTTAAAATTTCTTACGTGAAATTCTCCTTATGTGCATTCATGGCAATAAAAAGTGAACATAAATCTTATAGGTATATCATTCTGTATTTGAACTTTATTGAAAACACCGCCCCCCCCCCCCCCCGCAGTGCAAACTTCCATGTTAAGTCAGATGGAGTTTCTGGTTTGATAACTCTGTTATTTCAGTTCACCATTATGTATCCTCCAAGTGTTTGTGCTTTGTGTTTTGTGGTTGGAGACAACTTCAAAAAGTTCTTATGTCACTTTCTGGGCAACTGAATAGAAGGATTAACAAAGATAAGGTGGAAAGTAATAAGCACCACATATCTCTAAATATCATTATCCTACAAATGAGCCTTGTACTTTATTTTTGAGTTTCTACTTTTAACATTTCTAATATTTGTAATAATTAATATTTCATGATTTTCTTCCATTCTTCCAATGAATCCAGAGGAAATCACTGTTTTTAAAATAGTAATGGAGTAAAATTTGTTGTACTTGGTATTTCTCTGAATTCATTGGATCTTTTTTTAAGTTACAGACCCATTATGGATTCTTATCTTATTTTTGCTATGTCTTAAAACTGTTATCATGTTAGAAGTTATTTCCTCACTCATCAATTATTCCAAATTATCTCAAACTATATTCAAAAGACTATAGGTATATAAAAGATGGCATGACAATGTCATCATCATCATCATCATCATTATCCTTTAGTAATTTCATCAAAATGTTCTAGTTATTGCATGACAACTTCAATAAGATTCAAAGAAATACAACCTTTTTTTTTCCTTTGTGCTCATCACCAAACTTTAATAGTTATTAATTTTCATTTAGTGTTACTTTATCTATACCCATACTTCTTCTGTCTTCTTTAGATTATATTAAAGCAAATATCAGATATACTACCAATGCAGACATGATATTAAAGGGCTTAGAAGATAGAAGACACATGGTCAGTTTCCATTTCTTTTCCTTCCCCTCTTTTATAACTTTGTTTATTCCTCCTAAAAATGTTCTGACTGTACATTATAAGCATTTGGTAGCTTTTTTGAGTTTTAAAAATATCTAGTATTTCTTTTTTTATTTTCTATCTCAGTTTTTTTTAATTGCTTTTATATTTAAATACGTGACAGTGAAATGCATCACAATTCTTATTACACATATAGAACACATTTTTTCATATCTCTGTATATAAAGTATGTTCACATCAATTCATGTCTTCATATATGTACTTTGGATATTGATGTCCATCACATTCCACTATCATTGCTAACCCCATGCCCCCTCCATTCCCCTCCCACCCCTCTGACCTATCTAGAGTTCATCTATTCCTCCCATGTTCCCCCTCCTTACCCCACTATGAGTCAGTCACCTTGTATCAGAGAAAACATTCACCATGAAATCCAATCTTTATAGTTGGCTGTTAGTATTTGTTGACTAGCATTGAGATTTCAGAAAATTTTAAAATTCCACTTAGAAGAAAAAAGAAAAAAAATACTTTAAAGTTATGTATTTCACAATTTTTAGAAGATAAATCGAACCGGAGCTATACTATTCAAAATGGTGGCCACTAGGAGCAACATATAGCAATTGAATACTTGAACTGTAATCCAATTAAGATGTAATACAAGCATAAGCTATATACCATATTTTGAAAATTCAATATAAAAAATACCTCATTATAGTTTATATTGATTTTATGTTAACATAATGTTGAATAAAATGTTATTGGAATTAATTTTACTGCTTTATATTCCAATGTGTCTATGAAGAATTCTGTAACCCCTTGTGGTTTATACAGTTATGTCAGACAGTTCTGCTCTAGATTAGTAATGATGGTGAAACTAATAGTGTAAGCAGAATCTCAGATGAGTTTCAGAGTACAATATCCTAATTAAATTTTGTTAAAATCAAGAGTCAATTTGTGATACATGTATTTGTGATTGTGTGTGTGTGTGTGTGTGTGTGTGTGTGTACAGTAAATAAAAATATTCATGGTATGCTTATCCAGTGAGACATCCAGCAGATTTTATCATACGTTATATTTGTAAAAGAATTTTGATAATATTTTTTTTGCCACTAAAGAGAAAGACAGTGTCCTTTTGGCTTTTATAATATTTCTGCTCCTAAAATTTGTCTAATATAAAGAGGGTTATTATATTTATTTTTAATTAAAATTTCCAGTACAGTGTTTATAATTTCCTTTTATACTTATTCTGGTTTGCTTAGAATGACTTAAAAATTTCCATCAAAGGAAGGTGATAAGTGCTTTCTAGTGTCTTGAAGGTTGAGGATACTTTGCAATAGATGATGTCACTCAACAATTAATATTTCTTTGTACAGAAACTTAGTCACTTCTAGTGTTAAGGACATTGTCAGGCCTTTTGGCATTCACTTTGATTGGCTATAAGATTAGCTGAAAGTGTTTTAATTTTATTTCCAAAGAAATAAGGGAGACTAGATACTGGGGTAGGCATGCATCATTCTCACCAAAGTTCTGGTTACATTTTTTCTGATGCAATTTGAAATTTTAACCTTTAACAAAAATGCTTCAAACACTTATATGAACAAGTAAGATCTAAGCTGTATCAGGATCCAAACTTTAAGGCTATTCATTTAAAAGGAAGAGGAATGAAATGACTTTAATTTTTTTTTTTTAGTTGTAGATGGTCACAATATCTTTATTTATTTGTTTTTATTTTTATGTGGTGCCGGGGATTGAACCCAGTGCCTCATGTATGCTAGGCCAGTGCTCTACCATTGAGCCACAACCCCAGCCACTGATTTTTTTTTTGTGTGTGTGCATTCTCTAAAGTTATTCTCAAGAATCCTGCACCCTCCTAGTTATTGAAGTGAAATGACTCAAACTTTCAGGGTATGGCATTTTTATCTGTTATTGTTTGGGTTTTTATCTATTTTATTCAGTCTTTTTAAAGCCACCTTGTTCTCCCATCACTTCCCTCAGAAGGTATTTAAGTTCAAGAAAAAGGTTCTTCCATTCTCAGTTATGGAGGAAGAAGCTCTATAACATGTAACAGAGCTTTCTTCTTTGACCTTCAGTTGGACTTCACAACTAGACTTGGCTGGAGTGGTCTTTAAATTGCTTGTACTTTTATTTGTCAAGATGATCACTGATGAAATTCTCCATTCACTTTTTGGGTAAGTGCCCAGTGCTTCTCCCTGCCAAGCCCACTTTTAATCATAGAGATGCTGCAGACTATTCTTTGGTTTCAGTCAAGTCTTCCACCTGGAGCCTGGCATGGGCTCTGCATCCATCATCCTCTGGGGCAAGGTTATTTCTCCTCTTGTGCAACAGTCCCATGAATTTCAACCCAACCTTGAGGCATGCCAAAAGTTGAAGGATCATTAATACTTGTGTCCTTCCTCAGCCTGCTCTGCATTCTGCCATTTTTAGTTTGCTTTACCTTATGTGGCTTGATATGGGGATCTCTGTTTAGTGATCATCTCAAGAATTTCAAATAAATTAGGGTGCAATCTCTTGACTTTCCATCAAAACTATGCAACATCATGATTTCTAAGACTTGTCGTGAAGGAAAGAACCCAGAACACATTTGTTTGATTATATCAATTCTCTTCAACTATCTCCTCTGTTTCTCTCTTTGTTCTCCAAGGAATAATAGTACTTTATTTTATCTTCCTTTTCTACTTCGTACACACACCCTCTGTATCATCACTTCCTTTCATTCTCCTAGTTACATTCATTAATTTTTTTCCTTGCAATAAAAAAAAATGTACCTATTGTTATGGTTTAGATATGAGATGTCCCTCAAAAGCTTATGTGCAAGAAAATGTAAGAAATCCCAGAGGCAAATTGATTGGGTTATGGGATCCTTAACCCAATTAGTGAGCTAATATTCTGATGGGGATTAACTGAGTGATAACTGAAAGAGGTGAGCTGAAAGGGTGAGGTTTGTGGACATGCCTTTGGGATACATATTTTGTATCTTGCTGGTGGAATCTCTGTATGCTGATCATGTCCTGAGATGCTTTCCTCCATCTTCAGCCATAATGTTCTGCTCCACCTCCAGCCCCAAGGAATGAAGCCAGCCATCTGTGTACGGAGACCTCCGAAACAGTGAGCCCCCAAATAAACTTTACCTCCTTTCAAATTCTTGTCAGATCTTTTCATCACAGCAGCAAAAAAAAAAAAAAAAAAAAAAAAAAAAAAAAAAAAAAAAACTAACACACTTATACAAAACTAGTATGTGGTAAAAAACCTTAGCTAAAAATTAAAACTACTACTTGATAATATTTTAATTTTATTACATAATGACACACAATTAATTATATGAAATCACCACTTATAGAAAATAAGTTTTAAAATGTTGTTAATTTAAAAGTTTCATGTGGCTAGGGAAAAGTGTCTACAATTTTCTTTTTGCTCCTTTTCATTGTGCCATGATTTATCTACTGCCTTACCTATCATTGAAATTAAAATTCCTGAACATAGGCACCTCATTTTGCAAAGAAACCACCTAAAATATCAATGCAGGTGTAAAGAAAAAGAATAAAAAAATATTGTGCACAAGAAAAAGGTACTGATAAAAAGGCATTTTTTATGAATTAGAACATATGTTCTCTTTAACATACTTCATGAAGCAAGGTTAATGCCTCAAAAACTAAAAAATAAACATTTAAATGTTGAAAGAAGAGAAAGAGAAGAAAAATTTAAAGTCTAATATATGACTTGATTATGAGTAAAAAAAGCTTTTTCTGTGATTTCATTTAAGGAAGTAAGAATGTAAAGGGGTTTTAGCAAGAGCAATAACAGAGTTATATCAACCGGAGATAATTCAGAACCATATAAATAAATAAATAAATAAATAAATAAATAAATAAATAAATAAATAAAGCGAAAATCCCAAACAAAGGAATTCTATTGTCCTTAGATCAATAAATCCAGAGTGAATAATATTTAATAAACTTTGTGGAAACTTCTGATTTCTAGCTCATCATGGAAGGAGATAGGCAGCCATCACTTCCATTCCTACATCAAGAAAAAAACAAAGACAATCAAGAAGCAGAAAAATCAACAACCCTTTCAAGATCCATAAGAAAATTGAGATCACACATCACAAATCCATGGCTCAAAGAAAAAATACAGAGAGGCATATACAGATAATTACAACTTACTGAAGAGAAATTCCCAAGGAAGCCAACATTGTGATAGAAAATCCTCAATTGATAAGTTGCTGGAGGCTTCATGTGAACACATTTTAAAATTTAAATTTCACATGAACTCAGTCTTAACATGTCCCCACATGTTTATGAGTTTTGCCTCCAGGATCGCAGTATGTTTTCACTGTGAAGACTGGAGAAAAATATCCTTGTTCTTGTAGCAAGGGAAGAGAAAGATTAACCCTTTTGGAATAAATCTCTTATGGTTTGGATATGCGGTGTCTCCCAAAATCTCCTTAATACAGGGACATTCAGAAGTAAAATGAATAGATTATGAGAGCTGGAACCTAATCAGTGGATGAAACCACTTAATGGATTAATAATTAGAATAGACTAACTGTAGGCAGATGGAGCATGTCTGGAGGGAAGTTAGGTCATGGTGGGGGTGCCTTGGAGATTATATATTTTGTCTCTGGCTCCCCCACCCCTCTGTATCTCTCTGCTTTACAGACCCTATAAGCTGAGCAACTTCCATCTACCACAACAACCATAATGTTCTGCATCACCTTGGGTCCAGAACAGTGGAGCTACCCAGTTATGGACTGAACCTCTGAAACCATGAGCCAAAATAAACTTTTACTCTTCTAAGTTGTTCTTGTCAGGTATTTTGGATAGAGTGATGGAAAGTTGACTAACACAAAATCTGTTCTGAACAAATCTGCTTTGAGAGGCATTTGGCCAGATTCTAATAGACTAGGGTTTTATAAGAGCCAAATCAACCTGGAAAGAAAAAAATTACCCATTTCCAGTCTACTTCCACCTTACCTGTCTCATCTAAAGGGAGATGAGAAAACAGAGGTACTTGTGACGGTCACACCCCTGGGGCACAGGCTCATTAAATGATGGATTCCTAATTATAGATTTATAGAACTCTTCCCTACCCCACATCTCTCTACCACATTAATAGATACATGTAAGTATCTATTTATATACATTATATATAGTGTGTGTGTGTGTGTGTGTGTGTGTGTGTGTAGGAATAAAACTACAATTAAATTCTCAAGTTAAAAAGAGATGTGATTTACAAAATTTTTGGAATCTATAATCAGAAGGACAAATAGCAACTAACTGAGCTAATAGATACAAGAAACTTATTTTCAAGCTTTCACTACTCATAGATGCAACTTGATTTATTCTATGAAGACCCTAAAACCTCATTAATTACATTGAAAGAGAAAAGGAAGACACAGTGTGGCTGGGGAACCAGATCAAAAGTGCTTGTAGAAGATTTGGGTGTCCAGCTTCTCTCCATTGCACAGAGCTGGTGAATTCTCCAGACCACCCGGGGCAGCAGTTTATATATTTATCTTCTGAAATTGGGGAGACGTGGGAAACATGTCTAAGAGAGTAAAATAGAATGAAATTTCTCTCCTGAAGACTAAGGTATTCTTACTAATATTTCCCCCTTTCTTGACTTCTAAAATTTTGGCAGTTCCAGGTTGTGATGTTTGGAAGCTCTATGCAGTTTGGTCCATGTGACAGATAAGAAGGTAGTTGTATATCTAATGACATAACAGTTCATAACAAAACATGGCCTAGCTAGATCACTCTACAGTGAAGACAACGTTGAATCATTGTTCGTCTTCCAGCACAGGCTTGCAAACAGCTCGAGTGCATCATTCCTTACTATGAGTAGAAACCAATACTCCAGACATTTGAGAAAAGCCCCAGAAGAGAAGGAGAGACCAAAACAGAGAGACAAAAATGCAACTTAGAGAAAACAAAGGCTTTTAATAATAAAAAATATTATTAATAAAACATATGGTAAGAAAAGTTAGTTCAGACAAAATTAAGACATTGTGTAAACCAAAGAAATATTAAAACAAATAAAAGGAGATTTGGGATTTTTTTTTTTAAGTCTACTAGAAGAAATACAGAAAGAGAGTAAGAAGAAAAACTTTAGAAATCTAACAGAAAGTCAAGGGAAAGAACAAAAATATAAAGAAATGGAGAAAAAGGGAAGAAAATTTAAGGACCAGTTCAGGAAGTTCAGCAACCAGAAAGGAATAGCACAAAATGATAAAGATCAATGCACCATCAAAGAAATCACTGGGAAACTTTCTCAGAATATAAGAACACGGGTTTCCTGATTAAAAAAAAAAAAAAAAAAAAAAAAAAGTTCCATTGGTTGTCCTCAAACTTTATAAAAATGACCCATATTGATATGTTAATTCTGAACTTCCAGAATTTCAATTAGTTATACAAAGGATTAAGAATAAGAATGGAGCTGACCTCTCCATTTGTATGCTTCCAGATATGGAAACTGGAAGGAACAATGTAGTTAACTTTTGGATCTTAAATGTCCCCAAAGTTCCTGTTTTAAAGGCTTGGTTCCAGCTAGTGAGCTGGAGGAGGTGGTGGAAACTTCAGGAGGTGGGCCTAGTTGGAGGAGGAAGGTCTGTGGAGTTTGTCCTTGAGGTGGGCACGGGACCCTGGTTCCTCTTCCTTTTACTGCTTTGTTTCCTGGGCATCACGAGGTGAGAAGTTTCCTTGGCCACATGCTTACTGCACTTCCATGGTGTGCTGCCTTCCCACAGGCCCAAAGGCACAGCCAAACAACCCTCAACAGAAAGCTCTGAACCTGTGAGCCAAGATAAGTCTTTCCTTCTTTTGGTTTGTTTATCTTAGGTACTGTCACAATTCTGAAAAAGGAAAAAAAAATACTTATATATATATATATAACAACACTCTTCCTAACAAAATCACTTCTTAAAAATGGAATAAAAGCTTGGATAGCCTGAGCTATGTGAGAGTCCAAAAATTGTCTCTCAATTTTCTTAGGCACTCCTTAAATTCATGCACAATTGTTCAAAACAGGAAGATCTTAAAATGATGACTTTATCTGACCTTGGATGTAACCAACCTAGCTTAGAATAGTTTGGATAGTTGTAAAACAGATTTCTTCAAGAACATAAAATTTATATGCTATGCTATAGTTTAGATATTAAGTGTCCCCCCCCCAAAGGTCCAGGAGCTTAAGTCTTGGTCCCTAGTGAAGTGCTATTGGGAAATGCTAGAGCATTTAAGAGATGGCACCTAGTGGGAGGTATTCAAGTCACTGGGGACATGTCCTTGAATTTGGCACTGGGACCTCAACCCCTTCTGTTTTTCTGTTTTTCACCTCCTAGCCATTGGTACAATTTTGCTTCATCATTCTCTCCTGCCATGATTGCTGCAGACCCAAAACAATGGGGTCAACTGATCATGGACTAAGTCCTCCAAAACCATGAGACAAAATAAACTCAAAGTCAGCAATGGTCCTAAATATTGAATAAAAACTTCCAGAAATAATTCACAAGTTCTAAACTACGTGCTGAGAATTACTTGAACGCACAAACTTTTATACTTCAGTAGACAATCTGATTTCTGAGATGGTTAGTAAGTGACGAACAGTAAGTAGTCCAGTACCTCCATATGGTTTGGAGGTGCTGGACGGAAGGATGGTACAAGTCCCAAGCTGGATGATGTAGAAAAGGCATGAGACTTCATGATATTGCTTATAATGCCTTCCCTGGGATCAGTGGATGCCAATAGTAACCCATTGTGTGTCACAATATCTATATCATTCACCTTGCTTCTTCCCATCACACTAGTATTGTATCAGCTTACAAAAACACAAGAAGGGTGGGTAAAGTACAGTTAGATATTTTGAAGGAAAAAGAAAGTAAAATAGACCACATTCACATAATTTTTAACATAAGATATTTTTATAATTATTCTAGATTTATGTTTGTTCAATCTCTTCCTGTACCTAATTTATAAATTAATCTTTATTGTAGTATAGGAAAAAAATACTTAAGTCATAGAGGCTTCAGTACTATCTGAAATAAATAGAGAGAACTGAGGAAGACATACTTGTGGAACTACTTAAACGGAAGGCATCAGAACTTGACAAGAACATTAGAAATGGACAGATCCATGAATTCAAGGGTACAGCTAGTGAAATTGACACACAGTCTACAGTCAGTCATAGCTGGAGTGAAACCCTTAAGCTTCCTAGTTATGGGACCCATAAAGATTTCTTCAATTTTTCTTCCTCATTCTCTTACTTCAAAAATGAGAATAATCATAACAAATAGACTAATCGTAGTGATAAAGAAAAACTTAATGAGAACATGTAAGCATAATATCCAGAAAATTATCAAAACCCCTCATATTTTAAATACTGTTAATACCAGGTAATTAAATGGAAATGAAGAAAAATGAATCTATAGGTCCAAAACGTAGGTACTCTTGATATTATTGTGAGTCATAAACAGTAAATAAACTTTTGAGATGGAAAAGGGCAAACCAACTGGCCACCGCATATCCATTACTCCATTCTGGGCTCAACCCCAGACCAGAAATGGCTTGGAGAGGCATCGTGCCATCAGGAGTCTTTTATGTGCTTCTCTCCCACTGGAACCAGGCGAGACGTGGCCTTTGGCTTTCGACTGTGTTCAGCTCCCTTCTCAATGCCAGAAAATAAATTTGCCAAAGTATAATAGTTTGCTGTCAAGCGAAAAGAGCTTGGAAAGTAGAAAGAGGAGAAGGAGGCAGCTTTTATGAAAAGCTTTAAATGGATGTATTGACTAATTTTAGTTAATTTTAGATCACTTGACAAGGCAGAGCCTTGGTTTGTCCCTTGGTGTATTGACATTGTTGTGCACCTTTAGAAAATAGGCCTCAGAAAAACGCCACAGGTTTTGCTGGGTTTTCTGATATACTGCTGTTGTTCATTACTGCTGCTCTAATTCAAGTTCTTGTTATCTGATGTTTAGATGTTCTTTAAATAGGTGTTCTACTTCAGGTCTTTTCTTGGTGCTTTCAGATTGTATACAATCTTGAATCCCTTGTGGAAGGCTGTCCCTGGATTTTCTTGATGAAAATTGCCTTCCCCCGAGTCTGGAAACTTCTCCTAATCACATGGTTCAAATGGGAGCTTGTATCCTCTTCAAAATGTCTCAGAAGTAAGTGGTGGACCTAAGATATAGTCAGCCAGGCAGGGACATTTGACTCAGAATGGTCCGAGCACTTCCTGGGACAGGGACTGGAAGACTCGGGGGCCTTTCCTAGTGCCTGATAGCCCTGTCGTGTGGAAGAAGCTGGTCCACTCTACACAACAAAGGATGGACATGCACGAATGGTAGGCCAAGGGGAATAACCCTGAGAGGTCAAGGTTGGTGGGGACTGGGACAGAAAGGAGATGAGGCCGTGAGGGCCAGAGTGAGTGCTGGAGAGAGGGAGGCAGAGAAGTGGGAATAAGAAGGGGCTGAAGAGAGAGAGTTGGTTCTGGGGAATTCCCTTTTTTGCCTAATCCTTGGGTTTACACCACTTAAATTGAATAAGTTTTGAGAATCGCACTTTGGTTTTCCGAAATTTACAGTAATATTCTCATAGGACCCATAAGGGTTTTCTTCTGCTAGTTTTTGCTAACAGATTTAGGTGCTATTCTTCTTTTTGAATTGACTTCACACTTTAACCATAAAGGATTACTACTTGTGGATCTCAACTAGTTTTCAACTTCACACAGATTCAGTATTTACTCTGTGAATAAAGAGTTATTCACCTAACATCATTGACCTAGGAATGAAAGTTTGAAAACAAGTTAGATTAATAGTGTTTCAGGAAATTTTCTTTCCTCTTTCTTAAGTCATAACCTTTTAAAGCTGTTTCTAACTATTCTTTCCTCAAACTTTAATTCTTATATTCTAATTTTTTTTTCTAAATTTCATATTAGCAAGATAATTAGACTTATGTGTTTATACAGACTACCATCACTTTGAGACTTTTAAATTAAACAGTGTTCTGTTCTAATGAATCACGCAGCAATTACTAACTTACATATGAGTCTCATTGAATTAGCAAAAGTACTGAACAAATGAGCAAGTACATTACATGTTTTAATATATTGTCGGTTCTGTTCAATTAAATACCTGACTACTGCACTTAAAATGGCCATTTAAAAATGTTAAAATGTTGCAGTGTTACTAAGGAAAATATATCAAATAGAATGTTTTCTATTGTAATTTTATCACATGGGATTTTTTTTTCTTCTGATGAGTTGTGTCTAGTGCAACATAAGAAGAGTCAACAGAAAGAAAAAGTTAAAAATTTGTAATTTTCACATATGAAAAATGTCATTGGTGATCACTCCTGGTGTGACATATTGGTATAAGTGACAATACTTATGACATTAAAGGTTATTATTGTTCAGAGGGAAAGCTTAATGTTTACAATGAAGAATAGGTTCGTAACTAAGCTCTGTATTTCTTATGTGATCTGAACATTACTTTTCTTCTTGTTTTAGCCAATCTTTTTCTTATTCTTCTTCCTTTCCTTTCTGACCCCTTTGTTGTTTTCTTCTTTTTATTCCTCCTTTCCTCCCATTCTTTTTCCATTCTTTCTTTTCTCCCACAAATGAACTCTGTTAAGGAATTTGTTCCTACTAGGAGAAGGATACAAGGAATAAGAAATTATAAAACTGGTCCCATTTTCTTATTGAGTAAAGACCAAAGTTACATAAATTCATGCAAGAAAGTTTTCAAATTGGGCATAGAAAACTTAAACTGATAGATTGTTAGTGTATATCAAAGGAAAGGAGGTGAATGGTGGGAAACTATTTCCAAGAAAAAAAAAAATAGTGTTCTGAAGGGTAATGTGATGTGGTAGACTACCACAGACCTGTTTTAGTGATATCAAAAATTTTTCAGAAATGTACTTTGAGTGATAAACTGACTCTTTTGTTAGGTTGTGTAAACAAGTCAAGATGGTGCCTGGCATTTTGCCAGAGGGAGTGGTTTGTGAAGTAACGCCAGCAAGCCATTAAGTGTGGAGATTCCTTATTGGTTGACTGCTGTATCTAGTTATGTTAATTAAGATAAGCTGTGTGGAATGTATATATACCCCTCCTGTCCTACAATAAAGGGATCCGACTCCTGCTGTATCAATCTTTACAAGTTGCTTGTCACCCTCCCCCCCCCTTTTCTGGTTATTTTGTTGCAGCCGGACTGCTGCAGATGGTGGCCAGTACTGGGAGCCCCGGGACACTTGGGGGTAAGTGAGGAAAAAAAGCTGCCCGTACCTAGATAGGACGGGAGCAAATCTGCTTGTCCCTAGGCAAATAGGGCGAGAGCAAAAATGGCCATTTTGAGAAAATGGAGAAGATTGATACAGTATGTTTGTGTCTTGTTTTGTCTTGAAATGTTGTATTGTCTTTGTGATGAGAATATGGAAGGGGTGAGAAGTAAATTGATAAGGGAAAGAGGCACCCCAGTGGAACCAAGAATAGTTAGGGCATGTGTTGATAGAAGCCCAGGAACTCTAGTCAGAAAGAAAAAGAAAGTTCAAAAGAAGAAGGATTATCAGGAAAAAAGTTGCAGCGAAAGGTTGTTACTGAATATTTTTTGTTACCGGAGGGTGCGTGAATCGGTGCGGCGGCTGCCATGTGCGCAAGCTGGTCACGGGGCAGCAAGGACTTTCCAAGCGGCTGCAGCCGGCTCTTCCCTACCCCCTGCCCTGGGAGCTGGACGCCACTGTGAGAGCCCAAATCCAGACCTGACCAGGAGGCACAGTCTCACAGGCTCTTGCTCCCTGTGCCCAGTGGCAGTTTGAGTCCGGAACACTCCCCGGACTCTCCCCGGGGCCATCTGGGGCTGCCCGGGATGCTGTAGGCGGAAGACAGACCGCATCCCTGAAGTCTGATCATTTCCAAGGCCAGTAACTACAATGGTTCTCCCACACTTGGAAGCTAATGAGTAATGAGCACTATTAATGCTTATTTCAAATGTGAAAAACCTTGAGAGAATGTACTACATTGTTCAGAAGGTTGTTTTCTTAGTGGAATGCTATGGGATTTTCTTTAGCATCATTGCCAGAGTTCCTGCCTTCATCCCAGTGCTGGTGAGGATGAGGGTGGAAGAATTTCCAGTGGTGCTGAAAACCGATGAGACTTCGGATCAAGCTTGCTGCCTGCAGAACTTACCTGGACTGTGATTTACCTGGACTGTGAGTTAATCTATTGAGACACTGCTTTACCTGGACTGAGACAACAAGCTGTAATCTACAACAAATTGTAACTCGGTATCTTTGCTAACAGTGTCATTGCTGGTATAATTTTTCCAAGGTCTTCTTACTTGGAGCCATCAACTGGCTTGGTATGGTGGCATTTTGTATCCTCCCCTTCTGCTTGTAGCAGATTATTTATGGTGTTTGTGTAAAAACCACTATGGTCTTTATTTAAATTAAACAAAAGGGAGAAATGTTAGGTTCTGTAAACAAGTCAAGATGGTGCCTGGCATTTTGCCAGAGGGAGTGGTTTGTGAAGTAACGCCAGCAAGCCATTAAGTGTGGAGATTCCTTATTGGTTGACTGCTGTATCTAGTTATGTAAATTAAGATAAGCTGCGTGGAATGTATATATACCCCTCCTGTCCTACAATAAAGGGATCCCACTCCTGTTGTATCAATCTACACAAGTTGTTCCTCACCCCCCCCCCCCCCCCCCCCCCGGTTATTTTGCTGCAGCTGGACTGCGGCACTCTTTATTATAACAAAACTATAAGTCATGTTAAGAATTTTCAAAATAAACCAGGGACTGTGGTGCACATCTGTGATCCCAGCAACTCAGAGGCTGAGGCAAGAGGAATGTGAGTTCAGAACCAGCCTCAGCAGATTAGCAAGGTACTTAGAAACTCAGTGAGACCTTGTCATTAAATAAAATATAAAAATGAGTGGAAATGTGGCTCAGAGGTTAAGTACCCCCTGGGTTCAATCCCTGGTACAAAAAAATAATAATAATAATTCAAAATAATTCAGAAAAATTAAGACTTTAAACAAGAGAATGGTGTGAACAGACTTGCAGTTAGTTAATAACTTTGGCTACTGAGTAAAGGATAGATTTAATGTTTGTTTTGCTGGAATGCTGGCAGTAAAATAATATAAAAACAATAAATTGTATGTGGAGGACACAGCACAAGACACTTCATAATTTTTGGACAGAAGATTAGCATTTTATAGCACATGGAGATAATGAAACACTTCACATAGGTTGAGAATCACAATGTGTAGAAGACCTCAAGGCCAATGCCTTGTGCAATATGGAAAGGTTCAGCAATGTCCTCAATAAAGAATTCATCCCATATATTCTCTTTATTATGATGCTTACTTTGGCTTATGTCTACGGTTAAGTTAAACATTCAGTGTCTATTGTTGATCTGAGTCAGACTCATAAACGGGAAAGAAACACAGTAGAACCTGGAAGGGAGAGGAGGAGTCAGAGGGAAGTGCTCTCATTGAACAGTCTCAAAACCATCACAGGTCTTGCCATTGCACACAGTGGAACTCACACGCTGCACTGAAAGAAGATGTGGTCATAGAAGATCAGGATTGGACGAGGCCCCATGAGGGAACTGAACAGAGCTTCACTCAGGACCTGTGTCCCTATGGAATCCTGATAAACGGCTGCCAGGTGCCTGCTTCATTTATACAAATCAAGGCCTACTACAACGAAACTATCCCCCTGATTATAAACTGGAGAGCCCATCTAAAAAACAAAGTGAATGTAATTTGATAAAAGTTTGATAATCTCATGCTTTTGAATCAACCATGAAAGTTCTGAAATTTTTGTGAACCAGGGCAAAGAAAAAAAATTTTTCTATGCTAATATGAACTTGTCTGGAGAATGCAAACATAAGTCCACCAATATTTTTAATAATGGGTAGTGAAAATTAGATTTCATATTTACTTTTAATCTAGTCCATGTAGAGTACTTAATATTATATGTTATGTGTAATATAAAATATTAAATATTTAATCATTATGCAACTACACATAATAAATATTTAAAAGTGCATATTATGCCTAAAACTGTGTTAATATATGCACATTTAAATGCATTCACAAATCAGAAAATTTCAATAAACTGTTTTGACATGTAGAGGAATTTAGCATAAAGTGATAGCAGTATACTACATTCAAAGGAATCTAATTATTAAATTACTAAAGAACCTCATCATGAAATGTACCTTCCTTCAAAGGCAGTTTTCTTAGGCATTGGCCCTGAAGATAACATAATTATGAGCCTCCATACATAAGTATCTATACTATGAAGTATTTGAAAATCAAAAACACATAACGTGTTCCCTAACTATAGGCTAACATTAATGGTGGCTTGACTTTCTTTTCAAATTATTATTATTATTTTAGTAATATTTGCATAGTGGTCAAACCTCAACCTTTCTAAAATTCTAATGTGGATTTTTGGATTTTCTTAGTAAAAAGCTACAGAATCATCCTTTACCTGATTAGAAAATTTTTAGCAACTTAAATCAAAAACAAAAGAATATTTAACCTCCCAAAACTAATTCACAAGAAATTATTCAGTACTATTAACCAACAGTAAATCAATCTGAGAACAATTGAAAAGTTTAAAAAGTAAAAATGCATAAATATATAAAATGTAGAAGCTGAGAGATAATATTAACACTTCAACTGTTTTTTTTAAATGAAATAAATATGAATGATGATTAGGATCTATTTTTAAAGAAATAAAAAGTTTCCAAATTGGGCATAGAAAACTTAAACTGATAGATTATTAGTGTATATCAAAGGAAATTAGGTGAAAGATGGGAAAATATTTCCAAGAAAAAAAATGGAAAAGTTTAAAAAGTAAAAATGCATAAATATATAAAGTGTAGGAGCTGAGAGATAAAATTAACCCTTTAATTGTGTTTTTTTAATGAAATAAATATGAATGATGATTAGGATCTATTTTTAAAGAAATAAACATCACTCATTTCCATGTGACCTGTGGTGAGTTTCACCAATACATCTATCTGTGTCTCAGTTTGCTCATGGACAGATGATGATAATAACAGTATCCTCCATGACCAAGGTTAAAATAATGTTCTTGGAGCACTGCCTGCACAAAAATAAGTACTCTTTTGAGATTTTAAAATAATTTTTATTACATGCTTAAACAAAAAATGCTATGAATATTCCAGAAAATATATCGGCATTTAGGTGGCTTTATAGCAAGCAGCAAGACACAAAGGAACCTGACCCATTTTTATCCTTTGTGTTGTGTGATGCATGCTGGTTCCAATTTGAGCAAACTTCCAACTTTTCATATGCTTACTGTTACACTTATAAATAGAGATAAACTATATTTCTACAGGTTCTCATGCTCTGCTCTAATAAATATCTGTATGAACTCATGGTTTCCTACTATATATGTGATGGGAAAGCCAATGTCTGCTGTTGACTATCACTTAGCATGTCTTTTCCTCTTGTTGTATGTAATGAAGTCCTCTGTTCCATCTCATTTAGATTCTATCTGGTGGTGGCACCAGAGTTTTGAAGACTGCTCTGGCTTTTTACAAGAAACAGGGTATTTACAGTTTGAATACTACTTGAAAATATCCCTAACATGTGGTAAGCTGTCATAGCAATGTGAAATTGTTCATCTGAGGTTTTACTAGTTAAAAGATTTTAAATATAGCCTGTAGAAATGAAAAGCAATTTCATTATAATAAGATACATATTAATATAACACTTAAGAAAATTGAGGTCCCCTTTTTTTCTTAAATTATGAAGTGTTTTATAAATTTTAACAGCATTCATTTAAACATTAAAGAACTAAAAATTCTCCAAAAATTATTTCTGAACAATTTTTCATTGAAGATGGTTTAAATATTTTATACAATTTTCACTATTAGAAACAATAAATTTTTAAAGTTATCATTTTATATATCTCTCTATATATTTATATATATGTAAATATATGATACTGAAAATTATACTGAAATTAGTTAGGTTATTTTATGAATATTTATTATTGTGACATATTTTATTTTTTGAGATTCCCAAGTTGACATTGTATAAAATTACATGGAAATTTTGAAATTATCATATGTTAAATTCATTACCTTTTAAAATTTCCATCTTGTACTCATTGAAATTTATTCTAAATCACTTCTTCAGATCAATCAGATCAAACACATTCCCTAAGATCTAGACAAAATAAATAAATAAAAGATTAAGCAAGTAACAGTGAAAAGCCTAATTAGTGTTTCCCCCTTTTTCTATCAAACATAAGTGGAGAAGTGATCAAAACCTTGTAATGGTCAGAAGCAGGCAAGTTTTAGGGCATTATCTTTCATCTAAAATTATTCTTTTCTGCCTTATTTCTGAAGGTTGGTTTGTTGGCATCATTTGAAAGAGATTCAAATATTTTATATTTTAAAAGAAATTATGGAATGATATTTTAAAAACCTTACTTCATGAATACATTTTTCACCATTTGAAGTATATGAAAAGACTTCAAAAGTGGGAGAGTTTAATTCTGCAAAAAATTTTAAAAAGAAATAAGAGGAAATTAATTGCAGAATTAGCCATGATGAATACCTCTCTATTGTTATTAATTCTTTTGTATTGTGCTATATCATTTTAAATTTTTTGAAGGAAATTAAATCAAATTATAACTTCAAATGTGAAAATGGGTTGAAATGTAAAATTAAGTTAGCCCATAATCTTTAAAATAAACTTGTAAAATTTGAATTAAAATGAAAAAATCATGAATAAATTCAAACATACAGATTTTTAAAAGACATGACTTTTTTAGTAAAGATATGTCAATGTTATCAATAAGTAACATTCACTGATTATGTACTGAAGTCTAAGCATTTTCTTTTATATACATTCACTTCATATAATTAACACAGTGTTGCTGTTTTTTTCCTATTTAGAAATGAGAAAATTTCTAATGAACACCCCTATGGGACTGATTGGAGATAATATACACAGACAATATTTAAATACCTTGCTGGTACTGGTGAACAAACTGGATGATGTAAGTGACAACCTTGTAAAGAACTTGGATTATGTAGAAAAGGGAACCTAAACCAGCCACACGTAGTGAACTGAGTCACTTCATTTACTTAGAATTCATGACGGTCGAACAAGTCTATTGTTTTGAAGTGACAACTTTGAATTAATACATGAAACCACTGCTCTACAAAGAACATTTTAAATTCTACATGTCTGGAGAATTTTGAAATAAAACAAGAGTCATTACCAAAAATAATAGAACTAAACCATCTAACAAGCATTCATAAGCTTTTGTTCAGAATCACTTACAAAGGTGAAATAACCCCTATATTTCTGACCTGGAAATAGAAAGAAGGAAAAGAAGAGAAGAAGAAAAAGGAAAAGAAGGTACAGGAATAAGACTTGTACTTCAAGAAATTTAAAATCTGATTGAAGAGAATAAATAAACTTTTGAGAATGTAAGCTATATAATTAATGGCTGACAACCTGGGTTGGAACACTACTATATTCTATATCTTGGAAATTAATCCTGGAATTTTCTAACTCAAACTGTTGTTAACAATATCTGCACTTCAAAATGCTGGAAATTGTCTTCAAAAGCTCATATGTCTTGCTGCTGTGGAGATATTAGTGATTCAGAATTTCTAGAATCATTTTATATGTTTAAACACTCTTGCACACATTTGAGAAATTTCATTTTACAAATTCCTATTATGGATAAATGCTGACCATATTTGTTCTGTAATATATCTTATTTCATTCTCATTACTGAATAACTTAGTTGGGCTTAAAATTCTTGATGCATAACTATTTTCTTCCAGTTCTTTCAAGATATTTACATGTTGTGGCTTCCTTTTGATTTTTTTATTCTTTTGATTAAAAAATTCTATATCTATAATTGTTTTTATTTTAAAAAACTGTTTTTATTAAAGTATATTAAATATGCAGAAAGGTACACATATTAAAAGTTTACCGCTCTACAAATTTGTAAGAATTGAATGGATGTAACCAAGCCCTGCACACGAAGACACAGGCTGATACCACACACTGAGATCCCTGACCCCAGTCTCCCTTAGAATTGTAACCCCTTCCTCAATGTTCCACACTATTCCTCTTCTAATAAATGGTATTTCTCTACCCCTTCCTCTAAATGTTCCATGCTATTTTCTCTTCTAATAAATATTATTTCTCCTTGACTGCTTTTGGATTTACATTAATGGAAGTATATGTGCAACATGTACTCTTTTATCTTCTTTGGGTTGACATTGTGTTGGTTTATGAGATTTATGCATATGACCCAGAATGGTGAGGTGTGTTTATTCTCACTGCTGTATATTACACATGGTGTGACTCTATCAATGAATAGTAATCGTTTTTTGTTCAATCACATTTACATTCAAAATAGCAGTTAAGAATATTTTAGGATTTGTTTGTTTGGTGAATCTACATATTCACTTCTACTGGGATTACATCTATAAGTCAAATTTGCTGTGGTCAAGTTTAGACATATCAACTATTAAGTAAGTGCCTCAAAAAACTTCTCCTAAGAATTGTGCCAGTTTAGGGTCTTGCCACCAGTCATGTGGGTTCAGGTTGCTTCAGACATTACCAACACTTGGAATTTTCATCTTTCTCATTTTAGCCATATGTCTGGTGATTTGTATCATATTTATTTTGCCTCTTCAGTGACTAAATGTAATTACGTATTTTGTATACATAGGCCATGAAGATCCTCTTTACAAACCTAATAGAAAAAAATATGGCAAAATGACTTAATTTTCAGTGCTTTTCATCCATTTTGCCATTTTTTCCTATCAGATTTGTATATTTTTCTTGCTAGTTTCCTATATTCTAGGTACAATTCCTTTAATGTATGCAAAAGAATAATGAATTAACCAGCTAATTTTTAAATCTTCTCATTTTCTTTATTATTCTTCCGTGAAAAGGTCATATGTTTAGGTACGTGTTCCTGTTGATATTCTAAACTTAGTATTAAAAAAACCAAAAAAACAAAAAAACACCATCTTATGATGCTGAAGGGATTGTAAGGATCAAGAGTTCAGACAGGGCAAGGAAAGGGTAGCTTGCCTCTGCTGTGGCTTGTAGATGGCCCCAGCAGGGAGACTTGAGCAGCAGGAAGCTGGGATCCTCAGGGGCCTCTTCACATAAAGCCTGACACCTCACTGCAAGGACTCAAGGGGAACAGAACTAGAGTATTCCTTAGTGGGATAATGATGGAATGGTCACAGTATGGAAAAGCAATTGGAGTGTATATTGTTGAAGTCGTGTTTGTATAAACACAATCTTTTGTGGTTAAAACACACATACATTTTTAAAAAGTATTCTATTTAGGATTGCAGTGATCTCTAAGTGAGAAAATTCATTTTTTAAAATTATTATTTTTTAATTTTTTGGCTTTTTTGTTTCATTTTTTTCACTTTTGGATAATTTCCAGTAAAAAGTAATAACAGAAATTATCTAAAAGTGATGAAATTATCCCTCTTCTTCTCTTTGAATCTGTAAGGGAAACACATCTTCTTCTCTTTGAATTCAGTAATGGAAGCAGGATCTTCAATTTATCATCCATTACTTTTATCACTCCATTTTCTTTTTCTTTTTTAATTTTTTAATTGTTTTAATTAGCTACACATGACAGTACAATGACCTTGACATATTGTACATTTGAATCAGATGGGGTATAATTTCTCATTTTTCTGAGTGCACAGGTTGCAGAATCACATTGGTCATGCAGTCACATATTTACACACAGCAATAATAATGTCTATTTCATTCATTCTGCTGTCCTTCCTTTCCTCCCTTCCCCTCCCCTCCCCTCCCATCACTTCTCTCTACCCAATCTAAGGTGACACAATTCTTTTTCTTTTCCCTCACATCGTCATACCTGTATTCTGTATAACATGAGTGTCTCCTTCCACCTTCCATGCAAATCCCCTTCTCCCTCCCTTTCCCTCCCTCCTCTCTTCCCTGTCTAGAGATAATCTTCTTCCCATGCAGAATGTCTTCTCTGATATAAGGGGGTGGTGACTCAGAATGGGTAGGAAGGAAGACTATCTTTCTTTCTTTTTTTCTTTCTTTCTTCCTTCCTTCCTTCTTTCCTTTCTTCCTTCCTTCCTTTCTTCCTTCCTTCCTTCTTTTTTTTTTGGGGGGGGGAGGTGGGTACCAGGGTTTGAATTCATGAGCACTCAACTACTGAGCCACATCCCCAGCCCTATTTTGTATTTTATTTGGAGACAGGGTGTCACTGAATTGCTTAGCACCTTGCCTTTGCTGAGGCTGGCTTTGAACTCTTGATCCTCCTCTCTCACCCTTGCAAGAGGCTGTGATTACAGGTGTGAGCCACCTTGGTTTTCTACTTCTTATAAAAAGGTATGAAGCAAATCTGAGTTATTTTTTTCATCTTCATCCTTATCATCAATCCCTCTATCTTTCATATCTATTTGACTGTTTAACTTAGAACTGGAGTCAAATTACTTATAGTTATTTTTGTCAACTCAGGAAAGTACCTTTCATTCTTTGCCAAAAATATTCAGAATTATTTGGTAATACTTTTTTCTTAAATCATGAATGTGACTGTAACATTTTTTTTCTTTTAAACATTCATATATTCGTCTTTCATATTCTACATCTAAATACTTAATGCCTTAATTCTTCAGCAAATCAACCGTACTGTGGGCTGTTTTCACTTATTCTCACTCATAGCTGCTTCCCTGTGTGTTTGCTGATTTAGGATTATGAGCCTTAGTGACAGGATATCATGTGTTGCAATCCTACTAGTCTTCAAAGAAAAGTTACATTTCAAGTAGATTGAGATGTCAATATCTCACTGTAATTTTAGGATAGTTTTTAGTTTGTTTTTATTATAATCTAGGTCAAACTCAAAGTTCCTGTATTAGAATCTTAATTCCTAATGCAACAGTGACAAAAGGTAAAACCTTCAAAAGGTGTTTAGGTCCTGAGGGCTCCTCCCTCAAGAATGGATTAGTTTTTTTTTTTAAATCTCAGGAATGAGATACTTAGATCAAGAGTGGATTGTTTTTGAATGTGAGCTTGGTCCTATTTCTCTCTTTTTTAAAATATTTATTTATTTATTTATTTATTTATTTATTTGGGTGCTAGGGATGGAACCCAGAACCTTGGCTTGCTAGATGAGCACTCTACCACTGAGCTACATCCCCAGCCCCTCTCTTTTCTTTTGAGCATATAAGCTCTTTCACCCTTCTTGCCTCCACCCTGCAATGAAACATTGAGAAGGCCCTCCATTTTCAACTGCCCAGTCTCATGAAACACTGGGCATACATTTCTTTTCTTTATAAAAAATCCATTCCTGGTGTATTTCTATAGCAAAACAAAATGGACTAAGAGACATTGGGCTGTATTTTTCCCATCTATAGCCAGTCAAATAAAATAGTTCTGGTCATATCCTTATGGAAGTAGATGTCTTTTCCCTAGTTCCCTTGTTGCTCACTAACTTCTTTATTTTGCATGGGTCTTAATTTTAGCATTGCAGTTTTGTAGACCCAAGGTATTATCTCAAGTTTTTGGAAAACTCATTAAACAGCAAACCTTTTGGTTCTGATATTATAAAATGCTCCCAACGTAGCTATAGTTCAGCTCCATTTTACCACTATGTCTTCCAACGTCTGCTCCATTTTGAAGCCCATAGGACTTGTTTATTTATTTACTACTTAATTTATCAATTCAGCTGTGTTTTTAAAAAAGGTTTGCTATTTTGAGTGGAGATTTTTTGCTACTTTGAATCAGGATATTTGTCAAGATGTCAAATTTGCTTAATATCAGAAATGGAAATCCTCTGAGGTGTTTTTTTTTTTAATATATACACATTTTAAATACACAATTTATCAGTCTTAGATGCATGATCAAGACTGCGTGATTTTATAAATGCCATCCATGTCCCAGTATTAACAAGATTGTCTTTGGAAAATTAATTCCTAATACAAACTTTAATCATTAATTTAGGCATTTTGAGATTTAAAAACTTAAAATATGAACATGTTTTGAATTTATTCCAATATGAGTTATTATGTGATTAATTACAGATTATTTATTAGGCAAAATGGGATTCAATTACAGTAATCCTCATGGCTCTTTGTGACTTTTGAAACCAGTGTCGGTGGTAGTGTGCTGTTACTGAGAGCTGGACTGGCCACAGGAGCCTGTGTGTCATTTACAGTGATGATAGCTTGTATTGCAATCCCCCAGCCCTGACCCTTCCCTAATAGATTTATAAATACTGCCTGTGAGCAATCTGAAGTTTTCGGTTTCTGGCAACCAGACAGGGCACTTTTGATGGTGGATACTGCATCAGGAAATGGTTCACCCTCCCTCTTTAACAAACCCATTGACCTTTTGAACTTGGAGTAGTACTAATCCTTCTATCTGACATGTCTTAGCAGGAATTTACTAAAATTTCTTCTTCCTAGAAAATTTAGCTCATAAAATCAGCAGAAATGAAAAATTGAATTTTGTGTATGTATGCAGAAGCCGTAAAGATATGAATGCCTAAAATGTATCTCACAGTTTGTTTCTCACATGTGTGAGGTCATGTCCTACGGGGAGAATGTTGCCTTTTTCTGTGTCGCACCAGAAATTAAGTGAAAATTATGCTGTTCACTTTTTAACAGAAGGAATAAAATCCTTATATATATTTATATCCTTATATATATTTATACATATATATAAATATACATATATATGTATATTTATGTATGTATACATATATATATTTAATAAAAAAGACTTTGAGAACAGAGCCTACACTAGATTTCAATATACTAACACATTTCATAATAAGAATGGTTCTTTCCACATACTAGGCTCTGAGGATGTAGCTCAGTGGCACAGTGCTTCTCTAGCATGTGGGAGTCTCTGGGTCCAATACCCAGCACACATGCATGTACATACACACACACACACATACAAACACACACACACAGAGACACACATACACACACACAACTTCCTAATTGCCAGTCTGGTGTTTTCCTTATGAAGGCCTGGCTGTGAATCTCTTTTGGAAGTACAATAAAACCTGCTATAAGAGAAAAATATATTTAATACAAACCCCAAATTATATTTGGCAGACACCACAGCCAAATCTACAAATAGAGCTCTTTGGAAGATCAAAGGTAACAATTGGTGTATGTTTTATTGCCTGGGTCATATACAAAGATTTTTTTCAGTTAATTTGAGGTTGTGTATAATGATTTCAAAAGGGAAGAATCACGGCTTAGTTATTTTCTTTTGGGGAGTTTGGCTTTCTTATACATTCTATTATATGGGAGTGGGGAATCTCTTTTAAATGAAGTCATAATTTATGCTCATTTCCACTGCAGATTTAAAAGTAATATTTTTCATGACTAAGGCCAAGAAAAAAAATCTGAGCTCTGTGATGTATTCTAGTATAATAGTTTATCTGGTGAGTATTCTTAATGTTTTTAAAGGGTAATTTACCTGTCAATCCAGCACCACACTGGCATACAAATTAGTGCCTGTAAAGAAAATATTTAAGTGTGGAAACAGCAGGAGAATTGAAGAAAAGTAGGCTGCCTCCAGGAATGGAGCTGCTGCATTTTCTAAGTTGAAACATTTATTGAGTCAAAAGATGCTGAAATACCTGTGTCCTTAGAATAATTACTAAACTATTTGTAGCCCATGTTATTGATTTCAACTATATGATACAAAATGGTGCCCCAGGGGTTATATTTATATCATTGTCTTTTACTTCATGAAAATCACTGAATGGGGTAACAGTTAATGCTTCATCTTCCCCTCAATTTAGCCAAGTTACTAGCTCTGAGGTATAGACATCAGTGGAATTGTATCCAGTTAACACCTCATATTTTTAGTTCCTTAATACATTAATATTCTTTATAGGCTGATAGTAAGTCTATTGCCTTTTTAAAAAAAGCAATGGATGGTCTAGTTATCACACAAAGAGGAAATCGAGGTAATTAGAAGATCATGGGTTTTAGAACTTGTCTAGTAATCAAAATACTGTGTTTCCACACAGCCATAATATGTATATAACTTTTAAAATATATGGCACATGATCGGGTGGTGATGAATGCCTGTAATTCTAGTGGTTCATTAGGCTGAGGCAGGAGGACTGCAAGTTCAAAACCAGCCTCAGCAACTTAGTGAGGCCCTGAGCAACTTAGTGAGATCCTGTCTCTAAATAAAATATAAAACTGCTTGGGGATGTGGCTCAGTGTTTGAGTGCCCCTGGGTTCAATCCCCAGCATCAAAATAAATTTTATGGTATAGTTTAAGAAATAAAATTAGATTAAGAAAATTTTTAATTTAAATAAGTACATTTATTTCTCACCCTATTGTTGAGGATTTAAATATAGCCATGATATTTCAAATTCTAACATATTTCTAGAAGGAATAATTGACTCATGCTGTCTTATGCCAATAACAGTTTAACTATACTTGCTTTCCATACAAACTAGTGAAAAAACAAAAGACTAACACCTTGGTATTTGATAGCCAAAACATTAACTTGCATCTCTTTTTTCCCTGCATACCATATTGACTTAGTCCTCCTCTTCCCTGTGTGGGGTGTGAGTACTTCCGTAGCTGTCATTCATTAGTGTGGGCAGCAACACCGTGTGCATTTATAGGTCAGCACATAAAAAACCAACATATCCACCTTAATGCCTCTGGAGGGACCTCCTTACCCATTGTGCAATCACTGGCATTTTGGAGGGTTGAGCAGACATTCATCCAGCATGCAATACCAAGCATTTCAGGAATTCACTTGCAGCTGAAACAATTACATAGGACCATAGAGAAATGTGACAATGGAGACAGTCTCTCAAGGCTATAATGTGTTCTTTGTATGCATGGTTACAAGTCAGGGTGCCAGAGAGGAACACTAGGGCTAACACACAGGGCACCTGCCATTACACATGCATCAAAGGATGTGGAGATGTTTCAACATGATCTAGTAAATGGAGGGTACAGCTATTTCATCAAGCTTAAATCTAATTGCTTTAGCCCTTGTCTCACTAATGGCAACACTGTTCCTGTTGCTGCTGATTCAGAAACAATGTTGCTGTGTCCATTATAGCAGTCCTTCAATCTAAAATGAAACACTATCTGTGTGCTATTATAAGATGGGTATGCAAAGTGCAGCCAGTTAGAAAGCACATGGGAATCTATCCCTGTGTTTTGCAGCATATCTGAAGCACTAATAAGGCTTGAAAGTCAATGATACACAAGCAACACACTGAGTCAGAAAGGTAGCAAAAATTTCAAAAGAAATGACATTCAAAACAAAACATACCTTTGGAAAATATTTATAACTTTTTATTTTTTGTTAGCTAATGGGTGCAGCTTTGTCCCAATGGTCCATTTTATCCACTGACGAAAGGCGTTTGACAAATGTATTTACTTAAAGTAACTAGTAAAATAAATTCTGATTAACAATAGTACACTTCCTATCAAAATGAGTTTAAAAGTGTAGTTCTTCCCCTCTTTTCATTCATTTACTCATTAATGGAGCCAAGAATGTCTGCAGTGCACATACACTTACTAAGAATGTATTTTGTGTTGGGCAATATTATAGATACCATAGTTATAGTTGAGGTCACATACCACCATCATTTCTGTTCTCAAAGGATTTAGAATTAGCTGGAAATTATTGTTAAATACTTTTTGTAAATTATGGAGTAGAATTTGGCATATATAAATTTCTTTGTTTGCATGTGTGTACAGGGAAATGTAGGGAAGAAATTTTTACTGTGAAAATTGAGAATTAATAATTTACTGGCAACCAGAAGTATTTAACACAAAACATAAATCTCTGGCTATCATTTCCATCAATACAGTCACCTGGGATGGGAATGGGAAAACATATTCCTAACGTCCAACACAGAATTGTCAATTCTTCATCCACCCACCCATGCCCGTGCAGAAAATTTTATGAATTTGTTTAAACAGGTATAGTTGATTTACATTATCAGTACTTATTAAACATCAGTATTTAAAGAGATTTTAAAGAGTTTGTACTGGTATATAATCATCATTTCTGAAATTGAAAATGTCTTATATTCTAAGTAATTAACTTACAAAAAGCTGCCCAATACAATCCTTTTGATAAGCTGAATGTTATCTTTTTTTTTTTTATTTATGTGGGAGAACTTTACTTAAAAAATCACCAAGATATAAGCAGATACAACTGTTACATTTAAAAAAGAGGTGATCATTATAATATCCCATATTTATAAGTCATTTTTTATATCTTTATTTAATCTGTTCATTTTTATGTGGTGCTGAGGATTGAACCCAGCACCTCACATGTGCGAGGCAAGTGCTCTGTCACTGAGTCACAACCCCAGCCCCCATAAGTCATGTTTTATTATATTTTTATAATAAATCACACATTTATAAGGGATCTCTTATTATATTTTATAATTAATTGTATCTTTAGAAGTAATATTGTATACTTTCATGATCTTTTATTATATTTTTATAATAAATCTCATATTTATGTGACATTTTATTATATTTTCATAGTAAATCAGACAATTACTTTTATAAGAAGCTAATAAAAATGGCCCAAAATAAGCATTCTATAATGTGACATAAATTAAAAATTAATAAAAATTTTCTGAAGTAGGACATCTCTCTCTTTCTCTCTCTCTATATATTATATATATACATATATATGTTAAACTACATATTTCAGTAGTTTTAAGATGCCATATTTTGAAATAATTTTTTATTGTATTTAAATTCTGATAGAAAAAGACATTATCTGGAATAGTATGAATCTTTGTTTCATTGTCTGTGCCCTGATTTTCATATAACTAAAAGAACTTTTGGAAGAACTTTATTTTATAAACATTGTTTTACAATAATGAATTTAAAATGCATTTTGATATACATCATGCACATATATTATATCTATTGTGAAAAGCATCATATTAATCATCTCAAGAATGGTATAAAGGAGGTTCAAGCAGAATTAAATCATAGTTTTAAGGGAATTCAATGGAATAAGTGAGACAAGACAAAAAATGATAAGATCTCATCTTTCACCAAATTCTAGAGATCAAATTGTACTGTGATTTCAATTCTCTTGATTTTAGGTCTTAAAACTTTGAAATTTCATTGGTAATAATTATGTGGAATGAAATTTTCAATGTCATGTTTCTCAAGTGGAAAGTTTGAAGTGTTACACAACTTGATGGATAAAAAATTATAATCTTTTTTTTAATGTGATTTCACTTTGTTCTTTTTTTTTATTGGTTGTTCAAAACATTACAAAGCTCATGACATATCATCTTCCATACATTTGATTCAAGTGGGTTATGAACTCCCATTTTTACCCCAAATACAAGTTGTCTTGATGAACTGACTCACCATGGCTTCTCTTTCTGAAATTCTCCTTTGTATCATAGGTGTATGGGTATCCTGGTCCTCCATCTCCACCATCACTCCACCATTCAGCCATCACGTTGTCTATCTTGACATGCCCAAGCTCAGTCCATCCTTTCTCAGGCTGTGGCAGAAACGTGGACACTGGCTGTGTGCTGTCCAATTCTCAATCTTAATGCTGCTCACTTAGGGAATTATGTCCATCTGGCCTTTGTTTATTTCACACACATTTGGTTATTGTAACCCTTTGGTGATGTCCTGAATGGAAATTCTATTTCCTTCCAAACATTTTTCCAGTTTCCATATACTGTTACTTTCAGGTGGATCTTGATTGCTTTAAGAATACATTCTATGTGATAAATATGATCACAACTTACAAAAGCCACATGAAAGATCCATATAATATGACATTGGAGTTCAGGGAGAGTAGAAATTTCCTTCTAGCCAGCAGCTCTATGGAAGTTGACCTGTGGGTTGCATCTTGTTTTGACCATTTGTTGTTGTTGTTGCTATGACTAAAAGATCTAACAAGAACAATACAGAGGAGAAAAAGTTTGTTTGGGGCTCACAGTTTCAGAAGTTCAACACATAGATGGCCGACTCACTCTGGGTCTAAGGTGATGGTGGACATCAAGACTGAGGAAAGGTGCTCAGGACATGGACACAGGAAGCAGAGAGAGAATAAGTTTGGTTAATCAGAAACTAAATATACACCTCAATGTCATGCCACACCCTACCTGCCTATACTCACCACCTAGTTAATCCTTATCCAAGTATTATTGCAAAGACTAGGGTTGAAGCCTTCATAACCCAATCATTTCTCCTATAAACTTTCTTGTATTGTCTCACACATGAGCTTTTGGAGTCTAAACCATAACACTTCTCAAAATATAGATAGGATTGTAATCTGTATAACCAAAATTTTATTTCTATTAAAATTTATTTGTCTATTTGTCCATTTATCTACTCATTCATCCATCTACTTACCAAATGTGAATATTGATATATCACCTCTCACTGCAAACAAGATTGGATGGTGCTTTGGATGGCAACCCTATGTAGCAGTGAAAACATTCTTGATAATAAATGGATCCAAACTTGAAATTTGCTTCACATACTTGGACACTTTCTTACTTCATTTTTCATAGCTATAACAAAGTACCTGAGACTTTATTTTTTTAAAAGTTCATTTATTTATTATTTATTTATGCTTATTGAGTTCATAATTTTGGACCCCAAGATAGACAACCACATCTGATGAAGGGCCCTACTTTATCATGACGTAGTGAATGTGGCAAATCAATGAAAACAACTGTGGATGGATCAGACTATCTGTAATAATGACACACTCTCATGGGCACTAATCCACTCCTGTAAGATCTAACCCATTCTCAAAGACCACCATTAATCCCCTCACAAAGTTAGTCATGATCCAGTCACCTCCCACTAGCCCCACCTCTCATAGAGGTCCCACTATATTTCGATATTGTTATTCTGGGAACCAAACTTCTAGCACATGAATCTTTGAGAGAAAAACCATAGCCCATCTACACCAGGCAGATAAACAGAGAATAACTTTAGTTTTCCAAGCAACAAATGAGAACATACTTGTTAATACTTACATGTACATAATCTGTGATACAACTCTTCTTTGCATGGACGAAATTATAATACCCTCTGAAGTTCCTTTCCCAGTTCTTCCAAATCCTTCTGAATTAAGATAGAGGGGAAAGGAAAACCTAATCCCCTGCATCTCAAACCTGAATATGCAAAAGATTTATTTAGAATTCTTGTTGTCAACTGTCCTTTTCCTATGGGTCAGATTCAGCCAGTCATTAGGATGCAGATGACTCATGGGTCACTCACTAGATCTTGGGCTTCTTACATTGCTATTAGATCTCTGTCCCTTTACCCCCAGAGAATTTTCCACTCTGCATTACTGTCTTCTCTTTCATAGGTTCAGAAACTATGTGAGGTGATGGCTTCCTCTTGGAGTCTAAAGCATGTTAATATGCCTGCACATATGTACATGTTGACAACTATTCAGAGCACCCTCTTGCTGAGCTGCCAGAGGCAGCTGTATTTTTTTTTTTAAGAGTTAGATCTTCCTGTGGACCATGAAATGTTTCTCTGAGCTGCCTCGGACTAAAATTCAGACATATCTGGCCTCCTGGCAAGAGTTTTAGGACTTTTCTTAATCACGCAAAAGTTCTTTTCTCCTTGAACTCAGTGACCAGCTCTGTATCTAAGAATAGAAAAGAAAATCTGAGCAAATATCTAAAAATAACCATAAGATATGAATACTACTATTAATTAGCATAATCACACCCTCAAAGTTTATCTTACAATCTCAGGACAACTCATGTCTACACTAATGATGTACTAAAGTAACTTAATAAGGACATTTAAAAAATTACAGGCATGAGAATATAAACTCTGGATTTTTTCAGTCTTATATCACATATTATGTACATGTAAGTATTAATAAGTATTTTCTCCTTTGGCTCATGTTATTCAGGAAAGGAGACAGCAATGTTAGAGAAATAAATAAGAGACCCATCTTCCCTTATTCTCATCTGTATATTTGTTTTTCACTGGCAGAAATTTGTGATGGGTATTTGGGATGATTTGGGGAAAGTATAAGCAATAAAATGTAATTCCTAGTTTCAAGAGTTGTTTTTGTTTGCTTCTGATTATTAGTATCTTTGTCATAACTAGGATTTATGATAGACAGAGTGTGATAGAGCCCTGCCCTGTCAGTAGTTTGTAACTTGTATTAGGAGAAAACTGGGATCCATGAGGCACAAGAAATGATTTTCTTAATACTACCCTGTAGAGATGGGCCTCTAAAATAAAGTCCATAGTATATAAAAAGTAATTTTACAACTATAATGCTTGTTTTATTGTAACAGCTAAAGAAAAAAAACTAAAGAAAGAAAACAGGTTATTTCTGAAATATTATGGCTGTTGTAGTTCAGCTTTGTCACTTGTAACTACAAGTTACAAAAAATTTTTAGCTGAAAAATTTCATCTGAGCTTTCAAAAATATTTTAGGAGTCATGTGGACCTTAAGGGAAAAGTTAGATTATGGAGATTAAACAAACAAACAAACAAACATATATGTGTGGCTGACTTCTCTAATACTTTATATCACTTGTTCTTTAGTAAGCAAACAAGACACTCTTGTTTCTGAAAAAAAAAGCTTTTAAGGCAACTTCATGACAGACCATGATTTTTAATGAATAAAACACCAAGTTTGGCTTTTACATGCTACAAATAATGTGTCCGTTTGTGAATATATCCCATGGCTCCTTTTTCCTGAAAGGTAAGTTATTTAAAGATTCAGAGTTACCTTCCCCAGAAAAGACATTCGAAAGCCTTAGTGCATTGTTTCTTTTATAGAAAACACTTTTATTAGTGTCTAAAATAGCATCTTAGGATTTATATAGAACTTATAAAAAATATATGGCTTTTGAACATCAGTTGAATCAGACTATTCTCTTTTGTCCGCGAGGAATTTTTCTTCCTTAAGATAGTAGCTCTGATGTTAAAGAATATGGCAGAAAAGATAAAGTCCTTTTTTCACTGCAAGTTGTATGTTCCATTATTTCAACTTTCCATTCCTTTATCACAGTCCAGTACTGAAATCTTTTTGGACCATGAGGTTTCTCCTTTTTCTGAAACATTACTATAAGTCAAAAGAAAGCAAGAGAAATCTACATCTCAAAACCCATTTTGGAAGTCTGAAAAATGAAAAACGAATAAATCTTAAAAAGTAACATTTTTTATTTTCCTAGGAAGTTAAAATTTTAACCAAATAAATGGTTGTGAAACATCTTTACCAATTTCATTTATTATCAGAACGGGTTAAGTCATTTATTTCTAGATGGGGTAAACAATTACAAAACATCAATTTTGTTTATTTAATATAGAATAATCATGAAGGAATGGAAATGAAGAACCTGTCACCCAATCCAGTAGTTACAGAACTTTAAAATAGTTTTGACAAACTGGTATAGAATAGGGTGTTTGATAAAATCTATTCAGTTTCCCACTGAAATGTCTATGAATGAAAATAAATAAAAATATATCCCTGAAAACTGTAATGATAAAGCAAATAATAAATTTTGTTGCTACAGTAGAATAATAGCCATATGATTCAAGACTTTTTGTATTTAATTGAGGACCTTGTAGTAGGCACATCATGTTACATGAAGTGGCCAAAAACTTGCTAGACTTAGGAAATTTTAGCAATTCTTATAACCACATGTCTCTGAGATCAGAGTTTCTGTCTAATGGTATTTCTGTAGCAATATGCCTTTTTGAAAAAAAAAATCATTATAATTTGATGGAAGCTACATTTGGTGAAGTCTTTGTAAATAAAGCTGTAAATACTGGGAAAAATGGGAAATGTTTTATAACCAGTAAGTTAGATATTGCATATTTTATTTGTTTTCTAAAATAAGAATAAATAATGGGGAGGGCACATAAGAGCAGATCCTAAATCTTTCAAGAGAGGTGGAATTCCTCTACCAGATTAACAGGCATGGACCAACTAGTCCTACAGCTCTGAACATCAGAAGACTTTGCGTTTGTTTCATTTCTTCATTTTCCCAGGAGCTGTGTAAGAAAGAGAGAGTCCAAGTAAAACCCCATGCTTGTTGTCTCTTAGCAAAGTTGTCAGCAGAACGTTTCTCTCCTAATCAAGGACAACCAACATGATTATGGGGAAACATTTCCTAATAGCACGGTCAGAGAAGGTAAAGCCTTATGAAATACTTAAAGACAAGAAAGAAGCAACCAAGAGAAAAGCTGAGAAAGAATGAAACCGAATCAGATAACAGTGCACTGGGGTGGAGTGGGGAGGAAGGCTGTACTTCCATGAAAATGGACATCATAATAGGGTTGGAAGGAAAAGACACTTCAAGGGAGTGAAGTTAGTTATGAGGAGGAAAGTGAAAAAAAAAAGATGAAGAAGTAATGAGCGTGAGCTCACATATGAAAGTCAAATGAGTTCTCTCACATCAAACTTAAGAGCAGAACTAACTGAGGGGAACAATGCCACATGTCCGTCTCTGTTCTGTTAACTTGACACACCGGCTGAGTTCTCACAAAGCTCTAGGGGGCAGTTACTGGTGTCATTGGGTTTATTTTATAAATCAATATTCTAAGGGAGTGCAAAGAGATCAACAAATGCAGGTACTAGTGAGTAACAAAGTCAGGTATCAAACACAGCCTTGCTTCAAAAATACTCTGGTGATGGTATGTTTTGTGTTTAAAAATGTAGATAAACAAAGCATATGACAGTCATAGCAAGGATATGAAAAGTGCACTATCACATCCCTGTGACTTGGGAAATTTGAAAATTCTCTGCTTTATGTTTTCTGAAGTTTTCAACTTTCATGAATTATTTTTACCCAGGTACAACACACACGTGCTTGCACACATCTATATGTAGGCATTTTGTGTGTGCTCATGTGCACACGTGTGCATATGTGTGTTGATGGGTGTGTGTGTGTGTGTGTGTGTGTGTGAAAGAGGAGGTGAGAGAGAACTGGAGGTGCACAGAGACATAGGAGAAGAAAAAAATGGAGAGAGGAGATATATACAGGATAAAGAAAAAAACATCTTCATGTATTACCTATGACTATGGCAAGCACATATACTTAATAAAATGAAGAGAGAACAATGAAAAGGAAACGTTCCCTATCCCCACAATGAGTAGGTGGTAATCTTCCCTATTATATAAGCCAAAGAAAACAAATCACCTAGAATATTTATAAAAAACTGAATCATCCATCAAACCAGTGAGTCACATTCTTTATAAAATAAGTTTCTCTTTAAGTAAATGTCACTTTTCTCTTCAAGGTTTTTTTTTTTAAAAAAATCATTATAGTGTGAGGGCTGCTTTTATCATTCTATTTTAAAATATATCAGATATTTAGTGACTAAATATATTTACTTTTAAAAAGTGGTAGGTTAGCAGGAATTATCTGTGAATTATTGTTGAACGACCAAACTCAACAGATGAGAGGTGTACGTAGTGATGTCTCATCAGATTTATTTATATATATTTATTTATTTTTTAGTTATAGATGGACACAATATCTTTATTTTATTGTATGTGGTGCTGAGGATTGAACCCATTGCCTCATACATGTTAGGAGAGCACTCTACCTCTGAGCCAGAACCCCAGCCCTTGGGTTCAAATCTCAACTTTCATATTGTTAGCATGATGCTGGCCATGGGATAGAATATCATTAGGCTTTTGTTTCCTCTTTTATTAAAAAAAAAAGAAAAGCTTTTCTGGTAAAGGAGCCACTTCCATAATGCTTCAAAGAGTCAAACTGGTTGTGAGTTATGTGTAGTCATCTGATGTTCACTCTGTCTTGAACTCATGACTGGCCCTGACTTACTGAAAATACTTTCCTGGCATTTCCTTCATAGTAACCTCTTCCCTCTTTTAATCATGTATCTATTAGAAGTATTTTGACACTGTATCACTAGTAAAAGTAGGGACTTGATAGTACCTGGCTTATTGTGTGTGATTAGTAGATTTTTTTTTTTTTGGTTGAATTAAACAGCATCGTATCTCATGTGTGTAGGCATGGTGTCTAATTGTATATTTACTCATTAAAATCCTCTATATGATTGGGTGAGAAAAACATGCTGTTATGACATGTTGAATGAGCTCCTTAACTCCTGTGGAATCTCAGGGACTCCCGAACAAAATACTCATCAACTTCCCTTAATAAAGGAGTCCTCTAATCTTGTAGAAGAGAGACTGATCCTGGCCCTTAATGGGGATTCCAACACGCAAATGTATGTTTGATGGGAGGCAGGGTAGGAAAGACAGTAAAAAAAAATTGTTAGGAGAAATTTGCCTCATGTTGAGGCAATGACCTGGGCAGGCCAGAGTGTGCAGGGCTGCATGGATCTCAGGGGTGGTAATATGTTAAGATGAAGCAGTATTCAGGTGTCCTTGACCCAGCATACCCAACAGATGCTCCTGTTCCTCCATGTTTCATCCTTCATTAACCAGTACCTGGAGGAAGAGTCTGTGTGCTCTGGGTGAAAGAAAATTAGGTTTTAATGTCAAAAATTGAGTCGCTAGAGACCAAAAATCCTGCTGTGGAAATATCTCTCTAAAATAGAAGAAAGGTAGGAATGATCTTCTTAGAAGCCAGTGTAGTGAGGGAAAAAAGCAATTCAATGTGTACTGGTGAGTATGGGGAGAACTTAGAACCTTGGCACATTTTTTATTTAATTTTTATTCTAATTTGTTATATATGACAGCAAAATGCATTATAGTTCATGTTACACATATAGAGCATGATTTTTCATATCTCTGGTTGTATACAAAGTATATTCACACCATTCATGTCTTCGTACATGTACTAAGGGTAATGAGGTCCATCTTATTCCACCAACTTTTTTTACCCCCATACCCCCTCCTGACAGAGGCACTATAGGGCCACTATAAGCCTATAGTGTAAAAATGGTAATAATGCCTTGGGTCCACGGAGCTAGAAAGGAAGACACGTAAACAACATGAAAAGACAAGGGAAGAAAGTGCCCCCAAAGAAATCAAGATACCACATTATTAGAATCCATGGCCAGCACAGCAGAAGGAATTACAGAGAAGGAATTCAGAATTAAATGTTCCATGAATTAAAGGATATGCTACTGAATGGACAATGGGTTGCAAAAGACATCAAGGAGAAGATTTAAAAATTCTTAGAGGTAAATGAGAACATGATACATACAACATATTGAAATCTCTGGAACACGATGAAGACAGAACTAAGAAGAAAGTTCATTGCATGGATTTCATTCCTTAAAAGAAGAAAAAGTCAACAAATAAATGACCTGACATTACATCTCAAAGCCATAGAAAAATAAGAACAAATCAACACCAAAAGCAGTAGAAGACAGGAAATAATAAAAATCAGAGCTGAAATAAATGAAATTGAAACAAAAGAAATAATTGAAAAATTTGACAAAACAAACAGTTGGTTCATTGAAAAAAATAAATAAAATTGACAAACCATTAGCCATGCTAATGAAGAGAAGGAGAGAGAAACATCAAATCACTAACATATGTAATGAAAAAGGAAATAGCATAACAGACATTACAGAAATACAGAAGATAATAAGAAATTATTTTGAAAACTTGTACTCTAATAAGATAGAGAATATAGAAGGTGTTGACACATTTCTAGAGGTATGAGTTGCCCAGATTGAATCAGGATGATATACACATTTTAAACAGATCAATTTTAAGCAAAATAGAAGATGTCATCAAAAGGCTAGTAAGAACAAAAAGCCCAGGACCAGATGGATACAGAACTGAATTCTACAAGACCTATAATGAGGAACTAATACCTATACTTTACAAATTATTTTGTTAAACAGACAAAGAGGAAGCACTTCAAAACTAATTCTATGAGGCTAATATCACCCTGATTCCAAAACCAGGCAAAGACACATCAAAGAAAGAAATCTTCATACCAATATCACTAATGAACACATATGAAAAATTCTCAACAAAATTCTGGCAAATTGAATACAAAAGTATATTTAAAAGGTGGTTGGCTGGGGATGTGGCTCAAGCGGTAATGCGTTCGCTTGGCATTTGCAGGGTGCTGGGTTCGATCCTCAACACCACATAAGATTAAAAAAAAAAAAAGATGTTGTGTCCAACAAAAACTAAAAAATAAATATCAAAAAAACTCTCTCAATAAATAAATAAATAAATAAATAAATAAATAAATAAATAAATAAATATCATGCACCACAATCAAGTGGGTTTCATCCCAGAGATGCAAGTTTGGTTCAACATACGGAAATCTATAAACATAATTCATCACATCAATAGACTTAAAGATAAGAACCATATGATTATTTCAATTCATGCAGGAAAAAAAAAAAAACATTCAGCAACATACAGCACCCATACCGGTTTAAAACCCTAGAAAAACTAGGGATAACAGGAACATATTTCAACATCATAAAAGCTATCTGTGCTAAGCTCCAGGTCAACATCATTCTAAATGGAGAAAAAATGAAAGCATTCCTTCTAAAATCTGGAACAAGAAAGGGATGCCCTCTTTCACCACTTCTATTTAACTTAGTTCTTGAAACACTGGCAAGACCAGTTAGGCAAGCAAAAAAAAAAAAAAAAAAAATTAAGGGATATAGACAGGAAAAGAAGAATTCATTTTAGCACTATTTGCTGACAATATGATTCTATACCAAAAAAAAGACCCAAAAATTCCACCAGAAAACTTCTAGAACTAGTGAATGAATTCAACAAAGTTGCAGGATACAAAGTCAACACCCATAAATCAAAGGCATTTCTGTATATCAGTGACAAATCCTCTGAAATTGAAATGAAGAAAACTACACCATTTAAAATAACCTCAAAAAAAATGCTTGGGTATCAACCTAACAAAAGAGGTGAAAGACCACTACAACAAAATCTACAAAACATTAAAGAAAGAACTTCAAGAAGACTTAGAAGATGGAAAGATCTATCTTGTTCTTGGATAGGCAGAATTAATATTTTCAAAATGACCATACTATCAAAAGCACTATACAGATTTAATGCAATTTCCATCAAAATCCCAATGACATTCCTCATAAAATTAGAAAAAAATAGTCATGAAATTTATCTGGAAAAACAAGAGACCCAGAATAGCTAAAGCAGTCCTTAGCAAGAAGAGTAAAGCAGGTGAGGTGATGTCACTATACCATTCCTGAAACTATACTACAGAGCAACACTAACAAAAACAATGTGGTATTGGCACCAAAATAGACTGGTAGACCAATGCTATAGAATAGAGGACACAGAGACTAACCTACATAATTACGGTTAGCTTATTTTAGACAAGGTGCAAAAAATATATACATTGGAAAAAAGACAGCCTCTTGAACAAATGGTGCTGGGAAAACTGGAAATCCATATGCAACAAAATGAAATTAAACTCCTATCTTCACCATGAATAAAACTCAACTCAAAATGGATAAAAGAATTAGCAATTAAACCAGAGACACAGTGCCTATTAGAATAAAAAATAGGCCCAAATCTCCATCATGTCAGATTAGGCCCAGACTTCCTTAATAAGACTCCTTTGGCACAAGAATTAAAATCGAGAATCAATAAATGGGATGGATTCAAACTAGAAAGCTTCTTCTCAGCAGAAGAAACAATCAGTGAGGTGAATGAAAGCCTACTTCTTAGGAGCAAATTTTTACCACTCATACATCAGATAGAACACTAATCTCTAGGGTATATAAAGAACTCAAAAATCTTAACATAAAAAAAACCCAATAGCCCAATAAATAAATGGGCCAAGGATCTGAACAGACACCTCTCAGAAGAGGAGATACAATCAATCAACAAATATATGAAAAAATGTTCATCATCTCTAGCAATTAGAGAAATACAAATCAAAACTACTCTAAGATTTCATCTCACTCCCATCAGTATGGCAGCTATTATGAAGACAAAAAACAATAAGTGTTGGTGAGGATGTGGAAAAAAAGGAACCCTCATGCATTGCTGATGGGACTGCAAATTAGTGCAGCCAATATGGAAAGGAGTATGGATATTCCTTGGAAATCTGGGAATGGAGCCACCATTTGATCCAGCTGGCCCTTTTCCTCAGTCTATACCCAAAGTAGTTAAAATCAACATACTACAGAGGCACAGCCACATGGATATTTATAGCAGCACAATAACTGAACTGTGGAACCAACCTTGATGCCTCCAGTAGATGAATGGATAAAGAAAATGTAGTATATATACACAATGGACTATTACTCCGCAATAAAAGAGAATAAAACCATGTCATTTGCAGGTAAACAGAGTTAGAGAAGATAATGCCAAGTGAAGTTAGCCAATCCCCCCCAAAAAAACACAAATGCTGAATGTTTTCTCTGACATAAGGAGGTTGATTCAAAGTGAATTTGGAAGGGGGAGCATGGGAGGGAAGGAGGTGGCATATTATTAATAAGAGTGGAAAACTGGGCAGCCGCTATGGAAAAGAGTAGGTAGGTTTCTCAGAAAGCTAAAACTAGAAGTACCATATGACACAACCATCTCACTTATGAATGGATACCCAAAAGAATTAAAAATGGGCTCTCAGAGAAATATTTGTACCCCATATTCATGGCAGCTTTATCCTCAATAGTCATACTTTATTGCTAAAAAGTTTCTGTTACACAGGATAATAATCTAGGTCAAATATAAAATGCAGTACCTATAGCTAAGAGTACTGTAACATGCTTTAAAATATGTTAAGGGATTAGATCTCACATTAAGCATTCCTACTGTAAATAAAGAAATAAAAGAGATGAGTTATGAAAATCATTGGGTGTGATGGAAAAGTCACCTTGGTTGTGGTGATGTTCTTATAGTTGTGTGCATATGTCAGAATTTGTCAAATCATACACTGTACATATGAGCAATTTTTTGTATAACAATTATACCTCAGGAAAGCTGTTTAAAAACATGAAGTGTACATGTCAATAGTCTTTATTATACTTACAGAATTGTAGAACCATTACAATGAATAACTTTAGGACATTTTCATTATTTCATTATTTCCAAAAGTAATCCTGTTCCCATTAACACTCATACCTATGCATCCCCAGTTCTCCAACCCCAGGAACTTCAAATTTGCTTCCTGTCTCTATCATTGTCTATTTCAGACATTTTATGGAAATGGAGTCATACAGTATGTGTCTTTTTTTCTCTCATTTAGCCTGTTGACTTCAAGGTTTGTCCATGTTGTAACATGATTCAGTAATATTCCATTGAATTAATCTCTCATATTTTATTTATCCAGTCATCAGTGACGAAAGTGTGGGTTGCTCTCAACTTTTGACTGTTATGAATAATGCTGCTGGGATCATTTATGAACAAGATGTTATTTAAACAAAATTTAAATTTGTCTCATGTATAGAATTCTACAGGATTGATACAGCTGAGTTTATGGTAACTTGTTTATTTTGCTGTAGTGTCTATGTGTATGTGTAATTGTAAGACTGTTTTACTAAGTTGTTACATAATTTAATGTACCCACCAGCAGCATATGCAGTTTCCACTCTGTTTTATCACCATTACTTGTTATAGTCTGTCTTTTTGATTATAGCCATTCTAGTTTGGATGAAATGGTAATGGTTTGTATTTTTCATCTGCAGTTCTCTAATGGCCAATGATGTTGAGCAACTTTTCATGTACTTGTTGGCTATTTATGCATCTTCTTTGGAGAAATGTCTGTTCACATACTTTACACCAATTTTAAATGCCTTGTCAGTGATCCAATTCTCTTAGAAGGTCACCTGTCCTTTTAAAATTAACACTCTCATAATCTAATCGTTTTACCTCTGAACCTTCTTACACTGTCTCACACATGTGCTTTTGGGGGATACCTCATATCTAAACCTTAATACTCTTTCTTTCAAACCATGTGTTAAATGGAAGTGATTAAAAAAAAAAACTGGAAGAGCATATAGACTTTATATACATCGGCAGTGAATTCAACATAAGCCACCAACTTCCTCACAGCATTTTCTTTTTGAATTTTATAGCCTATTCTGAAGTTCATTGGATAAATTTAGACAGCTAATGCTTAGTGTTATGTAGCTGAGGTGTAAGATTAAGTAGAGTAAGAACCTTGCTCATTATCGCTTCTGTGATCTGCACACCTGATATTTCTTGCAAGAAGGTTTCAGCAAATATTAAAAGAGGTCATATATCCAAAGCATTATTTTTGTATTTTCACATTTAAGTAAAAAGTTGAAAATATGTAAGTGCATTATATATTTTTGGAAATATTTTTGAAGTAAATATTAATTACATAGTGTCACTTATTAGATATGTTAAGAAATGAATCACTAGGAAGTATTTTATGTGATATCACTGTACTCTTCCTATTCCTCTCCACCACAATCCATTTCCTTATTTATTTTCAAAATCTTCTGCAGGGCATTCTAGATGGCCATTCCCTAGGAGGATATCTAACCACAGCATCAGAGAAACTTGGCCCCAAAACTGCTTTTAGGCATCTCTGCCTGAGGTTTTATCTTCAAAGACAAAGCATTTAAACCGAAAACATGAAGTAGAAAAATGATGGTGATTTTTCCCTGGCTTTACTGATGTATAACAGATCAATAATAATTTAGGATGAACAATGTGATGTTAGATACACATATACATTGTAAAGTGATTACTGCAATCAGGCTAACTAACTGACTCTACACCTCAGAGTTCCCTTGGTGTTATTGGGTTTTTTGTTTGTTTCTGTGTGTGTTTGTTTTTTAGTAGTGAGAGTGTGTAAGATCTCCTCTCAGCAAATATCAAGTCCACATAACATTATTATTAAAAATATTCACCATGCTGTACATTATGCCTGCAGAATTCACTCAGTTTACAAGTTTGTACCCTTTGATCTAGGCCTCCTCATCCCTTCTCCCTCCTCATAATTCTCAGTATTCACCCTTTTTGTGCTCTGCTTCTATGAGTTCAACTACTTCAACTAATGTGAGAGGTCTTGCAGTATCAACTTTTCTGAGACTGGCATATTTAAGGCACCAGGTTCATGCATATTGTCACATGGCAGAATTTCCTTCTTTTTAGAGACTATGTAACATTCTAGGGTGTGATCCTGTGTGTGTGTGTGTGTGTGTGTGTGTGTGTGTGTGTAATATAGATCAAATTTTCTTTATTCATTCCTCTGTTGATGGACTCTTGGTTTGTGTCTATGTCTTGGCTATTGTGAATAGTGCTTCTGTAACTTGGGTGTTCAGATAACTCTTCCAGATAGTGATTTTATTTCCTTTGAATATAAACCAAAGGAAGGATCCCTGGTAGTACTACATTTTTTAAAGAAACGCCCATACTGATATTCATCACTGCTATATTAATTTATCTTCCCATCAATAATATGTATGAATTACCTTTTCTCCATATCTTTGTCAATACTTTCTGTATTCTGACATTTTATTGAAAACAGCCAGTTTTACAATTCTAAAGAGCTATAGCTCATTGTGGTTTGACTTGCATTTTCATATTTGAATGATGTTTTCTATCTTTTTATATACCTACATTTGCATGTCTTCATTGGAGGAATATCTGTTCATGCTTTCTGTCCACTTTTTAGCTGTTGAATTGCATGAGTTATTATAAATTTTGAATATTAATTCATTAATAAATAAGCTGTTTGCAAATATTTTCCCATTTTTAGGATACTTTTTCATTGATTATTTTCTTTGCTGTGCAAAAACTTTTCAGTTTTTGATTTGCATTTCTCTAACTGCTAGAGATGTTGAATACTTTTTCATATATTTGTTGATTGATTTGTATTTCTTCTTCTGTGAAGTGTCTGTTCAGTTCTTTAGCCCACTTATTGATTGGGTTATCAGCTTTTTAGTGTTAAGTTTTTTGAGTCCTGTATATATCCTGAAGATTATTGCACATGTTCACTTTTTATTTTATTATCATAAGCAGGAAATAATTGACAAGAACATTGTCATGAAGATTTTCAGCTCTATCTTCTTCTAACACTTCTATGGATTAACTATGACTTTGAAGAGTTCCACTCTGAGATTCTTCTAGACTGCAAGCTAAGTCGGTGGGCCTGGAACAATACACAGAGGATTACACTGTTTCGCTTACCCTTCCAAGGTGATTATTCTCCTTCTTTAGCTTTCTGGACACCTGAGCCCTGTCAGAGCTATATTTTTTAATAAATTTTAAAAATTGTTCTAATTAGTTATGCATGAGAGTAGAATGCAATTATATACTTTGATGTATCATATATAAATGGAGTATAATTTCTCATGTTTCTAATTATACATGTTGCAGAATCACATTGGTCATCCAGTCATATATGTACATAAGGTAATATTGTCTGTTTCATTCTATTATCCTTCCCATCCCCATGCCCTCTCCCCTCCTTTCTCTCTCCTCTACCTAATCTAAAGAAAATCTATTCTTCCCTAGCACCCCTCACCCCCCTTATTGTGAATTAGTATCTGCATATCAGAGAAAAAAATTCAGCCTTTGGATTTTGGGGATTGGCTTATTTCACAGCATGATATTCTCCAACTCCATCCATTTACCAGCAAATGCCAAGATTTTATTCTTTTTTGAAGCCGAATAATGTGCCATCATGTATATACATTTTTACATTTTCTTTATTCAATCATTTATTGAAGGGCATCTAGGATGGTTCCATAATTTATTATTGTGAATTGAGCTGCTATAAACATGGACAGACTGGCACCAGAACAGACATGTTGACCAGCGGTACAGAATAGAAAACATAGAGCTAAACCTATATAACTACACTTATCTCATACTAGACACAAGTGGCAAAAACATTCACTGGAGGAAAGATAGCCTAATGAACAAATGGTGCTGGAAAAGAATGGAAAGTCACAGGTAACAAAATGAAATTAAATCTTTATCTCTTTCCTATATGAAACTCCACTCAAAGTGGATCAAGGAATTAGGCACTAGAACAGAGACCCTGTGCCTAAGGGAAGGAAAAGCAGGCCCAAACAATACAATAATACAGGCAACGATAAGTGTTGGCAAGGATGTGGGGGGAAAGGCACACTAATACACTGCTGGTGGGACTGCCCACTGGTGCCACCACTATGGAAAGCAGTACGCAGATTCCTCAGAAAACTTAGAAGGGAACCACCATCTGACCCAACAAGAGCTATTTGTGTTGACAGATAGCTAGTTTCTTTTGGTGAGCAAAGTGAGCTGGGAATCTCATAATTTGCTACCTTCTTGAATTGACTATCTGTCCATCTTCATGGCTGTTTAAGGCACTTGCTATACCTTTGGTTTTTAGCTACTTACCTTCCCCCAGAAATGGCTTCTTGTTTTATTTTTGCTAGAGGGGCCATGAGCATATTGAATGCTTCCAAAATTGTAATGACTATTTCTAATTTTCCTCTTAATCTTTCACAAAGTAAATTAATCTAAGTACAGTGTTATGTTTCAAGTAATAAAAAAAAAGAAATAATAACATTTTCAAATTGCTCCCCTTTGTAGGAGTAATCACAGCTAATAGTTTCATCTTTGTATTTCTTGAATGTTTTCTGCTATTTGTCTGCATCTCTCTCACTCTCTCTCTCTCTCTCTCTCTCTCTCTCTCTCTGTGTGTGTGTGTGTGTGTGTGTGGTTATATTATTACTGTCTTGGAGAGACATAATATGTATATATTAGAAATCTTAGTCCTTTTACTGTTACTTGTTTTTAAAATATTTTCTCAAGTTTTGAATTTTTTGTTTTTTTGAAGGTTTTTGGTAGATGAACAATGGAATTGTTGATTCAACTAAATGCATTTATTTATTTATGCTTACATATTATAAAAGTATTCCATATGAGATTTTTCACTTTGCTTAGATGAAATAAATTTTCTGAAATTTGCTTTTGTGCCTGAGATTAAATTAAATTAAATAGAACATTAAATAAAACAAATTATATAGAACTTTCATTCATTTAAAAGTACAAATTATTTTCCAATAATCTAAATTATGCCAGAAAATTAAATTAAATCTAAAAAATTATACAGTTTTGCTATGATCTACACCATTCCAAGACAAATATTTTGTTTTATTTATTGACACTATATAAAATGATTTCCTGCTTTATATGTGGCAGAGAAAAATCATCTTCTACACTTTTATTTTAATTTGGAGAGAAGTTCTTATTGTACATTTTTATTTTTAAATAATTTAAAATTCATTTTATCTTCTGTTAAAATTTAATTGGGTTTACTTTAAGTGTATATGTAAGCTTAATCTATAATAACAATACATAAAAGATTTTGAAATCATATTCTAAAATTTATCATGCACCTTAACATAGTCAATTTAAAAAAAAATATGTGTGTGTGTGTGTGTGTGTGTGTGTGTGTGTGTGTGTATTTTGGTACTGGTGAATGAACCCAAGGGCTCTTAACCACTGATCTACATCCCCAGCCCTTTTTATTTTTCTGTAAGACAATGTCTTGTTAATTTGCTCAGGATCTTGTTAATTTGCTGACATTTACCTCAGACTTGTGATCCTCCTGCCTCAGCCCACCACAAGTTGCTAGGATTATAGGCATATGCCACCACACCCAATTTGCTATGTATTCTTTATAAAGTTTCACATATTATATGAGTTTTTGCAAGGTTTTTGTTTGGAATTAATCCTGAATATTTTCTAGTTGTTGTTGCTCTGGGATTGAATACTTTTATTTCTCATAATACTAGGTTGTGTTACTTCACTAAGATAATTCTATATATTCAACTGTATCTACCTATAGTGTATTCTGTCCTTTGGTTAAAGAGTTCTTAGTTGCCAATTGTATTACTGTTTCCACGGAAAGAGATTTGAGTGTTATTGATTAAATTGATTGACCCATTCTTTGGTCATCTTTTTATTGATTTTTTCTTTTATCTTGTTAATTCCATTCTTTGTTTTTTAATGCACTTTTTGTCTTTAAAGTTACTTGAGTTAAATGCTAAGTTCAATCAGTTCTAACTTCCTGATTTATAAAATCATGTTCTTATGGGTGTGGGTTTTCCTTTGAAAATTGCAACAATAATAATATATATTTCCTAGGTGCAATATACAGACATGTTAGGCACTTTTTGCAAATTGCCTTAAATAGGGTTAAGTACATTATTCAAATTCACATATTTGTTAAAGGAAGTTTGATGTTTAGACTCAGGACTGGTCAAACCTGGAACAACAATGTAGTGCTGGGAGTATTCAGTTGTAGTCACTAGCTTAGAATCCTGTTTAACTTAAGGACTTCTTTTGAAAAAATATTTTTTTTCTTGATTTGTAGATATATTTTTGTCATTCTTTTAATAAATTCAAATGGTTAATTCTTTATAATAAATAATGTAACAAATAATTTCTTCCTTTTAGACTGTAAATATTTCATTTTGTTTCATTGTATGAATACTCCGTGGGCATTTAAACATTATACATCTCTATATACGAATATACAGAATAGATTTGTATACAAAATCACATTTGTTTTTATTATATAAAACAAAATCATCTTAATTATCTGTTTACATTTGATTTTAGTGTGTATACTAAAACAAAAACAAAAACACAATCATACAACGAATCTGTTTTGTACATCTTACATATATTTTTTCTACTTGATCTGTCTATTTAAAAGAACATTAATTTCTTTTACTTCAATTATGGATTTTTAAATTTTAACATTTTTTTTTAACTCAAAAAACTTTCAATTCTTTAAATTTTTTAATAACTTCAATACATCAGAGCTTTATTTTTAAATGAATACTTCATCATTATAGTATCCAAATGATTTCATCTTTCAATAATATAAGAATCATCTTTTGTTTTGCAGGAATAGAATTCTTTTCTTCAAATGCTATTTTGCCTTACCAAAATGACATAATCTCATTTCTATTTGTAAACCCATTCACATTATATTGTTTTCTGCTTAATATTTTTAATCTTTCCATGTATGTCCCTGAATTGTGGGGTTGAAGATTTTAATGAAAAACTAAGTTATTAATTTTCATAAGATCCTATTTTCTTTTTATCCCAGGAGACTCGTGTGCTGTGAGCCAAAGGCAGCTGTTTCTCAAAAGTCCGGTGAAATGTCTCCAGAGTGGCACTCTGGGACGAAGCATGCTAAATAATTTTACCTTTTTTTTTTTTTTTTTTTTTACTAGTTACATATCTTCAGGTTTAAGTTCTTCTTTCTTTGATGTATGAAATACAATCTTCCTATTTGAACTGAAGGCTAAGTATCAGTATTTCTCTCCCTTTGACTTGTTTTTCGAATAAATAGTGTTCTGCTGACTTCACAACCACACACCCATTCCTCACTGTCCACTCTGAATGTACCTTCATCACACACTTAGTGACAACCCGGTAAACAGCTTCCAGCAGTGGGGTGTCCACGGTGTTCGCTGACCTTTCACAGAAAGCTCGGGTTAACCTTAGCATAATTTCCAATGTTGTAAGACACAGATCCTCATAGAAGAGCTCATCTTTGTTAATGGTTTCCAAGGTACTTAAAGTATTTGAACGGCATTGATTTACTTGGTGACCTCGCCTATTGCTGATGCTCCAGAAACACCACCACATATTCTTAATGAGATAACCTTCCCATATGTGAAGGGGCAGCCTTACATATTCTGGTATTTTATTCAGGCTTACAAGAATTTAAATATTTAAAAGATTTGGAAATGAACAGTCATGTTTCACATCATATATCAAATAAAGTGAAGGTGTTCAGATCATTTCAGAGAGGCTGGAGTGGCTATGAAACCAAATGCACTTAAGCAGCAGCCAAAGATCCAGATACTCCAAGGATTGCCAGGGCCACTCCGTAGTGTTGACTTCCTGGGAGAGGAAAAGTTTAGCCTCTCAAAATCAACCCACGATTGGTGATGTAGGAAATGAAAGAAGAGTCTTACAGTTTGCAAAGTGAAGTTATTTAAAGAAGTGAAGCTTTACCATAAGTGTCCTATTTGGCACACTTAAAATATACTCAATATCACCTGATGGATTTCCATAAATTTAAGACAGCTAATAAAAACCACGGAACACTATCAGTCTGTTATCACCCATGTTCCTTTCTTTTGAGTACAAGGCTGGTGGACAGTGATATCATATTTGAGTGATATTGCTACATTATGGTTAGGAAACCATCAAAAGCGAGGCAGACAGATGAAATGCTTTAGGACACAGTGAATCAGCCTCCATCAATTTCTTTTAATTTTAAATGTAGAAAATATGTCAGCAACTGAGTGTGTCATGAAGTTATAAAAAAAAAAAAAAGGTTTTTGTTGTTCATTTTGCCCTGTTCTAAGTAATAAGTAATGGAGAATGTGTGTTCAGTGATCCGTTTACTAAAAACTCCAATCACTTTAGATAGAGTACCAGTGACTGAAGAATCAAGGGAACAAAGGGTCCATGTATTAATCCTTCTTCTACCTGAAGATCATAATCAATGTATCAAAATATTTGTTATAAGAATGTTTGTGTGTATGCATGCACATACACAGAGCTTATATGCATAAACCTTGCATTTATATTACAATGTCAAAGGATAAATATTACTAAAGGAAAATGTGCTCAGACCAGCTTATTTTTATAAGTGGAATGAAATCTGGTTGTACCACAATTTTTATGTCAAACTGCTTTTTCTTCCTGTTTACATTTTGCAAGAACAAGAAGTCTCAGCTGGAAAATTGGCCCATAATCACAACCTATTAAGCTTTTACTGATATTGCAATAGAAGTAATGGGTTTTTAATGAGCTTATCCATTTTAACATTTATATAATTTATTAACTTTTTTCCTTTTCCTATTTTTTTTGTATTAACTGAAAACTTAGGTTTAATAATTTTCTTGACTGAAGTTTCAAATCCTCAGAATTCAGTTAGAGAACTACTCTAACTTAGTGGTGATAATCCTGTTAAGTATAATCAATAACTTCTGTATTATTATGGAACCCCATGTCCTATAAGGGACTGCATATGCTGAAAATGGATATCTCCTGCGTGGCGCAGAACCTGCTTTATATAGCTCTGAACAGGTTCAGAAAAGTGAATTGAAGGTATTGCCTGCTGCATGGATCAGCCTTTGAACTGACTGCTAAGTAATCAGTGGAGGTTCTGCATCTCCATGGGGCTATGGTGGGGTGGGGTGGGGTGGAGGTGAAGGCATTGCAATAGGGATCAAGTAGATGTTTTGACGGATGGGGTTAGAGAAAGTAGCAGGAGAGCCATGGACTTGGGATCCTGTCCAACTGAATACCTGAAGTAGAAAACCCTAGGATGGGTGAGAAGAGGGTGGGCAGGAGGGACCACAGCTGAGGTCAGGTAAGCATGATCTTTTTGTACAATATATGCAAATTAATAACTCAAAGAAGCAGTATGGTGAAGTTGTTTTCAATAGTTTATTGTTGTCATTTAAGGAAAATTTTATTTATCTTCCTAAAATTATTTTAAGGAAGTTGAAACTCATTAGGAATGGATCTACTTAGAATTGCTCTCCACTTCTTTTACAGTTCTAAATTTCTTAAAAAAAACCCATCATGAGACATGTAGGTGTGTATGTATACATATATATGTGTATACATATAATTTTTATTTCTCTCTGTATAGAACTATGCATACAACTTTTATTTCTAGCCTGCCTTATTTGTATGACAACCATACCTTTTTGTTTTAGTAAACAAAGATGTCAAATATCGCAAACAGTAATGTGAAAAATATGTTGAACTTCAGCTAAGACTAATAAATCTACCCATTTTCAAAGTAATGCTTCCTTATGAAGAATTAGTATCAATTATCACCACAAACACTAAAAGAGCTCCTTGACATTTCTCCAAGACTGAAAACAATCATAATTCTAGCAGGTCTAAATTTAATAGTCTGAAGGAAATTATATCATGATGTCATCTATATAGTATATATTAAAATGTAGGCATTTAAAAAAGACCTACTGTCTCACCAAGAATAAAAACTAGGAAGCTTCAGAAAAGTGCCCATCTTCACTTCTAATATTTTATGCTATTTCATGTCTGGATGTGTGCAAGCCTGTGTGTGTGCAGGCACACACACACACACAGGCACACACAACTCACACAGAAGTTCTAATAAAATTAATAAAAAGCTATAAACAATGTTACAGGGTAATTCATAATTTTCAAAATATTTGGAAAGTTTTCTCTTCTTCCCTAAACAGAAAAATTTAACCTTATTTAATGAATCGAATGCAAGTTTCTACAATTTGAGCATCTTCTGCAATAAAGAATTTATGTAAGGAGCAAAAGTCGATTCAGGCTAACTTATGACATTATGCCCCATTATGATTCAGGTGCTAAAATGCTCTGGAGCTGAACTTAGCCAGGTAGAGTGGCCCTCCTATTCATTTGGCCACTTAGATGACTTCTTGGTGGCTGCCCTGCAACTGTATGTGTCATTAGCATGTGTCTAGAATTGTGTGAAGAGAGATCTATACTTTTGTCCTGTTCAAAGTCTTTTCAGTACAATCACATTAGCTTCACGATGCAATTTTGCAGTTTCTGCAGCTGCCCCTGACAGCTAGCTCACAGCACTGTAGTTATTCAAGGCTAAGCAGATGAGGGAGACATAAATGACTAATAACACACGGGGAGTTATGCCTTCAAAGTAGCAGTCTAATTGTGCATCTTAATTTAGTGAACGGTTGCAAATAAATTAGAATTTCCTGACCACTGGAGGCAAAACTAATGCCAACTAAATCAGTTTTATCAAATTCTTGTAGATTGGAAGTGTTCATAATAAAAAGTCACAGAAGCCATGACAATAATAATAATAATAACGTGAATGGACTAACACATAAAAGCAAATATCAATCTCAGTAGTAAGAAAATAAATGTCAATTTAGGTGCAATAAATATAGTTTGACTGCCTAAAGTTAGGCAAAAATTGAACACTGATTGTGAGTAGGTGAAAGTATAGGAAATGCATAATTTCATATACTTTAAGTGTAACTATACCAACAAATATGTTTTCTTAAAAAAATTGTTTCTTTTGATTCACTGATTTTTCACTTACACAAAGAAAGTAAATAGATGATGAGATTCATTTTCATACAAATATATTTTAACATGATGCAATCTTCTTTGTGTGTTTTTAGTTTAATTGTACTTCATTAGTTCATTTTTTTAAATTGTATTTTTAGAACAGTTTTCAATTCACAGCTACACTTAGAGGAATGGGTAGAGAATCCCCATACTTCCTGTTCCATCCATACACGGCCTCCCTAATTGTCAATGTCTCCCACAAGAGTGATGTTTGTTATAGGCGATGAACCTGCACTGATGCATTAACAGCTGAAATCGACAGTCTACAATTAAGATTCACTCTGACATACACTCTATGGTTTCGAAAAATATTGAAAATTTACATCCACACAAAAATCAGGGCTGTAGTGCCTGACTCTTGTGCTTCAGAGCATTTTATCTTTGGGATTGCAATGTGGCAGGCAAAACTAGAAGTCTGGCTAAATGGTTCACTCTTTTAATTTACGGCCTCACATAAAATTTCTTCTATAAAATGCTCAATCCATTGGAAATTTTCATTCAATTAATTAAAGGAGGTTACATTTTTCTCTTTAGGGGAGAAGTGATAATTTCCTTGAATGTCATTTTGAAATTTCAGACTTACCCTCTAACATTATCCATTACTTTTTTATTCTCTTGAATAGATAAGCACAGATGTTTATAGAAGGTTTGTTCATATTTACTAAATCTTGGAAGCGATGCTGTTTTAAAGCAGAGTTGTGACTTATGTTGTGACTTTTAACTTTTTTTCGTTTTTAAGTTATCATCCACTGAATTGACTTTTTCCCATATGGGGCAAAGTCCCATGAATGCTAATACATAGATTTATGTAACTGCCACCATCATAGGGATGGAAAAGACCTCTATCGTTCAGAAGCCTCCCTCATGGGGTCCCTTTGTGTTCTCTCTCTCCTCCTCCCATATCTCACAGCAGCTCCTGGTCCTTTTGATAATGTCAGGTAGGGAAGCATCAGGTAGGCAGCCTCTCTCTTTGGCTTCTTCCCTTTGCATAATGGGTTTGGAATCCACTTAAGCTATTTAAGCTTAAACTTAATCCACTTAAGCTACATGTGTTGAGTTTGTTCCTTTTTAATGCACAGTGTTCAGTTTTGGGGTGTATCACAACTGGTTAATCTCTTCACTTGCTGAAGTACATTCCAGTTATTTTCAGTTTTTCTCAATTATTCCCAGAGCTGCAGTAAATATTGTTTTGTTCTTGATTTTGTGTGGATGTAAGTTTTCACATCGTTAGCATAGACACTTTGGACTAAGGCTGTTGGGTCATAAATGAAGGGCAGAATTAATTTTTAAGAAATTACTATTTTATTCATGAATTTTAAGCCACAGCAATGTGTAGGAGATCCGCTCTGCTCCTCTTTCTTAGCACTTGGCATAGTCAGTGTATCTGCTTCCTTATTTTTTGCTATTCTAACAAAGACACAGTGGTAGCTCATTATTATCTTTTTTTGTATCAGATATTGAACCCAGGGGTGCTTAACCACTCAATATGTTCCCAACCCTTTTCGTTTTTAAGTTTTGAGACAGGTTCTTGCTAAGTTATTTAATTTTGACACAGGGTCTTCCCTCACCAAGTTGCTGAGGCTGGCTTTGAACTTGCAATCTTCCTGCCTCAGCCTCCCGAGCTGCTGAGATTACTGGCATGTGCCACCACCCCCAGCTTGTCATGTTTTTAATTTTCATTTTCCCAGTGGCTAATGATGTTGGATATACTTTAGGTCTTATTTCATTATCACCCCTTGGTGATGTGTCTCTTCAGGCCTTTTACTCATTTTTTTCTTGGGTTATTTTCTCGTTAATGATTTTTACGAGTGCTTTGTATGGTCTAGACACTTAGACTGATTTGCAAATATGTTCTCTCAGTCTTTAGTTTGCTTCTTTTATTATATTAGTAGTGTCTCTTAAGCATGAAAATTTTTAATTTTGATGAAGTACAGTTTATCATCTTAATAGACTATGTTTTTGATCCCATTATAGATTTTTGGAAAGTAATTCTTTTGCTCCATTAATCCTTTGTGAAGGATTAGAAACAAACCCAGACATCCAGCAAAGATTGGTGAAAGTGTAGTATCCATATATGATAAGTACAAATGCACTTATCATTATCATTATCATCATCATCATCTTTGGTACTAAGGATGGACGGCAGGGGTGCTTAACCACTGAGCCACAACCCCAGCAATTTTTAGTTTTTTTATTTTGAAACAGGGTCTCACTGTCTCACTAAATTGCTTAGAGACTCTCTAAGTTGCTGAGTTCTTCTTTGAGCTTGCATCTTCCTGCCTCAGCCTCTTGAACCACTGAAATTATAGATGTGTGCCACCTGCCTGGCAACATAGGCAGCTATTATAAACCACAATTTCAAAGAATATTTAAAAACAAAGAAAATGCTTGCCATATATTAAATAATAAAACTGTCAGATATAATTTTTTTAAATACGTAAGTTGCATATGTGTGTGCATGTGTGTGTAGTTATAAATGTATTTTATATACTATGAAAAATATGTATTATGACATCAGTGATTCTTTATTGAGATAAGGTTTGCCTTAATGCTTTACAGAGTTCTCTTTTTCTCAAAGAAAATATATTTAGAAACAGAATTATTCTAGTTATTACAATTATTTTAAACTTCATGATTTGATATTTTTAAATTTTTTCCTGTAGCCTAGAATCACTTAATGTAGAACACATAATTTATTCTTTTTTTGTATATGATTATTTGGTTTAACATAACACATTATTTTTAATGTTACAATGAAAAATTTCCTGGTATTGTCTATAAATATGTCCTGAGAGTTTGCTTTCCTATGTGTTAAAACATACATTGTTGATGAAAACAGAATAATTGATTATTTTAGACTCTAGATTTTAATAAGTAAGCTAAGGATCATGTCACGTTTTTACCTAATATGCATATTAGCCATATGCTACCTTTTAGCTAGGCTCATTTGAGATTAAAAAGTTTAAAAAACTTTTTTAAATGTTTAAGGTAAAATGACAGGAAATTGGATTCAGCGAAGTTCAGATACAACCTTGTTCTTAAGCCTCTTGTTCCTCGTTCAAATGTATAACATAATTTTAAATTATTATTATTGACTTTTTTCCTAACATTCTGCATTGATTTTAGAATTTGCATTGCCCTAATGTATTAATTAATGCCCTGCTTCTAAAAATAATATTCAGTTAATAGCCTCAACCCCAGAAAACTGACATGTAGAACTACCCTCCCTAAGGAGAAGCTGTTCTAGCTACACCAAACGATGTAGTTATAATGGTGGCCACTAGAGGGTAGCGTGTCAAAGTGCTGCCATTGGGATACCTTGAGAAGCCTGATCAAAGTTATTAGGGTGTAAATAAATGCAACATATTTTTAAATTCAAAATTAAAAAACAAAACAAAACAAAACAAAAGGCCCTGGTTGGGAATATTTCTATCTCAGATTCTTGTTGCCTTCAGACTATGAATCATCAAATCCTGAGAATGAACCTCACCTACAAAATTAAGTAGCCTTTAACTGATTAAGTCTGTTTCATTCACTCTAAATACATCAGAACTTATCTACTGTAGTTTAGAAGCCAGCTATATGAAAAATAACTTACTATATCTACTCAGATTTCAGAGTTCTGAGTATTATTATCTATGTTTCAATTTCAGACTTTCTTGTCTATATCTAAATCTGTAACTTTTTTAAATGTTCACGAACTTTCTAAGCCAGTAAAGTTCCTTTGTTAAATACCTATATATTAATTTATTTTAATACTGATCATTAAATAAACAACATATGATAATAAGAACTCTTTATATTTAGAAAATGAGTTTTAGATTGGTATTATATCAAGATATTTTATCCTACAGGGTTATATCCAAAAATATTAAGAAAATCCAGAGATATTTTGTTAATTAATTATTTATTTAATTACTGTAGGAATATAATTGTGTTCTTATGGAACGCAAGGTTCAAGAATAATAAGTAGAAATTAGAAGATAATTTGAGATGGCTGTTCATTTACAAAACATAAATCTGCATGAAGTAGAAGAGGAGAAAACTGGATCAATAAAAAGGATAGGACACTTGGTCAACTTGGAGGTGGTGAGTGCCTGAAATTGTGTAATCTCAAAATAATAAATGGCTTCTCCTCAGCCAGTGTGTGATTTGGAAGTAAGGGAGGTTTTTGGATGAGTGAAAATGTTGTCAAGAAATATCATTCACTTTAGTAAGTCATAGAGAAAGTGGCATTTTTTGGAGATAAATCTGAACTGGTATCCAATTATTTATTGAACAAATATTTATTGAGCATATTTATTGAGTATACCTTTGTAAGTATGATCTCATTATGTCCATAAGCCAATGCAAGAATAGAATGTTAATATATATTTAATAATATAGAGGATATATGTTTTTTTAAAGAGAGAGAGAGAGAGAGAGAGAGAGTGTTTTAATATTTATTTTTCAGTTATCAGTGGACACAACATCTTTGTTTGTATGTGGTACTGAGGATCGAACCCCGGCCGCACGCATGTCAGGCGAGCTACCGCTTGAGCCACATCCCCAGTCCAGGATATATGATTTTATTCATTTAATGTTGATTCAGATGTCTTAGGTCATATTGTGCTTTCAGATACACATTGATTCACATAAACTCATCTAGATCACGTGGCTTATTCAGCACCTTTCCTAAAAGTGGTATAACTCCCTAAGGGGTTTGATTCTCAAGGATTGGAACTTTCTGCTTTTTATTTTTTTATTTTATTTTTTCCAGTTCTGGGATTGAATCCAGCATGTTAGGCAAGCGCTCTACCACTGAACTGTATCCAAATTTTCTTAGTGTGACATAACCCAGAAAGAAACTCAACCTCATTCTTGATTTTTAGTTTTCAAAATGCTTACACAAGACCTTGTAGATGTGGCAGATAAACTGAAGTTTTATAAAATTGAAAAGCATTTATCAAGCACAGCCATGTAAAAAATGAAAATTAAACTTGCTTTCCCTGAAAAATCTCTTACTATTCTAACCAAATTTCTGTGTTATTTCTATATAACATCACCTCACATCCTACCCATTTCCTTTCCTTCCTTAGTTTAAAATCCAACTCAACTTTGTGGATATCTCTTCATAGATCACCCAACAGAGACAGTTTTGGGTGTAGCACAGGGAATGGTGGTGAGCTGAGTCCTTTTTCCTGTTACTGCTACAGAGAAGGCTTGTTAGCACCTATAAACATAGCTAATGGGAGCGTGCCCTTCCCTCAACTCCTGACACTTTCTGCAGGTCCCTCCTGACACTTAACATTGGGATATGCCATGAAAGAGAAACCAACTTTCCTTTCTATCAAATCGTTTTGCCTCTCAATTTTCCTCCCATTGGTATAGGGCCAGGATCCGATTAAGCAAGGAATGGCATCTTCCCCAGGAATTGACAGATCCAGAGCTTTTCAGTGATTTTTTATTTTACTTTGAGAGTTATCAAAATTGTTTATGGTGATCCACTAGGACTAGGATGATCTTTCATGACTGAGGCGTCTTAATGGCCTTTTGGTTTGGGAAAGCACAGGTTGTTGTTTTGTTTACTTCCAACTTTTCTAGATGTTTGCAAAGCCTGCTCCTTTGATCTTAAATATTTTTATTGTGTTTTCTTGGGTTATTATTTTTTTAACATCTCAACTGTAGTAAAACAAACATAATATTTATTGTCTTAACCATTTTTAAGTGCACAGTTCAATAAGGCTAAGCATATTCACAATGTAGTACAATAGCTCTCTAGAACTTTTTCTTCCTGCAGAACGAATACTCTATACCATCAAACACTTCCTCACTTAACCCTGCATGTGTATATCATATTTCATATTGTTTGTCCATCATCTGTCTGTGGATCTTTGGGCTGCTTCTGCTTTTTGGCTATTGTGAATAATGTCATGATTATGAGTGTACAAATCTTTTTTCAAGGCTCTGTTACCAGTTCCTCTGAATGTATACTCAAAAGTGAAATTATGGGGCTTACACACCAGTGCTATTTTTAATTTTCTGTGGAACTACCACCTGGTTACTAGGGGGCTGTGCCATCTTCCCTTCCCTTCTGCAGTGTCACGGTCCAGTTTCCCCACATCCTGGGCAACTATCATCATTCTTTCCACAGAACTGGAACTCTTTGTGTTAGTTCAAATGTCAGCACCTTAGAAAAGTCTTCATGATCCCATTAGGGTGTCTCCCACTCTGTCCAGCTGGTGTCCATCTGGGACCTTGCTTGCTGCATTCATGGCTCTTAGGTTTTGTTACTTCCTTTATGGTTTCATTGTCTGTTGTCCCATACTGTGTATTAGTTCCCCAAATGCCTCAAGGTGGGAACTGTATTTTCCTTACCCTTTTGTCACTCTCTAACACATGATCACTTAAAAAGATTAATTAGTGAATATTATTTATGTATGATTCCTCACATACAACTTAGACATCCTCAACAGTAAAAGTAATGGTTATGATTTTTGTAAATACGTTGTAGTGAGCAAAGTAGTTCATTACAATTCTGTCATCCCTACAAAACTGGAAAGTATAGACATCGTTCCTACTTGATGTTCAACATTTTGACGTCTGAGCATCAAACATGTGGGGAAGAAGTGGCAAAATTTTTAGAGAACAAGCTGTACTTGATCAAGGCCAAATTCTAAGGATGTGGTCCTCTAAGGACAAAACCCTGACCTTATCTGGTTCTAGTACCATGCACTTTTTCTGTGCTGTATTACCATAAGAATTCCCAACAAAGGAAGGTCTCTCTTTGTCTTTCAGGTTATCATGAAACAAGTTTCATCATACAAGTTTATATTTTTCCTCAATATATGTTTTCATCATAACATTTCTGTAAGAAGCTGTTATAATATTAAATGGTCATATGTACGCATCTAGATGTAAGTATGGAGTAAATTTACATACTGTTTAGCTCCTCCATGAAACTGTACACCTAGCTACTATGATGTTTCTTGATCGGCATTAGGCAGGTATGTTGCTTAGGGAACAAAAGAATAATATGACTTGAACTGACACATATATTTTTTAAAAGTGAAGGAATTACATTAAAAGTATTTTATAGTTATTTGTACAACATTCTTGAATTTCTACTTTCATCAAAGACATTTGCATTTTCTGTTCTACTAAAAAGAGTACCTGTGGCATAGAACTAATAGATTTAACAAAATAAAAACACTCATGTTTTTTATGAGAAAACCTTTGTTTAAAACATGGACTTAAATACTCAAAGCCACTGCTCAGGTTATGCCTATATACATTCTTCTTCTTTTTTCTTTTTTTCCCCATGAGCTTATTTTAAATACTCTGCACTGGGAAGATGGGAAGCATATATCTACAGAAAGGAAGTGGTCCTCCAAGATGGCAAAATAGGGTGCTGATTTGCAACAAAACACAGGAAATATGGAACTTTCCACAGATGTTACCACTTGAAGGCTGAGGGAAGGACGTGCAAATTTTACTGCCACTGACATGTTTCCCATAGAAATAAACATGTATATAATTCAACATTTTTGTTATAAGAAAAAATAATCTTCTCTCCCTCCTCCGCCAGCTCTCCCTCTTCTATCCATCACACCCTTATTATTTCTGTTAATGTTGATCTGTATTGCTTTTGATTAAGAAAAAAGTGTTTATGAATAAAATGCTTATTGAAGTAGAAAAGGGCATGACTGAAATAGATTGAATAGTTCAGAACTTTGGTATGTGAAGCTGCATACATTCAAATATTTTATACAATAGTAAACTTTAGAGAATACAGTTTCTCCTTCCTGATGCTTAAAAAACAACAAACAAACAAAAAAACTAGATGGGAAGAAGAGAGACAGAGGGAAGAATGAGGACAAATGAAAGGAAGGAGGAGGAAAGAGGAAGGAAATGGAAATGAGAAGGAAGAAAAGGTTTTTTTAAAAAGTCCGTTTAATTGAAAAACATAAAACTTCATAGTTCTTAGATAGAACTACGGGAAAAAAATGAGCACCTGTTCAATAAAACACTTTCCAAAAACCAGCAAATACACCAATAATGATAAAGGATTCCGTTTTCTCTTTGCTGAGGTTTTGGTATAGAAAACTGAGACACTTCTTTCTGGGCTTTGATTTTAGGATCTCTCAGCCACGAGGAAGCTTGTAGAACAGACCCTCACACCTTGATAGGACTGCTCAGAAAATCACCAGCCAAAGCCACCAAAGCTGTTAGGGAAGTTTGGGTGCTGAGCTTCAACCCTCCTGCCTGCCAGCAAATGTGGGCAAAGTGTTGAACACCTCAGAGCAGAATTCATCCTCAAAATCAGTGTGTGTGTGTGTGTGTGTGTGTGTGTGTGTGTGTGTGTATGTGTGTTGGGGATGGGAGTTTAGCTTTGTGGACCTGCCAATCAACCCTCTCCCTGGGTGTCCTGTCTGGATGTCTCCCTGGGTGTCCTATCTAGATGGCACCACACACACCCACTCTTTGAGCCTCTGTCTGTGTGCTTTGAGGTGGGTGTGTGCATTGTAGGCATTGACTTTCCACATGACCTACCCCCATCCATCTTCCACCCCACCCAGACTTGTTCCTTATCATGAGTTCAGACTGCCAGTATCAAAAGAAAGTGTCCTCTGCCTTACTCTGCTCTGCAGATGTTCAGACCAGCAGCCTGGCCTCCAGTTGCTACCCAGAGCTTCCCAAGAGCCGCTGTAAATCTTACTCCTGAACCCAGATTGACTAATGATAGAAAGAAGTAAAGTATGGGTGGCAACTGGGTCTCGGGTACACAAAAAGAAAGCAAATCAAGAAAATTGGGGAACAAAATAAAAAGAAGAAAAAAGAGATAAAGAAGAAAGAAAAAAAAAAAAAGAAAACTGCAGGAATTCCTATTCTCCCATGCAGAAAGTTTAAGCAATCAAAACCTCATTTAGAAAGTCCTCTTGTAGGAAATTTCTGAAGTTTTTGTTTGAACATGATGTAGATGGAAATAATACCATCAGATATTTATTGATACTACCTCGTGCCAGATATAGTTCAATATCCTTTGCATATGTTAACTCATTAAGCAATAGAGCAATTACATGTTCTAGTTACTGACATTATCCTGAATTAATCAGCTAGTGTAAGACAAATGTAGTTCACATGTAATTCCAGATTTTCGTTTTTACTCATAGTACTATACTATATCTTAGGGCAATAAGAAGTTCAGTTTTACTTGATGATTCTAATTTTTTATTTTACATCTAATCTTTTAAGGATGCATTAAAACTGTAGATTGTGGTCCTAATATTTTCTTTTCTTCTTTCCAGTTGTGTGTGTGTATGTGTGTGTGTGTGTGTTTGAAATTAATCTTAGAACTTGATGGTCACCTGTTATTATTTCGGAGGCTTTCTAACCAGTCATGTCAATGAATACATTATAACCAGAGACACACACAATCAGGTATGTCAAGTGGATTTAGTGGACTGGTCGGGAATACACCTCTTTGCTCCTTATGAGACACAGAAACTTTTCTATACTATGGTGGCCATCATGTCACTGTAATTCCTACTGTATTTATTTATTTGTAACATATAATGTCCAGTAATAGGTTGCATACCTTATTGGTTAGCTTTTTGTTGCTGTGACCAAAATACCTGACAGGAACATCCTAGAGGAGGGAAAGTTGGTTTTGGCTCAGGTTTTCAGAGATTCAGTTCATGCTCAGCCAGCTCCCTTGCTCTGAGCCTGAGGTCTGGCAGAACACAGTGAAAGAGCAGCGGAGGAAAGCTGCTCTGCTGATGGTGGCCAGGAAGCACAGAGATAGGATGGGGCCACGAGGAAGGTGACCCCTGCCAGGGAACACCCGTGACCACCTCCTCCAGCCATGCCCCACCCGCCTGTTACCACCCAGTCACTCCATTCAAACTAGGATGGGCTGATGAGGTGACAGCTCCCACCATCCAGTCGTTTTGCCTCTCAATTTTCCTGCAGTATCAGGGAAGCTTTTGAAGACACCTCATATACAAACCATTACATATAGAGATGAAAATTTCCTTAAGGATCAAGGAGAGCTGCTGAACTATAATTTCATTGCTTTGGCAAAATAGCAGTTTCTAAATAAATGTAACTAAATTTGTGTATCATACAGTAAGCCACGGCACAGATTCTACTCATAGTCAAACTAGAATTTCCTTAAACTCCTCGAATCATTCTTTTTGTAAAGCTTTGGTTTGAATAATATCTCTGGCAAATACAAACCTTGATTCAGTGATGTCCAATTTAAATTTCTCCTCATTTTCAGGAGATTGAATCTGTTTTCTAGCTGATAGGGTCTTTAAGATTTTCAACTCTTCCCTTGAAAGTGTGAAAAAAAAAACTTATAATATTTCCAAATATCATCAATTTAACTGAAAGCTCATTATTTTTCTAAGAAATTCTTTTCCAAAGAAGAATCTATAAAATGTCCTTTTAGCCCATTTCATGAGATCTCCAGGGGGGGGAAACATATGTCATAGTTACATCCTACAAAAGGTAAAAATAATTTTAAAAATCCACACAGACTAAACTTTCTTTTATGTTACAATATGGAACACATTTGAGATGCCTCAACTGAAGTAAAACAGACAATAAAAATCCTTCAGAATTCATTAGAATACTAAAATCAATGCTAATTTTCACATACTGAAAAGTAAACAGGTCTATGCTATATTATCTCAAGTGATAATTAATATTAGACAGGCTGAGTAATTCTGAGCAGTAAGTTATAAACAAAGCTTTAATTAGTGAGACCTCACAGAATTTCAAAACAGCTACTTTTTAAATTGGGATAAATTTAAAAAAAGAATTAGGGTTTATTAAACAATTCTTGTATAAAACACATACTTTAACTGTGAACTTAATGAAAATAAGACCCTATTTTTTTTTTAATCCTTTCTACTGCAAACTCTCAGAATGGTGTTATCAAATCAGAACTACTTGAGTATTTGTTGAATTAATAAGTTTGCTTAGCCTCTGTTATATCAGTATTTTTTAACAGATAGATAATGTTTAAAAATTTTTAGTTGTGATATTTTTCCCTGAAACTCTAAAATGTAAATCTTATGTTGAATGCTCAATCTATTAGATTAGAAAAAAAATAACATGTGCAAAATGTTAGAAAATTACAGGAATACAGTAAAGCAACAAGGACATAAATTTTCCTGAAAAAGGAAAATATGATTTACTCATAAATATATGAACATGTACAAAATCTTAAGAATAATTAAAACAACTAAGACATAATTTAGCTATAATATAGACTTAACATTAAGGGTAACAAAATCCTACATAAGTGAAATTATAGTATGTGTAAGTGTTAAAATATGACTTTATTTTGGTAGTTTATATTATTATAATATATGCCTCATGCAAAGCAAAATTTTATTTGTATACTTTCATTTGTTTTGTTCGCTTGTTAATATATTTGCAGAGTTTATTTATTTTGCCTGTTTTTTTTTTTTTTTTTTGGTACCTGATATTGAATCCAGGAGTGCTTAACACTGAGCCACATCTCCAATCCTTTTTACTTTTTAAGGCTGGCTTTGAACTCAAGATCCTCCTGCTTCAACCTCCTGAATGGCTGGGATTACAGGCATGTGCCACCACACCTAGCTGTTGTTGAAAGAGAATCCCCAAAATACTCAGAAATAATGAAAATTCTGGAAATTAGCAAAAATGAATTTGAAATGACTCACAATTGAGAAATTGTGTCAGACAAATAGCAGAAGAATTCAAATCATGAATGGCATGAAAAAACAAATTATTAATTTCCTTAGGAAATGATATAAAAAGAGCTAGGAAAAATCCTGGAAGAATTCTATTTGCCTATTTGTATGGTTTGGGTCTGAAATGTCCTCCAAAAGCTCCTGTGTTGAAAGCATGGTCTCCAAGGCAGCAAGGTCAGAGGAGAGCTCCCAGGCAATGATTGGAACATCATCAGTGCATTAATCCAATTGATGGATTAATCACATGGACATTGACAGGTGGATGGACTACTGGGAGGTAACAGAAACACAGATAGAGGAAGGAAGTCTCTGGGGATAAGTTTGCCTTCCCTTTGACCCTTGCTTTCTCTCTCTCTCTCTCTCTTTCTCTCTCCCTGCTTCCTGGCTCCCATCAGCTGAGCATTTTCCTCTCCACACATTTCTGCCATGATGTTCTGCCTCATGTCAGGCCCAAAGAAATGGATCTGGCTAACCATTGACTCAAACCTCTGAAACTATGATCAAAAATAAACCTTTTCTCCTCCGCGTTGTTTATATCAGGTATTTTCGTCACAGAAATGACAAGCTGACTAACACACCTAGGAAAAGTAAAAGGTATAGGAGCTCATTGTACTGTCATCGAGTAATATTATATTGCTGTCTATTTCTCCTTCCAGCTTATGTCAATGGTTGCTTTGGAGATTTTGGTGCTCAGTTTTTATCCAAATAATTGAAGAAGAGCATACATCTCCAACACATTCTACAAGTTCAGATTACCCTGATACTAAATCCAGATAAAGACACCAAAAGTAAAGAAGACACAAAAATATCCCTGATAAACATAGATGCAAAACTCCTCAACAACATGTAGGAAACTGTACTAAGAAAGACCATTTATGACATGTTCACAACTAATATTATACTCAATGTTATAAAAATCAAAGCTTTTTCTCTAAGAACTGGTACAAAGCACCACTTTTTTAAAAAATAATTTAACATAGTACTAGAAGTCTGAGCAAGAGAATGAAATAAAGGCATATTAATTTTAAAGTAAGATTACCTCTATTTGCAGATGACATATTCTAATTAATATGTAGCAATCCTAGAGACAGCTCCCCCTGCAAAAAACAAACAATTCCATAAGGTGGCAGAATACAAAATCAACTCATTAAAATCTATTGTTTTTTAAACTCTAACAATATAATATCAGAAATTGAAAGTGATCCCATTGTGGATAGCACAAAAATTTATGAAAAATGTAGTAATATATTTAACTAAGTAAGTAAAAGACTTATATACCCCAAACTATAAAACAGTAATGAAAGAAATTAAAGAACAAACAAAGATGTAGAAAAATGTTACATGCTCAGGAATTGGAAGATTTATATTGTGAGAATGTCCATATTATTCAAAACCATCCACAGATTCAAATCAACTCTCTATGAAAATCATAATAGCGTATTTTTTACAGAAGTGTAAAAAAATTCTAGAATTCATATAGAAACAAAGATGACCCTGGATTATAAAACAGTCTTGATGAAAAATAAATCTGAAGACATCACATGTCCTCATTATAAAAATATTACAAAATAATAGTAATGAAAATAGTATGGTACCAGGGGAAAGACAGAAATATGGTCAAATGGAACCCCGAAGACAGACAAGAAGTAAATCTGTGTGTACATAGTCAGCTGACCTTTGACAAGGGTGTTGCCAAGGTTTGGGATTTGTTTGTCCCTCAAAGTTCAAGGGTGAGGAGCTTAGTCTCTGTAGTGGAAGTATAAAAAGGTGATGAAAACTCTCGAAACGTGAGGTCTAGTGGAAGGCTCATAGGTTATTGAAAGCACTGGCTTCAGAAAGGCCTACGGTAGTTCTCCTAGAACCCAGGTTAGCTTCCATAGAGTAAGTTGTCATAAAAGTCTGAGAATAACCCCTAAATCACCCTGGCTTCCTGTATTGCCATATAATTTCACTTTCCTGCAAGTATTTCCCCCATAATACCATCTGCCATGATATAGTGCAGCCCAGGGAACCCTCACCAAAGGCTGAACCAAAAGAGGCACCTGCTTGATCTTGGACTTTTTCAGCCTATAAGATTGTGAGTCCAATAATTTTTTTTTCTTCTTATGTAACCTAGCCACAGGTATTCTCCTATATCAAACACAAACAGGCTATACAGGTGCTAAGACGCTATTTTCAACAAATGGTGTTAGAAAAACTAGAGTTTGACGATCAAAGGATATTGTACCACACACAAAAAATCAGCTCAGATGGATTAAAGACTTACATGTAAAGCCTGAAAATGTAAAATTCCTAGCATAAAATATAGGAGAAACGTGTATTATTACTTTTGTCCTGGCTTTGATTTCCTGGATATGACACCAAAACTATTGTCAACAATAGCAAAAATACAAAAGTGGAACCACATCAAGTAGTCATTATTTCTTTAAAAGCACTTTCAGGTATTTTTCTGTCTCTTCTGGAATGCTTATAATGCATTTATGGATCCTCTTGATGCTGGTCCATAAATCTCTTAGACTTCTTTCACTCCTTTTTATTTGTGTTCCTCTGAATAATTTCCAGTGACCTGCGGGCACATTTGGTGATTCTTTCTTCCACTTGATCTATCCTGCTGCTGAATCCCTCTAGTTAATATTTCAATTCAGTTGTTGAATACTTCAGCTCTCTGTTCTACGCCTTTTAAATATTTTCTCACTTGATTGAAATTCTCAACTTTGTTCATGCATTGCTCTTCGGCTTCTGTGAGCATATTTATAGTGCTTAATTTTAATTTTCTCTTGGTGAGTTATTCATCTCCATTTTCCATTTTTGTTTGGATAAATCTCTCTAGAAATTTATTCTTTTTTTAAACTTTTTTCTTTAAATATTTCTCTGTGTCTTCATTTTTCTCAGTTCCTCTATTGCTGTTTGTGCACTAGATGAAGAAAACCTGGGGCTGTGCTGGAGAAGCCCTTGCCAATCAGTGTGACCAGAGATTCGGAGACCTTGTGTGACCAGAGAGATTTGCAGGAGAACTTGGAGACAAATGTACTCTGATATTCTTAGTGGCCTCCAGGCATCAGTTGTTTGAAAAAAGCAAAACATGCCAGTTCCCATGAAGGTTCCTGGTAGGTTGGTTTGTTAGTTATGTGGTAAATCTCACTGTAGATGCGAGAAGCAGGGTTTTTAATTCATCTGCTCTGTCCTGATCTAGGGGAGTGGCTATGGTAACAACTGCCAGCCAAAACCTTCATCTCTGTTCTCATTGCGTAGCAGGAATATGCTGGGTCCTGTGTCCTATAAGTGCTAGAAAGAAACCAATTTCCTGGATAGTACATTGAAATGTTGGGGTTTTACAGTCATTGAGCACCTCTCTCCCTCTGTGTAAGCAAACCCTGGGAAGTAGGTCTTTTGTCCTGAATGTACAAAGCTGTGTTGCGATAATACATTTATGGGACTTGGGAAGCAGTGTCTCAAATTTCCCTACCCATTGTGATGCCTCCTACTTCACTCTTCTTGCCAAGTTTAAGGATTGCTTTGAGTATCCTGGGTCTCTTATTTTTCCAAATGAATTTCATGATTGCTCTTTCTAGTTTTATGAAGAATGTCATTGGTATTTTAATAGGAATTGCATTAAATCTGTATAACAGTTTTGGTTGTATGGTCATTTTGACAGTATTAATTCTGCCTATCTAAGAGCAGGGGAGATCTTTCCATCTTCTAAGGTCTTCTTTAATCTCTATCTTTAGTATTCTGCAGTTCTCATTGTCGAGGTCTTTCACCTCTTTTATTAGATTGATTCCCAAGTTTTTGTTTGTTTGTTTGTTTTTGAGGCTATTGTGAATGGGGTCATTTTCCTAATTTCTTTTGCAGTGGATTCATTGCTTATGTATAGAAATTCATTTGATGTATAGGTATTGATTTTATATCCTGATACTTTGCTGAATTTATTTATTAGTTCTAGAAGTTTTTTGTTGGAATTTTTTGGATCTTCTAAACATAGAGTCATGTTGTCAGCAAATAGTGCTAGTTTGAGCTTTTCTCTCCTATCTATATGTCTTTAATTTCTTTCTTCTGTCTGATTGCTCTGGCTAGAGTTTCAAAGACTAGGTTGAATGGAAGTGGTGAAGTGGGCATCCCTGTCTTCTTCCAGTTTTTAGAGGAAATTCTTTCAAGTTTTCTCCATTTAGAATGATGTTGCCCTTGGGCTTAGCATAGATAGCTTTTGCAGTGTTGAAGTATGTTCCTACTGTCCCCAGTTTTTCTAGTGTTTTGAACATGAAGAGGTGTTGTATTATGTGAAATGCTTTTTCTGCATCTATTGAGCTAATCATATGATTGTTTTGTTTAAATCTATTGATGTGATATATTACATTAATGGATTTGCATATGTTGAACCAACCTTGCATCCCTGGGATGAACCTCACTTGATCATGGTACACTGTATTTTTAATATGTTTTTGTATGTGATTTTCCAGAATTTAAGACAATTTTTGCATCTGTGTTTATCAGGAATATTGGTCTGAAATTTTCTTTCCTTGTTGTGTCTTCATCTGGTTTTGGTATCAGGGTGACACTAGCCTCATAGAATGAGTTTGGAAGGGTTTCCTCCTTTCCTATGTCATGGAATAACTTGAGGAATATTGGTGTTAATTATTCTTTAGAGGTCTTTCAGTACTTGTCTTTAAATTATACTATAGAGCAATAATACAAAAAATGACACAGTATTGGCACCAAAATAGATGTATAGACTAATGGTACAAGATAGTAGACACAGAGACAAACCCACATAAATATGGTTATCTCAGACAAAAGTGCCAAAAACATTCACTGGAGAAAAGGTAACCTATTCAACAAATGGTGCTGGGAAAAATGGAAAGTCACTTGGAACAAAATGAAATTAAACCTCTATCTTTCACCTGCACAAAAAAATCAACTTCAGGTGTATCAAAGACTTGGCACTAGAACAGAGATGCTGTGCCTAACAGAAAAAAAGTAGGCACAAATCTTCATCATGTCAGCTTAGGACTCAATTTCCTTAACAAGAGTATTTTTAAAACATTTTTTTAGCTGCAGATAAATACAATATCTTTACTTATTCATTTATTTTTTATGTGGTGCTGAGGATTGAACCCAGTGCATCACACGTGTGAGGCAAACGCTCTGCCACTGAGCCACAGCCCCAGGCGCCTTAACAAGACCCTTAAAGCACAAAAAGTAAAATTAAGAATCAATAAACGAGATGGATTCAAACTAAAAAACTTCTTATCAGCAAAGGAAACAATAACATGAAGAGAGAGCCTACAAAATGGCAGAAAATCTTTACCACACACAACTCAGATAGAGCTTTAATCTCCAGGATATATAAAGAACTAAAAAAAAATTAACATGAAAAAAAACAAATAACCCAATAAATAAATGGGCTAAAGAACTGAAATGACACTTAACAGAAGAAGATGTATAGTTGATTAACAAATATATGAGAAAATGCTCATTATCTCTAGCAATTAGAGAAAAGCAAATCAAAACTACTCTAAGGGCTGGGGGTGTGGCTCGAGTGGTAACGCGCTTGCCTGGCATGCGCAGGGCACTGGGTTCAATCATCAGCACCACATAAAAATAAAATAAAGATGTTGTGTCCACCAAAAACTGAAAAAAAAAACAACTCTAAGATTTCACCCCACTTCAGTCAGAATGGCAATTATCAAGAATACAAGCAATGATAAATGTTGGTGAGGATGCTGGGAGAAAGGCACACTCATACATTGCTGGTGGGATTGCAAATTGATGCCAACCCTCTGGAAAGCAGAGTGGAGATTTCTGAGGAATCAGAAATAGAGATTCCTCAGAAAACTTGGGAAGGAACCACCATTTGATCACCTGATCCCATTCCTCAGTTTATACCCAGAGGATGTAAAATCAGCATGTTACTGTGATGTAGCCATATCAATATTTATAGCAGCTCAATTCCTAGTAGCCAAACCATGGAACCAACCTAGATGCCCTTCAACAGATAAACAAACAAGGAAAATTTGGTTCATATACACAATGCAATGTTACTCAGCATTAAAGAAGAATGAAACGATGGCATTTTCAGGTAAATGGATGGAACTAAGAACATCATGCTAAGTGAAATAAGCCAATCCCAAGAAACCAAGTGCCAGATGTGATAAATGGATACTGATCCATAGTGGGAGGGAGGAAAATGAAGGAAATATGGATAGTGCAGAGGGGATTGAGGAGAAGGGAGGGGGTGTAGGGATAGAAAGGACAGTGGAATGAGATGAACATTTTCACCCTATATACATGTGTGATTACACATACATGTATAGTGTGACTCTGCACCATGTACAGCCATAGGAATGAGAAGTTGTGCTCCATCTGTGTGCAATATGCCTAAATGCATTCTACTGTTATGTGTAGCTAATTAGGACAAATATTTAAAACAGTGTTAAAAATTCCCCTACCCATTTCAATATGTCCAGTTTTGCACACATGCAAGATGTGGAAGCCTCTTCACTAGATCTTTATGGAATTATCTCAAAGGAAACAGGTGCATGTACCACTGTCCAATTTGTTGGGAGAGGGGGAAGATCTAAGGTCTCTTTTTCTGCTCTGTTACTCATGGCACTATTACTTACACATATTTAAGTTTCAGAGTAATACTTATTGATAAATATTCTTTACATAGATTCATTGAGAGTTTTAAAACAAAAAAATATGAATTTAATTTCAATTTTAACTTATCAAAAATATATAAAGTTTAAAAATCTAAATTGCACTAAAAAACTTATGGGCAGAAATTACATTCTCTTCCTGAATTCTCATTCCCTAAAATTGATTACTTTTAATTGTTTTTGCTCTTTCTTGTAATATTTTATACTATTAACTATCTCTGTTATTTTAGCTTTTATCCACTGATTTTTCCCAGTATAAAAGCTATGGACTTAAAAGTTTTACAGTTCCCAGCCTCCCCCTTTCCTTTGGTGGTTCCTCTAACACACTACATCACACTTTGGGTTTTAATCAAGAGTTATTTATTGCATTTTCTTCCCAGGTTTTTTAATTTGCTCCCTGGCCTTAATTTCCTATATGTCCTTATTTAATTCTTCCTCATACACTCTGATGGCATATCAAACACTTTACCTAATGGTGAAATGGGTGAGATAATTTGTTTCCCTTGGATGTAAGTGCTGTGCTGAAGCCGACCTGAGCAATCTCTTAAGAATTGAGTGTGTGTTTCTCTTCCCGAATTAGTGGTAGGATTAGTCTACACACAGAGTGGCAAATGCTCCAAAATGGGGGTTCAAACGTGGGGATTTTATCTCTCATTACCCTATGGATTTGTGTTGGTCAGCTCTCACCAGCCCAATGCTGGACATAAGGATCCTGGAGCACTCTGTCTTCCTGCCCAGGTATGTCCTGTTGTACTCACACAGAAATGTCATGTTGGTGTTTTTATCACCATCATTCCAGGAAACACTCTCATTCTCCCTTCTGCTCACTGTCTATATATATTCCACTTTTTATTTTAATATCTTATTCTATTAAATTTTTTCTAGTAGTTTCCCAAGAAAGACTGCAAAACAGGTAAATATTTATAAAGCATGCAGGCCCTAAGAGTTCTTCTTAACTTCTTAAATGATATTTTGGTTAGGATTGTAATATCTTTTGGAAATCTTTTATTTTAACAGAAGAACGAGGGAATTGCTCCACTGTCTTGGGTGGTTCAGTTGAGAGAAAGTCATTCCTTTCTTTTACTGGATGATTTGTTCTCATTTTCATCACATATTCAGCCAATTTAGTTGGGTTTCAGCATGGCGAACACCTGTTTTCCCCTATGTTTACTTTGTAAAATGTAAATGTTTCATGAGTCGTGGGTACTGTGCATTACACTTTCAGCCACGTTTGACATCCACTAATAAAATACTTGATGCTGGTGATCATTTTTTTTTTCCAAAGATCGACTCTTAATATTTTTTTTAACACGAAAAACATTTGATCCTTAGAAACACAGGAGTCATACACAAAGTAGGAGCCAGAGTAGGCATGGAGAGTTCCAACTTAGAGCTATAAAAATGGATATGGCTTTGGGCTTGCGGAAGAAGGAGATGGTGGCAGGCTATGGAGGGTGGGAGGAGGCTCACAGGGAGCAAGGGTTATTTGGTGATGCAGAGGAAGTCTGCCACTTCACAGCCACTTGTCAGACCCTCAATCTCTTCTTTCTATGAAAAGACTTTTCCCTGTGGAACAAAGAAACTAAAGAGACTCATTTACAGTTGGTACTGCCTGATACTTCTCCTCTAGTTGTTCCCTTCACTCTTTTGATCCTCCATAGGATCACAGGCTGGGCCCTCCGACTGGTGAAGGAGCAGAACTTTCCTTACTCCAACCCCAGAACTTTTGCAGCCAATCTTGGACTCAGGGATCTTTACTGGAGGGCCAGGGGAGAGTCCCAAGGCCATAGGCATTAACAAGCACCTTGAGCTTTCTGCCCTTGCCTTGGGTAACTTGCAAGCATGCACTGTAGGAGGGGGCACAACCTCATTTCTTAGGCCTTCACAGAGTGTCCCAAACAGCTGCTCCAAGAAGATCCTCATGTCCCTCCCACTTGGATCCTCCAACTTGTTTAAAATTAATACAGTCATCTCCAGAGTTTCTTCATGAAAAAAATGTAAACAATATTCTGACTATATGCCATGATATTTTGGCACAAAAATATTTTATGGTACTTAAAATCATTAAAAGCTCAAACAGTAAT